>NC_135719.1:45062178-45662178 GCF_964656455.1 Halichoerus grypus | reverse complement strand
CCTGAAGTCGCAATTTGTCACCTCTGCAATATTCCTTTGATTCTGCACATCTGCCCTATTCCTTGTGGGAGGGGACACTGGCGGCATGAGTCCTAGGAGGCAGGGATCATTGGGGGTCATCTTGGAGGCTGTCAACCATGAGGTACCACACTGAGGGTACCCACATAAAAAGAGACAAGGAGTCTGCTATCCTGGAGATCACATTCTAGGGGAGGAGGAGGGGAGAGACCCTAAACAGTGACCAGCGAGTGAAGGGACACATGGGGGAGTTGGTGTCAGAGAAGTAGGCAGGGCAGACCAAGAAGACCCTTGTAGGCCATGTAAGGGGTTTAGGTCTTATTCCAAGAGCGATACAAAGCTACTGGAGGGTTTTCAGCAGAGCAATGACATGAGCTGATTCATATTTTTATGAATGAACCCAGGGACAAGCGTGGGAACAGAGATACCAGGTTGGCATTTGGAAGGGTAGTGTTGTGGTTGTGATGGCTCGGATGATGACACGAGTGACCCCATGGTGTGGAGGGACAAGGGTATCGAGGAGGGTTGGGGAGTGGGACTGGGAGGGGCAGGGGTGGGGGCAGGGAGATGGAACCCGCTTTGGATGTGTCACCCGGGGAGGGAACTAGAGATGAGCAGGGGCAGGAGGGAAGTGGTGGTGGTTGTGAGTTGAATTATGACCCCCAGAGGTTATGGCAAGTCCTAACCCCTGGTACCTGTGCCTGTGACCTTATTTGGAAATAGGGTTTTTGCAGATGTAATTAAGATGTAAATTAAGACGAAGTGATACTGGAGTAAGGTGGGCTCTTAATCCAAAAAGATTGAGTGTCCTTAGAAGAGAGAAGAGACCGAGACACACAGGGGAAAATGCCACATGAGGACAGCAGGAGAAATTGAAGAGATGCAGCTGCAAGCTGAGAAACAGGAAGGATTGCCAGCCACCCCCAAAAACTAGGAGGAGGCAAAAAAGGATTCTCACCCACAGGCTTCAGAGGGAACATGGCCAACACCTTGATTTGGGGTTTCTAGGCTCCAGAACTGTGAGACAATACATTTCCATTGTTTTAAGCCACCCGGTGTGTGGTACTTTGTTACAATAGCCCCAAGAAACTAATATGGCAGTCAAAGAGAGGGTATTTATTTATTTATTTATTAAAGATTTTATTTTTAAGGGGGACCTGGGTGGCTCAGTCGTTAAACGTCTGCCTTCTGCTCAGGTCATGATCGCAGGGTCCCACATCAGGACCCTGCTCAGCGGGAAGCCTGCTTCTCCCTCTCCCACTCCCCCTGCTCGTGTTTCCTCTCTCACTGTCTCTCTGTCAAATAAATAAATAAAATCTTAAAAAAAAAAAAAAGACTTTATTTTTAAGCAATCTCTACACCTAACGTAGGGCTCAAACCTACAACCCCCAAGATCAAGAGTGGCACACTCTACTGACTGAGACAGCCAGGTAGGTGCCCCAAGGGAGGGGATTTTTTTTTTTTTAAGATTTATTTATTTATTTTAGAGGTGGGGGAGGGGCAGAGGGAGAGGGAGAAAGAATCCTCAGGCAGACTCCCCACTGAGCATGAAGCCCAATGCGATGTGGGCCTCCATCCCACGACCCTGAGATCATGACCTGAGCTGAAATCAAGAGTCGGACCCCCAACTGACTGAGCCCTCCCAGGCCCCTCCCCCCAAGGAGAGGATTTTTAAACAGAGGAGATAATTAGAGCAAGTTTGTGTGCCACTGGGAATGATCCAGGGCATGAGACCCTGAGGATGCAAAGGAGCTGGGGGAAGGGTGATGGGGTCACTGGGAGAAGAGAAGGGACGGCATCCAGTGCCATTGGTTTTTGACACAAGTCCTCTTCCATCGTGATACGTGGAAAGACTAGCCCATGTACAGATGGAGGTAAGTGCAAAGCCTGGTGGCCAGAAGATAAGGGGGCTTCTATTCTCTCAAAGAAACGTGAGGCGAGACGTGTGGGGAATAGAAAAAAGTTTGGAGGAATGTATCTCAGCATCTCAATAGTGGGTATGATTAAAATGACATTTGGGGTGACTTTTCTTCTTTCTTCTTTTTCTAATGCATAATGCCTGAATTTCTGCCCATGAGCCTAGATTAAATATCCAATAAAAATCATTTTTCAATTTGAAAAAAGCAATGTATGCCCTGGTCCTGAGCCTATGGCTCAGCCAGCTGTTAATGGTGCACCCTGGAGATGGGAGACGGGGTGCAAGGGGGAGGCTGCGGGGCTTTTGGGCTGAGAGGAAATGGTTGGGATCAAGGGGAAGCGCCAGACACAGACAGCTTCAAACAACAGGCATCAGGCTTTGGATACCCACCAGGAACGACAGCTTCTGTGCCAGGGGACCTGCAGAGCCTGGAGGGATCGGGGAGACAGCCCAGTTCCCTCCTTGAAGGATGCCGCTCTTGTTCCTGCAGCCTCTGGACAGGCACACATCTCTCAAGGATCTCCTCTCCGGTGGAGAATAGTGTGCTTTCTGAGGTCTATGGGAAGAGCGCCACATGCCCATGGAAGCGCCATCAAGTCATAGAATTTTAGAGCTGGAAGGGACACTTGGGGGTCTGGAGATTCGCAAAGTGAGGAACTTGAACAACCTCCCTCAGAACTGGCAGAACCCAGGACCCTGCCTTATTAAAAAGCCCCCAGGTGGTGCTGTTGGCCGGTGGAGTTTGGGAACCACAGCTCCGGTCTGTCTGTCATACTGTTGAGGAACAGCTGTGGTCTGAGAAGGGGCATGGCCCCTGTCCCTCCTCAGTCAGGGTCTTTCCACCACCTGGTGGCCCCCCCTTTCCTCCCGCCCTTCCTCCCCAGCGTCTCCCCTGTGCCTTTCTGCCTCTCCGTGTCCTGCTCATCCTTTGGGGCCCGGCTGGTCACCCCTCCATCACCAACATTCTAGAACAACTGACCTCCCTCTCCCTGAGCTTCCTCAGCCTGGACTATCTGCCAGACAGAATTCACCCAGGGATAACAGCTTTGGGGATTTCAGTCTTTTCTCCACAACGAAATGTGCCCACCCCATGAAGACAAGCATGATTTTTCTTTTCTTCCCCTGCCCCCTTGCCTGGCAGAGTGTTGGGCACATGGTAAGGGGCTGCGGGGCCAGGGAACAGAATATTGGATTAGCCCGCAGGAGACCACACCCCTGTGGGATAGCCAGGCACTCCAGCTCTGTGCCTCTCTTTCATCAGCAGCAAAATACACCAAAGGAATGAGGTCAGTGGTTTGCCAACCCAGAAGAATTTTTTTTAAGCAGTGGAACCCTTTTTTGCAATAGGAATCAGCACCCTAATGCATAAACCAAATGGCAGAGAGGTGCTGTGGCTGGAGCAGGGGTGGGACGCCCCGCCTCCCCCTTCCTGCCAGGTGCGTGATTTGAAACCCCATTCAAGAACTCCTGGCTGACCCCTTACGCTGCTAATGCCCCACATGCCAAGTGTTTCCTAAATATGATTGGCCAATCTGTTTGATTTCTTCGAGCCCTTTCCTGCCGCCACGTCGAAATGTTCTGTTCCATGGCCCTTCGCCCAGTGGTGTCTGGACATTCCATTCCATTCTGTGCCTTGCACACAGGACTGACCAGCCAGGCAGCTGCAGTGCTGCACTGTCCCTCGTGGGGAGGGAGGCCTCAACGTCTGGGCACGGCTGATAAGTTTTCATCATATTTAGCATGAGACTTGGGGCTCCCTGGGGAGGAAGAAGCTGCTTGGAGGATTCCCCCCACCCCCTTTTAAGCTAAGCGATGAGTGGCTGCTTTTCTCTAAGCTCCTCGGATGAAAACTGTCAAGGGAGATTTCTTAGCTGAACTCTTTCACTCTCCGAAGCTGTGGCCCAGACAGATGCTCCCACACTCTCCCGGCAACTCTGACATCCTTTTTTCCCAGCCAAGGATCTCACTTGCCAGCCATGGGCCCTCAGGGAAATCTCCTCCCACTTGGAGTTTTGGCGCCCTCCCCTGCAAAACGGGACATTAGGGCCTGCCTTGCAAGATTGTTACTCAGCCTGCGCACATCAGTAGAGGTATTCCAGTTGTTAGAATGTTCAAATGCATCCACAGGGGTTGGTGAAAAGCCACCACCCCTAAGCCTCTGGATTTCCATCAGCCTCTAACATTCTAGCCGCCCGCTTCTGGGAGCCCCAGACATCTGCAGACTTGGCAGCCTGAAGGTCATGTCCCACCCAGCGGGAGCCTGCAGACAAGCTTCCAGAGAAGTGGCTGGGGTCCGTTCTGGCAGGTTTGGTGGCAGGCTTTCCTGGCTGTTAAATATTTTAGCATTACCCTGAGCTGTGGGCATATAAGATAATGTATGCACAGCACCCGCACATTCGTTCCTGGGACACCAGAGAAATGGTAATTTTTTTTTTTTAAAGATTTTATTTTTATTTATTTGGCAGAGAGAGACACAGCGAGAGAGGGAACACAAGTAGGGGGAGTGGGAGAAGCAGGCTTCCCACTGAGCAGGGAGCCCGATGTGGGGGTCGATCCCAGGACCCTGGGATCAGGACCTGAGCCGAAGGCAGATGCTTAACGACTGAGCCACCCAGGCGCCCCAGAAATGGTAATTTTTATAATCCTCAGACCTCACAGCACTGAGCCTCCCAAGTTTTTTGCCTCCGTCAAAGCCCAGCCAAAATGTATCCTCTTTCACATGCTCACATCACCCCCTTGTTTCCTCTGTGGAGAACAGAGACATTGAGGTTGGTGCCTTGATAATGTATTGCTTTTTAAATATTCTTAGGTCTCCATGTGGTTTTATGACTATTTCCTATGTGGGTTGATTTCAGATCAGATAAGGTAAAAAGCGGTGAACCTGTTTTGTAAGAGTAAAAGGGTACAGGAGGGGCTGTTCCTCGACTTCGGTCTACACTGGCACCTACCCAGGTCTGGAGCACCCCTCACATTGTGTTCAGCAGCCAAAGCTGGTTGGCACACTTCACGGACACCCACCCCAAGGACTGGAAGAGTCCATCTGACTCGCAGAGCCCTGTGGCCAAGCACACATTTGGAAGCACAATATCGCATGTTTCTTGGTGCTGGTTGAATGGTGGCCCCCAAAAGTTTATTGTATGACTCCACCTCTTAGACTATCAACCCCATCGGGGCAGGGATCTTTGTCCTTATATTCACTGATGTATTCCAGGGCCTACAAGAGTGCCAGGCACATGGTGGATACTGGATGAATATTTTGCCTAAGTGAAGTTGATTCAGTACTTTCTGTCCTATAGAAAGGGGGAAAGGCACAATGCAGAACACACTTCTTCCCCCATAAGGGTATAAACTAGAAGCTGCAAACATTGTATCCACTCCCGTCCCAGCAGCCAGAATTAATCACATTGTCGTCCTACCTGACTGCAAAGGAGGCTGGGAAATGTAGTCTTTATTTTGGGTGCTCTATGATCAGCAGCATTCAGCCAATCTTGTACTAAAGGAAAAAGGAGAGAATGGCTTGTGGAAGAAAAGCTAGCAGTCTCTACTCAAAATGATGGCTGGATAGAGGCTGTGCACTTCTAACGAGCCCCTGGGTGATTCCAATGTAGGGGGACAGGAGCCCTGAAAAGAAAAGGCCATCAAGGGGCACCTGAGTGGTTCAGTTGTTAAGTGTCTGCCTTCGGCTCAGGTCATGATCCCAGAGTTCGGGGATTGAGCCCCACATCGGGCTCCCTGCTCAGCGGGAAGCCTGCTTCTCCCCCTGCTTGTGTTCCCTCTCTCGCTATGTCTCTCTCTGTCAAATAAATAAGTAAAATCTTTAAAAAAAAAAATCTAAAAAAATCTAAAAAAAAAAAAAGAAAAGGCCATCAATTTCACGAAGTGTCCAAGGCAAGACTCAGAAAAAGAATATACTATTCAGTAGACGTCCCATTTTCCAGGTGAGAAAACTGAGACCAAGAGAGGTGAAGTGACGAAGTGACAAAGTGACGAAGTGACTTGCCCACGGACACCTAACAAGAGACAAGCCTAGTGTGGCTCGTCCACAATAGAGCCTTCCTCCCATCTCGCCGCACCACTTCATCTCCCGAAACATGGAGCCGGTGACAAGGGCGATGCTTTAAGCCAGGATTCCCAATGGGAGGACTTGCAGCATCAGCGATATCCATGAACATGTTAGACGGGCAAATTATCAGGCCCCACGCCAGGCCAGGGTGGGGCACAGTACTCTGGGTTTTAACAGTCCTCCACGTGCTGCTGCTGCAGGCTGAGGTTTGCTTTAGGCAGGGGAATGATCTTGAACTGGGGCAATTTGCAGAACTCAGGGCAGTTTTAGGGATGTGTTTCCTGAGCCTCCTCAAATAGCCTGTCCTGCTCTGAGAGACCACTTAGGGGCCCAGCAAGAAGCAGGCCACCAAGAAGAACAGCACTGAGGCCTCGGGGAGGTGTCTTCTGTTGGGTGGGGTGGTTTCTGAGGACCCAGGGAGGGCTAGAGCTCAGGCCCAGGAACTGGAGATGGTTCGGGCAGGCATTCTGGCCAGGGACCATCCAGCATCTAGTTTTCGTCTCTCCAGCAACCTAGATCCACACCCCCTGTTACCCCAGTGGTGGCCTGGGGTGTCCAAAGATGTGGGCTTCATCTTCTCCCAGTTTCTACAAACCAACTTCTTTTTTTTTTTTTTTTTCTGCTGGATTTTTTTTTAATTTTTTTATTGTTATGTTAATCCCCATACATTACATCATTAGTTTTAGATATAGTGTTCCATGATTCATTGTTTGTGCATAACACCCAGTGCTCCATGCAGAACGTGCCCTCCTCAATACCCATCACCAGGCTAACCCATCCTCCCAACCCCCTCCCCTCTAGAACCCTCAGTTTGTTTTTCAGAGTCCATCGTCTCTCATGGTTCTTCTCCCCCTCCGATTTCCCCCCCTTCATTCTTCCCCTCCTGCTACATTCTTCTTCTTTTTTTCTTTCTTAACATATATTGCATTATTTGTTTCAGAGGTACAGATCTGAGATTCAACAGTCTTGCACAATTCACAGCGCTTACCAGAACACATACCCTCCCCAGTGTCCATCACCCAGTCACCCCATCCCTCCCACCCCACCCCCCACTCCAGCAACCCTCAGTTTGTTTCCTGAGATTAAGAATTCCTCATATCAGTGAGGTCATATGATACATGTCTTTCTCTGCTACAAACCAACTTCTTTTCTCTCCAGCCATAGTCTGACAATTTTCCCAGCATCTTCTTGTTTTCTTTTCCTCTTTGTCTTAAAAAAATATATATCGGAAGGAGAGAAACCACCACTCTGTCCTTTTTCACAAATATTAGCAAACTAGAAATTAGACATCCACGGGGAAGGTGGCTTCAATTTTGGGGGCTTCTTGGCAATTCCGATCATTGGAATTTCCTCTACCCCTCCAACTGCAGGAAGCCGTCAACTGACTCTAATTCCAAAGAACCTTGCTCTAGGCTCCAGGAAACACGTGCCATTTGTCTCCCTTAGCCCTTGGCTCCGTCACTAACACATTGCATGACCTTGGACCCCTCCCCTAATCCCACTAATTCTTAATTTCCCCAGTTGTTAAAGAGGGAGTTCACTTTGTGTTTCTTAGTATTGACTATGGAAACTCCAGACATTGGGACAGCAGACCACAAAGGGGGCACCACTCACCCACCACCTGGTGACAGCATACCTACATTATAGATAAATTACCCAGGAAAAATGCAATATCCTGACAAACGCAACCCACAAATATAAGGGAGGAACCCCCAACTTAAAGAATACAGAATTCTTAGGGAAGTTTGGCTAGCATTTAATTTGTTCCTGTCCTAAAGATTTTAGGAAACCAGGTGAAAAAAGAATCCCTTCCAAGAACAGGCACACAAACTCAAGAGCTGAATGCTTAGTTCGTGGGTGCCTGGGTGGCTCAGTTGGTTAAGCGTCTGCCTTCAGCTAGGTCATGATCCCAGGATCCTGGGATCGGGTTCTGCATCGGGCTCCTTACTCAGCAGGGAGCCTGCTTCTCCTCTCCCTCTGCCTGATGCTCCCCCTGCTTGTGCTCTCTCTCTCTCTGTCAAATAAATAAATAAAAATCTTAAAAAAAAAAAAAAAAGAATGCTTTGTTCACTGTGACCCACTCATTCAACCACTGGTCCGTTCATTTATGTTATACCTCCTCTTTTTCCAAACGTTATTTGTGGCAGATGTAACAAAGCTGAAATTTATTGCTTTGTTACTGTAGGACACACAATACCTTTTACTGTGTTGAAGGAGAGAAGGCACATGAGGGAAAAGAGGAGGAAAGAGCAGTTAGGATAACTGACAACTAAGAGGAAAAGAAGAAAAAACCGTCCTCATGCAGCAAAGTCCCATTTACTGGGCAAACCACCCTTTCTATTTTCCTTTGGCTCTGTTCTGAAAGGCCTCTGCTGAGCAGCATCGATTGGGGAACTGGGCCACGGTCCCCCCGCCAGGCAGACTTCATCAAGCCTGCTCCAGTACTCACGGGAGCTGGTTGTCTGGCCCTGATGGAGCGGGGATCCCAGCAGGATCCCAGCAGGATCTTTGCAGGAGCCAGTTTGGGCCTAAGTGTGCCCCTAGGAGAGGGGGAACTGAAGTCAGATCAAAGAAACCAGGGCGGAGTTGAGATTCACTTCCTCTGGATGCTGCAGGCCTGGGACCCGCCTCCTCTGCCCTGTGAGCTGGCCCCAGGGCCTTGTGCCTGGTTCACTGGAAGGGCCATCAATCAGCCAGCCAATCAATTGACCAATAGGTCTGTCTTTACTGAGCGTTTCTCAAGGTGTCCTGAGAACCAAACTGAGGTGCTTAAGTACTGCCTTGAGGCCTTTGCTAGAGAGAAAATGTTATATACTTTAAAGAGTAGCCACTTTTGAAAGCTGAGCACTGGTTTTAAACATTGAAGGAAGGAAGGAGGGGCAGGGTGTGACTGTCCACAGTGACTGAACTTGTTAGCAGAGCTGGCTCATGGTAGGAAGTTATATTCAAGAGTCCCGAAATAAAAATTTTGGAGATCAAGCTCTTCCTCTTCAAGAGAAACAGAAGGAAGCCTGCAGGGCAAGCGGTGCGTGAGGGTGGACCCCGAGAAGGGCAGAGTTGGTGGGCTCTAGGGTTTCAGAGGAGGGAAAGCCCACTCTCCACAGGGGCCCCCGGGGACCACGAAGAGCAGAGGCGGGGTAGAAAAGAGAGTAGAGGTGGCATTACAAGGGCAAACCTGGAAGGTATAAATCAGGTTTGGGGTGCAGAGTCGGGGCCCAGTCTGATGAGCCCCACATTTTGGGACTGGGAAAAGTAAAGATGCAGGCTGTGGGTGTGGAATGCTATCTGCCCACATTCGTATGGTGCTTAGCATGCACGTAGAGTGTATTCACTGGTGAATTCTCACAATCCCATAAGGTAGCTACCATTTACAGATAGGGAAACTGGCATCCGGAGAAGTTAACTAGCCCAAGGTCACCTACCAAGTAAAGGGTAGGGCTGAAATGTGAACCCAGCATCCTGGCTCCCAGCCCCTGAATTCTTCTCTGTGATGCTGTCTCCATCTGGATAATAGAGAAAGGGAGCCAGTGTGGAAGGAAGACAAAGCTTCCAGGCAATTGGTGATATCTCCTGGGGCTCCTGAGAGGAGGCCTACTGCAGAGGGAGGGGTGCCTGAGAAGGCTTCCAGGCTACTGATCCCCACACTCTCTGTTTTTGGGGAGGGAGGGGGTAGCCCCTGGAAGGTGATCGTTTGGTTTGGTTTGTTTCTGAGCCGGTCTCGAGGACAAGGTTGTGTGTGTGTGTGTGTGTGTGTGTGTGTGTGTGTGTACACATGAGTATAAAGAAGATGGAGGATATAGATAGAGGACAAATACAGATGGATGGATATATATATAGTCAACAGCATATTATCCCCCCTCTCTTGGCTAATACAAAGGCAGAAGTCGTGCTGAGCCCATCAATGACCGGGCAGAGCATTCTTTTCATCCACAAAAAAATTCAATTAGTCTGAACCAACAAAGGAGCAACAGAACAGCCCAAGTGATGAAACCCACCTCTGCGAAAGATTTTACTTTAGGGTTATTCATTTAACCTTTAAAACAACCCCATGGGGGCGCCTGGGTGGCTCAGTCGTTAAGCGACTGCCTTCGGCTCAGGTCATGATCCCAGGGTCCTGGGATCGAGCCCCGCATTGGGCTCCCTGCTCAGTGGGAAGCCTGCTTCTCCCTCTCCCACTCCCCCTGCTTGTGTTCCCTCTCTTGCTGTATCTCTCTCTGTCAAATAAATAAAATCTTTAAAAAAATAATAATAAATAAATCAATAAAACAACCCCAGAAGTAGGTATACTACTGTTATGTCCCTTTTCACCGATTGACACATTTCCCATGGACAAAAGCCTTTTGGGTAAGACATGCATGCAGTGGAAAGAGGCCTGGGCCAAGAATCGGGACTCAGCGCTCATAGACCCCACTTTGCTGCTCACGAGTATGTGATGTTGGGTCTTGGTCTTCCCATCTGTCCAATGAGAGCAGGGGTTGAAGTACAGTGTTACTAAGCTCCTTTGTGCTAAGGCTCTACGATTCTGTCACCGCTCCCAGAGCCTCATCTTCCCATTGGTGTCCTGGGCACAGGCCAGCTGTGCAGCTTCTGCCCCAAGCTGCCCCCCTCCTGGCAGGTGCGGGCTGGCAGCTTCTACCCCATCCTGGGACCTTCAGTGAGCATCTGTCATTGCCTGCCTGCTTCTTGGCATGAGGCTGGGGAAGGAGGTGGCACCTTGTGGGACCTGGCCAAAAGGCAGGGCTCTTGCCTATCTGACTGAGGAAGGGGAAGGAGCATAAATGCAGATGGCGAGCAGGGCTGCCCTGCCCCTAGGCCCCGGGCGGCTGTCATCTGCCACTCGGCTGTGGTCTTCCTTGGCTGGTAACACTCCCCCTGCAGCCCAGGCAGTCAGTCAGATGCCCTGGAGAGACGAAGAGCACCGAGACTGGGTTTTATACTTCTCATCGCTTTTGATTTCGGAGTTGGCATTTTCATTTAGTTGAATGAGGACATTCAGATTCTCGTCTGCTCCCAGTGCTCCCTGGCTCTGGGTCAGAATCAAAGAGGCTCACGGCCCTCTGCCCCGCTCCCAGGTGTCAGAGGCACACTGGCCCTCTGCCCTGCTCCCAGGTGTCACAGGGCTGTGCGGCCGGACAGAGTCCACTCCGGGAACACACCACAATGATGTGGGTATTGAGAGAGCCACAGGCCTAGACTCTGGACTTGGTTCTGCCTTCTCCTGCCCCTCTCAGAGTTCAGAATGTGAAATGGGAGTGGGGTAGAGTCGGTGACTTCTGGGGCTCATTCTAGTTCTCAGACCCATTCCCCTACATCTGAGTTGGCCCATCACAGCCCACGGGCCAAAACCAGCCAGCTGTCTGTTTTTGTAAATAAAGTTTTATTGGAATATAGCCATGCCCATTTGTGGTACCTGCTTTCATGCTACAGAGTTGAATAGTTACAAAAGAGCCCATGTGTGGCCCACAAAGCCTAAAATATTTACTACTTGGAACTCTACAGAAAAAAATCTGCAAGCCTTGCCCTCCATAGCAATTGTCACTGTCACAGGGGTTAGTGGGTTGGAAAAGCCTGCTGCTTCCCATTAGCTGAGGCTTTGTGATGATAATAATACGGGTGTCTTGTGGCCAGGGGGGGTTCCAGAGCACAGAACTGTTCAGATTTTAGTATATGAACACGAATATGTAGTGCGCTGTATATCACCCCCCGTGGGGTCGAGGTGGCATGCCATAAATAAAGACGTTAATTTTTTGTGTTGTGAAATAGATACGTGGGATAAATAAGACCATTAACTCAGGCCAGGCTCTATCACCAAATACGTCAGGTCAGATCAGAAGTGGCTGCCAAATGAGTTACAAAAATTTTGTTCTCAGGACGTCAAGGATCTCAGAATCAGCACTAAGAAACTGTCATGTAATTCTGACACTTTATTGGGCGCTCGGTGGGGCAGGTGGGCAGGAAGGGGGCCAGAACCACAGTCCTAGAAGGGAATATGATTATCCTATTTGATGAGATTAGGAAACAGACTCAGAAAAGGCACATGGCCAAGGTTACCCAGCTAGTGAAGGACTGAGCCCAGACCCAAGTCCAGATTTGTCTTCAAGTTCTAATCCCAGCCTCCTGTAAGAGCTACATTTAATCCCCCCACCACTTTTCATGAGGACGTCCCTAAAAATGTAGCTCTACATTTACTTCTAATTTTAATTTTTTTCTTTTGTTTTCTTTCTTCTTCCCTTTTTTTTTTTTTTAAACACCTCAAAATCCAGCACTTAATTCTATGCTATATGGTGGTGGTGTGCCTGGGTGGTGTCCCCATCTCTTGGAGGCAGGGTCTGTGAATTCTGTCCTTTCATATCTTCTCCACGGAGATCAGCACTGGACTGAGTGCTCAGTACAGTTGTTGCTGGAAGAAAGGAGTTGACCTGGGCTAGATTTCCACTTTCTGCCCTCAGAGGGGCATGGAACGAGGGAAGTAGAAACTGCCGGGTGTGGGGCTTGGAGTAGGGCAGACACAGGCGCGTACTCTACTCGCCTCTCATGAAACCTTAACACCCCTTAATTGGAGTGGCTACATTTGGAGGTACCTGATGTGGAATGGAAGCGTATGTGTATCATAGTTTGTTAAACTGTAAAACGTCATGGGGAAGCTGTATGCATAAAATACAGCTACTGCATGTGGACTCCTCATGCGGTCAAGGGCAGCCAGCAGTCAAAGGTGATTGCCCTGCCGAGGTTGGCATCAGCAAAGAGGACAAAGACAGAGCCTGCGTTTAGGAAAAGCATTTGGGTAAATCTCCTGGCTGAGGGCTCCTGTGGATAATGCAGATGAATATGTGAGTTTTGAAATGATCAGGAGTCTGATAATCTATCACCTATAAAGATGCATTTAGGGGCAACTAACCCTTTCTCTACTGCTATGAAGTCTAAGCTTTTGTGAGGAGGGGGACTGAGCGACATCCCCACAGTCCTTATCAGTATCAGCCTTTGTCATGGCCATGGTGAGTTACCGAAATGCCTGCTTATGTGTGGTGCTTAGTTAAAACTCTGTCCAGGATAAGACCCAAGTCCTCAGCAAAGGTCTTGTGTCCCTCTCATTTCAGCCTACCTCTAGGAGACCACGCAGGGCGGTGGACAAAGCATAGCTCCTGGGATCTGGCAAACCAGGGTGTGGATCCTGATTCTGCCACTTAGTAGCTCTCTGGCTATAATCAAATTCCTCGCATTCCCTGAGTTTTAGGTTTTCACCTGTAAAAGGGATTGTTAGTAATATCTCCTTCCCAGAGTTGTTGTAAGATATAATGAGATACCCACGATCAAATATTTGTATAACCAAGTCTTAAGTCCCTCCGCTTCCTACTATTCTCTACTCTCCTAGAGGCAAACAGTAACCTTGACCAGGGAGGGCACGGATGCGGCACCCGCGGTTCTAACACGTGTGGCGGGTATCAGTAATTAGTGACTGCACCGTGCCCTTCTAACACATGTGGCGGGTATCAGTAATTAGTGACTGCACCATGCGAGGGCCTGCTAAGCTTACATAAGGCCCTAGAACCTTCAACCCAGGATGCACAAAGTGTCTGTACCACTTTCTATACCACTCATTTGGTTCATCCCTTGACAGTAGGGGAGTCCCAATTTGGTGGACTGTTGGCAGGCCCACTAGGGGTCTATTTACATCAGGAATAAAGGAGCCTCCCTGGGAGAGAATTTATCCTAAGAGAAGAGAGAAGGGAGTCACAGAAGTTAGATTTAAGGATAATGGCCCAGTGTGGGGGGGAGTGGGGATATGGGTTCTGCCACTCAGAATGACCTCTACCCAGCCCCATTAGACTGATGTCTGAACCCTTTTTTTTTTTTTTTTTTAAAGATTTTATTTATTTATTTGACAGAGAGAGACACAGCGAGAGAGGGAACACAAGCAGGGGGAGTGGGAGAGGGAGAAGCAGGCTTCCCGCGGAGCAGGGAGCCCGATGCGGGGCTCGATCCCAGGCCCCTGGGATCATGACCTGAGCCAAAGGCAGACGCTTAACGACTGAGCCACCCAGGCGCCCCTGAGCCCTTTTCTGTAGGAAGGCTACAATATATATATGGAGAGAGAGAGAAGCTTCACAATGATGGTCATGGATCCTAATGGTCTAAGATAGCTGCCACTTTGGGGTCAGGACATGCTGCCCCAGTGGGAAGAGATACTGTCACCAGGTTGGACACCTATGCTGGGTGTTAGGTGTGGATAGGTATTGGGCATGAGTGGCTTCAGCACAAGTACGAGGGAGTACCAGCAGCAGGGGCCTTGGTGGGGCCCCCAGTGCACCAGGCTTTGGCAGGCACACCCTGTGGCCGCCGTATGTACCATCGGTGGTAACCAAAGACCAGCTCAGCAGGGCAGAACAGATGAGCAGCCTGCTGTCCGGTGCCCTGAGGCTCCCCTACACACAATGTGTCATCTACTGGGAACCCCCAGAACTACATGGAAGGAAGTTTGAGGTGCCACAGAATGGGTAGGAGGCACCAGATGGATATTTTTAAACAGTATTCCTCGAGGTCCCCTCCAGTACAGCCCCTGGTGACCTAGGAAACTACAGAGTTGGTCTATGATCTGGAATCATCACACATCTTATTTTATTTTTTCCGAGATGTATTCTTTACATGAGCCTCTGGTAGAGAAGCAGCAGCTGGATTTTACGCCTCATGCTGTCTTAGGTAGTCTCTAGAACAAGCTGGAGTGACAGTAGGCCCTCAAGAAAGGCTGGTCAAAAGGATGAATAAAGGAATAATGGAATGGGTGGATGGACAGATGGATGGATGGATGGCTAGATGGAATGGATGGATGGATGTACAGATGGATGGACGGACAGACAGCCAGATGGATGGATGGACGGATGGACGGATAGATGGATGGATGGAATAGATGGATGGACAGATGGATGGATGGATGGACAGCCAGCCGGATGGGTAGATGGTTGGACGGATGGATGGATGGATGGATAGATGGAATGGATGGATGGAAAGACAGATGGATGGATGGACAGATGGATGGACGGACAGCCAGCCAGATGGACGGACGGACAGACAGGTAGATGGATGGTTGGAATAGATGGATGGACAGATGGATGGATGGACGGACAGCCAGCCAGATGGATGGATGGACGGACAGACGGACAGGTAGATGGATGGATGGAATAGATGGATGGACAGTTGGATGGATGGACGGACAGCCAGCCGGATGGATGGATGGATGGACGGATGGACAGATGGATGGAGTGCCACTCCTGGCTGCCAGGATTGACGCTCCCCTCTCACCAAGCTTTACTTGCGTTCTGTTTCGCTCCCCACCTCTCTCTCTCTCTCTCTCTCTACCTTCCTCCAACACGTTCCTTGCTTCCTTCGTTTTCGGCACTTTCATGTTCTCTCCACTGTGAGCTTACTTGTCATGCTTTCGCCCTCCTGAGAGCGGAACAGAAGGCCAGGTCAATTTTCCAGTAATTAATTAATTAATTAATTAAGTCAATAACTGTCTATTGAGCTCCAGCTGTTCCTCCACCCATTCACGCAGGCACTTGACAAGATGTTTATTGAGCACTGGTGGCGCGTCTGTAGTGGTGCCAGGAGCGGGCCGACGGGGAAGCAGAAAGATCTCAACAAGACCCTGCTCTCTGGGGTCCAACAATCGCCAAGACCCGACTGACAGGGACCAGAGACCACCGAGCTCGGCAGAGCCTAGTCACTTGCCTCCCATTCAGGGTGCGGAGGGCAGCCCACTGGCCGCGCTGCTTTGTCTCTTGCCCTCTTGCTAATTGCCCGCGGTGGCCACGTAATTGACGCGGCAGGTCCAGAGGCAGCCAGGCCCTCTCCCCTCGTTACCTCTTTCCCCCTGCGGCTCTCATCCCGCAGCGGCTCATCTCCAGGCCCTCCTGCTGCTTCCTTGATTTGAATCTTCAGAGCTCCCAGTTAGAAGCCTTGGCTCGCCTCCCTGAAGCTGGTCCCCGGGCGCAGGCTGCCCTCTCTCTGTGTAATGGCACTCCCATCCCAGCTCCACTGTGGCAGACTCGGATGGGGAGCTCAAGTTGACCCACTTCGTCTGGACTGCAGAAATTAGCGAGCTCGGGAGAATCCCGATTCATCTTTGGAGCTGCAGCCTTTAGATATTGGAGTTATAGCTCTTATGTTCCTTTCCAGGATTTTCTTCATCAGAGTAAATAGTTCCAGTTTCTCAACTTTTCCAAATTCAAATATGGCCTCTCACAATCCTGACAAACTTTCTCTGGACAGACTCTAGCTTTCCTGTAGACTTCTCAAAATGTGCTTTTTTCCAAAGCTGTCCGCTACAAAGAGGTCTGCCCAGCAGTTGAGGTCGGCTGGGCTCCTGCCTTGTCTCAAGTGACCACCAAACACCTACTCGGGCACCCTAAGTTCACATTAGCCACGTTTTTGTGTACTATTACCTCTTATTGAATTTATGGCCGACTAAAACTGCCAAGTCTTCTTGGCATGCAAAATATGAGGTAGAGTGGTATGTGAAGTTTACAATAAACCGTAAGAATCATCAGGTAGTCCAAACCACTAATTTTACAGGACACTGAGGCCCAGAGAGGTCAAGGGACTCACAGCTTCTGTAGAGTCAGGGCAGAGTGGGGGGATCCCTACCTCCTGATCTGCTACTCTTTCTGCTATATCAGACTGACTCCTGATCGGCTGTCATCTCGGCATCTTCTGCTTTTGAGTCAGGTTTCCTCATTTGGTATTTTGTGCTGTTGGGTTTTTAAACTCCACGCCTGACCCTGGCTTTCATTCTTTTGGATTTCGTCTCATTCATTTCATTCGGTCTATCTAGATAACTCCCAGCCATGATTTGGTGATGCATTGCTGCGGCGGGCCATCCCGACCTTGTGTGGGAACTTCCTGTAGCTCTGGATGCTGCTCATCTGTGCCCTCTGCCAGTTGGTTCCACTGGAAGCTTGGCAGAGAACATGCCCTGCCCGAAGCCAGACTCTCCACGAGCTTCCTTTTCCCCTCATCCATGTGCTTGGCTGTTGCCTTCATGGTAAGCTGCTCTCCTTCCATTCACCTCTCATGTTGCATATTAGGAGCCCCACAACTCCATTTCAGACTCTTTTCCCAGGATGGAACTTAGGGGGAAATAAGAGAAACAGGGTTTTGTTTTATTTTGTGAAATGGCCTTTTCTGAGGGTCCATACGTTGTAGTAAGAAAAATCCCTGGACCAGGCATGATCCAGACACTGGTTCCTATCTATCCCTTTATTTCTCTCCCCTCAGTTTTCTCATCTATATAATGGGAGACTAAGGAAACTCTGTGCTAGCAGCTATGCTGGGGACCTATACAATTTGCATTTCATTTCTTTGTCACCACTACCTGCACAGCAGGCCACATCCCCATTTCAAAGGAGAGAAAACTGAGGCCAGAGAAGTTAATTTACCAAGGCTCATCTGGTTAGTGAATGACAGTATTTCCTCACCCCCTGTTCTCCCTTGTTGAGTAACTATGCAAACCAGATAATTTGCTAATGAATGAAAAGCCGCCTTACAAAGTATAAAGCCCTCTGTAAATATAAGGGAGTATTGTTAAAATACTGAGACCCCTTGCTTGCTCTCTCCCCTTCTCCTTTTCTGTCGCCTCCCTAAAGAGTAAGCAGCTGCCTTTGGTCCAGACCTATCAAAGAAATGTCACAAAACCATTTTTCAAAATGTCAAATGCCTGTGCGCTTTAGCCCAAAATAATTAAGCCCTTTTATTTTCACCGAGTCACAATGCAGAACCCTGGGAGCTTCCAGAATGTGCCCTTTCTCCGCCATCCTGAACTAATGGAAATCAAGGCTGAAGGCTGAGCTTGCAGGGATGCCCACGAGAGCCCTTTGGTGTCACAGAGGCCAGGCCTGACTTTGGCGGGTCTCCAGCAGTGACCACAGAGTGCTAAATAATAACAAGGTTGAATTATTGATCCGGGGGCCAGTGACTCATGATGGCATAGCCCACTTCTGGCAGAGCGCCAGCGTCCCAAGGTCCCAAGGTCCAAGGGGACCGCATGCCGGAGGCAGGTCTCTAGACCACCATCCCCACTTCATCCCCCCGGAATCATCCCACCACTCTACCTCGTGCACAGCACGCAGAGCAAGAGCATAGCGCCTGGAGGGGCGACTAACATTTCACTGACATTATTGGGTGTTTACGCTGAGCTAGATATTTGTGCATACACTTTCCCATTTCATCTCCACAGCAACGCTCACTGTCTCTGTTTTTCCTAATAAAGAAATTGAGACTCACGCTTCGGGTTACACACTTGGCAGGGGCTAGAGCCAGAATGAAAGCCCAGGTCTGACTTATTTCTAGTATACCATGTGGACTTTCTCTTAGAATTCCTCTTCCCTGACAATTAGTTTTAAAGCCCAATCTAAGAAGTTTAGGGGGTGCCTGGAGCGGTCTGGGGGAACAATGGACACTCAGCATGGTGTTTAAGACCCTCCATGATCTGGTTCCATTCTAGCTGCTTCCTGGTGCAGACACAGTGCTTTCCATCATTAGAATCACCTGGAAGCTTTAAAAGACAGATTCTGGGATCCCATCCCTAGTTTACTGTAATCATAATATTTGGTGCTGGGACCCAGGAATCTGTTTCTAAGCCTCCCAGGTGATGATGATGATCAGTTGGTTTGGAAACCATTGTCTTATACAAACCCTCCCTTTAGTCCCTTTCTCAATTACCACCTGTAATCCCATTTCTGTGATGTGGCTCAACATCACAGACTTCACTTAGATGGGCTCTTCTCTGTTTCCGCCCATCATTCCTTTAACTCAGCTCACCTTCTGTCACCTCTCTGAGGACCTTGACCACCAGTTTCTAGGAATGGCCCACTGACCTGTATCCCATGAATACCTTTGACCCTCAACTGTTACATACGTTAGTTAAGATGTACGTTTTAAAACTGTAACAGTGACGCAAAATAAGATTTTTGCCTCATTTAACACTCAGAAATATACATCTGCCTTTCTTAACAGTGCAAGAATAATTGGTCCTGTGTTGGCCCCAGGGCACCAGGGACACAGGCTACAGCTATCTTTGTACTCATCCCTAGAATAGTGTCTTCTTTCAAGTGCGTCCAAGACGGCTCATCACCATGCCTCTATTCCAACCAGTGGGCAAAGGGAAAAATTAGTTAAAGGAGAGCAATGACCTAGGGGTTGCACAGAACGATTCTGATCATGTCCCATTGTCTCAAACTCAATCACATGGCCACACTTAGCTGCAACAAAGCTTAAGACATTGAACTTTACTCTGTCACTATATATCCAGTTAAAACTGGTAGTTCTATTAATGGCATGAGTGAAGAGGGGGAATAGATATTGGGGGACAACCCAGCAGGTTTGTAATTTTCCCTTTGCTTCTGTGTTCCCAGCTGGACTGTAAGCTCTAGGAGAACTGGACCTCTGACTTACACCTGTTTGTGATCCTTCCAGGTGCCTAACATATGGCACTATGTGAGTGCCTCTGGTTGGCGAGATAGACTGGCGGATTGACAAAGTGCTGGGATGTAAGTCGTATTTTTATTTGAGTCTTTGCTCTCCATGTTTTAGGGAAAGTTTCTTAACCTCTCTGCTTCATGGGATCATAAAATTTAGTTGGAAGGCATTTTAGATATTATCTAGTCCAACCTTCTCGTTTTCAAGATGAGGAAGCTAAAAACCAACCAAAAAGAGTAGTGACTTGTGCAGGACACAAAGCATTAGACAGAGAAGAGCCAGAGCTCAGATCTCCTGCCCACCAACCCAGACACAGTATTACGGTATCTCGTATCCAGGAAATGGGTCCAAGGGACAAGGGACCTCTATGCCGTCTTCCAACTCAGAAACTCTGATGCACCTACCTGGTCACATTCCTACCCCTCAATCAAATTCTAACTATAAACCTGGCCTTGACTGGGCCGCTGCCCCCTGCTGAATTTTGCTGTGTGCATCAGAAGCCTAGGTGGTCATTCAAGAGGCAGAAACGTTCAGAGTTTGGGGGTTCCAAGGCCATCTATGAAGCTGAACAAGTTGGTGGAAAGCAAGGGAGAGAGACTTGGATGACCTACTACCTGGTCACAAGCAGCCAATTTCCCTGAGAGTTTCTTCTGAAAGGACCCTGCTCTAGGTGCCTGCGAATAGCTGCCCTCGGGGACTTTGGAATCCAGGTCACACACAGTTAAATAGCAGTGGAGGGGGGTGTATGCAAAATGGAACAGAAGAAATGTCACCAAGCAAACTGGCCATAATAATAATAAGAGCTTCCATTTACTGCTCAGCTGCAGTGTGTGCCCCCTCTGTGATAGGTATTTATTTTATAGGCTTGATCTCATTAAATTCTCACGACAAGCTTCTGGGATTACTGAAGGTCATAGAGCTGATAAGTGGTGATTAATTGTCGGAGGAGTGGTGTGAAGACAATAAATTATGGGGCAGTTCAGGAGAGAAGCCTGGGGATAGAGTGGTCCAGGAGCGCTGGGTGGGGGAGGAGAGAGTTCAGCTAGACCCTGAGGGTGGGTGGGGTGCGTGGAGGGGGAGACAAAGGGGAACGTGAGTGCAGGTGGCAAAGGCAATGTTCACACAGGGAACACCGAGTGAACAGATTTGCAGGAAAGCTGTGGGAGTAAGTAAACACAAGGACAAATAACCAAATTAGGAATTAGGGAACTGGGGCCTAGTGGGAGTGGATGATGCACCCAATGAACCATCCTTGGAGGAGGGATTAAACAACCAGGCTGAGGCCCTGGAGCTCACACATGGCCCACTGCAAAAGAAACGAGAATGTGAAGTGACCAAACACGAGACAGGCAGTTTGTGTCCAGGGCCTTGTGAAAAAGTATATATCTTTTCATCCAGGAATCTCACTTCTAGAGAAAATTTCGGAGACGGCGTGAAAGCCGGAAACAACCAGATGTTTAATAATAAGGGACTCGTTGAATGCATTACGGTATCGACATAGGACTAAATATTATGTTGCTTCTACAAAACGTACTTTTGAAGAATGATATCACGTAATGTCAAGTAAAGAAGCAGAATGCAAAGCAATAGTATGGAAGTTCTTAATTTTAAATTTTATCTATTCATATGACATAAAATCAAGTATGTGAGCACACGTGTGTGCGTGTGTGTGTGCACACGCATGTGTGTGTACACATACTCGCACAGGAAAAAACACTGGAAGGAAAGACACCCAGCATATCTACCATGATTATCACTGCAGTGTGGGGTGGGGTGATTTAATTTTTTCTTTAGACTTTTCTGTATTTACCAGGTTTTATTCAGTGCATATGCACTTTTATAGTAATAAAAATGCTCATTTTTAATCTTTTTGAAACTTAAAATCCCCACAGTCTGCCATGAAACACCATAATAAACATCTTGCTTTGCCTTTAGAGATAATTCACTATCTCATCCCCGAGTATGCAGACACTAATACTCCAAGCAAATGATTGTTCAGTGATTACCGCATCCATAGATTTTTTTTGAAGGTTCATTTAAACCTGATACTCCTGGGTCCCCATGGAAAGCTCCCAGCTCTGTGGATCAGAAAGACTAAAGTCTCCCATTAATGTTCTCTGTAGCCATTTAGACAAATCGTCTTCCCCAGAGCCATAAATCCTAAATGAACGACACCCTTATTTCAGGGGACAAGCACCAAAGCCTCTTTCAAACTCAGTGATTTATGAATCTGTGGCTTTCAGAATGTCAGGGGTCCTTCATCAATACCCACAGGGCCTTTCCAGGTAGAGGAACGGATCACATCAGATGGAAAGACATTACTGTATTCAGGTCAATAGTTTTCACCTTTATCCTTCCTGCTTGGTTTGGTTTGGGGGTTTATTAATTTTTTTCCCTTCCATTGAAATAGTTGAGGTATTAGCTGAGTATGAGAGGCAGTGCATTAAATGTAACTTGATCACAATCCCAGCTTGCCTTTGCCCTCCCTGCTTTAGGCGCAACGTAAAGGTTAATAACGGAGAGAGGCCCCCCACACACACACTTGACTACAGTGCGGCACCGTTTCACCAAGCGACAATTAGGAGCTCTCCGTGAATGCCAATGATGGGTGATCAAACAGAGCTTCACCCAAACCAGGCGGACCTCTGCATTAGCTCAGCTCTCCATTCATCACTGAGCTGACAGCCTGCAGAGCTCGATGTGGAGCATGCAGCTCGGTCTTTCTGTTTCACCCAACGAAATGATCTATGCTCCTAGGACTGAGTGGGAGAGGAGCAGGGGAGGGAATGAGGGAAATGAAATAGGCTTGTCTTTGGCATGCTTGGGCAACAGCTCAAAGTGTCTGCTTGAGACTTGAAAAGAAATATCGCACAATGATCTCGCTTGTCCCTGCTTGCAAACTTTCTGGCTCTCAGACAAGGATGGTCCTACCTTAAATAGTTCTCTTTTTGGAGGCAGCATGACAAATTGGAGCAAGCACATAGCTAGCTGTGTGATTTTGGACAAGTCAGTCTGGGTCTGTGTTTTTTTCATCCATAAGAATAATGGGTTGGATGAACACGGTGGTTTTCAAACTGGGTTCCTCAAGGTCTTACTGTGTCCTGGTGGTGCCACAGAACCTGCAAGAGTGGGGATGGGTGGGTTAGCGAATGCCAGGCACAGTCATTTCATGTAAGCTTACTGAATTTTATCCACAGGCTACTTAAAAATGTGCAGAGAATGATCTACGTACTAATCTAATTTGATCTTCACAACTTTGTGAGGTAGTCAGGGTAGATACTACTTTCTATTCCAGTGACTGTTGAGACATAACAAACCATCCCAAAACTCGATAACATAAGACAACCATTGTATTACGTTCAGGAATTCTTTGGGTGAGGATTTCAGACAGGCTCACTGAGAAGTGTTTTTCTCTGTTCCATAATGGTCTGGGACCTCAGCTGGGAAGACTTAAAGGCTGGGGGTATCTCAATGGCTAAGGGTTAGACTCAGCTGGATGTGTCTTCACTCACGTCTGTCTGTTGACCGAGCACCTATACATGGTCTTTCTCGGTGGTTTTTGTCACATGGGCTAGTTTAAGCTTCCTCACACAATGGCAGTTGAGTTCGAAGAGCTGGTGTCCCAAGAACAAGGCAGAATTGCACAGTGGTTAAGTTAATCTAGACTCACAAAGTCTTGCTTCCGCTGTGCTCTACTGGTTGAGGCAGTCCCCAAGTTTCAACCACGATCAAGGAAGAAGACAAGATGGGATAGAAAGGGCAATACTGGGGCGCCTGGGTAGCTCAGTCGGTTAAGCATCTGACTCTTGATTTCAGCTCAGGTCATGAGCTCAGGTCATGAGATCGAGCCCCCAGCAGGCTCCTCCCCTTGCTCTCTCTTGCTCATGCATGCTCTCTTTCTCTTTCTCAAATAAATAAATAAATAAAAATTTTTTAAGGGGCTATAATATAGTGGCTATCTTTGGAAAATACAGTCTGCTGAGCCTTCTTCATTTGAAAGATGAAGAGACCAAGAATTGGTATGCATCTCCGAAGGGCAGACCTTATTGAACCAATTCCTTCAGATTTGCAGTCCTTCCAATTTACCATGCTGCTTTTGGCTCAGGGTTTTATCTTTCTGAATTAGCTGGTCATTCATTTAGTGAATAGACTGATTCAAATATGAATCCTCATCTTAGTGGTGTGTGACCAGCCCAGGAGAACAGAATCTTTTAGTGGATGAAAATTTGGTCTCGTCTGTTGTCAGAAAATTGCAATGGAAAATGTATATAAATCCCATTAAAGTTAAGGTAAAAGGCTAGGCTCCAGTCCAGCAGCCAAAGCATAATCAGTACTTAGTAAATGATTGTTTTGTTGTGTTTTAATGAATCAACATTTCATTCTAAATCCTTTCCAAAGTCAAGGCCATAGAAATATTTCTTTTAGGTGGCTTTGATGCTTTGATTGTTCCTACTTGGGAGTTCACTTTTCTCTTTATCCATTCTCACAACACCTAAGTGTATTCACTTCCAATTTACCAACGAGAAAAATGAGGTCTGAGAGACCAAGAGAGAGCCAAGGAGACAGGGTGGAGCCTGAGAAAAGAATCAGATGGTGGGGGACGTTGCAAAATAGAAAATTTTTTGTTGATCCAGCAGCCAGCTATTGGGAAGTGACAAAGCCTGGTCCTATGTTGGACACAGAATCCAGAGACAAGTCCATGATGGTCCCTGCCGTTGAGAGCTTCAAAGCCCAAAGGAGAAGCTGTCTAAAACAACCAGCACTGAAATGAGCCTGAACAAATTGCTAATGGAACACGGAGGAAGCAGCAACAGGAACTGCCTGGTAGACTGGAAGGCTACACAGGGGAGAAAACATGTAACCTGACTTTGGTGGGAGAGGCAAGAGTTGTCCAGGCAGAGATTGCGGGGTGGGAACAGTTCCAAGCATGGGGGATACACATAGGAGCACAGAGACATAACAGGACATGATGTGTCTTGAAAAAAGTAGGCATCTGGGGGACAGGTGTGAAAGATGGCCAGACAAGCAGGGAAGGGGGCTAGAGAAGTAACTTGAGGTCACATTGTAAAGGAGTACCGGTAGCATCCCTTGCTACCCACCTTCCTGTGAGCTTCTCCTTCCTCATGGTCCCACCTTATCCCCAGTTCTGAGACCATGCTCTCTGCCTCTCCACAATTAAAATCTGCTCTGGGAAGTGCCTGCTATCAGTCATATACACTGTAGTGTAAACGAGATTATCTGTAGCTTAAAAACCAGTGTGTTCTTTCTTGGACAGTTTTTTTTTTTTTTTTTAAGATTTTATTTACTTATTTGACAGAGAGAGACACAGCAAGAGAGGGAACACAAGCAGGGGGAGTGGGAGAGGGAGAAGCAGGCTTCCCACTGAGCAGGGAGCCCGATGTGGGGCTCGATCCCAGGACCCTGGGATCATGACCTGAGCCGAAGGCAGACACTTAACCACTGAGCCACCCAGGCACCCCGAGAGTTTTTTTTTTATTAGAAATTTTATTTCAGCATATAAAACAGAAGGTTATTATATCTCTCTAGGCTGTTGTGGAGATCCTTCCTATCGCCAATGATATCCTGGCCCACAGTGAGAGTCTTATGGGGAAACATCTACCACTCTTCACCAGAATTAGAATCCTGGGCTGAACTAAACATTTGCCCAACTCAATGTGCCTGTACTGTCCCTGGTCCCTTTGAGCTCCCTTGGTATCTGGGTGAGAGCTTAATTATCCTAAGAGCTACCAACCATTTGTCCCAATAAAATACAGTATGCCCCATAATGATCAATCTGCAGAACTCTTACCCTTCACATATGACAAGCCAAACTCTTAGGCATGGGGCAGAATGTAAATGTTAACAATCTCATAGCTCATTGCCTATAAAAACTCTTTTATGGTGTCTAAGTAACAGGCGATTGTCCAGTGCCTGCAGCTAGAGTGGTAATTCCACCTCTTACCAGCTAAATGAGATGAGTGCTAATTCTCTCTGTGAGAGCATGTAGGTTACAGAGATGTTCAGGGAAAGCCAGGTTTTACCGACGGGCTGACACCATTCATTCACAGAGCTGCCAGGGAGGAATGACCATGTTTCCTTGGGTGATGGGTCTCCTTGCCTTGTTGATTGGTGATGGGGATCAGGTCCTGCTTGACCTGCTGTCTCATCGGTGCCCCTTCTCATCTCCCACGTGTTGTCATCCTTGAAGTCTATCTGGCCTGGTATTAGCAGGCAGCTGACTGATCATTAAGCTCCATTCTTGCTGCTTTTTCTCAGATTACTCTTCTAACCTCTTCTTCCCACCGTCTCTCACTGCCTGACCCCACAGATGGTCTCACTCTTTTCTCACTCCCTGAGCTCTGGTTTCCTGATCTCCCACGGTACTGATTGCCTTTTCTCCATGTTCTGCAGTCCTCTGACTGGTTGCCAAGGCCACTCTGTGTCTTTCACTAAGGACAGCTCTACCCCATCCCTCCCCAAATAGTTTTACCCCAGAAGACTGCCACTGAGTCACCCTTGCTGGGGATACTGTTTCTGGGCCAGGGCAGAGCTTCTCGCCTGTTCTCCTTGTCCAAGCCTCTGCCTTGTGCTGTGGTCCTAGTCAGGTCTATGTTTTATCCTTGCTCGAACCCCTGCCCTGACCAATTCCTTTTGAAATGTTCCACTTCATTCCTTCGGAATGATGGCCCCATCTTGCCCTCCCTATGCTAACTGTGCCCCGGAGGCTGGAGTCCAGGGGGAGCCCTAGTCTTTGGATCCCAAGACCTCCTCTTGTTATGCTCAGCGAATGTCGGGCTATGGCTGCTAATATCACCTTGAAGACCCTGATCTGGAATCGGACCCTTTTCCTGTCCATCTTATTTCTGGTCACTGCACTTTGTTCCCTGCATAAACCTCCTGCTGCCGTCTGTTGCTGGGTCTGCCCAGAAACCTGCCATATCTCATCAGTCAATGCCAGGGTGGGCCAACGTGACAAACAATCCCCAATCTCAGTCGCTTAACACATAAAAGGTTTATTTCTCACTCACATCAATTCAAGTGTTGACAGTCTACTGCTCGGTGATTCGGGACCACCCCTCCCATCCAGTGTCCCTCTATCTTCTCAGCCCTTCGGAATCCTTAACTGGTTCCTCTGGATCCAGCTGGCCAGTAAATGGAAGGAGGTGGAGATAGCAAAGGATATCTCAGGAGATGTTAGGACCTGGCCAAGAGAGGGTGTTCATTGCTTCTGCCCTTATACTGGCTAGAACGAGCTCCTGGTTGTACCTAGAAAAGGACATCCTCCTGGGTGCCAGAAGGAAATGGAATCGTTTGGTGTATAAGTAGTGTTGTCTCAGCTACACAGTGGGGACATCAGTTTCCTAAGGGCGGTCTCCTCCCGATCCAGCCCACCTCGCCTGCTCCAGTTTATCATTCTGTCCAAAGCCTAGAAAGGATTGAACTCCTAAGAAGACATCTCAGAGGTGACAGAAAATGAGGACCAGGGCTTTTGCTTTCCCACTCCCTGAGCAGAAGGTGGATCCCAGCAGGGGAGTCCCTCTACAGAGGACCTCAGGCCCTATATCATCCCACAAATTGGGCTCTTTCTGACAAGTGTCAGCCTTTCATTTCTTCCAGGAAATATTCTCTTTCCCCTCCTGGGGACTTGTTCAGAGAAGAGATACTCAAGTGATAGGTGTTTCACAAATATCTAGATGGAGGAAAAAAAATGGTATGAAGAATAATTTAGACAAAACAATGTAGATTGCCATGGAAACAATCTTTAGAACACACTGGGGAGAAGGAATCATTGTTAACATGGTTCATTTTTGCAGAGATATCCAATCACGAAATTCAGTTCTGGACCTTTGTAATGGAAAAACAGCTATTTTGAGTTGCTGCCTAGGCATTTTACAGTATGACAACCCTGCTCACACCCAGAGTCTGGATATTTAGATAACCTGAGCTTAGGATTCCTCCCCCAAGGTTCCTTGGCAGATCCCTGCCCTTTCTGCTTTGCTCTTCCTGAGGCACCTTTTAAAATAGGGGCACCTACCTGGGTGGCTCAATCAGTTGAGCATCTGACTCTTGATAATTCGGCTCAGGTCATGATCTCAGGGTTGTGAGATCAAGCACCACATCGGGCTCCGAGCTCAGCTGGGAGTCCAGAGAGGATTCTCTCTCTCCCTCCGCCTCTGCCCCTGCCCCTGCTCTCTCTCTCTCAAAATCAATAAAATCTTTAAAAATTTTTAAAAAAAATAATAAAATAAAATAACCACTTAAGAGCTGAGCCTGTGAAAAGTTAGTGACCTTTGACCCAACTACCTTATATGTAATAGGTGCTTGCTACTCTGCTCTCTTAGTTCCTGCTCACTCTTGACCTGGGACCCAGGACTGCCCTTCCCCTGGCTTATTGCCCACCCCGACCCCTGGTTCTGGGATCTGGATGTAATAAATCTTGTGACTCTGCTTCCTTCATGTAGGTGTATCAAAACTGCACCTTTGATCAAAATGATCCCATAGGTTTCACTTCCCCAGAGTGGGAGCTTGGATGCTGAAGGAGCTACCTGCTGACTCCATGCGGGTGGCTGGTGCCCCTTCATTCGGCGGGTCATAGCTGCATAGCTTTAATTTAATATCCTAGCTCCCTGCTTCCCAACATAATCCTTTAATGGCACTACCTTCAAGATGCCGGGTTGTTATAAGCACAGAGCACATGCTGGTTTGCAGGGAGCCTTTTCTTACCCATCTAATAATCTTTAGTGAAGATAATGCTTTAATTAAGGTAACTTACTGTTTCCCTGTTGGTTAATTTGAAATCAGTGAAAGGTCAAGTTACCATTAACACAGTGCATTTACTAGGCTATTCCAGAAGGATTTTTATTCTGACAGCAGAGGCTTATAAGAATATGGCAAAAATGCGTATTTAGTTGAAATATGAACAATGAAAATCAGAGGCTTATCTTTTCTATTGCACAAAAAGGAGAAAAGAAACCATCTTCAATTACTGGAAAACAGTTTTTCTCTGACTTTTGTGCCCCATCATATGTGAAAAAGTCTATAGGTGTGGATAATTCTTGGTCAGTAATAATGATTCAACATCAAATACTTAAACAAAGCCTCTAGGGGTTACGAACGAACAGGTGCTAATAAAGAAATGTCAGAAGAGGGCCATGGCTTTTGCAAGGGAGGCCTCAGAGACGTCAGGTCACCACAGTGCAGGTGCTGGGCTTCCACCTGGCAGGTGTGGAAATGTGGTGTCTGCCAAGGTTATCTGCTTGCTTCTCCCGCGGGGCTCTGTCCCTGCCCATTCCCCAGGCTCCCGGGCTTCCCGGGGAAAAGCTGGATGTCCTCCTCATCGGAAGGCAAAGCCATGGTCCAAGTTTGTGGTCCAGGGAACCAGCTGGATCACAAGCCACGCTTCATGCATGCTTCTGGACTTCTGGAGAATGGATTTGTGCTCTTTTGTCTCCTTTCCTAACCCCTCGTGTTCCCAATGCATGACTTGTGCGGCCTCAGGGAGAGAAGAGCCAATCTGCTTGCCTGAAATAGATACCAAGCCTTGATAGAATTATGAGATTTCTTTCTTCCTTTCTTTCATTTCTTCCTACAAACATGTGTGGAGCACGTACTATGTACTAGGCACTCTCTCTGGTGCCTCCAGTGTTTCTTTGTGTAACCCTCTCCCCTCTCAGTGTGACTTTTCTGCTTTCCGATTTTCTTCCTCCTGTCCTCTACCTCTCTTTGACCTCAAAACCTATTCTCCGGGAAGTTCAGCTATCAGCTGTGTGTACTTTAGAGCAAACGTTAAGTGGCTGTGCTTCTCCTCCTGGAGGAATTAGCATTTGACATTTGATCTTTCATTGTTGTAGCAAATGGTTCCCTGTTCATGAAATTTTCAACATCAGTTTGCAAGCAGGGGAGATATTTGCAAAATAGAGAACCTTCGCAAAACCTTAGAGTCCCACCATCTGGTGACCACCCACTTGGAATATGCATGAGATTGGCCCTTTCCCTGGCTCCTTTTTGTGATCAAATCAGAGACCCGGAATTGACTGATCTCAGAAAAACATGCTAACATTGCTCTTCGGATAAAACTCCAAATCCTTTTCACAGCACGTAAGACCCTGCCGGCTGTAGCCTCCTACTTAACCCTTTAGACTCTTTCTACACCTTGCAGGAAAGCCACATTGGAATTTCGTCAGATGTTTGGTAAAAATACCATTTCACCTTAGCATGCTTCCACTTGAAGTGTTCTACTTGTCAGCCCCTTCCGTCATGCTAACTCTTCCTCCTGTCCCAGGTCTCATTTTAAATGTTGCTTCTTCCGGGAAGCCTTCCCTGACTTCTAGGAACCTAATTAGACTGGGATTAGGTTCCCTGATACAGGATCTCACAACACCCAATAATTGTCATAGCACCTATCACGATCGTCTTTAGTTGTTTCATGGAAGTATACCTCGTTGACTAGTCTTCACAGCTGTCTTATCTATTATTCTGCACCAAGCATCGGGCAGAGTGCTGGGCTCATAGTAAATATCTGTGGAATGTGACCAAACGTAAGTATTCTGTCTGTAAGTCAAGCCTTCATCAAGAGTTCCCTTACTATTTAGTAAAAAACAAAAAAACAACAACAAAAAAACACTGATTAGTTCTGCCCTGCTGGGTGGTCACTTACTGTTGAGGTCATCTCATCTCTGGCAGACTCATACCTGGGCTTTGCTCACTGCAGTCCAACCTGTGAGATCCTACTGGATTAATCTTCCCCAAACACTGGTTCGACCAGATCACTCTTCAGCTAAAAGCCTCTGATGTGGAGTTGGCTACAGAATAAAGCTCAGACTCGGCCTGGCCTTGAAGCCTGTCTGTAATCTGATTCTGACCTATATTTCTGTGTTCGCTTGCTTTGTAAAGCGAATTGTTTGTTCCAGCACACATTTTTACTCACTGACTCTAAGCTTTTGTTTATAGTATTTGCTCTGTCCAGAAGCTCCCCCTCCTAGTCTGTTATCAAACTTCTATCCACCCTGAGAGTAGAGCTCATATCCCATTTTCTGTGTATAGTAGTCCTAGTCACCTGTATTAGAAGTCTCAGTTGCAAATAGTGAGGCAGATCCCAAACTGGTTTAAGTAAAAAAAAAAAAAATTATTAGTTCATGTCATCCATAAGTCCATGATAGACTTTAAGTATGATTTTAGGTAAAATATCATTAGTAATCTTTGTCTTTCCTGATTCTGCTGATTCTTCTTTTCTTTTCTTTTTTTTCAAGAAGGTTCCATGCCCAGTGTGGAGCCCAATGTGGGGCTTGAACTCACAACCCTGAGATCAAGACCTGAACTGAGACCAAGAGTTGGACGCTTAAGTGACTGGGTCACCCAGGTGCCGCTCTGCGGATTGTTCTAATCTGTTGATTTCACTCTGAGTTAGGTGGATTTAGGTGGACACTAAGGTTCATGTGGTAGCCCCAGAAACTCAAGGCTTACATCCTACCAGCTTAACAACCTCAGAGAAAACAAACTTATCTTTCTTAAAAGTTCTAACAGAAGTCCCAGGGAAGGGTGGGTCACATGCCCATCTGAGCCAACTGCTATGGTTCTCTGAATAAACCAGGTCTGGGTCATGTGTCCACTCCTGGGACCCATGGATAGGGTCAGCCTCACAGACCTGCATGCACGGAGAGTGACAACTGGGTGGCTCCCCAAAGGAAAATTGAGATACGGTTACCAGAAGAAGGAGGAATGGGTGCCAGGCAGGCAAAAGACAGCCTAAATCCATTCTACCCCTCCAAATTCGAGTGGTCTCTCCTGGCTCAAAATTTCTGTTGCTCTTCTAGTCTACCTTCTTCATGTATTTATTTCCCCATGGTCACTAGATGGTTGCCACAGTCCCAGACACCACAACCTAATGCTTGAACTTCAAGCAGAAGGAAGAAGGGAGCAGGTGGAGAGAGAACTTTTCCAGAGAAAGGAAAGCTTCCTTAGAGGCCATCCAAGAAATTTGGATCACTTGGCAAGGAGGCAGGGAAAATGAATATCTGGCAAAGGGGAACGGAATGGCTGAGTTGGGTTTGTTCCTGGGGCTGAGCACACGGCTGAGCAAAAGCAGGGTTTTGTTAGAAGGAAGGAAGGGAGAGGTCCTTGCGGTTGGCTGGGTCACCAAGAGTGGCTGCCTAGGATACTTTTTTATCAACTTATCTGCTAGTGATTGGGAACTTACCGCATGCAAGGCACTGTATATTTCTGATTCTTATCTAGTCCATATGACTTCTCTTTTTAATGGCAAGAACTGTGGCTTATACTTTGTATCTTTACATTGCCTTGCACTTAGTAGCTGTTCAATAAGTACTGGCCCATTTTTAAAATTTGATGGTGAGGGGTGAGAGAAGGGTGTAGAATTCAGTCTTTCTAGGATCTTATATAAAGACTTCATTTTTGCCCTCGCTGCTAAAGGAAATGGAAGATCACCACATCTGCGTTATAGTCATTTGAATCATGGAGATGCAAATGAATCTCAAATATATCTTCTTGGCTGTAAGTTCTCTCTCAGTCAACTTGCAAATTACTTTACTCTTTGTATGTATGGCCCATCTATATAGTTCTTACATATGTAAAATGAATTTAGACAGGCAGTATAGGTAATTTGGCTAACTGGTCTCCTTTTTCAATGGCTTTTCCGCATTTTTTATTTAATAGGGAAATTGCTCTCCCACTGAATCTTAATTCACAATGGTAAGACTTCAGAAACACAGTTTTTTATTCAGAGAGAATTTCAATCTTCTTGCTGTCAAACACACTCTGCCCTCACATGGGCACTTAATGGTGTCAGGATGTCAATTTAATTTTGACAGGGCCCCTACCGATGGAATGTTCAACTTCTCATATTTAGTTAATATGGATGGGCAAGAGGATGTTTGAGGGTTTTTTCCCTCTCTGTTTTCATGGAAACATGTACTTTCCCATAAGATTGGATGACAGTAGTATGTGTGAAACACTGGAGGTTTTTTTGAGTGAAAAGTTTCCCTACTGTTCAAGACCTACTATTAACTGCCTCCAAATGGCACACAGTTGTTGTTATCTCTAATTGCTGTGATGCTCTAAATAGTCTGAAGGCACTGGGATCTTTGTTCCCACCAAGAAATGGTTTCTTCCACTTTCCTTTGGAGCCGCACCACTTGAACTGTAGATGTAGCAAGTATGGTTACAGACTCAGTGTTCCTTGCCCGTTAGGTGACGTTAGTGCCCGATGATTGGCAGGATGTGAGTGTTTAGATTTTTGTCCAGGAGTAGAAGACCAAACTACTCTAACACTCTTGTATTAGCTATTTATTGCTGCACAACAAATGATGTCAAAAATGAACTGGCTTAAAACAAGAGAAGTGTCTTATCTCACACAGCTTCTGTATGGAATCTGGGAGAGGCATAGCTAGGTGGTTCTGGCTGAGAGTCTCTCATGAGGTTATGTCAAGGTGTTGGCTGGGGTTGCAGGCTGAACTGGGACTAGGGTTTCCAAAATGGCTCACTCACATAGCTATTGGCTGGAGGCCTAGTTTTCTTGCCATGTGGGCCTCTGCTTGAATGTCCTTATGGCATGGCAGCTGGTTTCCTCCAGAGTGAGTGATTAATGAGAAAGACCACAGAGGAAGCTGCAGCATCCCTTACAACCTAGTCTCAGGAGTCATCCACTGTCACTTCTGCCATAGTCTCTGTTAGAAGTGAATCAATAGGTCTAGCCCATACTCAGGGGGAGCGGAATTAAGCTCCCCCTCTTGAAGGGGTGTGTATCAAAGAATTTGTAGACATATTTTAAAAGCACTACAACTTTCTTGATTTTCTGCCTTTGTGACTGGATATCTGCAGAAAAACAAACCAAACTCAGAGGTTTAGTACATGGTCAGCAAATGGACAGATGAATACTGCTCCTTCATTCTTGGGGTAATTTATACAGAATTGTAGCCTTCCAACCTAACCAGATAGGTGCTCCCCCAAAAGCTGCACAGGGATGAAATGGAAGTTGGGTCTGAGACAGCCAGATTTCTTCTTCTAGCCTCTCAAACAATGCTGTCTTCTATGCCCCTCATGAATATGCAGTGGCCAGGAGGTAGCTTTTCCCAGGGCGTGCCCAGAGAGTGGGACCCCAGTAAGGATGGATTCGGAACAGGAATGGGAGTGTTTGGTTGTGCTCCCCTGGACTGATAGGTCAGATACAGGCGGCAGATGGCAAAGAGCTCAGAGAGAAGCTAGCTGGTTGTGTTCTACTGCTGGTTGGCAAAGACCAGCCACAGATGGTAAGAGTGAAGCTGTCAGCAGACTCCAGTCCTGGGATCAAGCGAGTGCCAACGCTCTGCTGAAATCACCCGCCGTACCACCAAGAGATGCAAGGATTCATGGGCGGAATTCTCCACTTGGATCTCGAAAACAGAGACCATGGTGGTTCTGGCTCCTTGGCAGCCCTGACTGCACGATGTGAGGAAGGGAGCACTTGGGACCAGATGGAGACATTGGGAGACAGAGCGTGACTGTCAGGCCACAGAGTGAAGCATCGTGCCACAGAGACAGATGGTGAGAGGGGTGCCCCTGTCTGCAGTGGCTTTAGTGCCTTTTCAGTACTCATCCTGCCTGTGTACCCTTCACATAGGGCCTCTTCAAGAGCTTCTACTTCCAAAGCACTTTAATTTAGAAGTCGAATGTAAGTGTTCCAAGCTGTAGTCCAGGCTAAGAGTGCTTCGTAGCTTTTGTCTTTTCTCACATTTAGAGAAACCCAGGTTTCTGATACACTGATTGATAAGGGAATCATACAATGGTATAGTGTATGAAATTATGCATTAGAGAGAAGATGCCCCATAGCGACAGAGTCAAGAAGAGTTTTCTTTCCAGAATATTCCTGCCATTAAGATACCAGTGCAAGAGGAGAGGGTGTAGGAAACATAGAAAACACACAGATTTATACTTCAAGATACAGATCTACTATATATGCCATTAGCCTCCTAAAGAAATTCAGTGGTTCTGCTGGTACCACCTTTAGGCACGGGTGGGAGGGGCCTGCCTTTAAGGGGCTCTGTTCTGGCCCTTCTCCAGCTGCATTCCTACATACTGAGCAGGAGGCCATCAAGCCAAAGGAATGTGTCCATCTGGAGCCGATTTCACCTCTTCAGACCTCGCTCCAGGTATGCAGAAGCCAGAATTCTCTGCCCAAATGGCTGTGAGCCCACTTCCAGGGCCTGTGTGGGCTTCTCCCCAGATCTTCTGATATGTACTCCTGGACCTGTGGAGTGGCCAAGAAATGACAGTTTTGTAGAGGGAAAAGTGGACATGTGGGCTGGAGTGCCTAGGGAGTATGGGGCTTAACTGGCTGTGGGAAGTGAAGTGGGGAAGGATGCTCTGTGTGGAAACCAGCTCTCCCTGTTCTAGCAAGGAACTCTGAGAAATCCCAGAATTCTAAGTTCAAACCTGGTCTTCCAAGTTGTATTGAAAGTATATTTTCAAGGTAAAAGGATACACACACACACACACACACACACACACACACAGATATATTAAATTTCACAGTTTGTTAGTTTGTTTTATAACTTTTACATATTTATACATTTAACTATGGGCTTCTACACGTAGCCTTTTTGTGGACCTTACAAATGTCAGGGTTGGTTCTGGCTCCCCATTTAATACAGAACCAAGTTGAATCAGCTTGGCTTGGTTTGGAAGGCCTTTTAATATTGAGTCCTCTCTAATCTTACCTCCCACTGCTGTTCTGCAGGAATCTTCCATCAACCAAACTGGTCGACCCATAGCCAGGCTTGGCCCATGTCCTTTCCTCTGTGCTCGCTTGGTTCACACTATTTTTCTCTGAAAGGCCTCCATTTCTGTCCTGCATTTGTATGGGCCACGCTATTGTTTTAAGACTCAGCCTTATAGTCACATGTCACATTCCACGGGCCTCTTCTAACAGCTCTTGTCTGAGCCACTTATTGGCATTCAAAGTGTGCATAGAACTATGTGTGGTCATTTTTCTTATTATGGACAAGATATGGCTATAAGATAAGGAAACATCAATACATAATCATTTTTGGACCAGGAAAGGGGACCTCCCCCTTCCCCCCCCCCCCAAATCAGAGGAGTAGCTAAGGAACGAGAAGAATGTAGTTAGGCAGTCACCAAAGGAGGAGATGGCCAGCATTGTCGAAAGCTGCAGAGAGGTCACTGGGAAAGATGTCCAAAAATAGAATATTTGCCCATTAGGAAAGAGGTCTTTTGTGACCATTGAGAGAAGAGCAGACTGTGTGGGTGAAAGCAACATTGTGGTGGGAAAAATGAGATGAGAAAGTGGAGACAGCAAACATACTTTAATGTCTCTCAAGAAAATGTGATTCTGAGAAGAGATAGAGTAGCTTTAGAGGGTGGAAGATGTAGGGTGGTTTTGTTCTGTTCAAAGGTTGGAGGAGACTGAGTGTGTTTGTAGGAGAAAAGAGCCAGATTAGAGGGAAAATTGATAATGGGGAAAGAAAGGATAGATGATTCAACAAAATCCGGGAATGGCTGAGATCCAGTGCACAGGTGCAGGGGTTAACCTTGATGAGGAGAAAGGGCGCTTCTTGCTGTGGGTAAGGGAGGGAGGGCGGGAAGATGAATGAAGGCTACAGGATAGGCATAATAATAGAGTGATTGGGCTTACTGGTGAAGAGATTGGCTGTCATTGTAGAGAAAAGGCTAAGAAAGCCCGAATTTTCCGGGGGGCGGGTCCAGATTTCAAATATTCAAATATCACAATCTTCATTCATTCCTTTCACATTTATTCAGTGCCCTGCGTGTACCAGACACTGGGGTCTATCTACAGTGATGCGACTTTTCATGCAATTTTGGAATTTGTTATACTGGGACTCAAGTGAGATTTACTTTTTACTCTTCTAGAAGGCTTTAAGTAGAAATAAATGCACGAATCAGAAGAGAGTCCCTTGTCAGACCAGCTGTCCCGACTTGGGGTTTGGAAAACACGGGCATCTCAACAATGGCGCCCTGTTTGAGGCTGAGAGGGAAGAGAGGCGAGATGGGGGGAAGGTTTACACCCGGGTAACCCCAGGAGGGTGCGCCTTCAACCAGGAAGGTGCGAACCTTCTGTGCACTTCGGGCCGCGCTGTAACCAAGGGTAACGGCGCCTCAGCCTACACCAGTGTGAAGACCCGCTTCTTCCCTGAACCAGGTGTGTCTACGGAGGCTGACCAGAACCCGACAGACACAAGCCCAGCCTCCCCACCCGAGACACCTCGCCGCGATCCGCCACCGCCTCTGACTATTTAAGGTCACTGCTACTTCTGCCCCTAGTTAATTGTGAGGGGCGGGGGAGGGGAGAAGCGGTGGGCGGGACGAATCACCCTTTCTATTTTACAACTGGTCGCAATGGGCTCCGAGTCCCGCCTCCTGCGCAGCCGCCGACAGGCTCTCCGGGCTGTCACTCGAGCCTCCGCGGCCGCCCCTCGCCGTGGCTGGGATCTCGCGGGAAGAGCGGCGGGCACGACTGTAGCTCGGTCTCCCGGCTGCGCGCGAAGCGGGAGGGCTCTCTTCACACAAGCGCTTCCTCGCGGAGAGGTTAGAGCTGCCGCAGTCGCAGGCCTGGGCCGCCCCTTCCCTGCCGCCGCCTTCTTTTCCTCAGGGCTCCTCGGTCCGCTCGCCCTCCGGCGCTCCCAGGTAAGTAAGCCTAGAGCGCGTCCCGGCTGCGGACCGGTCGGGGAGCCGGGACTCGGAGCAGCCGGGGCGGGCTGGCTCCCGACGGGGGCGGCTCCGCGGGCTGCGCGGCGCTGCCTGGTGGGCGCGAGGCTTGGTGGGGCTCGGGAGTGCGGGGGGCAGGAGGCGGTGGGGTGGGACCCGAGTGCGGGCGCCCAGGGGCGGTGTGGCGGGTGCCGGGGCTCCTGAGGCGAGGGGGCGGTTTACTGGGGCTCTTCCAGCTTGGCGTGGGGGTGGGTGGTGGCGCACAGGGTCCCACTTCAGGGTCAAGGGAGATTTGTCAGGGTCCTGGGGTTCCTCGAGGAGACGTAGCGGGGTTCCGGAACAAGGGGTCCTCTTACCGTGGTCGCAGGCTCTTTGGGGGCAGAGAATTCAGCTTAGCAGGTCCTGAATCTCTGAAGGGGCAGATCATTGGGGTGTTGGGGGTCCTTTGAGCGGGAGTGTTTCGCATCCCTGGGTGACAAAGCAGCGTATTAGGGTTCGGGGAAGGGGGCTCTGTTTATCCGGGTCTCCGGGCGAGAGGGCGATGTGTCTGCGCCCTGCAGGGGCCGGGCCGCCTTGGTGGGCTGCTGGGGGCGGAAGGGTGTTCGGCGGAGACCGGCGTCTTTACTGGGGTTTCTGCTTTGCCCAGAGGGGGGCGGTAACTTGGCATGGTCTCCAGTCTTTAAGGGGGCGACAGGGCGAGTTGGCGGGTCTCCGGCAGATCTCGAATGGAGGGCGCGGCTCAGCAGGCACTACTGGGTCGGCTCGGGGCAGGAGGGGGCTCTAGGGGCATCCGGAGCCAGCCCAGTAGACAGTCTGTGGCTGGTCAGCATCCTGGAACAGGTCTCTTTCTACGTGAGATTTATTCGGTGCTCAGTGGGAGCGTTGATCCGCGTTGTTTCTTAGTTGGAGAAATCTTGGGGTTGTTCTGCAGTTTTCTTTTCCCTGCTCCGGGATCCCTGTGGGGGCTTGCTGGTCTCGCTGCTCTGGGATCGAGAGAGTGGCAGCACCTTAGGTGGGTATATAGACTCTAGGTTCTTTGGGAGGCGAGTGTCCTGAGGTTAAGCGTGCCAGCCGCTGAAGATAGGGAAGGCTGTGTGGTTTTGGCTTCGCTTTCCTAGGTAGTCTGCTTTGCTGATCCTGCATTATTAGATCTGTCCTGAAGTCTTGCCTGAGTGTTGGGCAGAGTGAAGTAGTGATGGGAGGTGTGTTCGGGCTTCTCTCTGTCCTTTGAAAAACGTTCGTGGAGAGGGATAACGTGAACTTCAGTCTCCAAATAATGTATCGGAATTTGAAGTCCCAAAGCTAGAGCTCTGCAGAAGCGTCATTTGAGACCTGTAAGGATGACTAGCAGCTCTTTTAGAGAATCCTGCTAAACAGTTTTTTTGTAAAGGTTGAGTTAGTCTTGACTCTAATGCAGAGTTCTTGGTAACTAGCCCAGACTTTGGTGAAATTTAAATAAAATGACCCGTGTGTATGGTTTTTAAAAAGATGTATGGCTTGGGAAGTCTGCATAGATAGCTACTTCATCAGAGAGGCCTGTAAATGAAGTCTGATGTGGCAGGCAGTGGAGCCCATATTAACAGTAATTCTGTCATTTTGGGTAAACACACATTTGACTATGCCAAAGCAAAGAATTTTGCCTGCCTTAGTCTTTTTCTTAGTAACAGTTTTTTAAGATTGAGATTTCTTTTGATCTTAGAACCAGAAAGATTAGGGTTAATGTACTTAATCCTTGAGTATTGCAATCATTAAAAAAAAATGCAAGGGGATCCTACATAGCAATATTTAACCCATTGAGGAGCTTAAGTTTTTTATTTTTTTTTGTTTTTGACTGATTGACTTTCAAATTGATCAAAATTTCAAAATTGATCAATTGAGCAGATATTTGGTTAGAACTACAGCCAAAAAACCCTAAACAGACCTTTGTTTTCCTCACTATTTTTGAAAGACAAATGATAAATTAAGCAAATTTCGGTAACTTTTTAAAAAAGCAGCTTTCATGATTTCTAAGTAAACATACTGATCAGTCAACAAATATTTTATTATCTGGTAGGTGTCACAGCACTGGAGGTACAGTGATTCCAGCTCACATGTAACCTATATCGAGAGAAAGCAAATAAAATAAATACATAAAATAATTGAGATGCTGATAATGAAGAAACAGGGTACTTGGGGTTCAGCTCACTTTTTTTTTTTTATAAACCCTGAATAATAATATAATTGATGTCTGTTGTGATAACTGGAAACCAAATCAGGTAATGATCTACCTTCTGAATTATTAAAGATTAAATTATGATCAGTACAGTTTGGGTGTTAAATATATATTGACTCTGAGGATTAGCACCTTTTGTTATATAAGCATTAAAAAGTCTGTAAGGATACACATCAAACTTACGAGTACTTGGGGGATTCTTTAAGAGAGGGTTGTAGAGGCATGGAAGAGCGCTATTAATTTTATGCTTTTATATTATTTGAATCTATTTCCGTGAGTGGACGTAAGTGCAAATTAGAGAAGTTTAAAAATTAAAACATTTTGGTCACTATGCAAATTTGTGAAATGTACAGTATTTATAAGGCATTTTGTCAGTGTTGCCACTTCCACTGTGTGTACTAATGAAGGAAAAAATGTATTTCAAGAATCTAATATTATAGGGGGTGGGGAGCACAACAGAATAAGAATATTGAGACCTAAGTAAAATGTTAAAACATGTTAAAGATGTTGGATGTTTAATTATATAAAGATAAATTAATCTAAGGCCTTTCCTTTTTCAAATTTAATTATTTCCAAGTTTGAGAAGGGAAGTTTTTCAACTCCTTAGACAAGAACACCTTTTGTCTCTGTGTTGGGGGTGGAGGTGTTCTTATTGATACACAGATTTCAGGAAGAGATTTCTTTTTGTCAGATGTATGGATACATCTACTAGATTTGTTTTTCTTCTGAGGCATATGAAACATAAAAATAATTTTATGGTTCATTATTACTATAATTTAGTTTTACTATTTATATTTCATTATTACTATAATGAAAATGGTACTACCAGAGTGTGTTTTGGATTATCATTCAAAATTCTAGAATTATAAACATGATGTACTACAGCAATTTCTAGAAAGGAAATCATAAGACATGGATTCCAGTCTTCACTGTCCTACTGACATATGGCCTTGGGTAATTTCTTAGACTCTTAGGGCCTCAGTTTCCATATATATAAAATTAAAGAGAAGTCCCTGTCAGTAATCAGTGTAAGCTCCGATTCCAAGGATTCTATTGCATTTTGATGTTGCATGTCAGCGTATTATGTCTACAAAAAGGGATAGATGTCTGAAGAGTAGCTGGTTCTCAGGATACAACTAGTTCCATGTAATTTTCACTTATGATACCTAATTTTAGAAACCTCTTCCTTTTTAGGATATATAGGAAATATTTAATTCCACAATATACATTCATGAAGATAAACGATTTTCTTTTGATGATTTAACTTTATTTGCTTTAAGCATTATTATTTTCATTTCTGATTTCTGGTTGAGTATGTGATGATGTAATGTCCTTATTTAACTTTGGGTTGTAGAATGAGGTTACTAGTGGTTGACTCCCTTTAATCCATCCTTTACACTCCTGCCAAGGTGACTTTTCTAAAATGCAAATCTATTCAAAGCTTCTTTCTTAAAATCCATACTTCTCCTTTACCTACAGTACATATTTAGTTCTAACTCTTTATCATTACAAGGCCCTTCATCATCTGGCTCATCTCCTGCATTTCCCCCACCGTAAATCTGAAGCTCCAACTGTACTAATCCAGTTAATTCACTGGAAGAGTTATACTGTTTCCTGACTCAGAGCCTTCTCATATATTCTCCCCACTGCTTAGAATGCCTTTCTTTCTCCTGTCTTGCTGACAAAGTCTACTGAGTTTTCAAGATACAAAAAAAAGCACCGTCTGCTTTTTAAGTCTTCTGTATCCTCTGGTCCTCCCTCTTCCTTACCCCACTGGGTTATTCACTCTCTCTGTCTTGTTCATTCATTCTCTTACGTTTGCTAGTATGCTGTAATTATTTATGTCTGTCACTGGCTCCTCCTTGACTCAAAACTAGGTTTATATTTGTCTTACTACTTTTTGAACCTCGATTGCTTATTTTACACAGTTGGGTCTTATTACAGGTTTGAACCCTCAGTGCCAAGATTGATATCTTCATAATGTCTGAGTTAAGCCCAAATCTCAGTCTTGTCCTATTTTTCTAAAATTTTGGGCTTTCTCTTATTAATAGAATATGATACTTTAACCTTACACCTATGACCACAAACTGATATTAGATCTATAGTTCTGTTTGTTTTTTTTTTAAGATTTTATTTATTTATTTATTTATTTGACAGAGCAAGAGAGCAGGGGGAGCAGGAGAAGGAGAGGGAGAAGCAGGCTCCCCGCTGAGCAGGGAGCCGGATGCCGGGCTTGATCCCAGGATCGTGGGATCATGACCTGAGCTGAAGGCAGACGCTTAACCATCTGAGCCACCCAGGTCTATAGTTCTTATCCTCGTTATTTAAGAAGTAAGACTCCCCAGCACTATAGGAGTTAAGGGTTACTCTGTTAAACTTGCAGATTTTGAGGCAACAACTAGTTCCTATAACTAAAATTGCTGGTAGAGTTATAAACTAATTTGGGTATTTCAGATCTTGGATATCAGTGATTGGTAGATATTTTTACCTTGGCTGCTTTTTGTATGGGACATGATTGTTGCCAACCTGTGTGTGTCTTTATATTGTCTGTTTATTGGCTGAAGGTTTAATAACTTGCTCAGGGTCATTATCTACTAAGCAACAGGCTGTAACTAGATTCAGGTCTGTTGTACTCTTGGTTCTATGCTTTTCCAAGTACTATACTGTTTTCTGAATATGACTGCTTATTCAGTGTATTAAAATTGTTAATAGATATTTTATTCATTTTACAAATTGAAGACGTTAGGTTGTAATGTTTATTCATTCAGTTTTTTCAAAAAAGTTAGAGAATTTGAGATTGTTTGGACGGAGATCATTTAATCCAACTCTCTATTTTAGCATGTGAGGGAGCTGACACATGCAAGAGTAATTGAATGACTTGCTCAAGATCATGTGGCTAATTGGTTAAGATTTTCTTTGTTAAGCTAGTTATGCACATTGGTATTATAAAACCATTATTTGAAAGGAATACCAGGTACCTGGTCCTGCCCGCCCCCCAACGAAAAAAAAAAAAAAAAGCCTGGAATGGCTTTTAGAAAAGTGATGTTGAGGATCTCAGAGTCTTAAGGACATGGCTCAGAGAAAATCCAGACTTTGGATCATGACACATGGAGACGCCTCAGTGCCTTTACTCACATAGTTCCCTCGTCTTGGTTTCTTTCCTTCCTTTTTTTCTTTTTAAAAATCTATCCACAGTTACCTAATCTTATGCCTGATGAAGTTGTTATTAGCATCAGCCTCACTCGTAACCACTTAAGTGCTATCCATAAGCCAACTAATAGAGATACAAAAAAGCATAAAATCTAGTCACTATCCTGAAGAGGCTTGGTTTATTTGGGAGTGGGAGTCAGTGTATGTTTAATTGCAAGGTAATATGTAAAGATGCCATGAGTGGTACAGCTGTAGGAACTCAGAAGATTAGATAAGGGTGGACTGAGCTAGTGGTTACAGAAGTTTCTCTGTAGAAAAGATTTGACTTAAGTTAATCTTTTTTTTTTTTACGATTTTTATTTTTAAGTAATCTCTACACCCAAGGTGAGGCTTGAATTTACAATCTCAAGATCAAGAGTCAAGAGCTGTACTGACTAAGCCAGCCAGGCATCCCAATTTAAGTTAAAAAAAAAAAAAATTTTTTTTTTTTTTTTTAGAGAAAGCACGAGGGGTGGGGGAGAGGGGCAGAGGGAGAGAGAGCATTTTAAGCAGGCTTCATGCTGGACATGGAGCATGACACAGGACTCAATCGCATGACTGAGATCTTGACCTGAGCAGAAATCAGGAGTCACATGTTTAACTGACTGAGCCACCCAGGTGCCCCTAAGTTAATCTTTAAATAAGGAGTTGGAGTAAAACTCTTAATTAAACTCACTGAAACTCTGGCTATTTTATTTTGTTTTGCTCACTTCCCTATAGTCACAGTAGCCTTCTCTCTGCTTCAGAAGACCTGGAGCATGTTCTTCCACACATACATGTCTCCCTCCCTTACTTCCTTCAAGTCTTAATTAAAATATTACCCCTTCTATGAGGCCTTTACTGGCTCTGTTGTTTAGAATCATAGCAGCCCTTCCACGCATACTCTTCCTATTTCTCTTCCCTGCTTTGTTTCTTTATTTTGTTCTTTCAGCTATCCCAACATATCTATATTGTCTTTCCACTCCTAGTATAATATAAGATCCATGAGGGCAGGGATTTTTACCCATTTTATTCAGTCCTATATACCTGCACCCAGAACAGTACCTATTACAGAGTAGGTGCTCAAATTTTTGTTGAATAAAACAATTGAACTTTAAAGCAGGAATTTGGAAATTATTTGATTTAACGTTTCCTCCTTCCTTTTTTCCTTTCTTCCTTTTTTCCTGGCTGGCTTAGAGGAATAGGAACTTTCTCTTCCATTTTCTAAAAAATTTATGGGACTTCAAAAATATCCTATATTGTAAAGTACAGAAATTATAAACTGCTCAATGTATTTCTACATGTGTAAACATGTAGTCACCAACCAGATCAAGATCTAGAACACTTCTAGGACCTTAGAAACCTTCCTCACGTTCTCTCCTAGTCAGTATTTCCCCGGAGTCAGTCTTTCCCTGAAGTAACCACTCTTCAGACTTCTGTCGCAACAGATTAGTTTTATTTTCCTAAACTTCATACAAATGGAATCAGCCTGGTTTCCTTTGCTCAGCATTTTGTCTGTAAGATTCATCCGTATTTTTTTAAGGTAACAGTAATTCATTCTTTTTCATTGTAGTGTAGTATTCCATTGTTTGAGTACATATGTTTTTCTGTTCTGTTGATACATTGGGCCATTTCCAGTTTTAACTCTTAGGAACAAAGCTGCTGTGAACAACTTTGTACCTGTCTTTTGGTGCACATAAAGATTACTTTCTTGGGGTACCTAGTGGCTCAATCAGTTGAGCATCCAACTCTTGATTTTGGCTCAGGTCATGATCCCAGGGTTCTGGGATTGAGTTTTGCATCAGGCTTGCCCAGAGGGGAGTCTGCTTCTCCCTGTGCCCCTCCCCCCACTCGTTTGTTTTTTTCTCTCTCTCAAAAATAAATAAGATCTTAAAAAAGATTAATTTCTTGGCTAAATAACTAGGAGTTAACTTCATCTCCACATAAATATATATATAGAGAGAGAGACACATAATTCTTAATACCACATGGTTTTTAGCACATGCTAGATGATCATTAAATGATTGAAGATAAATTAGTAACTAATCATGTACTGTGAGATTATCTCAAACTTATTAAAAATGTTGGAGAACTGTTTCTTTTTTTTTTTTTTTTTTAAGATTTTATTTATTTATTTGAGAGAGGGTGAGAGTGAGCATAAGCAGGGGAGGGGCAGTGGGAGAAGCAGACTCCCTGCTGATCCCAGGACCCTGGGACAACATCCTGAGCCGAAGGCAGCCTCTCAACTGAGTGAGCCACCCAGGTGTCCCTGGAGAACCGTTTCTAGTCCATACTTTTTTCTTTTATCTGACATAAAGTATGGCTTTATCCAGGCTTTACACATTTCTCTTTCATCTGGGATTGCCTTTTTTTTTTTTTTTTTTTTTAAAGCCATATTCCTCATTATTTGCTCTCCCTCCTCTAGAAAATGGGAGAAATATGCGCAGGAAAGAGAAAGTTCAAATTAATTTCAAGATGTGAATTTCAGAACTGGTTGGCTATTTTTCTTTAATTTTTCAACAATAAAAGTCATTTTTTTCTGACATTTGGTTCTACTGTACATTATATTTTTTCTAACATTCTATACACTTTGAAATCAGTTATACCAATACATTCATAGCACAGGTGGAGAAGCTGTGAATCTGTTTTTTATTTTTGTCATGTGTTAGTGATGTTTGGGGTATGTCAAGCAAAGGCTTTCTTTGATGGCCTTAAGTAATTCTAGAAATGGCTTTAGTTGGTGAAGAATGCAAATGAGAGCTACAATAATAGAAGAAATCTTGAGTAATATTTTTCTAATTCTGGGAAAGTTTACAGTTTTCTTTTGAAGTGATTTCTAAGCTAAGACTTGAAAGATGAGTAGGAAACAAGGTGGATAGGACACCTCAGAGGGAATGAGGTAAAAGAACACTGTAGGTAGGCAACTACATTTGCAGAGAGAGAGCAGGGCAGATTTGGGGATCTGCAGGCGATTCAGGAAGGCTGGAGCAGTGGTTTTCAAGCTATAATGTGTATATGAATCTCCCGGTAGGAGTGGGGCTCATGAATTTGGAGTTCTAACATGCTTACAGGTGATGGAAATGTTGCTGGTTCAAGGATCACACTTTCTTGCAAACTACTGGGTTCAGGTGTAGAAAGCAAGTGAGAAGGAAGGAGTAGCGAGTGAAAGCAAGGACCATCCATGAGTCTTTTTTTTTTTTGGCCAGGGCATTATTCTTTATTATTATTATTATTTTTAAGATTTTATTTATTTATTTGACAGAGAGAGACACAGAGAGAAAGGGAACACAAGCAGGGGGAGTGGGAGAGGGAGAAGCAGGCTTCTGGCCGAGCGGGGAGCCAGATGCGGGGCTCGATCCCAGGACCCTGGGACCATGACCTGAGCCGAAGGCAGACGCTTAACGACTGAGCCACCCAGGCGCCCACCAGGGCATTATTCTTAATAACAGCAATATGAAAACACAGTTGAGTCTTAAAACCAACGGAAGGAATTTGGGCTTAAGGCATTGGTAACCCACTGAAGGGTGCCAAGAGTAATAGTGAACTTGTGATTTAAGTGGGCACTAGTGGTGGAAATAATCTTTAGGGGTATGCTCCAGCTACATTTGAAACATACAGATTAATGTCTGAGAAATGATAATTTACCTATTCATCAATAACTCTTGTTTTTCCCAGTAGCAGACTCAGTGCATTTAAAGGATAAGCTTGGTTATATTTATTAATTTAGATGTTATATGTTAGTTTAAGCCGTTCTTTCTTCCAGGGATATTATTTATCCTAATAAGTATTCTTATAATTTTATCTCATAATTACATTATTAACCCTGTCTGATGGGATAATTTTTTTTCCATTTGTGTACCGATATAGTAGTCTGAGGTTTTCTTTTTTTATTGTTTTGATTTAAAAATGAGCTAGCTGGTAGTGCTTATTGTATTGTATGGTAGTGCTTATTGTATTGTATGGTAGTGCTTATTGCATGGTAGGAATGATCTTAATGATACATAGTAAAAGTAACTTGGGTTACTCTTCATTGGTTTCCCTAAATGTTATTAATTAGAAGGTTTTGATTTAGTATTTCAACTGTTTAAATACTACATCAGTTTTGCAATATTATAAACTTAAGAATAAAGGTGTGTGTTCATGTTTTATATATTTATATTGTATATAAATAGAGTTATATATATAACTGTCTCTATATATAATTCTTTATATAAAATAGAGTTCTAGGTACTCTTTTAAAAACTTGGAGAAAGGCAAAATAAGCTCAGCCCAAATAAAGCATTACTATCATTTTGGTATACATTCTTCCTCCTCCCATTAATACATGAATATATTTATTCATATGTATACTGTTTGTTACCCCACCAAGCATTATATCATGAAGACTTTTCTACTTCATTAAAATTGTTTCAAAATCTAACTTTATTAAAGTAGCACAGTTCTGCTGAATGGATATATAGTGATTTAACCATTCCCAATTATTAAACATTTTTTTTCCTCTGCTGATAACATAGAAGAAAATCTTTGCATAAGTTCATTCTCCATACTTACTTTCTTAGGATAGGAATAAAAATGTTCAGCCAAAGGCAAGACCTTAAAAAAAATTAGGTATTGCCATTTTGCTTTCTAGAAGGGTCCTGCCAATTTATATGCCAATATTCAGCTTTTCTAATTTGGTAAGCAAAAATGATCTTTCTTTAATTTGTGTTTTTTTTTATTATAAGTGAAGTTGAACATTGTAAATTGTTTTTAAAACAATTACATATTAAAATATTTTAAAAATATCTTTAAGAGAATCCCTTATACATTATCTTGTAAGGTAAAATATTTTAACTGGAATTAATGTTTTCTTTTAATGGATAAATTAATTTTTTTGAATATTTTTTACAAAAACATATAAAACTCCGGGACCCAAACAGTTGCCTGAGTGGCAACCACTGTTAATCAGTTTCTTATAGAAATACTTCCAGAGGTATGGTAGATCATGTATGTGTGTATGTGTGTATTTATATGCCAAAACGTTAGACAAATTATGGAGAACATTCATTAAAATACTGTCTAGTTCAGATGTGGTATTGTGCACTAAATTGTGTACTAAAAATTAGAAAGGGTCTAAAAATGATTAGTATCTGGCTACTAGCCCAGAAGGAAGAAAAAGCAGGGTCTGGCAGTATTTGGCAGTAATTTTCTATAAGACAAGTGGCCTTAGCTCTTTTTATTATTGGATCGATTCTTTGACAGTAGCACTTCTGTTTATAGTACTAATTCTGTAGTACTGTTCCAAAAAGGAAAGCCAAGTTTCTGAAAATTAGACAGTTGATACCTGAAAGAAACTCTTTAAAGTATAAAATCTATTTGGAGGTATCTAGAGGAAAGACACTTTATTCTTAGGTATTTTAGGATTTCTCTGCTTGACAGTTAAAGTTTTAGCAGAATTTTCATGACTTTGTTGCTTAACATTGAAAGTTTGAGCTTAAATAATTACAAATAAAATTTTATCATTTTCCTAAATTCTTATTTACCTAATTCAGAAACCAATCATCCATGATATAAACATATTTTTAAAATGATTTCCATGCTAATGGTACTATATAGTAGTAATTGGTCTCATACATCAAAGATTTTGTGCTTGACTTGAATGTTACTCCTAATTAAGTGATTTGAGCAATAAGAGTCAGAGGTTTTAATTGGATTCTACAGAGCTTTAATGCTTTAGGCATAAGGATACTTGCTTTTGGGTAGATTTTTTTAAGGCTCTTGTTTCCAAAAATAAAATTTGGGGATGACTGTTGTTTACTGAATACTAACTCTGTGTGGCCCAGGATAAGTAGGGGTATTATGAACGTTCCTGTTTGCTGGAATTCACACCTTCTATTCCAGATTAATCAGGCTGTAAAGGCTGCTAAAGAATTTGTACATAATAGTGGTTGGTAATATTTGAGGTATTTTAAGAATGAATTTATCAGAGGTGAGAAAGATCATCTTAATTTTTTAAAAATGTTTAATTTTGGAAAACTTATGTATTTTTAGGAGAATTGTAATGATAGTACAGAGAATTCCCATATACTGTTCACTCAGCTTTCCCTAACTGATATCTTATATAACCATGATACTCTTATCAAAACTAAGAAATACATCCTGATTTTAAAAAGAAAACAAAAAAAATTTTTTTGAGCCACCTATTGTATGTAAAAGAGTGTTTTAGCTGCTGAAGTATATACAATGTTGGAAAATAAGTAAAGGTTGCAGATAATAGTAATAAACTGATGAGATAGGTGTCATTCCTGAACCAAATGCTCAGATTTTTTAACATGTGTGTTGTTGGTACTTAAAAAAGAAGGTGCTGATCACTAAGAGCCAGCATGGGTTCCCAGAGAGCAAGTCATGTCATTCTGGCCTCATTTCTTTTCTTATAGGGTAAGTAACCTGGTAGGTACAACAGAAGATACTCTGGCCGTAGTATATCTAGAATTACAGCTACATTTATTGGATTTTTAATTTTGTTCTGGGTACTGGGTTAAATGCTTTACATAGATTGTCTCATTTAGTGGTGTTTTACAAATGAGGGAAGGGACCCCCAAGGTTATACAGATAGCATTTGACAGCCTTTTATGATATCTTTATAGACAAGTTAGAGAAATGTAGTCTGAATAATTGCATAGATAGGTGGATTTGTGATTGATTAATGGGCTGATGTTAAAATTAAACTGCAGTTCATTCTTAGTGGTGTCCCTCAAGGTGCTGTCTTCCCCCATGTCCTATTTAAAATGTTTATCCATTACAAACTGTGAGGGAGTGCTAGTATGTTATGTGACAGAATCAGGATCCTCCCTCTGTCCTCTCCCTTTATTTTTAATAATTGGAAAGACAGACTGTGTCTAAGAAAATATTTATTATAATAATTTTATATTTGACATGTATGTATTTGCTAGGGACAAACAAAGCCTTGTAATTGATTTTTTTTTTAATCTGCACAATTACAGGGTTGGAGACTTGGGAGGCTAACAGGTGGTTTGTTGTTGTTGTTGTTTTTAAGTAGGTGTGTGCCTGGCTGGGTCTCCTTATTTGTCTGAAGTTGATGAGTCAAAAGTTTATTATAACTGCCCAAAGGCTCATACTCAAAATATTTAATACTTAAATATTTTGAAGCAGGTTGTTTAAAACACAGTTGATTATCCTTTTCTACTCTGCATTTAGCTGACTGTTCTCCATTCTGTTTGCTGCTTTTTGATAGACAGTGTATTCAGAGGAGAGTAATCAGAAGGAAGCAGTGTCTTGAAACAGATATTTGCAAAATAATTGAAATATTTGAATTATTCAGCCTGGAAAAAAAAAAGACTTTAGTGGGGTATATGGTAATGCTTTTTCAAATTGGGTAATTGAGTGATCTTTAATATTGTTCCTGATTTAAGTCTGTGATTCTGTGAAAAGCATGAAGGAATGGGACCTGGAAAAGGATTAAACATCTTTTATATCCCCAGAGGACAGAACTAGGAACAATGAATGAAAGTTAGAGGAAGGGAAATATTGGTACATAATGAAGATGTTTTTAACAATTGAAATGAAAATAGAGTGGACAGTTTCTCATTATGGTTTTAAAGGATGTATTGAATAGCATTTCAACAAGCTATTCTTATTCTCTAAGGACTTTTCCAACTCCTATCTTTTTTTTTTTTAAGATTTTTTTTTTAAAGATTTTATTTATTTGACAGAGAGAGAGAGCGAGAGCAGGAACACAAGCAGGGGGAGTGGGAGAGGGAGAAGCAGGCTTCCCGCCAAGCAGGGAGCCTGATGCAGGCTCAATACCGGGACCCTGGGATCATGACCTGAGCCAAAGGCAGACACTTAACGACTGAGCTACCCAGGCGCCCCTTAAGATTTTATTTTTAAGTAATCTTTACACTCAACGTGGGGCTTGAACCTACAACCGCGAGATCAAGAGTAACACGCTCCACTGACTGAACCAGCCGGGTGCCCCCAATCTTTTTTTATTTCTTCATTGGTTATAATTCCCCATAGCAAAATTTTCTTGGGTACATCACTTATTCTCAGCACCTTATGGTCTTACATAGTACTAAATTTTAGTAATAACATATTATGTTAGTAATAACAAATTTAAACAACAGCAGAGCATTTTTCACTGTTAGATTGATAAAGGTTAAAAAGTTTGATACACAACAATAGCAAGGATATATAGAATCACTCATACACTCTAGGCAGGAATGTAAATTTGTGCAGTTTCTTTGGAGGACTTATTAAAATTATAAGTGTTCATACTTTCTGACTCAGTAATTTTAAAGATTTATCTTTGTTTATTATAGTGCCAGAAGCCCTAAGTAATTCTTAATATGGGTTAAATAAATGATTGTACAACCATACAGTGGAATGTCACACAGCCATAAAAAGAAAGAAAAAAGGAGTACTTTTGCATGAGTTCATCTCTAACACATATTATTGGGTGAAAAAAATAAGTTGCAGGACAGTATGATATGCTGACATTACTGTAAAAAAGTAAGTTGTGAAAAAAGTCAAGTGTGTATTTGTGGGTGTATATGCAAATACATATGCACACATTAATAAACACATTTATGCTTCTATGTTCATAAACTTCTCTGGAAGGATACACAAGAAAAGAAGTAGTTGCTTAGGGAGAGGGGTTAGGAGATTGGAAGTCTGAGATCTCATTAAGACTTTGGTTTGCCTGAGTATACTTTTATGCCACGTGTGTGTGTGTGTAGGTCAAGATTGTATTGTAAAAAATTTTTTTATTTTGAAGTCATTACAGATTCATAGGAGGTTCCAAAGTTAGTATGGAGAGGTCCCACATACCCTTCATCCAATTTCCCCCAATGGTAACATCTTAGGTAACTATAGTACAATATCAAAACCAAGAAATTGGCATTGGTACAACCCACAGATCTTGTTCAGGTTTCACCAGTTTTACATGTGCTCATTTGTGTGTGTATATAGTTCTTTGAAGTTTTTTTTTTTTCAAAGATTTTATTTATTTATTTGACAGAGAGAGACACAGTGAGAGAGGGAACACAAGCAGGGGGAATGGGAGAGGGAGAAGCAGGCTTCCCGCCGAGCAAGAGCCCAATGCCCTTATCATGACCTGAGCCGAAGGCAGATGCCCAACGACTGAGCCACCCAGGCACCCCAGTTCTTTCAAGTTTTATCAGATGTGTAGATTAGTATAATCAACATCACAACTGAGATACAGAACTGTTCTATTACCAAAAGAACCTTGTGCTATCCCCATCCATCCATCCTATAGTCCCATCCATCCCTCTAACCTCTGGCAAACACTAATCTGTATGCCATTTTTGAACTTTGTCATTTCCAGATGATAAATAAATGGAATAAAAACATATGTAACCTTTGAGACTGCCTTTTTTTTTTTTTAGCGTAATTCCCTTGGAATTCATCCAAGTTGTCGCATGTATCAGTAATTCCTTTTTGTTGCTGGACAATATCCCATGGTATGGATGTACCAGAGTTTGTTTTGTTCTGTTTTGTTTTTTATTAACATATAATGTATTATTGGTTTCAGAGGTACAGGTCTGTGTGTACCAGAGTTTTTTAAATCTTCACCAATTGTTGGACATTTGGGCAGTTTCCAGTTTTGGCTATTACAGATAACAGCTCTTATCAACATTTGTGTGCAAGACATGAGACTTCATTTCTCTGGGATAAATGTCTAGGAGTATGAATTGCTGGGTATTATGGTAAATGTATTTAAGAAAGTGTAAAGTATATTTTAAGAGGCTGCCAATCCATTTTCCAGAGTGGTATATACCATTTTAGATTCCCATCAGCATTATTTGAGAGGCCTAGTTTCTCTCTTTTCCTTGGCATTTGATATTGTCACTATTTTTTACTTTAGGTGTTCTAATAGGTGTGTAGAGGTATCTCTTTATGGTTTTATTTATTTTTATTTTATTTTTTTAAAAGATTTTTTATTTATTTGAGAGAGAGAGAGAGTGAGCAGAAGCAGGGTGAGGGGCAGAGGGAGAAACAGATTCCCTTCTGAGCAGGGAGCCTGATGCGGGGCTTGATCCTGGGACTCTGGGGTCATGACCGAAGCCGAAGGCAGCCGCTTAACGACTGAGCCACCCAGGCGCCCCTCTCTTTACGGTTTTATTTTATTTTATTTTTTTATTTTTAAAGATTTTATTTATTTATTTGACACAGAGAGAGAGCACAAGCAGGAGAAGTAGCAGGCAGAGGGAGAGCGAGAAGCAGGCCTCCTAAGGAGCAGGGAGCCCGATGCAGGACTTGATGCCAGGACTCTGGGATCATGACCTGAGCTGAAGGCAGACGCTTAACCTGACTGTGCCACCCACGCACCCCCTCTTTGTGGTTTTAATTTGCATTTCCTTGATGGCTAATGACGTTGAACATACTATTTTTGCCATCTGTATTCTCTTTGGTGAAATGTCTCATGTCTTCTCATTTTTTAATTTTTGTTATTTTTTAAGACTTTACTTATTTGAGAGAGTGAGTGAGAGAAAGAGAGAGAGAGAGAGAGCACACATGAGCAGGGACAGAGGGAGAGGGAGAAGCAGACTCCCTTGCTGAGCAGGGAACCTGACACTGGGCTCGATCCCAGGACTTTGGGATCATGACCTGAGCCGAAGACAGATGCTCAACTGAGCCACCCAGGCGCCTGAAAAGACCCAATTTTTAAATTTGTATTATTTTTTTAAAGATTTATTTATTTATGTAAGAGAGAGAGCACACAAGCAGGGGGAGGGCAGAGGGAGAGGGAGACAAGCAGATTCCCTGCTGAGCAGGGACCCCAATGCGGGGCTCAATCCCAGGACCCCGAGATCATGACCTGAGCTGAAATCAAGAGTCGGACGCTTAACCGACTGAGCCACCCAGGCGCCCCTGTGTCTTCATATTTAAAGTGTTTCTTATAGGCAGCTTCTAGTTGGATCATGCTTTTTTATCCAGCCTGATAGTATCTATCTTTTAAATAAATAGAGTCTATAGACCATATACAGGCATACTTTGGAGATAGTGTGGGTTCAGTACCAGACCACTGCAATAAAGTGAGTATTGCAATAAAGTGTGTCACATGAATTTTTTGGTTTCCCAGTGTGTATAAAAGTTATGTTTATACTGTATACTCTGTTAAGTGTGCAATAGCATTATGTCTAAAAGAACAATAAACATACCTTAATTTAAAAATACTTGATTGCTGAACTTGGTAACCATCATCTGAGCTTTCAGTGTTGTAATCACTCTTCACAGATCACCATAACAAATAGAATAATAATAAAAAAGTTTGAAATATTGTGAGAATTACCAAAATGTGACACTGACACATGAAGTGAGCTAATGCTGTTGGGAAAATGGCACTGATGGACTTGCTCAACACAGTGTTGCCACAAACCTTCACTTTGTAAAAAACAGTTATCTGTGAAGTGCAATAAAGTGAAGCACAATAAGACGTATGCCTGTATGCTTGATGTGATTATTAATGTAGTTGTGTTTGAGTCTGTCATCTTGTTATTTGTTTTGCATTTGTCCTATTCTTTGTTCCTTCTTTTTTCTGTCTTCTTTTGGCTTAGTTGAGTATTTTCTGTGATTCTGTTTTATCACATCAATTGCCTTATTCGCTGTAACTGCATGTTTGGTTATTTTAGTGGTTGCTTAGGTTTATAGTATATAAACGTTTATAGTATACATCTTTCATTTCACTGCTTTCAAAGATAATGTCATTTTATGTATAGTATTATGAACCATGCAAAAGTATACTTTCATTCTCTTTCCTTAGCCTTTATGCCATTGTTTTGATCCATTTACTTTTACATGTTTTAAAACCTCATTACATTGTTATTATTTTTTTCTTTTAGAGAGATTTAAATAATAAAACAAAATCTTAAATATTTACCCTTGAAATGATCATTTCTGGTGTTCTTCTTCTTTTATGTAGATCTGTATTTTTATGTGGATTTTCCTTCTGGCTAAAGAATTTCCTTTAACATTTAAAAAATGTAGCTCTGCTTGTGATGAAGTCCTTCTACTTTTCCTGTCTAACATTTCCATTTAAAAAAAATCTTCCATGTCCTTACTTAAGTTTTTACATGTGGAATGCGGTTATAATGACTATTTTCATATCCTCATATGCTAATTCTAATATTTGTGTCATTTCTGAGTCTTGTGGTAAAATTTGCATAACATAAAATTTAAGATTTTTAAGTGCAGCCATTGCCACTATCTATTTCTGGAACATTTTATCACCACAGTTTTAAGTCTTCCAGCCTATGAACATGTGATGGATATCTTTCCATTGATTTAGGTCTTCTTTAATTTCTTTCAGCAGTCTTTTGTCCCTTGCATTGTACATGTCTTGTACTTCCTTGGTTAAATTTCTTCCTAAGTGTTTTATTCTTTTTGATGCTATTGCAAGTGACATTGTTTTCTTAATTTCCTTTTCAGATTGTTCTTTGCTAATGTGTAGAAATACAACTGATTTTTATGTGTTGATCTTATACTCTACAACTTTACTGAATTTTATTAGCTCTGATAATTTTTCTTGTAGAGTCTTTAGGATTTTCTGTGTATGTAGTTTTACTTCTTTCTTTCCAATTTGGATGCCTTTTATATATTTTGCCCTGCCTCATTGCTCTGGCTGGAATTTCTGGTACAGTGTTTGAGTAATAGTGGTGAAAGTGAGCATCCTTATCTTGTTCTTGATCTTACGGAGAAAGCTCTTTTTTTTTCCCCCTAGTTTGCTGAGCATTTTTTTTTTTTAATTGTGAAAGGGTGTTGGATTTTGTCATGCCTTCTTTCCATTAATTGAGATGATCATGTTTCCCCCCCTTCATTATATTAATAGGGTGTATTACATTGATTTATTTTCATATGTTGCACTACCTTTGCAATCTTGGAATAAATACTACTTGCTCAAAGCATATACTCTTTTTAATGTGCTGCTGGATTAAGTTTACTAGTATTTTGTTGAAGATTTTTGCATTTCTGTTTAAAAGGGATATTCATCGATAGTTTTCTTGTGGTATCTTTGTCTGGCTTTGGTATCAAGGCAATGTTTGTGTCTTAAAATGAGTTAGGAAGTGTTCCTTCAGTTTTTTTTGCTAGAGTTTGAAAAGGATTGGTGTTAATTCTTTGTTGGGAGGTTTTTAATTACTCATTCAGTCTCTTGTTATGGATCAGCAGATCATGTCTTTTAGGAATTTGTCCATTTCATCTAGGTTATCTAATCTGTTGGCATTCAGTTGTTCATAGTATTCTTTTATGATCCTTTTTATTTCTTTGAGGTCAGTAGTGTCCCACGTTCATTTCTAATTTTAGTAGTTTGAGTCTTCTCCGTTATTTTCTTAGTCTAGCTAAAAGTTTGTCATTTTTATCTTTTCAACTACCAACTTTTGGTTTCATTGATTCTCTTTGTTGTCTTTCTGTTCTCTGTTTAATTTACCTGGACTCTAATCTTTATTATTTCCTTTCTTTCACTAGTTTGCTCTTCTTTTTCTAGTTCCTTAAGGTGTAAAGTTAGATTAATGACTTGAAAACTTTTTTTTTTACTGTAGATATTTGCAATAAATATAAATTAGTTGTCCGAGTCTGTTTAAGAGTTTGTTGTTTAATTTCCACATATCTATAGTTCTCCAGTTTTCCTTCTGTTATTAAGTTCTAATTTTATTCTGTTGTGTTCAGAGAATATACTTTGTATGATTTCAGTCTTTTAAATTTATTGAGACTTATTTTTGTATGTAGCCTTACCTATGGTTTATCTTGAAAGTGTTCATATGTGGGGCGCCTGGGTGACTCAGTCGGTTAAGCGTTTGCTTTCGGCTCAGGTCATGATCCCAGAGTCCTGGGATTGAGCCCCTCATCCAGCACTCTGCTCAGCAGGGAGACTGCTTCTCCCTCTCCCTCTGCCTGACGCTCCCCCTACTTGTGCTCTCTCTCTGTGTCAAATAAATAAAATCTTAAAAAAAATAAAATGTTCATGTGGACTCTAGAAGAATATTCCAGAATGCCCTGTTTTGCTGTTGAGTGGAATGTTCTGTATATATCTGCTAGGTCTAGTTAGCTTATACTGTTGCTTAAGTCTTCTATTTCCTTGCTGATTACCTGCCTGGTTTTTCTACTGAAAGTGGGATATTGAAGTATCCAGCTATTACTATAGAATGCTTCTCCCATCAGTTCTGTCAGTTTTTGCTTTATATATTTTGAGGATCTGTTGTTAGGTGCATATGTTTATATTTGATATATTTTCATGCTGGATTTACCTTTTATTGATGTATAATGTCATCCTTTGTCTCATAACTATTTTTGACTTAAAGTCTATTTTGTCTGGGGTGCCTTGGTAACTCAGTCAGTTAAGTATCCAACTCTTGGTTTCAGCTCAGGTCATGATCTCCCGGTCGGGAGATGGAGCTCTGAGTGGGGCTCTGTGCTCAGCCTGGAGTCTGCTTGGGATTCTCTCTCTCCCTCTCCCCCTCTCCACTGCCCCTCTCCCTACTAGTGCTCTCTTGCTTGCATTCTTTCTCTCAAATAAATTAAAAAAAATTAAATCTTATTTTGTCTGATATAAATATAACCACTTTAGCTCTCTCTTGGTTACCGTTTGTAAGGAATGTCTTTGTTCATTTTTTTGCTTTTAGCCTCTTTGAATCTTTGGATCCAGAATGGGTCTCTTATAGACAGCATAGTTCAGTCATCTTTTAAAATCCTTTCTACCTATCTCTGTTTTTTTTTTTTTTTTTTAAGATTTTATTCATTTATTTATTTGACCGGGGTGGGGGGAGTGCATACACAAGCAGGGTGAGCAGCAGAGGGAGAGGGAGAAGCAGACTCTCCGTTGAGCAGGGAACCCGATGTCGGGTTCAGTGTTACCCTGGGATCATGACCTGAGCCTAAGGCAGACACTTAAATGACTGTGCCACCCAGCCACCCCCAATCTCTGCTTTTTAATTGAAGAACTAAACTGTTTATATTTAAAGTAACTACTTATAGGTAAGGACTTTTTAATAAAAATATATATCCCTTTTGTTCTCCAGTTCCTCCATTACTGCCTTCCTCTGTGTTTATTTTTTCTAGTGTACTGTTTTGATTCCCTTTCTTGGGAAGCCATGGTAAGGGAGAGCCAAGTGGTGGTTAGAGCAAGAATCATTTTAGCCAGTTGAAGGGGTGAAGAACATCCCAAGGAGAGAGAGAATATCATAAACAGAGACATAGTAGAAGGTACCTGGTGTTGTAGAACAGCAGAAATTGCCATGTAGTTTAGAATTTAAGTGTATCCCTGTTTAATATTGTCAAAGAACAAAATCTGGCTGAGTAAATTTGAAGATCTAATTGGCTTTATTAAGGGATTTATGAATTGGGCAACATCTCATCTAGCAAGTAGAGGGGAGCTCCGAGGGTCTGTACAAACTGGAAGTTTTTTATAGGAAGGAGGGTGGGACAAGAAGGTTATTAGTGGAAGAAAAGAAAGGATTGTTCCAGGCAAGTTCATCTTCCCTCAGGTAGAAGGGCAAGGGGTATTATTAGGTGGATTTCCTCATCTTTCTTTAGGGGATGGAGAGGGCTCATGTGACAGATTACCTGATGGTGCTTATCAAAAAATTCCTGATGGGGGCGCCTGGGTGGCTCAGTCGTTAAGCATCTGCCTTCAGCTCAGGTCGTGATCCCAGGGTCCTGGGATCGAGTCCTGCATCGGGCTCCCTGCTCCGCAGGAAGCCTGCTTCTCCTCTTCCACTCTCCCTGCTTGTGTTGCCTCTCTCGCTGTGTCTCTCTCTGTCAAATAAATAAATAAAAAATCTTTCTAAAAAAAAAAAAAAATTCCTGATGGACAGGTTAAGACTTACATTTCTTTGGGAGGTTGAAACTGCAGTTAGGTTAGGTGTTAAAAGCCTGGTTTGGTTACTTGCCTTGCCCAAGTGATGCCATTTTGGGCCTGTGGTTTTCTTTTTAACAGTGTTTTTGTAGACTTATTCCTTTTAGTAGCACTTAGAATTAATAAGCATTTTCTGTGTTTTGGCATCCAGAAATTTTTCATAAAAATGAATGTCAGACCCAAGACTGAAATCAGTAGTTGGTTTAATATTTCCCAAGACTGATCCTGAACCATTAACAATGATTTTTGTTGCAGCTTCCCAAACACCTCCTCAATTTAGTTGTAGCTGTTGGGCATACAGTGCAAAATAATGACACCTCTCCCCCTCATGGACTCTGCCTCCCTCCAAATCTTCCAGGAATATCCAAGTCAGAGAAAATGTTAATTATAAAATTATTGATTTTATTAAACTTTTTATTAATTAAAAATTAATTGTAAAAATTTTAATTATAAAAATAAGCATAGAGTTCCATTTCTTTTTGAAAATTCTATATTTTATATTACTGCATCTAAATTACCTGCTAATAGAATAAGTGTTCTTAAATCTTTTTAAAAATTCAGGAGCTCATTTTAGTTCTTAGGCACCTTTTGTAATTCATCAGCTAGATGTATTATCTCAGTGTCTGTTTCAGTTAGGCTTGTTTCGGCTGTGAGTATCAAAGGCCCATTTCAAACAGCCTTACACAACTAAGTTTTTTGGCTTAGCATAACTGGAAGTCTTAAAGGACAGTAGTCTTCAGGATTAGTTCATCACTACCTTACTGAAGACATGGAGAACTCAGATTCTTTAGGCTCCATAATACTGGCTTTATGCCAAGGCAAGACTTTCTCTGTAGTTGTATGATGGTTGCCAGGAAGGAACCATATGTTCTACAAGGAAGAAAAGGCTGGCATCTGTAGAGGCTGCTTTTAGGCAACAAGTTTGAGCAAAGGGCCCACAGTGACCACTGAGCTAAATGCTAACAGGCATTGCAAACAGGCTCATTAAGCGACCCACCTCAAAATAACTATAGGCCCTAACTGACCAGTACAGCCAGGCACAGTTCCCAAGTTTACAAAACAAAGGGAAAATTCCATATGTCCCCACACTCCCTCACTCTGCCCTATAACTGTGGCCCCTTACCACTGCCTCGTCACAGACAAGCTCTCTGTTGCTGCCCTGCCTGCTGCTCCCTTGAATTCAGTAACCTTTCATCTCCTTTGTTCTGCCTTGGGTGAATTCTTTATCACCCGAGCCACTGGCCTCCACCCAATCAGAGTGCCCTGTGTTTGGTGCCCCCCCCCATCCAGTGGGACACCCCACAGCTTCCTCTGGACAGAAAGGACAAACTTAACCAGAAGCTACCAGAGAACTTGTCTTCATGTGTCATTGGCATGATTCCTCCTCATTTCTGAATTTCTGGCAGTGAGGATGGGGACAAGCCCACCCTTGAGCTGAAGTCAGTTTTCCTTGTTGCTGCCACTTAGAGTTGTGGAATGGATATTGGAGCAGTCACAGTGTCTGCTTTGGTTGTGTCCTAGTGCTCTGAGGTTTCTGTTAGACTTTTATAATGAGACGAAATATGCTTAGTCATATTTTATTGATTTAATTGCCCATGTTCAGAGCTTTCTATCATAGAAAGCAATACAGCAATTATTAAGCATTCCTTTCTTTAAAAAGAGAATGTTGAAATAGTGAAAAGATTGGAGATAGTTGGCAAATTTGAATCTGTATCTCTTGTAACCAATAATTTTTAACCTCTTTCACCTCCAGATAATTGATTTAGCTGCCATTTACATAGAGACTTTAGTGACTTGATTTGTGTCTCCTTTCTCTCCAAAAATTGCCTGGAGCATTGTGATAAAGTAGAAAGTGAGTTGGGTTATGATTAGGGTTCTAATTCTAGCTTCACTGCTTTCCAGTTATGTGTGATCATGGGCAAATCACTTCATCTCTCAGACCTTCAACTGTCTTCTTTATAAGATGAAATATCTTCTCGCCAAGTTGTTCTTATGGGAGTCAAAATGATGTGAAAGAAATGTGAGAAGTGTAGAGTAACACAATTTTAAATTGTCTTAATTTTTACACTAATTAAAGAGTGGGCATTTAAAGGGAGAAAATGTAAATAACAGGAGATTCTGGTCCTAAAAAATAAATAATTGATCTTAGATTTTGAGTATTCAAGATCTATCATTAGAAGATAAGGGTGTGTGCAGCTTTTTTGAAATTAGATGCTCAATGAGTAAAAGATGTTTTGTAATGAGTAAAAGCTGTTTGAATGCTTGATTCTAGTAAGTGTATCCTAGTAGCAACTTTTCAGGTATTCCCTACAATTTTTTTACTTCAAATTTTTGCCTTGGTTAAAGCTGTTTTTGAAGATAGCAGCCGTAGAGTAAATGTAAGCTGTAGTGCTTTATGTGGCTTGCAGGGTATGATGGATGCATTTATTTATTTATTCCAGTTATTGACTGTTTTCTCAAATGCATTTTTCCTTTCTTGGGACATTATTCTTTTGAAGAACCCTAAGGTCTCCCACAGAAATGTGGGTGGAGTTTGATTGTTATTGCTAAAGGAGATTTGCATTTCATTGCTCAGAACTCTGAAAAGCAAAAGTTCCTATTTGGAATTGAATGAAATTAAGATGATGGTGAGGAATTTGATTTTTAAAATACTATTTAATATATTCCTCATGTCTTAGGTTAATGTACAGGTGGAATCTGAATATGTTTTAATAAGCTATGTTAAATATAGTTTCTGTATTTTATTACAATAAAATGTGAAACAAAACATAGATGCTTTTTTTTTTAATGAATTATCATTATTTGTTTTATTTATTTATTTTTTAAAGATTTTATCTATTTATTTCACAGAGAGAGACAGCGAGAGAGGGAACACAAGCAGGGGGAGTGGGAGAGGAGAAGCAGGCTTCCCACTGAGCAGGGAGCCCAATGCAGGGCTTGATCCCAGGACCCTGGGATCATGACCTGAGCTGAAGGGAGATGCTTAACGACTGAGCCACCCAGGCGCCCCAAAACATAGATGCTTCTTGAATTGACATCATTTATCTTTTTGTTTTGACCTAGTTGCTGCTGTCATGTTGGATTTGGGGCAATCTCTTTTCTAAATGAGAAGACCAGTTCTGCAATTTGCCTTTTTCTTTTATATGAGAAATACTTTTTATAGATTTTGAAAGGAAAAGGGAACTAACGTATGTTGACTTTGTTACTAGGTACAAGCATACCAAGTACCTAACATTTATGCACTTTATTCTTCCTTCAACCTGATGGGAGAGTATTAGTGTCCCCATTTTATAAAAGAAAACATTGAAATTTAAAGACTAAGTAACCTCAAAATTCCTGCCACCGAGGAATCAATCACACTCTCCCTCCCTGTATCACTCCTCCCTTCATTACATTTCTCATACTGCTTTCATGTAATTATTACATTTTTTCTTTGAGGAAGATTTTATTCTTCTTGCAAATGAAGAAAAGTGTTAACATGAGTGTATAAAGAATAAGAAAATGAGAACATATATTCTACATTAAAAGATAGAATCTTATATAAAGGTTTTTTTTAACATTAATTCATTTTCAACTGGTAAACCAGTTTTGTTTTTCTCATAAAAATACCACTTGGTCATGATGCATTATACTTTTTGTGTATTGTTGCCTTTCGTTTACAGAAATGTTAAGAATTTTTGTGTCTAGGGCGCCTGGGTGGCTCAGATGGTTGAGCGTCTGCCTTCGGCTCAGGTCCAGGGATCGAGTCCCGCATTGGGCTCCCACCTCGGGGGGGGGAGTCTGCTTCTCCTTCTCCCTCCGCCTCTCCCCCTGCTTGTGCTCTGTCTCTCTCTCTCTCTCTCTCAAATGAATAAATAAATAAATAATTAAAAAATTTTTTTTTTGTGTCTATATTCATGAGAGATTTGGTCTGTAGTTTTCTTAGAATGCCTTTGGTTTTGGTATCAGGACAGTGCCGGCCTTGTAGAACGAATTGAGAAGTATTCCCTCCTTCCTCTTCAATTTTCTGGATGTTTTTTAGGTTTGGTATTATTTCTTCCTTATATTTTAGGTGGAATTCACAAATGAAGCCAGTTGGGCCTGGAGTTCTGTCTATGGAAAGATTTTAAACTACAATTTTTCTTTAACTGATAACAGGATTATTCTATTTATTTCTTCTTAAGTGAGCTTTGGTAGTTTGTCTTTCAAGGAATTTATCTATTTCATCTGAGTTGTAAAATTTATTGACAGAATTGTTCGTAACATTTCCTTTTTCTTTCTTTCTCTCTCTCCCTATTTCTCTTTCTTTCTTTCTTCTTTCTTTCTTTCTTCCTTCCTTCCTTTCTTTCTTTCTTTCATTCACAGAGAGAGAGACACACACACAGTGAGAGAGACACACACACAGTGAGAGAGGGAACACAAGCAGGGGGAGTGGGAGAGGGAGAAGCAGACTTCCCGGAGAGCAGGGAGCCCGATGCGGGGCTCGATCCCAGGATCCTGGGATCATGACCTGAGCTGAAGGCAGACGCTTAACGACTGAGCCACCCAGGTGCACCTATTTATTTATTTTTTAAAGATTTTATTCATTATTTGAGAGAGAGAGCACAAGCAGGGGGGAGCAGCAGGGAGAGGGAGAAGCAGGCTCTCCACAGAGCAGGGGGAGCCTGATGTGGGACTCAATCCCAGGACCCCAGGATCATGACCCAAGCCGAAGGCAGTCGCTCAACCAACTGAGCCACCCAGGTGCCCTCCCTTATTTTTTTGATGTCTATAATTTCTCTCTCCTATTTCTGATATTGGTGTTTTGCCTCTTTTCCTTTTTTCCTCCTGATTAGTCTGGCTAGGGGTTTTTCAGTTTTACTTATATCAAAGAACCACTTTCGGTTTCATGGACTTAAAAATTTCTTTTAAAACAGACTTTGTTTTTTAGAGCAGTTTTAGGTTCCCAGCAAAGTTGAGTAGAAAGTGCAGATTTTTCTATATACCCCTGCTCTCATACATGCACAGCCTCTCCCACCACTAACACTCGAATCTATATTGACGCATCATTATCACCCAAAGTCCATAGTTTACCTTAGGATTCACTTTTGGTGTTGTATGGGTTTGGACACATGTGAATACTCATGTATTCACCATTATAGCATCATATAGAGTAGTTTGCCCTAAAAATTGTGTGCTCCGCCTGTTCATTTCTCCCTCCCCCAACTCCTGGCATAGTTTTGCCTTTTCCAGAATGTCATATGGTATATAGCTTTTTCACATTGGTTTCCTTCACTTAGTAATATGCATTTAAGTTTCCTCCATGTCTTTTCATGGCTTGATAGCTCTTTTTAAAGCCCTGAATAATATTCCATTCTGTGAATGTTCCATAGTTTATCCATTCAGCTCCTGAAGGACATCTTGGTTGCTTGCAAGTTTTGTTTATTTTGTTTAAAGATTTTATTCACTTATTACAAAAAAAATTTTTATTCGCTTATTAGAGAGTGCATACGAGCTGGTGGGGGAGGGAGAAGCAGACTCCCCACTGAGCAGGGAGCCCGATGTGGGGCTCCATCTCAGGACCCTGAGATCATGACCTGAGCTGAAGGCAGACGCTTAACTGACTGAACCACCCAGGCACCCCTCAAGTTTTGACAATTATAAATAAGGCTTATATAAATATTAATATCTAGGTTTTTGTGTAAAGATACGTTTTCAAATCATTTGGGTCAATACCAAGGAGTATGAATGCTGGATTGTATAAGAATATGTTTCGTTTTATAAGACACTGCCAGACTGTCTTCCAAAGTGTCCTTACCATTTTGCATTTTACTAATCTCAAAAAATTAGCTTTTGGTCTTATTGACTTTTTTTTCCACCTCTTTTCTGTTTTGTTGTCCTAACCTTTTATTCTCCTTACCCGCCCCTCCATCTTCTGCTTGCTTTTTTTTTTTTTTTTCTTTTACAGAAAAGGAGAGAACACTTAATTTACTGTTTAGGTTTATTTTGCTCTTCTCTTACTGATTTCTTAAGGTGGAAGCTTAGGTCATTGATTTCATGCTTTCTTTTTTAAGATACAGAGTGTCATTTAGTTTCTAGATGTTTGGGGATTTTAAAGATGTTCAGATTTTAATTTCTAATTTAATTCCATTGTAATAATAGAATATATTTTTTTATGACTTAAAATTCTTAAAATTTATTGAGAATGGTTTTATGGCTCAGAATGTAGACTCTTGGGTAATGGTTCTCTGTGTACTTGAAAGTAATGTATATTCCGCTGTTGATGGAATGTTCTTTAAATTCAGTTAGATCAAGTTGGTTGATAGTATTGTTCAAGTCTGCTATATCCTTACTCATTTTCTGTGTACTTGTTCTACCACATATTGAGACAGTAGTGTTGAAATCATGGACAATAATTGTGGATTTGTCTATTCTTCCTTGCAATTCTATCAGTTTTTGCTTTATGTATTTTAAAGCTCTATAGTTTAGAATTCTTACATCTTCATGATTAAATCGATTCCTTTATCATTATGAAATGACCCTATTTATCTTTGGTAATAGCTTTAGCTATGAAATATACTTTACCTGATACTAAGATAGCTATTCTAGCTCTTTATTGATTAGTGGTAACCTGGTATATTTTTATAATCCTTTAATTTTAACCTTTTTGTTTTTTTATATTTGAAGTGGATTTCTTTTTAGACAACATCTTACACAATTTGATAATCTCTTCCTTTCAGTCAGGTGTTATATAATGTGATTGGGCTTGTGTCTGCCATCTTGCTATTTGTTTCCTTTGTCCCATCTCTTTGCTTTTTTTACTCTTACCTTCTTTTAAATTGAGTACATTTTAGTATTTGATTTTATCTCCACTATTGCCTTATGAACTGCAACTCTTTTTCTTTTTTTTCTTTTTTGGTGGTTGACATGGTTATAATAAGCACCTTTAACTTATCACAGTCTTCCTACAAATAATAATCTATCACTTCATGTATAATGTATGACTTAAACACAGTGTATTTTTTCCCTTATCCCATCACTTTTCCAAATGTTGTCATATGTTTTACTTCTATATATTTTATAAACCCCATACTAGATTATTATTTTTAAAATAAGGAAAATCTATTTTATATTTATTCACATATTTACTCATTTTAGTGCTCTTCATTCCTTTGTATAGATTTATGTTTTTGTTTATCATCATTTTTCTTCTGCAGAAATTCTTTCTCAGAATTTTTTAATGTACAAGTCTCCTGGTAACAAATTCTCTCAGCTTTTATTTGTCTAAAAAGTATTTTATCAACATTTCAGAAAGATATTTTTTCCAGTACTGACTTTTAGTCTGTTAAGAGTCTCCAGGACTGCCTTCAGGTTTGGTGGTTCACTAGGAGAATTCTCAGGACTGGATATATAGTTGTACTCATGATTTATTACAGTGAAAGGATGCAAAGCCAAATTAGCAAAGGGAAAAGGTGCATGAGTAAAACCTGGAGAAAACAAAGCACAAACTTCCAAGAGTCTTCTCCCAGTGGAGTCACACAGGACATGTTTAATTCTCTTAACAATGAATTGTGACAGCACATAAAAATGTTGTCTAACAGGGAAGCCCATTAGAGACTCAGTGTCCGAAGTTTTTATTGAGAGTTGGTCACATGAGCATCCTCTGCCTAGCATGCACCAAAATACCAGTCTCCCAGAAGGAAAGCAGGTGTTTAGCATCAATCATACTGTTTACACAAACACTGTAGGTACAGTAAACCACCTGTATTAGGGAATGTTTTCTAAGGATAGCAGTCTTGAGCTTGCTATGTTAACTCTCTTCTGCATAGTAGGTCACCTTGCTTTTACCTTTTCGCACTTTAAAGATTTTATTTTGTTGTCTTCTGGCTTGGATACCTTCTGAGGAGAAATTTGTGGCGATTCTTGTCTTTGTTCCATTGTATGTAGTGTACCTTTTTTCCTCCAGCTGCTTTTAAGATTTTTCATCACTGTTGTCAGTAATTGGTCTATGATGTACTTTATGTGTACGTGTGAATGTGTATTTGTGTTTATCCTGTGTGGGATTCCTTGGACTTCTTGGACCTGTAAATTTGAGGTATTCAACAAATTGAAATTTTCTCAGCCATTATTTTTTCCAACACTGCTCCACCTCTTTTGTTTTCATGCTTCGGTTAAACATATGTTAGACTGCTGGTACTGTCCCACAGGTCACTGAGTCTGTTCATTTGGGGGAGGGGAACATCTTTGTTCCCCTTCTCTCTCCTTTTTTGAGTAGTTTTATTCTTCAGTCTCTAGGTTTACTTCTGCAGTGGTTTACTATAAATCCCTTCCAGTTATATTTTTATTTCAGATATTATATTTTTCATTTCATTATATTTCATTTTCAAGAAGTTCCATTTGACTTGTTTTTATAGGTTTCCTTGTCTCATTATATTTGGATATTCTATCATGTTGTTGAGCAAATATATTTATTTTAGCTGCTCTAATATCTTCATCTCCTGATTTGCTCATCTCTTTCATTTCTGGTTCTGTTAATATTGCTATAGTTTTCTAGTTCATGGGTCACATTTTATTGCTTATTCATAAACCTATTTTTATGCTGTATTTTATAATTTTTGATTATTGTATGCTTATCATTGTTTTATGTTGTTTGCTGGATTTTGTTGTATTACATTAAAGAATGTCAGAATTTTTATGGTAAACTGCTAAATTACTTGCAGGTAAGTTTGGTCCTTTCATGGCTTGTTTTTAAGCAGTTTCAGGGCAAACCCAGAATTGCCTTTACGGCAAGACTAACTTATTTTTTTATTTTTATTTTTTTTTAAGTATTTTATTTACTTGAGAGAGAGAGCAGAGAGGGAGAAGCAGACCCCCACTGAGCAGAGAGCCCGATGCAGGGCCGATCCCAGGACCTTGGGATCATGACCTGAGCCGAAGGCAGATGCTTAACCGATCTTGTGTGCAGAGAATAACCATTAATCTCATTTTACTACTGCTTTGGATACTGAGTTTTCTTTACTCGATTTTATTGACTTCTTGGGCTTTTTTCATTTCTTTTGTGAGAATGTTATCACATTTGTACCATCTGCAAAAAGCATTTTATAATAGGTTGGAATGTGAAAATATCCAATCCTGAAGGAAGACGCTTTTGCAGTCAAGTTTTGTAGACTTAGGCAGTGGTACCTTTCTTTAATCACTGGGTGAGGTGTGATAGAAAACAGTAGACTTGAATTGGAAAGAACTTGGTTACAGTCCAGGTTGAACCACTTATATAGCTTTGTGCCCCTGAGCAAGTCAGTTAATCTCTTTAAGACTCAATTTTTTTCCATCTATAAAGTGTGTGTTAAGTATGTGGGAGGTGGGTGAGGGTGTGATAATAGCTGCTCGCTTATTGTACGTATCAGTATGAAGATCATAAAGATGTGAAAGCATTTTGGAAAATGTGTAAAACATTATACAAATACAAATATAATAATATAGTTATAAAATTTTATCTCAGCTCAATCAAGTCCTGTTCATTGAGAATCTTTTAATTTCATCTAAATAGTTCATTTCTTTTATCACTGATAGTTTAGAAAAAGGAAAATGTAGGTCGGAGTATAGATGGAAAATACATGATATTGTATTATGCAAAGGTTATAAATTACCAATGAAAAAATTTATAAAATCTTAAAGTTTTTTTTGTACTAGTAAAATTTGATTGAAATGTTTACTTCTCCTCTACTCCTAGACTTTGCAAATTCTTAACAGTTATATTCTGCGAAATATTGTGTGTGGATTTTCCACTTTGGATTATCTATAGAAAGAAATTTTTTTTAAAGATTTTTATTTATTTGAGAGAGAGAGAGGGAGAGTACAAGTGGAGGGAAGAGGGAGAGGGAGAAGCAGGCTCCCCACTGAGCAGGGGCTTGATCCCAGGGTCCCGGGATTATGACCTGAGCCAAAGGCAGACGCTTAACCTACTGAGCCTCCATAGGTGCCCCTATGGAAAATTATTTTTAAAAATCAATCTGGGGAGCGCATTCCATTGAGCGTCCAACTCCTGCTTTTGGCTCAGGTCATGATCTCGGGGTCGTGAGATGGAGCCCTGACTCAGTCTCCATGGTTGGTGCAGAGTCTGCTTGAGATTCCCGTTTCCCTCTGCCCTCCCTCCCTCCCTCTCTCTCTTTCTCTCTCTCTCTCTCTCAAATCAATAAATCTTTTAAAAAAAAAATCAATCTGGGTTCTCCTTGTTTAAGATGATTCTGCACTATTCCCCATATAATTATTATGCATCCAAGGGAATGCAAGCGAATGTGAGCCCAATATGAATATAATTAGGGACTTAAATCTGCCAGAACTTAAATCATAATGATTGAAATATGGATGTAATATTTTGGTACCTTTGAAATTATTCAGATTATTCCCCTAACGATATTAAAATGGATCAGTGGGAGAATCCCCTTGGTTGGTTCATTCATTCATTGAACAAAAATATTAATATAGTGCCCACTATTGTCAGGCACTGTTCTAGAGCAGTGTACAACAGTAAAGAAAATAGACAAAAATTCCTGTTCTTGTGGAGCTTACATTCTAGTGAAGGGAGACAGAAAATAACAGATGAGGTACATAGTATGCCAGATAACAATAGGTACTGTAGAGAAAAATAAGAGATGGAAAGGGGATGGGGAATATTGGGAGGTATGGGGATTGGAGGAGGGCAGGCCAGAGAAAGAAGGGAACGATTGAACAAAGACATGAAGAAGCATTCTATACAAAAAGCTATCTCAGGGAAGAGTATTCCTGTTCCAAGGTAAAAGCAAGTTCAGTGGCCCTAAGAAAGTGTGCCTCATGTGTTCGAGGAACAGGGAGGAGGCCAATGTGACTGAGTAGAGTGAGCCTAGGAGAGAATATTAGATGAGGTCAGAAAAGTAATGGCAAGCTAGTTAATTGAACTTAGGGGGACTTTCCCTTTTAATCTGAAAAAAGGAGGCCATTAGACAGTTTTGAGCAGAGTGATCACATGGCCTTTTTTTTTTTTTTAATTATCACCAGTGGTGGGCGAGTGGGGGGTTTGAGGCAGAAATAGATCATTTAGGAGACTGTAGCAATGGAGATGATGAAAAATGGTTGGATTCTATTTTAAAAGTGAAGTCAACAGGTTTTGCTGATAGGAAATAAGAGGGAGAGGGAAAGCAGGGCTAACAGTAGGTGTTTTGGCCTAAGCTATTAGAAGCTTATAGTTACCATTTACTAAGATGGAAGACTGTGGAAGGAGGAGCAAGTTTGTGGGTTGGGTGGTGGTGAGGTTAATTAGGAGTTTGGTTTTTGTTTTTTTTTAAAGATTTTATTTATGAGAGAGAGAGAGCAAGAGAATGAGTGGGGGGAGGGGCAAGAGAGGGAGCAGGGCTTCATCCCAGGACCCTGAGATCATGACCTGAGCTGAAGGCAGACACTTAACTGAATGAGCCACCCAGGCACTCCAGAAGTTTGGTTTTGAATCTGCTAAAAAATCCTTATTAAATTCCAAGTAAAAAATGTTGAGTAGGCAGTTTGGATGTATTAGAAGACAATTATGGAGAGACGACAGGCTGTTTATCTACCAGTAAATAATTTGGGGAGTTGTCAGTTTGGAGATTGTATTTAAAGCCCTCATATTGGAGGAGACCACCTAGAGAGTGAATGTAGATGGAAGTACTGTTCTGTACCCAATTCCAGACTGTGTTTTCCCCCACACACCAAGCAGTTCTTGAGATACCAGCTGGATGTCCTACAATTCAACTCAATTCTAACTATCTGTCTAGAGATAGCAGATTCCACGGGTTAAGGGCTCAGTCCTACAAGACTAATTCCCCTTTCAGATGCCAGATGCAAGTCCAGGTTATTACCCTGTGCTTCTGACCCACCAGCTATAGATCAGATATTCCCAGTGACCCTCCATTCTTGAGTTTGGTTAATTTATGCTAGAGTGGCTAAAAGAATTCAAAACACTTTACTTACAGATTACTGGTTTCTTATAAAAGGATATAACTCAGGAACAGCCAGGTGGAAGGAGATGCATAGGGCAAGATATGAAGAAAGGGTGCAGAGCTTCTGTGCCCTCAGGGAGCACACTACTCTTTCCAAGTGTCCATATGTTCACTAACCTGGAAGCTCTTTTAAACTCCTCAGCCTTTTATGGAGGCTTCATTACATAGACACGATTGATTAAATCATTGGCCATTGGTGATTGATTCAACCTCCAGCCACTTGACCCTCTCCTTTTCCATAGGTCAAGTGGGTGGGACTGAAAGTTTCAACTGGTCTTCCTGTAACCAGCTCCTTTCCTTGGTGCTTTCTAAGTCACCTCATTAACATAACAAAAGACACCTTTATTGTTCTCATCTCTTAGGAAATTCCAAAATTCCAGGAGTTTTAGGAGCTTCGTGCCAGAAACGGTGAAGACTGAATATATATTTCTTTTTATAAATTACAGTATCATACAAGAAAGAAGGGATCCAAGGACTGAAGTCTAGAACATTCTATAATTAGGGGGAAGAGAAATGAACCAGCAAAAGAGAATAAGAAAGATGAAAACCAGGAGATTTGGGTGTTCTGGGAGCCATGCATTTTACAGGAGGAGTTACTGTTTGTATTAGCTGCTGGTCATAGGTAAAGTAAGAGGAAGACTGAGAATTGATCATTGTATTTAGCAATGTGGAAGTCATTATTGACTTTATTAAGGGCAAGTTTGACAAATAGATGGAGAATAAAACCTGGTTGACAGGGATTCAAGAGGAGATGAGATGGTAAGTATTGACAACACTTACAAAGGGGGAGCTATACACACATGGCATATAGAGTTAAGGGAGGGAATTTTATTTTTGTTTTTTTTTTTTTAAAGATTTTATTTATTTGACGGAGAGAGACACAGCAAGAGAGGGAACACAAGCAGGGGGAGTGGGAGAGGGAGAAGCAGGCTTCCCGCCAAGCAGGGAGCCCGATGTGGGACTCGGGCTGGACCCTGGGACCCTGGGACCCTGGGACCATGACCTGAGCCAAAGGCAGACGCTTAACAACTGAGCCACCCAGACGCCTTTTATTTTTGTTTTTAAATATGGGGTGGGAATGACCAAGTAGAGAGGGAATATTTGACAATGCAGTAAAGAGAAGAGGTCATTGCTGAAGCATTTTCCTTGCATAGGTGGAGGGGAATTGGGATCTAGGATACAGGTGGAAAGATTGGCCCTCACCGAGTCCTGTCTTGGAGCATGGACCATTTATTCATAATTAGTGATATTATTCCATAATAAAATGATGTTCTGTAATCTAGTGGAGGTTGAGAGTTTACTAATATAACTAAAGTTATACTATGTACAATACCAGAGAGCTCTTCGACTCTTATGCTACCTATAAATGTTTGCACATTTTTGAAGTTGAAGGATTAATAATCATCTCTGCCCTCTATGTTCCAGACTTACCAGATTACCTGTAGTTTTCCAAACTGACCATTATATTTCATGCTTATAACTCACATTCCTCCCTTTCAAGGAACTTCATTGCCTGTGCCCTTCCAAAAACAAACCCTTTCTTATGTCCCCACCATACCCGCATATATATACTTCTGTCAGAGTGCTTAAAACACTTTATTACATTTATGTACATGTCTCTCACCCATTACCAGATTGTTGGTACCTTGATCCTACTCATTACTCAACTCTTGGTTCCTTCAGTACAGTGTTTTTGTTCATTGTTATGTGCCTGTATTATCTATTGCTGCCTAATAAATTGCCTTCAAAACTTAGCAGCTCAAAACCACATTATCTCACTGTAGGGCAGGAATATAGGAATGGCTTAGGTGGGTCTTTTACAAGGCCACAGTCAGTGTGTTGACCAGGCCTGCAGTCTCATCTGAAAGTTTACTGTGGAAGGATCCACTTCCTAGCTCATTCACATGGTTGTTAGCAGGATTCATTTCCTGGTTGGGCTATTGGTCAGAGAGGCCTCCCTTGGTCCCTTGCCACGTGGACCTTTCCAGAGTGTCTCCCTCAGAGCAAGTAAGCAAGAGGGCAAGAAAGAGTACCAGCAGAAGAGAGTGCTAGCAAGTAGGACATCAGAATCTTTTTAACCTAATCACACATGTGACATCCCTTCACTTTTGCCCTATTCTGTTCTTTAGAAGGAAGTCACTAGGCCCAGCCCACACTCAGCAGAACAGGGAATTACACAAGCATGTGAGTACCATGAATGCAGGGATCATTGGAGGTCCATTTTAGAAGTGTGCCACCCAGTCCCCAAACCCTGGTACTATGAAGTGCTTAACATGTTGAATGGATTAGCCTTTTTTCCAAGCACCCTCATCTTTGGTAGCATGTATCTGTGAGAGGGCGGGCAAGGGTGAGAACTCAGGGTAACACTGTCAAACACAGCTGCTACTCAGGGGTTCTCCCAATCCCTGTTTTCCCATGTCCTTAATGCTTTGCTTTTATGAAATAAGTTAACATTAGTGAAAAGTTAAAAATCATATGATGCCTCTGTGACCTAAATAAAACCAGCAATGCTACTTAGGAAAATCAGAATACATGTAACTTAATGGGAATTCAAGAAATAGTCTAATAGCAAGCTGTATTTTGAGATCATTCAAGGTTCCCATCATTCCCAGTCTATATACTACCTTATGACCTGGATAGACATAATGATGTATCAAAATCTGAGCAGTTGAAGCATAGATAAATTTGATCCCTACTATAAAATAATCTTTCTTTACAAAAATAAGCTCTTAATAGGTCGGGAAAAGTATCAGGTCACAGATTTGGATTTTGGTGGGGGCGGGCATTTAAAATTGAGGCAGTTTAATCTTTAGAAGAGAACTAAGGAATCTCATCCTAGACTCATAACATGTTCAATATTAGCAATAACTTACCCAGCCTTATCTTTTTACAGATGAGGAAATGGCTACCCAGTCAGTGATGTACCCAAACTTGCTGGTGGCAGGGCCAGTGCCAGAACCCAGGCTGCCAATTCCATAAAGTGCACTGTACCATGCCACACTGCTAATCATAAATCATACTGGAACCACTTTGGGATCTTTAAAAATACTTATGCCTGTCCCATTCCCCAGATAATCTGAGTTCATTGGTATGGGGTATAAGTTGAACATTGGGATTTTTAAAAGCTCCAAGTTTGGAAACCTGTTCCACAAGGAATGAGTGTGCTTAAGGACTTGGAACCAGAATGAGATCAATAGTACAGATTTCCGGCCATTCTGATTCCTTAATCATATATTTGGCTAGGTTTTATCTGGGCAGTAAGAAAAATCTTTACATTGAGAAATAGCCAAGAGTTCTGCAGAACAAAGGTTTTCTTAATAAAGCTGTCCTTCCACTAGCGTGTGTTTTGTCAATGAGATAGCCTGCAACAGAATTCTTCTTAATCATGAAATAGGAGAACAGTTCTTTGACACTGATCAGGCAAGGAGAAAGTCTTCTGCCATCTGTGTTGTGGCATGCTCTGCTGTTGTTTTAACTAGATAAAATTCTAATTACTCTTGAACAGATTGTTTATGAGGTTGTTTTTTTAATATTTTAGAGCAAGTGTATAAATATAAAGAGGCAAAGAAATGGTTCCAGATTTAAAAACAAAAGGCTTTTCTTTTGAAAGTAAGTTAATCTGGACTTGACACACTGCGTTTTTTAATAACACATTTCTATGTATGTCCATGGTCCTGCATGTTGCAGGGAATGTGAAATTTGCAGTTTTATCGTAACCATTCTGTGGGGGCAGTCATGCACTCTTTGGTAGGATGCTGACTGAACATTGTAACTAGAAAATAGAATTTGGGATTGGTAAACAACACATTTTGTTTCAAGATATCCCTTCCTTTAAACAAGGTATTTCCTTCATAATGACAGGTACCAGCAGCATGAAGTAGAAGAGTTAATAGGAGATTGTGGTCAGATTGAAGCATTTAAGGATTTGAGATCTTTGAAGTAGCGTTGAGGTGATGGCAAGAGACTATACATTCAGGTTGCTAGAGTAGAGGTTAGAGGGGTTTTTTTGTTTGTTTTCTATTGCTGCAGTGGCAAATCACTACAGACTTTGTGGCTTAAACAACAGAAATCTATTATCTTACATTCTGTAGGTCAGTAGGACAACGAGAGGGTCCAGCTGGGCTAAAGTCAAGATTTCCGCAGGGTAGCATTCTTTTCCTTGCAGTTGTAGGGCTGACATCCCAGTTGCCTTGCTGGCTGTCAGATGAGGACCCTTCTCAGACCCTAAACACCACCCTCATTCCTTGGCTTGTGGCATTCTTTCCTCTATTTTAAAAGCCCACAACAACAGGTCAAGGCCCTTTCACGCTTAAGGTATTTCCTCCTCCTTCTGTCTCATTCATCTCTCTGATCCACCTTTTGTCTTCCTCTTCCACTTTATTTATTTTTTTTAAAGATTTTATTTATTTATTTGACAGAGACAGCAAGAGAGGGAACACAAGCAGGGGGAGTGGGATAGGGACAAGCAGGCTTCCCGCTTAGCAGGGAGCCCGATGCGGGGCTCGATCCCAGGACCCTGGGATCATGACCTGAGCCAAAGGCAGACGCTTAATGACTGAGCTACCCAGGTGCCCCCCCCTTCCACTTTAAAGGATTAAATTGGACCCACTTGGATAATTTAGGCCAACCTCCCCATTTTAGCATCCTTAATCTTAATTATAACTGAAAGTCTTTTTTGCCATGTAAGGATAGCTAGGCTGGGGGTAGGAGGGAAAGGAGCAAGGACATCTTTGGAGGGCTGTTCTGTCTGTCAAAAGGGGCTAGGTCATTGGAGTCAAGGAAAGCAAATGTCAGTATTGACATAGCTGTTGAAAGTCTTCATTTGTCCAACAAATAATTTTTGATTACTTGCATTGTCCCGGGCATTGCTATAGGCACTGGGGCTATTGTGATAAACAAGACAGGACACAATCCCTGCCCTGCCTGCATGTATATAGCAGCATACTTATAAAAACATGCGAAACAGAGCAGTGCTTTATAAAGGATTCTTCATGTACTTTGTATTTACATTAAGTTCTTTGAAAGCAGGTACTAGTGTTCCTTGTTGTGGCCCTTTCCTCATCCCACCACTAGACCAGTGTTTTACATCTTAGATGCTTAACAGATACTGTTCACAAAGGCTTACTTTGGTTTTCCTTTGCATTGTTAGGAACCTGATTTATCTCTCTTTTCTGATATTTTCTACTCTAAAAGCAGTGAGGAATTTTGAGTTCAATCCAGACTCAGATGACAGGTTAAGATTTAATCAGATACCTGCTGAAGAATTTTGTAAAAGGCCTTAAGAATTACCATGTACTCCATCTTCCTTTTCTGAGTTAAAACTCCAAAGTGCTAAAGGCAGCTTTACAAATGCTGTCATCATATAAATTGGCACTTTTGCTTTTTTTCCCTGGGTTCGACAGCCAGAAAGTACCTACCCAATTAAAAAAAAAATCAGCAGTTGTTTTAATCCCTGTATTCATCAATAGATAATGAAGAATTGCCAACCCTAAAGAACATTAAAATAAACTTCTCAATATGGCTTTTCCGTGGATGGATAGCCTCTTAAAATAATAGGGGATAAAATGAATGAATAAAAATAAGATAGTGAAAGAGATTGACTATCTGTTTACTATGCCTAGAGTTACCTTCTTCATGTACAACTCCCTGTTGTGCTCCCACTGTGTGCTGAGTGTCTGTTTTTTGTGAAAGACCACAGGATTCTTACCAACTGTTCAAAGACTTTTTTTTTTTTTTTTAAGATTTTATTTATATATTTGTCAGACAGAGAGCACAAGCAGGGGGAGCGGCAGGTGGAGCAGGCAGAGGGAGGAGCAGGCTCCCCGCCAAGCAAGGAGCCCAATGCAGGACTCGATCCCAGGACCCTGGGATCATTACCCAAGCCGAAGGCAGACGCTTAACTGACTGAGCCACCCAGGCGTCCCTGTTCAAAGACTTTTAAAGACAGTTCTTAATTTTTTCAGTGATGGTCAAGGTTATTCTGTGCTATGCAATGTCCCAGAGCAGCAATGAGGAACTTTAGTAATGATGGGTTGGAATAAGCATGGGTATGTGAGGTTTATAGATAATATACCAGCATCAATTTCAAACTTGATCATCACAGAACTTTTTATCAGAACAATTGGCAAGTGGTTAAATATATTTGTTACACAGGTTTGAGCTCCAAAGCATAAATTCACATGGGGTCTTAGAGCACCTTCTTAATTTTGGTACATACAGAGCTCCAACCAAAATTCCTTCATGATTCTCTGGCAGTTTAACATTATTTATGGATATCTTATCCATATGACTCTTCATGTCTCCAAACAAGTAGCCTAAGTATATTTACACAAAATTTTATTTCTGATAAAAGAAATTTTAGAACAGTGGTTGAAAAATTCATTTCATTTGCTTATGTTAAGATGGGTATTGTCCTATTAAGTTTGGGTGATATTAATGTGGGTCAAGGAAGGTGATAGCTACTTTTATTTTATAGAGGTGGTTTAATGCACTGTAAATGAAAGCATTAACAGGTAATGTTGATTTCTGTGGGCTTTTTTTTTTTTTAATGCTTCAATGTCTAGTTGCAAGTGTAGCATCCTGTCAGATTTCGTTCATAGGCAGAATCTTATTAAAGGGAAACTTTTGAAGGATGCTGGAAGTATAACAACATAATAATGAAAATAACTGAGGTTCTTTTGATTTTTGTAAAAAGAGAAGGGAAAAAAATCCTCTGTGGTTTTGGACATTAAAATGTAGCAGTGACTTAAATACATGCAATGCCACAGAGAGATGGAATTTACCGATTTACTTAAAGCTTTTGACAGGTATATTTGCATCTTTAGACGTCAGATTTGAATTACTAAAGCAGCCTTTGTTTAGTAAATTGAACATTTACTGAGAAGATTACGTGGAGGAATAAGCATACTGATTTGCAGTAGGCGCCGTTTTAGTGGGTGTTAAAACTAAACTGGCCTTAGTGAACTATTACCATGGCTACATAAAAATGGCTTCAGTTTGAAAGGATATGGTTTCAGATGTAAGTCATATATTTTTCCAAATGTGTTTCTAGGGAAAATAAATCTAAATTCTGAAGCAGGCCATTTAACTTCTAATTGAATGTAATATTAGGAAAACAGAAAGCCTTAAGGCAAGAACTGTTCCTTACAGAGGTTTTTGTTTTCCATTTGAAATTAGTGCAGTTGGAGATTGGCTTTTTAAAAAGATCTCCGATTCTTTTAAACAAAGTATAGCAATGTAAAATTGTTGCTAAATTTACTAACACAACTGAGAACAGTTGTATCCTTTAAAAAAAAAGTAATTAGTGAGTTTTATTTAAATAAAATATTTGCCTGAATATGATTTTAAAAAATAACACCTAAGATAAACCTAGGAATCAGATAGATTAAATAATAATAAAGGTGTTTTCAGGAGAGGTAGTGCCTTTCTATGTAGATTTTTAAATTTAAACCAATTGTAGTGTGTGGATTTGAATGTTTTGTGCTATGCGTATGTATAGTATAATGGAAGCTTATAGTAGTACTATATTAGTTGAGGTAAAACTCTTGCAAAAGAGTAGAATTCTGAAATATTATGTTACCTGATTTACATCCTTGCTTCACCTTTTTCATATTCAAGTAAAACAATTTTCCCCTGATAATAAAGGTGGAAACAAATGATTATTTTATTCTCCAATTTTTAGAATGTTCTTAATGCATTTGAAGTAGAATTAATCACCTTTTTTCCCCCTCCCTGGAATTTTCTGGCTATAAATCAATCTTTTTAAAAAAATTAATGAAAGTTCTTTTATGATGCCGTTAAGTACATGTCAGGATCTACTCTTCAATTAGGTGGGATTGTGATTGATCCTTTGCAGGTGACGCACTGACTAGAGGAACTGATCCCCCAGTGATTCTATATTTTAGGGCTGAGCTGAGAAATTTGTCATTTGTTCTATCTTAAAAGTAGCCAGAATAAATGAGAGGATTTTTATAGACTGTAAAATCCAAACTAAATATCCTGGAAAAATCTTGATGACTTAAAGGTTATTTGTTTAAGTATCAGAAATTAATTTTTTAACGAACATGCAGTAAAATTGACTTTTTGTGTGTACAGTTGATGAACTTTAACATGTGTAGATTTTCGTGTAACTGTCATCACAGTCAGTATCCAGATATCCAGATAGTTCCATTAGTTCATAAAACTCCCTTACGCTGTCCCTTTGTAGTTGTACTCTCTCACCCAATACCCCGGGCAACCACTTTGTCATTTAATTTTGTCTTTTCAAAAATGGCCACTAAATGGGATCATAAAGTATATAGCTATTTGAGATAGTTACACATGCATTTACTCAGCATAGTGCCTTAAGATTTCACCTAACTTGTTTTGTATATCATTATTTCATTCATTTTTATTGCTGAGTAGTATTTGATTGTATAGATGTACCATAGTTTATCCCTTAATTCATTGAAGGACTTTGAGTTATTTCAAGTTTGTAGCTATTTTGAATAGAGATGTTATAAACATTTGTTTGTTGGCTTTTGTGAATGCGAGTTTTCATTTCTCTTGGGTAAATACATAGTAGTGAGACTGTTGGTAATTATATAATTTTACTTAATAAGAAATTGCCAAACTGTTTTCTAAATTGGTTGTAACACTTTATATGCCCATCAGCAATGTGTGGTAGTTCTAGTTGTTTTGCCTATTTGCCAGCACTTGGTATGGTCATTCTTTTGTTTGTTTAATTTTTATTTCATAATCATAAACTTAACTGTAATCCATCTAGACTTGGAGGGGAGTAAGGAAAACATGAAACCTGTAGAATTGCAGTGAGAACACAAAGATTATAGGATATTTTAAACAGGTGGGGGTGAAGGGGTGCTCTCCTGAGCTACAGAAGAAATGGTCTGGTAGTTAAGATAAAACACAAGTGAAATTTATTAGATTTGTCCATAGTCAGCAATGGTGATCATCTTGCTGGTCTTGTCATTCCTGGCCCCAAAGCACTCCATGGCTTTTACAATATTCATGCCCTCCTTCAGCTTGCCAAAGAACACGTACTTGCCATCCAACCACTCAGTCTTGGCAGTGCAGATGAAAAACTGGGAACCGTTTGTGGGGTCTAGCATTTGCTATGGATAAAATGCCAGGACCTGTGTGCTTCAGGATGAAATTCTCATCATCAAATTTCTCCCCATAGATGGACTTGCTGCCAGTGCCATTATGGCATATGAAGTCATCACCTTGGCATGTAAATCCTGGAATAAGCCTATGAAAGCAGGCACCTTTATAACCAAATCCTTTCTCCCCAGTGCTCAGAGCACAAAAGTTTTCTGTTGTCTTTGGAGCTCTGCAAACAGCTTGAAGGAGATGTGGCCAGAGCACTTGCTGTCCACAGTGATATCAAAAAACACAATGGGGTGACCATGGCTGGGTGGGCACAGGCAGCTCTGGGGCAGCGGCATCTGCAAGTGGTTCTTTTTAATTATAGCCGTTCTAATAGATTTGGAATGATATCTGATAATGATTTTAAATTGCATTTTCCTAATAGTTAATGATATCAAACACTTTGTCATGTGCTTTTTTGCTATACATACATTCTTTTTGGGTCTGTCCAAGTCTTTTGTCCATTTTTTAAAATAATAGAAACTTTATTTTGGAATAATTTAGATTTGTAGAAAAGTTGCATAGATAATACAGAGGATCCCTGTATGGCCCTCACCCAGCTTAATGATAACATCTTATAAAACCAAAACCAAGTACATTTATCAAAATGAAGAAACCAACATAGGTACCTTAATGTTAACCAAATTCCAAATTCTAAACTCGGATTTTGTCAGATTTTCCACTAGTCTCCTTTTTATGTTCCAAGGATTCCACATTGCATTTATTAAGTCTCCTTAGTCTCCTATGGTTTGTGGCAGTTTCTTAGTCTTTTGTTTTTCATGACCTTACTAATTTTGAGTATTAGTACTAGTCAGGTATTTTGGAGAATGTCCCTCAATTTGTGTTTATCTAATGTTTTCTTCTGATTAGACTGAGGTTAAGGGTTTTAGGGAAGAATATCAAAGGTATGATAGTGAAGTACCCTTCTTGTGCCACATCATATCAGGGCGTGTATGATAATATCACTTGGTTAAGGTAGTGTTTGCTAGGTTTCTACACTATAAAGTTATTATTTCTGTCTTTCTGTCGTTTGTTCTTTGGAAATGAATCACTAATTCTAGCCTGCATTCAAGGAGGTGGGGTGATGGTTTCATTTTATGGTTGAGGGTCTGTCTACATATATTATTAGGAATTCTTCCATAAGGAAGTTTGTCCCTTACCTTTCATTCATTAATTAATTCGTTCATTCATTTAGGTCATTATGTATACTTCTTTTATACATTGGCTTATAATCCAGAGAATCCTGTGTTATTTATTTTGTTGCTAAAATTATTTCATTGTTGAACCCTGTATCCCTTTGACATTTTTTGAGTACTGCCTTGATTTCTGGCACTACAAGATACTCCAAACTTATCTTGTATTTTCTCCACCCTATTCCCAGAATCAGTCATTTCTCTGAGCTCTGGTTTCTCGTATTGGAGAATTGTGTTTAGAGACCAGTGTCTGGGTGCTGGATGTACTCCTTACTATTGGGGTGTCACTGTTTCTAGGCCTTTTCAGAGGATAGAGGTGGGAATTATACATCTGTATGCTAATCCATGTGTCTGTACACATTATAATTGTTTCTGTATTTATCCATCTGTATTACGTATTTAACAGTATATGTGTTAAGTTCATACCAACGTCTGTGACTCTGCTCCAGTACCATAAGGTTCATTCTAGCCTTCTCCTTTTTGCTTAACTTCTGACTTCTCTGAGAATGAGAAACCTGGCATATTTACTTATTTGTTCCACCCCAGTGTACATGTAAAAAGTAAATTTAGAATAACTGTTACTCCCATGAGAAATAAATTTACCAACTAGAGTACAGTGTTTATGTATGGGTCCTTTTGTATTTAGCCTTAAAGTTTCCATTTAAAACATTGTTTTCCAAGTTAGATCAGCTCATTTTCCTTCTAACGTCTTCAGTGGGGTTTTGCCGTTCATTTGCAATACAGTCACATTCATTTGTCACAGACTGCATTCTATCTTAAAATTTCCCTACCATCTTAGTTGATTTTTAAAAATTTGCAGACATTAATGTTAACTTTTTGCAATGTACAGTTCTATGGGTTTTGACAAATGCACAGGGACATTATCCACTATGCCAGTACCATACAGACAGTTTTCATCACACTGAATATTCTCCTGTTAAAAGGTTCTGGACCCAGTTACAACCTGTGTATGTGTGCATGTAGAGGACAGAGGAGTTCCCCACACCAACAAACAATTCTCTTGTACACCAGCTGGATGTCCTACAATTCAACTAAATTCTGACACCATCTACCCAGAGATAGAATCAGTTAAGGGCTCAGTCCCATATGACTGCGCACTCCGTACCTCAGTTCATATACCAGTCGCAAGCTCAGATTGTCACCAGTGATTCTGACCCACCAGCTATCGATCAGAAGTTCCAATGACCCCCCTCCTTGGGTTTGATTAATTTGCTAGGCGGTTTACAGAACTCAAAGAAACATTTAACTTACTAGATTATTGGCTTATTAAAAAAGTATATAACTTAGGAACAGCCAGATGGAAGGTATGCCTAGGGCAAGGTATGGGAAAAGGGTGCAAAGCTTCCATGCCCTCTAAGAGCACACTACTCTCCAAATGCCCACATATTCACCACCTAGAAGTTCTCTGAAACCCTTCCTGTTGTGTTTTTATGGAGGTTTCATTACATAAACATGATAGATTAAATCATTGGCCATTGGGCACTTGATTTAGACTGTAGTCCCTCTCCCCTCCCTGGAAGTTCACGGGGTGGAACTAAATTTCCAACCCCCTAATCACATGGTTGGTTCTTCTGGAAACCAGCCTCCATCCTTACTTAGTTACTTTCTATAAGTCACCTCATTATCATAAACCCAGTTGTGGTGGAAAGGCGCTTGTTACAAGTAACAAGACACCCATTTCACCTTTATGGCTGTGAAGTGATTATAGGAACTGAGGCCAAGAGACCAAGTATAACAAAGGGTTTTGGGAACTGTGAGCCAGGAACTGGATGAAATCCAAATGTATATGAGAAATATGTTTTGGTCATCTGAATGACCAAATGTATGTATTTGCTATAAATCATAAAATTGCACTAAGTTCTGACACCATCTACCTGGAGATAGTATCAGATTCCACCTGTTAAGGACTCAGTCCCATAGGACTGCCCATCCCACACCTCAGTTCACACACTTGCTTTGTAGTTAGCCATTCCCACATCGCCCAATCCCTGACAACCACTAATGTCTTTTCTTTTCATACTGTTCTGCCTTTTCCAGTGTGTCATATGCATGCAGTCATATATGTGACTTTTTGGATCTGACTTCTCACTTAGTGAAGTGCATTTAAGATTTCTCCGTGTTGTCTTACGAATCAAATAGTTGACTCCTTTTTATTCCTGCAGAGTATTCTATTGTATGGATTTACCCCAGTTGTTTTATCCATTCATCTTATTGAAATAACTTTCTAGGCCCAAGATAGAGCTGCTCCTGCTCCAGGTGCCACATCAGCAAACTGAAACTGTCTCTGTAAAAGCTCCACTTCACCAAAAACGCAAGATCTCTAGTCAGACAATCCCCAAACACCAGGCCAACTCTGGGCCTTCTCACCCCAAATGAGGTTGACTGTGGAGTCCTAGCCAGTCAGATATTTTCCATTTTTCTCTTCCTTGTTCTTTATTCTTTATCCTATAAAAGCTTCTTGTTTTCTGCCCCATTTTCATGTCTTGGAATGGAGACTATCCACCTCATAAACTGTTAAATAAAATTTGTATCACCTAAATTATTACCTTTAATCATTTTTTGTTTTTAACAACCTGTTGAAGGACATCTTGGTTCCTTCAGGTTTTGGTGATATGAGTAAAGCTTTTATTAAACAGTCATGTACAGATTTTTGTGTGAATATGCTTTCAGTTCACTTAAGTAATCTAGGAGTTTGATTGCTGGGTTGTTATCAGTGTAAATTTAACGTTATAAGAAACCGCCAAATTGTTTTTCAAAGTGGTTGTGCCATTTTTCATTCCCACCAGCAGTGAATGAGAGTTCCTATTGCTCTGCATCTTTGGCAGCATTTTCTATTGCTATATTTTTGTTTATTTTTTAATTTTAGCCATTCTAATCAGTGTGCTTTTTGTTCGTATTTAAATTGGATTTTTTCTTCCTGTTGAGTTTTGAGAGTTCTTTATATATTCTGGATACAAATTCTTTGTTGAATATGTAATTTACAAAAATTATCTCCCTCTCTGTAGCTTGTCTTTATATTATGTTAGATAACTTTCTAGAGCAGAAGTTTTTAATTTAGATAAAGTCCAATTTATCCCTTTTTACTTATTGGGTTGTATTTTGATGTCATATCTAAGAACTCTTTACCTAGCCCTAGGTCACAAAAATTTTGTCCTTGGGGGGGGTAAAAAGTTTTATAGTTTTATATTTTACATATCCACTTGAGCTAATTTTTATATGAAATGAGAGGTTTAGGTAAAAATTCATTTTTTTCTTTATATTTGGATGCTCAATTGTTCCAACACAATTTGTCAAAAAGGCTCTCCTTTTCTCATTGTATTTTCTTTGAACCTTTGTTAAAAATCAGTTGGTCATGTTTGTATGGAGCTATTTGTGGACACTGTTCTGTTCCATTGGATTATATGGTTCCTCCAATTTTCTTTTTTTATATTTGTTTTTAATAGTTTTGGCTATTTTAGATTTTTTGCCTTTCCATATTAGTTTGAAAATAAGCTTGCTATAACAGCAAAAAATCTTGGATTTTGATTGGAATTGTGTTAAATCTGTAGACCAGTTTGGGAGAGAATTGACATTTTTACTATTTTGAGTTTTCCAGTTTGTGAACTCAGTATATCCTTCTATTCACTTATGTCTTCTTTGACTTACTTCATCCGTATTTTGTAGTTTTTAGCATACAGATCCTGTAAATGTTTTATCAGATTTATACCTAAGTAATTTGTTTCTATGGAACTATTATAAATGGCATTATTTAAAAATTGGGGGGGTTCCAAAGTGTTCATTGTTTAGTATATAGAAATATAATTGATGTTGACCTTGTATTTTTTGACCTTGATAATTTCATTTATTAGTTCCAGGAGGGGTTTGTTTGTTTGTATTCCTTGGAATTTTCTGTGTAGACAGTAATGTCATTTGCAAATAAGGACAGTTTTATTTCTTACTTGCCAGTCTTATCAGTCTGGAGTTATCTCTTTTTTAAATGTTTGGTAGTTTTCATTAGTGAAGACATTTGGGCCTGAAGAATTCCTTTTTTTTGAAAGTTTTTAACTACAAATTCAATTTATCTGATACTTCTGTGCAGCTTATCCATATTATTGTATGTGAATGTTTGTAGTTTGTCATTTCAGGGAGTTCTTGAGTGTATGTGCATAGAGTTGCTCTCAGTATTTCCTTGTTATTTAAATATTTGTATGATCTATTGTGAAATCTCCCTATTTGTATTGATATTGAGAATTTATGTCTTCTCCCTTTTTGTCTTTGTCAGTCTTGCTGTATTGAACTTTTCAAAGAGCCAGGTTAGGTTTTAATTGATTTTCTGTATTTATTTGTTCTTTTCAATTTCATTGATTCCTGTTCTTTATTATTTCCTTCCTTCTACTTTTTAGTTTGCTCTTCTTTTTCTAGTCTCTCAAGATGAAAGCTTAGATACTAATTTTAGACTCTTTTTTCTAATGTAAGTATTTAATGCTATAACATCCTCTGAGTAATGCTTTAGTTGTATCCCACAAATTTTGATATGTTGTTTTATTTTTGTTCGGTTCAAAATATTTTCTGTTTCCCCTCTGACCCATAGATTACTTACAAGTGTGTTTCGAAATTTCCTTCTCTTTGGAGAGTGTCTTGTTATCTTTCTGTTATTGGCATCTAGTCTAATTTTGTTACAGATAACAGCCTTTTGTATGATTTAAAATTTTTTGTTTGTAAAGGTTTCTTTTATGATCTGGTGTATTATTTTTCTATTGCTGCTTTAGCAAATTACCACAAACAGTGGTTTAAACAGCACAAATTTATTGTCTTAAGTTCTGGAGCTCAGAAGTTTGAAGCCTGTTTCACTGGGTATCAGCAAGACTGTTACTTCTTTCTGGAAGTTCAATGGGATAATTTATTTCCTTGTTCTTGCCACCTTCTAAAGATGCTCACTTTCCTTGACTCCTGGCCCCTTACAGCAGTGGCTTACTAGTTATGCTATTATAGTTAAAGAATGTTTCTTTCTACTATTTTTTTTTTACTTTAATTGGTGTGTTTAGATCTTTTATATATATATTTTTAAAGATTTTATTTATTTATTTGAGAGAGGGAACACAAGCGGGGGAGTGGGAGAGGGAGAAGCAGGCTTCCCGCCGAGCAGGGAGCCCGATGTGGGGTTCGATCCCAGGACCCCGGGACCATGACCCGAGCCAAAGGCAGACGCTTAACGACTGAGCCACCCAGGCGCCCCTAGATCTTTTATATTTAATGTAATTATTGATATATTTGAATTTACCTCTACCATTTTCTTACTCTTTTTTTCCATTTGTTACCCCTTTTTTATTTCTCTATTTTCCCTTTCTTGCCTTCTTTTGGAGTATTTGATTTGTGTGCCTGTGTGTGTGTGTGTATTGGTTAGGTATTCCATTATAATTTGTTGATTGTGTTTTTACAGTTTGTTTTTTAGTGGTTGCTCTAGAGATTACAATGTACTTTTCAGTTTACTTAGAATCAAAATTTTACTATTTCATGTGGCACATAAAAACTATCACCATACAGCCCCTTTACCACCCCACCCACTTTATGCTGTTGTTGTGTTATGTATTATGTTGTATGACATTCATTGAAAGCTCCATCACACAATGTTATACTTTGTGCTTTCAACTATCAAACATATTTAAAGAACTCAAGAGGATAAAAATGGTCTATTATATTTAATTAGATATTTGACAATTACATTGCTCTTCCTTACTGATGTTTCAAAGTTCCCTTATGGTATTATTTACCATCTGTTGGAATAATTTCCTTTAGCAATTCTTTTAAAGCACTCCTGCTGTCAAAACATTCTTTAAATTTTCCTTCATCTAAGAATGTCTTTATTTCACTTTCATCTCTGAAGGATACTTTTGCTGGATATGGAATTCTGGGTTGACAGTTCTTTTCTTTCAGCACTTTAAAAATGTTCTACTTACTTCTGGCCTGCATGTGTTCTGAAAATAGATTCACAGTCATTTGAACACTTTTCCCCTCTAAGTAATACTAAATTTTTCTGGCTGCTTTCAAGACTTTTTGTCTAAAGTTTTCTGAAATTTTATTAGTATGTGGCTGGTCATGGATTTCTTTGTATTTATTCTGTTTGGGGAGTTTGCTGAGCTTCTTAAAACTGTAAGTTTATCTTTCAACAAATTCAACAAATACCAAACTCCCCTCTTGTTGGGATTCTCTTGTCACAAATGTGGGATCTGAGGCACTCCTCTTTTTTTATTTTTTCTAATCTTTTTCTCTGTTGTTCACATTGGGTAATTTCAGTTCATCTATATTAAGTACATTGACTTCATCTTTTGTCATCTCTATTTTTTTTTTTTTAAGATTCTATTTATTTATTTGAGAGAGAGGGAGAGAAAGCAAGTGAGAGAACAGAGTACGAATGGCAGGGAGGGGCAGAGGGAGAGGGAGAAGCAGCCTCCTGGGATAGAGCTCCCTGAGCATGGAGCGGACTTGGGGCTGACTCGGGGCTCTATCCCGGGAGTCAGGGATCATGACCTGAGCTGAAGGCAGACGCTTAACCTACTGAGACACCCAGGTGCCCTGTCATCTCTATTCTATTGAGCTCATCTAGTGAGCTTTTAATTTTGGTTATTGATATTTTTTCACTTCTGAGATTTGTATTTGGTTCTTTTTTTATATCTTGTATTTCTTTTTTTGAGACTTTATATTTTTCCAGTTGTTTCAAGAATGTTTGCTCTTACTTGGTGAAGCATTCTATAATCGTTGCTCTCATATCTTTAATATCTTCCTCAGATAGTTCCAGTGTCTGTGGTTTCTTGGTGTAGGCATCTTTTCTCATGTAAGTTGAGATTTTCCTGGTTCTTCATTTGCCAAGTAATTTTGGGTTATATTCTGGACAGCTTGGTATGTTATGATATGTTCAAATCCTATGCAGAATGTTGATATATTTGTTTTAGTAGGCAAATAACCCCGTTAGGCTAAGACTGCAAGTTCCTGTGGGTTGTGTTTACAATATTAGTTCCATTTTCAAAGCCTTTGCCATGCTATTTGGATCTGTCCTACATGTGCACCACACATGGGTCAGTCTGGAATTTGGGCAGTGGTCTGTATCATAGTTCAAGTCTCAAAGTGTACGTGTGCTTGTTCAGGTCAGATCCACCCATGGGCTGCTTGAGGGTGAGCCTGGGAATTCATTAAACAACTTGAAGCATTGCTTTCCTAAGCTCTTCCTTCTCTGGGATCTCCCAGTAATTTCTGATTCCCTGGGGCTCCCTTTTCTATCCTCTGACCAGAAAGCTTTATTTATTCATCTCTAATGTGCATTCCCTACATGTGCCCATATCCAGGGCCAAGTGGCAGAACAACAGAGAAAAAGCAAACAGGTATTCACCACATCCTCTTTGGACCACAGCTCCTCTAATCAGAGAGGAAGGTTTTAGGATTCTGATGGGCCTCTTTTGCCACAGCTGCTATAGGAGGCTGAGCTTGAGAGAATGAGGGAGGGATTTCCACACTTTCTTTGAGTAGAAGATCCCTTTCCCTCTCCTAGAGCCAGCACTAGACAGCTTTTACTGAAGTTTTCTCTGTACTAATGTCCACTTCCAGGTTTGGGGCTGTAGGATAACTGAACTGGAGGTTGCATACTGGAAAATGATGTTTCAGTGGTACTTCACATTCTGGTCTTCCTACCCAATCTGTGCACTTCCTATTTTAACTTTTCAAAGTTCTGAAGTAGCTCTTCCATGTGTTCTATCCAGGTCTTGTAGCTACCTTGACTTGGAGAGACAGGTTGGAGTATGATTACCCCATTTTATCTGGAACTAGAACCTGACTTAAAAGTTTTAAATTTTATTTCTCTAGGAATTTGACAAGAAACTGAATTTTTGATCAAATATATTTTGAGTATGAAACCAGACATGTAACAAAGTTTAGATTCTTTCATTTGATTAAGTTTGCTTAGTAAAATTAATCATACCCCCACTATATATTTTTAAACTTATATTTTAATGTGTGCTTTACTAACACATTTTACTTTTCAGTCTACCTGAGATTCTGACCTCAAAATATTTTCATGGTTCCTTTACCATTTAAATAACTAATGTTTCATGTAACAACTTCCAGATACAAGAGGATATAATAACTTCCAGAAATGAGGGAACATGTGATTATTTGTTTACTGAGGGTGTTGTATATTGATAATCAGATCTGTTTGCCTGGTGCAGGAGTCAGCAAATTATGGCCCAAAGGCCAGAACCTTTGGTAAATAGAATTTTATTGGAACATAGTCACACCCATTCATTATATATTGTCTGTGGCTGCCTTAACACCACAGTGGCAGAGTTCATTAGTTGCAACAGTGTCTCTGTGGCCTGCAAGTCTAAAATCTAGCTCTTTAAGAAAAGTTTGCTGACTGAATCAGAGTATCTTGCTATGCTGTGTCATTATATGTGAATTGATAGCTAACTGATTTTAGTTATCAGTAAGTGTTGTCAGGTATGAAAACTAATTAGTGATTACTTTTTAGGAAGAGGTGTTAATTTTCTGAAGTAATTGACTTTAAAAATAAGACAAAGCTATGAGCAATTAAATGCCAAGTAATTATTTCCAGTAGAAGTCTTCATTTTGCTTAGATATAAAAAAGTAAAAGTTTATGTGATAAAAGTCAAGTTTCTTCCTGTCTAAAAAAATTCACACAAATGTATTTAATATTATTTTCTTTCCTAGGAAATTTAAATAGAACTAGTAACATTTTGGAAGTAATCATTATGTGTTTTAATATCTGTCCTAGTAACACAAGTATTTTAGATCATATAAAGTTTAATTGAAATAAAATTGATTCTCATATAAAACTGTTTTAGTTGCTAAAGTTGGAATTATGTTTCTAAAATTTATATTGAATCACATATATACCTGTTTGTGATTCCTAAAATTATGAGTATTTAAAAAACATAAGATAGAAGGAGAAATCAAAATTTGAGCCTAGACAGTTTATAAAATGTTTGCTAGGCTGCTCAGGATTCTCTTGACTAAAGAAAAACCTATTTTTTACACATGGACATATAAATTAGAATTTCCAAGCAATATCAAATAAAGGAATTTCTCTCTTTTTTTGAAAACAAAATCTGAAAAATAAATTTTTTGCTAATTTCTAGGTAATATTAACAAAAAGTAAGTTTCTAAAATCTTTACATCATAAGAACTATTTGATTTGAAAAACGGTCTCATATCATGCATGAAGCTGCGATACATTTAGCTTTCTAATAGACTTGTGTGAGGTATCTTGTGTTTTTATAAAGTGAATTTAAAACTTTTAAAAATTTACATTTTAAAGGAAGAAATCTAGAAATCTGAAAAATGTATTTTGTATTATATTGTCATTTTACATGTAAGTCAATATAGATTTAAAGCCTCTCTTTATTAGAGTACTTATATATATTTGAATTATGAAAGGTGGATAAAATAAGGCTACAGAAGAATTGATGGGACTCTTCGTAGCTTGAACATGTGAATGAGGCCACCTTAGTATTAGCATGTTTAGCTGTGTTCTAAACTGAATTGGTTTGGAAAGTACCTGATTCATAGACTGAGACTTATGAATAAGAATTCCCTTTTAAATGATGGATGATATAAGAAGGTACTGCTAAAGCTTTTTGCTTCTATCAAAATCTTATCTGAAGATGTCTTTTCTTTTTTAACTTGCCTGATTTATGTTTTGTTGTGGTCCTTCCATACAAACTTAGATTAGTTAGTTTTTTCTGGGTCAACATAAAATACTTCATTTTAAAAATCAGCTACTGGGGGCGCCTGGGTGGCTCAGTCGTTGAGCGTCTGCCTTTGGCTCGGGTCATGATCTCAGGGTCCTGGGATCGAGCCCCACATTGGGCTCCCTGCTTGGCGGGAAGCCTGCTTCTCCCTCCCCCACTTCCTGTGCTTGTGTTCCCTCTCTCTCTGTCTCTCTCTCTGTCAGATAAATAAATAAAATCTTTAAAAAAAAAAAAAATCATCAGCTACTGAGTCATTGCTAATTTGACATTATTACTGCAGTTAGATATGTGTGTTGAAGACAGAGACAGATTTTCTTCTTTAAATTGAATATGCTTCTTGCTTTTTAGAGTTATATATGTCTGGATAAGAAAGGGCTTGGGTGGATTAGTTAGGAATTTTTTTTTGAATGTCAATGTCTTAGTCCATTTGGGCTGTTAAAATAACAAAAGCTGGATAGCTTATAAACTATAGAAATTTATTTCTCACAGTTCTGGAGGCTGGGAAGTTCAAGATCAGTGCCAGCAGATTTAGTTTCTAGTAAGGACTTGCTTTCTGGTTCATAGACATCTGTTTTTTTGCTGTGTCTCACATAGTGGAAGGGGTGAGGGAGCTCTCTGGGGCCTTCTTTATAAGGGCACTAATCTCATTCATGAGGGCTCTCCTCTCATGACCTGATCACCTACCAAAGGCCCCACCTCCAAGTACCATCACATTGGTGGTTAGGATTTCAATATGAATTTCTGGGGGACACAAACATTCAGTCAAATTTTTAATTTCATAGACCCTGATCAAATGTCATTGTATAGTCTTTAGGGCAGTAAAGAAACTAATATGGAAATGAGCCTTTAAGGTTTATCCTCACAGGAGATAATGCAAAAACATGTTACTTTAATTGATCACTATGGGATTTTCTTAAACTTTAAGAAATATATTTCTTAATATATATATTATATTTTTATATATATTTTATATATAATATATAATATATTATAATATAATATATATTAAATATTTTATATTATTTTTTATATATTTATATATATAATATATATATTTAAGTCCTTTCTTTATACATATTTTATTTTCTACCAAATAAACTCTTAAATTTTATTCACAAAATTTGCTATCAAGGAAGGTAAACGTACTTTTGAAAGAGAGGAATAGAGACTATTTTTTTTTTTAAGATTCCCCCTTTTTAAAACAACTTGTTACTTTGGAATAATTTTAGATGTAGAAATACGTTCTAAAGATAGTATATAGTTTTTCTATATTATTCACTCAGCTTTCCCTAATGTTAACATATTATGTAGCCTTGGTACAGTGATCAAAACTAATCAACATAGACTACTAAACTGTGGACTTTATTAGAATTTCACCAGTGTTTCCACTAATGTTCTTTTTCCAGGATCCCACATTACATTTATTTGTTATATTTCCTTCGTTTCCTCCAATCATTGACAGTTCCTCAGTCTTTCCTTATCTTTCATTCACACTTTGGAAGACCACTGGTCAGGTAGACCTTTGTAGAATGTCATTCAATGTGGTTTTCTCTGATGTTTTCTCATGGTTAAAATGAACTTAGAGATTTTGGAAAAGAATGCCAGAGAGGTGATGTGTCCTTCTCAGCATATGATAATCAGGGGTTATGTGATGTCAGCATGTCTCATTCCTGGTGATTTTATTAACCTTTATCACCTGGTTACAGAGGTGTCTGCTAGATTTCTCCACTGTAAAGTTACTGTTTTTCCCTTAATAAATATTTTGGTGAAAATACTTTGAAGTTACACAAATATCCTGTTTCTTTTTAAAAATTTGGCCACTAATTTTAGCATTGATTGGTGGATCTTGCCTGAAGCAGTGATTAGTCTGATGTTTTGATGGTGATTTATTTATCTATTTATTTATTTATCTATTCCACTCCTTATACATTTATTAATTATAATTCTGTAAGAAAAAGTTGTCCTTCCCCACATTCATTTATTTTATTTAATCATTTATTTATATCCATACACACTCATTGATTTTTATTTTATTCTCTGGATTAGGATCAGTACTAGTATTGGTATCTCCCAAAGCCTAGCAAGTACTTATGCCTTTAGTTAGCTTTTTCCAGAATTTCATATAAATGGACTCTCATAATGTGTAGCCTCTTAGGACCTGTTTCTTTCACTTAATAAAATGCATTTAATATTCATTTATTTATTGTATAAATCACTAGTTTGTTCCTTTTTATTGCCATGTAGCATTCCATTGTAGCATACCAGAGTTTGTTTATCCACTTACCTGTTGAGAGACATCTGGGTTGTTCCCAGCTTTGGGCAATTACGAATAAAGCTATTACATTTACATGAAGGGTTGGTTTTTTTTGTTTTGTTTTTGTTTTTGTATTTTTTGTGTGTGGGTTTTGGTTTTGATTTTGGTTTTGTTTTCACTTGGGTAAATACTTAGGAGTGGGATTATGGACTTTAAGTATATATTCAATTTTCTAAGAAACTGCCTAACTTTTTTCCAAGTGGCTATACAATTTTGCATTCTTACCACCAGAGTATGAGAGTTCCTATTGCTCTGTATCCTCTTCAACACATTGGTATTATCAGTTTGTTTTTGTCTTTTCTGTTCTAATATATGTGTAGTGGTTTTAATTTGCATTTCTTAAATGACTAATAATGTTAATATGCAATCCATGTTTGTGAATGGGTAGCTGGTCCCTTTTATTTCTCTTGATTTTCTCCTTTTATGATCAACCAGGTGGGTAGAGTCTTTTCCAATATAGTTTTGATTGAATTAGTTGCTATCATCTCTGTTTAGCTATATTTCATAATAAAAACACATTTCCATATATGAGTTTTGGCTTTCTGTACTTATTATGGTGGAATGAATGTAAGTTTTTATATAGCTGAGTATTTGAATGATAATTTCATTATTGTCTAAAGCTAGATTGCTTTATAAGAATCCATTCATAGATTACATCTGTGACTCAATGCACTTGCAAGGCAAGGGAAAATGTAAGAAATTCTGTTAGTGCTAGAGGTTGCTTTGGATTGACAAATGTCACTGTAGAAAAAGAAATCTTAGGGTCTTTAGTGAGATCTTTTTCCCCTTTGACTATCAAATGAACAAGCAAACCTGATACTTTCTTGGGATGTCTGTCAACGTATTCAGCCTTTGTTATATACTTATAACTAATCAGTTAATATTAGGTGAAAGAGATTAGGAATGAATGTTTTTAAATTTGCTCCAAATTACATAAACATTTAAATTGACAGCTTGAAAATATGATGTTGCTTCATTGAACTGAATTAATGAAAATGTGTGGAATACTCATCTTCTACTTTCTTGCATTTCAAAGACTACTGCCAAAAAGCCCTGTAATTCAGTAACTGATTTTTTGGTTTAAATTTAGCTTCTATCAGAATGAAATGAAGATATAAAGTTTTAGTGAGTGATTTTTATCCTATTGGAGCTTTGTATTTACTGTTTCTGTTTTGTAAAGGCCTATGTTTAATCTAATCTATTAGGCTATGTGCAGCGATGCCAAGCTATTTAAATAGATTTTTCTGTTTGTTTGCTATATAAAGTCCTTTTGAGAACTTAATATATTACATAAAATGTATGCTTAAAATACATATAAACCTTAAAGGATAACATTCCTGTCATATCACATCACTTGGGTAATTAGGATTTGATTCTGTTGATATGGATTCTAGTTAACAAAGTGAGTTATTCCCAATTTCAGCAGGAGAACGCCAGCTTAAGGAATATTTTATTTACATATTCAGATTATGAAAATAATGTTATAGAAGTCATTACAAATGGGAAGATGACTTTCTTGTCTGCTTTAAAACGAGTCCATCTCTTTAAATATCCTGTTTCATAGTGTGATTACATTACTGATTCTATTGGCTGAAACCAGGGTGGTTGTTACTATTATGATCATGGCGGCCTCAATTCAAACCAGCAAATTTTATTTATTTATTTTTATTTATTTAAAGATTTTATTTATTTAACAGTGAGTGAGCAAAGCAAGAAGAGCAGCAAAGGGAGAGGGAGAAGCAGACTCACCACTGAGCAGGAAGCCTGACATGGTGCTCGATCCCAGGGCCCTGGGATCATGACCTGAGCTGAAGGCAGACACTTAACCAACTGAGCCACCCATGTGTCCCTGTCAGAAGGAATTAAAAAAAAAAAAAACCCAGCAAATTTTAAATTGGAAAATATAGACCTTTCTGTAGTGGCTGCTCTGGTCACTATATATAACTTATATTGACCTACCTTTTCAGGCTCTCTTTGTAAATAAGTTATGGGTAACACAAAGTAGCCTTGTGAAAGGGAAAAAAAGTACTATATATATTTATGCTATAAATATATTTTATTTCCTTCTTCCATTTTCCTGAACAGCAGGGGAAAAAGAGGAAGAGGGGTGTTTTCTAATGTGTTGATGGTAGCTTCTTCCTTATTTATAGAAGACTAGGAAGGTGAACTTTGTGACTTTAGTTGAGTATGCTTTAGAGCCCAAGAAGGGACAGCCACAAGCTGTTGTGCGTGTGTGACAGTTGACAATATCAGTTTTATCTTCCAGTATTGAAATCATCGTTTCTTTTTTTTGAAGATTTTATTTATTATTTATTTATTTTAAATATTTTATTTATTTATTTGACACAGAGAGAGATAGAGCAGGAACACAAGCAGTGGGAGTGTGAGAGGGAGAAGCAGGCTTCCCACCGAGCAGGGAGCCCGATGCAGGACCCGATCCCAGGACCCTGGGATCATGACCTGAGCTGAAGGCAGACGCTTAACGGCTGAGCCACCCAGGCATCCCAAGATTTTATTTATTTTTAAGATTTATTTGAGAGAGCGTGTGTACGAGTTGGGGGAGGGGCAGAGGGAGAGGGAGAGATAGAATCCCAAGCAGACTCCCCACTGAGCGTGGAGCCCAAAGTGGGGCTCAGTCTCACCACCCCAGCTGAAACCAAGAGTTGGGTGTGAACTGCCTGAACCACCAGCCATCCCAGTCACCATTTCTGAATTTGGGGAATTGAGGAAGTATGGAGTTTAACTTCTTTTGAGCAGCTGTTCTTTGGTTGACTCCAAACCAGGTGCTTTTATTTCCATGTTATTTAACTTGGTCCTCACAATTAGCCCACATGGTATGTATGATTACCCACATTTTACAAATAAAGAAAATTTACCCAAGGTAACACAGCTGGTAGTGGCAGAGTCAGAATTTGAACCTTTGTTTTTTTGAGCTAAAAGTCAATGCTTATCCATTATACTATACTGCCTCTCCTAAAATTAGAAAAATAATGAAAAGTATTAGAAAATCTCTCTGAAGTTTTAAGCCTCTTGGAGAGAAACTAATATTAGATAAGACTTACATTATCTCAACCTTTGTAGTGTTTTCTTCAATCTTAAGGGGCTTCACTTTTGGGAGACTTATTGTATACATGTTATATGAGGGAACCACCAGCAGGATACTCATCAATGCTAATTAAATGATGGAGTCTCCAATATATGTCTCAAAGAGGACTCTCTAATGATATTAGCGATATTAATAACTTTCTTGAAGATAAAATCATCTATGAATCAGAAATAGTACATGTATAAATTGCTCTTAGTAAAAATATTCATCTCAAAAATTCACACTTGCAGTACTAGTAACCTTTTAGTCTAATTAAACTCTTAGAAATGATATTTAGTATAACATTTGCAAAACTGTTGTATAGCTTGCAAATAATGCTTTAAACTGTTTGATCAATAAACTCATTTTATGGTAGATCAATAAATTCCATTTCTGCAGTGATTAAGCTGTCTTTATCTTAATGGTATTTTACCCTGTAGTAATGTTATACTGTCAAAATTAACGACTATATGTAGAATTGTTGTCAGTTGTAAGAGTTTTTCTTAACATGTTCATTGTACTAGTGGTCTTATTGTATATTTGTAAATCCATCTATAAGCAAGTCATTAGTTATTCAGTATTTATTTCTAGCATATTAAAATTCTCAAATCCATAAATATAGAAAACATTTCAAGTATGATAAAATTGTATGGGAAATTGTTTTAGTATATATAAGCAGTTCAATTATAGACTTTTTTTTTTAAAAAGTGCTAAATTTTAGTTGATATTTGGTAAGGAAAAACTCCAGAATTCATTATTTCTTTTGTTTTATTTTATTTTTTTTAAAGATTTTATTTATTTGTCAGAGAGAGAGAGAGAGCACACGCAGGGGGAGCAGCAGGCAGAGGCAGAGGGAGAAGCAGGCCCCCTGCTGAGCAAGGAGCCCAGTGCGGGACTTGACCTCAGGACTTTGGGATCATGACCTGAGCCGAAGGAAGATGCTTAACCAGCTGAGCCACCCAGGTGTCCCACTTTTGTTATATTTTAGGGCAAAGTATATTATAATATTAAGTAGATGATATAAAAGCATTACCTGAGTCTATTTGTTTATTTATTTACTTATTTATTCATTTTGGTTTTGCAGAGATCAGTACAGGCAGTAGGTTGGAATGGAAAGCAGACTCTTAGAAATCAGCATAGTTGAGTTCTAGTGTTGGTACAGCCAATACTAGTTGTGTAACTTTGGACAAATCATTAAACTTCTCTAGATCTAAACTCCTTTTTGTCTGTAAATAAAGTAATTGGGCTGTGGTTTCTAAGATTATTCCCAGGTCTATAAATCTTAGGCCAGAAATTATGTCAGTACTAAACTTAATGTAAAAGGTATAGTTTGTCTACTTTTCATTTCTGGTTCTTAACCAGTAAATAGGGATTTTTGTTTTGTTTTTTGTTTTCAGAATGAGCAGCGCAGCACAACTGTGCTGGTGAATTTAAGTGCTTATGGTACTATATATACATATAGTAACACAATGTACATAAAAAAGTATGACTTTGCCTTTAGGAATAAAAGACTATAATAGCCAAATATTTTTTAAGCTTTTCTTTTTTCTTTTTTGCAGGAAGGAGGTAGGGAAGGGTTAGATTATTTGGACCTCTCTATGCTTGGCATAATGTGGAGTAAGCCGTTAGTACTGGGAGTACCTGCAGTACACTAGGCATCTTTGCATCAGCGCTTATGGAATTCCCTGTTGTCTTAGTCAAGATGTGTGTTCTTGGGGCGCCTGGGTGGCTCAGTCGGTTCAGCGACTGCCTTTGGCTCAGGTCATGATCCCAGGGTCCTGGGGATCAAGGCCCGCATCGGGCTCCCTGCTCAGCAGGAAGCCTGCTTCTCCCTCTGCCTCTGCCTGCCACTCCCCCTGCTTGTGGGTGCTCTCTCTTTCTGTCAAATAAGTAAATTAAAAAAAAAAAAAAAAAAGATGTGTGTTCTTTACCACAGAGTTCAGCATCTAGTTTATATATGGTCTTATATTCTAAATAATTTGTAAATAATGATTATAAGGTTTTAAACAGCAGTTGTAATGCCTCTTGTCTTTATGTCCAAGTGCCTAGTAGGTGTTCAATAAATACTTGTTGATTGGATCATCACATATAAGGAATAATATTGTTCAGTGGAGTAGTAAAGGTTTTGAAATTTTGGTAGACATTAGGTTGAGAGTATATGAACAACTTTCTGTGACATTTAAAATTTTGAACTTTGACTTTTTTATTAAAAATTCTTTCTTTCCCTTTTTTTTTTTTAAAGTGGTGAATTGTGGTGGATTTACTAACAGTACTTTCAATGTGCCTGGCATTGATCTAAACCCTTTACATACATTAACTCATTTAATTCTACTGTATGAAGTAGTTATTCTTTAAACCCATATGGTATATGAGGAAACTGAGATGTAAACAAGTTCAATAACTTTCTTAAAGACAGAATTAATAAGTGACAGGCCCGATTCAAACCCAGAAGGAATAATTAGAAGCCTATATCCTTAATTACTATGCTATACAGCTTCCCAGTGTTTTATGTGAAGTTTTGGATTTTTTTTGGAATTAAGGCTTTAAAATTCATCAAGCCACACACACACACACACACACACACACACACACACACACACACACACACACCCATACCCATTTCAATTCTTTGTTATTAGTCATACTGATTAGACTATCTTGTGATCATGATACTCTCTGTTGCTAAACTGCTTATCTTTAGGTGAGTTGGATAAGAATTAGGTCTTTGACACAAATACTACTTTTATTCCAAACTGTTAACATTTTAGAACTATTTCATGAGTAATAAACTTGATTTTGGCAAAGTTCCAAACACTGCTATTGTTGGAACCGTCAAACTAGATGGAATTTTGAATACTATGATAAGTAGACATTGAAAATAGAATATTTTTATAAAGATCTCATAAATCTCCCGGTCTGTATAAGCCCTGTCTGTCTCACAAATGTACAGTGCAGAAGATAGGAAAATCTGAGGCAGTAATATAGCCAATCAGTCACTTTTTAAATGTGGCATTTTTTTCATTGTCACAGTGTTTATTGCAAAAACGGTAATAGGAATCATGGGGTCTTCAGAGTAAGGCTAAATTGCCAAGCAGGAAAGTTTATACTACAAGGAATTCTAACACCTTGGTGAAAATCAGAACATGGCTGCATGGAAACTTTATATGGACTTCGTGCATATTCCTAATCTGTAAATAAGGACTTTAAATATAGATTTCCTGTCTTCAGTCAGAATAAGCCTACTAGCTAATTAGTATATTCTTGAATGCATGTCAGTAGAACAATTACACACATATACACACACATCCCACATATAAAATTATTGCTTACTTAAATCAATGGTGGTTAATTGTTGAAGTGTAATTTGAGTTAGTACACCATGTGTGAGCAAGAAATAAATTTGTTTTGCTAAGTCATATAAAAGGGTTGGGAATATTTGTTACTTCCCCAGACCTTGATTATCCTGACTAGACTAATTTGTATGTGCTATAGTAAGAGTATCCAATTTATCATTAGGGACCCCCTATTTATATAAAAGGATACTTTGGGAAGAAAAGATCAGTATTAGTGATGTATTAGTGAAGTGTTAGTGAAGCCTTGTAACAACACAAGTCACTAGTCTTAAATATTAACTGCTCATTATAGAGCTGATACTAGAGTAGGTATGTCAGAGGAAACTTCTGAAAATACAGCCAATAGAATGAACTGTTAGGTAGCTAAATCAGGGCAGCCAGCAACTTATTTTTTCTATGACATTAAAAAAATGGTACAACTTTTTTTTTTAGCAAAGGCTTTGGGCCAAGCATAAGTCTTGTAAGAAGCATTCTTCTGTGGAGAATGTAGAAGGCAGAAAATAAAAGTTAGAGCCAAAAGTAATAAAGTAAAAAACAAAAGTACAAAAGGGAGAATCAACACGGTCAGTACTTTTAATAAAAGTGATAAACCCCTTGGAGTACTGATGAAGAAAAAAAAAAAGTAAAGGCATAAATTTCTGATTTCAGGAATGAAAAAAGGGACTTCTTAGCAGATCCTACACACATTAAAAAAGATAAGAGGATTTTTTGTAAAGATTTTATTTATTTATTTTAGAGATAGAACAGGGAGAGGAGCAGAGGGAGAGGAAGAAGCAGACTCCCTGTTGAGCACAGAGTCTGATGTGTGGGGCTTGATTGCACAACCCTGAGACCGTGACGAGCTGAAATCAGAGTTGGATGCTTAACCGACTGAGCCAGCCAGGCACCCTTTTGTAAGTTTTAATATCTATTTTCCTAAGGATTTGTCCATTTCACCTAAATTTTCAAATCCATTGGCATAAAATTATTTTAAAAATTCTCATGTTGGGCCATCTGGGTGGCTCAGTTGGTTAAGTGTTTGACTTGATTTTGGCTCATGTCATGATCTCAGGATTGTGATATCGAGCCCCATGTCAGACTCCACATTCAGTGGAGATTTTTTTTTTAATCTTAAGAAAAAAATGTTCACCATGATAAGTGTAGTTACCATCTGTCACCATACAAAATTATTACAATATTATTGACTATATTCCCCGTGTTGTACTTTATAGTCTTGTCAACTGACTTATTTTATAACTGGAACTTGGTACCTCTTAATCCCCTTCACCTATTTTGCCCACCCTGCACCTTTCTCCCCTCTGGCAACCACCCATTTGTTCTCTGTATCTATGAATCTGTTTTTGTTTTGTTTGTTCATTTATTTTTTATTTTATGTTCATTCATATGAAATCATATGATTTCATATGAATGAAATCATATAGTATTTCTTTCCTTGACAAATTTCACTTTATATGATACCTTCTGGGTACGTCCATGTTGTTGCAATGGCAAGATTTCATTCTTTATTTATGGCTGAGTAATATTTCATTGTATATATATACCATATCTTTTTTATTCATTCATGTATCAGTGGACAATTAGGTTGCTTCCCTGTCTTGGCTATTGTAAATAATGCTGCAGTGAACATAGGAGCACATGTATCTTTTTGAATTAGTTTTTTCATTTTGAGGGGGGAATTACCCAGAAGTAGTATCATATAGTGTTTCTACTTTTAATTTTTTGAAAAACCTCCATACTGTTTTCCATGCTGACTGCACCAATTTACAATTCCACCAACAGTGCTTGAGGGTTCTCTTTTCTCTACATCCTCACTAACATTTGTTATTTCTTGTTTTTGTGTTGTTTTTTTTTTTTTATACTAGCTATTCTGACAGCTGTGAGGTGGTATCTCAGTATGGTTTTGATTTGCATTTCCCTGATGATTAGTGGTGTTGAGCATCTTTTCATATGTCTGCTGGCTATCTGTATGTCTTCTTTGGAAACACGTCTATTCAGGTCCACTGCTCAGTTTTTAATCAGATTGCGGGTTTTTTTTGGTATTGATAATTCATATGAATTCTTTGTATGTTTTGGATATTAACCCTTTTTAGAATATCATTTGCAAATATCTTCTTCCATTCAGTAGATTGTCTTTACATTTTGTTGATACTTTCCATCACTGTGAAAAAGCTTTTTAGTTTGGTGTGGTTGCAATTGTTTATTTTTGCTTTTGTCGCCCTAGCCTGAAGAACAGGTCCAAAAAATATTAATAAGACTAATGTTTAAGAGCTTGTTGTCTGTTTTCTTTTAGGAGTATTATGGTTTCAGGCTTACATTTAGGTCTTTAATCCATTTTGAGTTTATTTTTGTGTATGGTGTAAGAAAGTGGTCCAGTTTCATTCTTTTGCTTGTACCTGTTCAATTTTCTCAACACCGTTTATTGAAAAGACTGTCTTTTCCCCATTGTATATTCTTGCCTCCTTTATTGAAGATTAATTGACCATATAAGCATGGGTTTGTTTCTGGGCTCTCTGTTCTGTCCCACTGATCTATGTGTCTCTTTTTGTGCCAGTACTGTACTCTTTTGATAACTGTAGCTTAGTAGTATAGTTTGAAATGTGGGTGTGTGATACCTCCAGCCTTGTTCTTCTTTCTCAAGATTGCTGTGACTGCTTGGGTCTTTTGTGGTTCCCCTAACAATTTTTTTATTATTATGTTAATCACCATACATTACATCATTAGTCAATTTTTAGGATTATTTGTTCTAGTTCTGTGAAAAATGCTGTTGGAATTTCGATAGGGATTGCATTGACTCTGTAGATTACTTTGGGTAGTGGACATTTTAACAATATTCTTGCAACCCATGGACATGGTATATATTTCCACTTGTGTCATTTTCAGTTTCTTTCATCAGTGTCATAGTTTTCAGAGTACAGGTCTTTCTTTGCCTTGGTTAAATTTATTGCTAGGTATTTTATTCTTTTTGATGCAAGTGTAAATAAAATTGTTCTGCCACTTTGTTATTAATGTCTAGAAACACAACAAATTTCTGTATATTAATTTTGTATCCTGCAAATTTTCTGAATTTATATATTAGTTCTAATGGTTTTTTGGTGGAATCTTTGGGGTTTTCTATATATAATATCATGTCATCTGCAGGTAGTGACAGTTTTACTTCTTCCTTACCAATTTGGATGCCTTTTATTTCTTTTTCTTGCTGTGGCTAGGACTTCCAGTATTATGTTGAATAAAAGTGGTGAGAGTGGGCATTCTTGTCTTGTTTTTGACCTTAAAGGAAAATCTTCCAGCTTTTCACCATTGAGTATGATGTTAGCTGTAGGCTTGTCATATATAGCCTTTATTATGTTGAGATACGTTTCCTCTATACCTGTTGTGTTGAGAGTTTTTATCATGAAGGGGTGCTGAATTTTGTCAGATGCTTTTTTTGCATCTACTTGTGGTGCCTATATGATTTTTATCCTTTGTTTTGTTAATTTAGTGTATCACATTGATTTGTAGATACTGAACCATGTTGCATCTCTGGAATAAATCCCATTTGATGGTGGTGAATGATCCTTTTAATGTATTGTTGAATTTGGTTTGGTAATATTTTGTTGAGGATTTTTGCGTCTATGTTCATCAGGAATATTGACCTATAATTTTCTTTTTTTGTAGTGTCTTTGGTTTTGGTACCAGGGTAATGCTGGCCCCATAGAATGAATTTGGTAGCATTTCTTTCTCTTCCACTTTTTTTGGAAATAGTTTGAAAAGGATAGATATTTACTCTTTAAATGTTTGGTAGAATTCACCTGTGAAGCCATCTGGTCCTGGACTTTTGTTTGTTTCAATTTTATAACTAGTAATCTGTTCAAATTTTCTGTTTTTTCCTGATTCCGTCTGGGGAGATCGCATGTTTATCATTAAGTAATGCCTTTATTTGGCTGTTGTTACAATGTTTGTTTTAAAGTCTGTTTTGTCTCATGTAAGTATTTCTCCCCCAGCTTTTTTTTTTCTTTTCCATTTACATGGAGTATCTTTCCATCCCTTCACTTTCAGGCTGTATGTGTTTTTAGGTCTGAAATGAGTCTCTTGTAGGCAGCATATAGACGGATTTTATTTTTTATTTATTCAGTCACCCTTTGTGTTTTGGTTGGAGCATTTAGTCCTTTTATACTTAATTATTGATAGGAATGTAGTTAACACCATTTTGTTGTTTTCTGGTAGTTTTTGTAGTTCTTTTCCTTTCTTCTTCTGTTGCTCTCTTCTCTTGTGAAATGACTTTCTTTAATGTTATGCTTGGATTCCTTTCCCTTTATTTGTATCTATTACAGGTTTTGGGTTTGTGGCTACCATGAAGTTCATATATAACACCTTATATATATAGCAGTCTTTTTTTTTTTTTTAAAGATTTGTTTATTTTTTTGAGAGAGAAAGGGTAAGGGGCTGAAGGAGAAGGAAAGAGAGAAGCTCTCAAGCAGACTCCCCACTGAGCGCGGAGCCTGACCCTGGGCTCAGTCCCACGACCCTGAGCTGAAACCAAGAGTTGGATGCTCAACCAACTAAGCCACCCAGGCACCCCTACAGCAGTCTATTTTAAATTGGTGGTTGCTTAAGTTCAGACACATTCCAAAAGCACTACATTTTTACCCCCTCCCAGCATTTTATGTATTAAAAGTCGTATTTTCATCCTTTTATTTTGTGTATCCTTGGACTCATTATAGATGTAGTTGATTTTACTATTTTTGTCTTTTGGCCTTCATACTTGCTTTATAAGTGATTGATCTACTACTTTTATTAAATGTTTGCTTTTTTTTTTTTTTTTAAAGATTTTATTTATTTATTTGACAGAGAGAGAGACAGTGAGAGAGGGAACACAAGCAGGGGAAGTGAGAGAGGGAGAAGCAGGCTTCCCGCGGAGCAGGGAGCCCGATGCGGGGCTCGATCCCAGGACCCCAGGATCACGACCTGAGCTGAAGGCAGACGCTTAACGACTGAGCCATCCAGGCACCCCTAAATGCTTGCTTTTACCATTGAAATTTTTTCTTTCATAATTTCCTTCTAGTATGGCTCTAGGAAAACATTATCTTCATGACCCTGGAGTTGGTAAAGATTCTTAAACAGAATACATAAAGCATTAACAATAAAAGGAGAAAGTGATAAACTGGACATTAAAATTAAGAAATTCTGTTCACTAAAATACACAGTTAAGAATGAATGTCAGGCCACAGAGTGGGTAAAAGATATTTGCAATTGGAAAAAAAAAGTTGCAATTTTCATTATGTATATCTGACAAAGAACTCGGCCAGAATATATTAAAAAGTCTTAAACAGCAATAGGAGGACAGATAACCCAATAGAAAAAATGGACAAAACACTTAAATGGTCAATTCACAGAAGAAGATCTTCAAAAAGCATACACACATATGAAAAGATCCTCCATCTCATTAGTCATCTGCAGTATACAGATTAAACCTACTATGTGATACCACTCTGCCCTACAGAATGACTTGAATTAAAAGATTGATGATATCAAGTGTTGATGAGAATGTGTTGCATTTTTAACTCATTTTCCACAATTGGTAGGAATATAAATTGCTTTAACCACTCTGATTAATACTTAGTTTTTTTTTTCCTCGCTAAAGTTTTTTTTTTTTTCCTCTTTTTTTCCTTACTCGTCCTGGTACCACACATGACCTTACAATTCCACTCTTAGGCATATATCCAACAGAAATGCTAACAAGTGTTCTCCAAACACATGTGTAAGAGTGTTCATAGAGCAGTATTCATACAGGCAAAAATGGAAACAATCCAAATGTTTAAAAAGAGCAAACTGGATAACTAAATAGTGGTATATTTGTGCAATGGAATACCATACAGCAGTGAGAATAAATGAACTATTGTAGTGCACAGCCACATGGATGAACCTCAGGAACATAATGTTCAGTAGAAAAAGCCAGTCACAAAGGAGTACACATTGTGATTCTGGTTATATAAAGTTTAAAAGCAGGCAAAACTGCTTTATTGTGTTAGAAGTCAGGAGAGTTGTTACTCTTGGGGAAAGATAGGGAAATAATGGGATCTTCTGTGTAGCTGGTTAAGGAAGTTCTATTATACTGATTGTTATAAGCATTTAATAAAATCATGACTGGGTAAATTTTATCAAATGCTTTTATTTGATGAAAGCTGTTGACATGATGTGGTTTTCCTCTTTTTCTTTTAATTTGAATTCTGAATGTTAAACCAGCCTTGTGCTCTTGTACTGTATTTCTTGATCTGGGTATTGGTTACAGAGGTGCATTAACTTTGTGAAAATTTCTGTACACTAGTTTATTATACTGTAATAAAGTTTATTTAAAATTTTTAATTAAAAAAATGAAAATGATATTTGGAGAGTTAGCCAAAAATGTACCTGTTCGGTTTGTAAGACACGAAGAGATAAAGAAAAATTTACATTTCTATGGAAGATTATCCTTCTCAGTCATGCTTGATTTAGAATGTACTTTGTAGAATAATAACATTTTATGCGATAGTTCAGTAATTAACACATGCCCCTGTGAAGTCAGCTACAAATACAGTGAGGCTTTTTAGGTTGCAGCAAAAACAATGGCATAATAATTAAATGGAACTTATTAATTGTAAGAATTGGCTTCTCAACTTTACTTCTTCTTTCCTATTTGTGGTTTTTCACACACTGGGTAAAAATCATTCCAGGATAATGATCTCTGACAGAAGAGAAACTAATGAGGTAAGCCCATAGTTTTCCAAGCCACAGTGCTAATAGAGGGAACCTAAACAGCCCAGGAGTCTCACAGGATTGAGTTTGGGGTTCAGAGATGACAAGCTAAAATTTTGAGGGCAAAATATTGGAAAGGAGAGGACTGTAGAAATGGAGAGCTCCAGGGACTTGGAAAGTGCCCTTTCAAGTCTTTGGCTATGATTCTGTGCATACATGTGAAACAACTACTCAACACTAGGGAAAGAGCCACTGGAAGGAGTAGGAAAAGTCCTCAGAGAGCACAGAGAGTAAGGTAGCCACACTAGCCAGAGTGGAAAGACCTCCTAATAGAAAGGCATTGGATAGTCTTAAGAAGGACATCGCTGTAGACCAAAAGCTATAGTAGCCCTTCCTTTTCTGTGGTTTTACTTTCTGTGGTTTCAGTTACCCATTGTCAACTGTGGTCCAAAAGCAGATGGTTCTCTTTCTTATGTATCATCAGAAGGTCAGTAGTAGCCTAATGCTACATCACAATGCCTATGTCATTCACCTCATCACATAGACATTTTTTTTTATCATCTTACATCATCACAAGAAGTGAGAGTATAGTATAAAATATTTTGAGAGAGACCACATTCACATAACTTGTCCTATTTTATTATTAGTTTATGTTGTTAATTTCTTAATCTGCCTAATTTATAGATTAAACTTTATCAGAGGTATGTATATATAGGAAAAAACATAGAGGTCTCGGTACTATCTGTAATTTCAGGCTTCCACTGTGGGTCTTGGAAAGTATCTCCCACAGATGAGGGAGGACTGTTGTACTCTGGTCCCACATAACAAAGTTTAAAAAGTAAGCCTTGAAATTATCAAACTTTCCTAGACATTGAACTACTCCCAGAACAAAGCTCAAAAACACTTAAAGGAATTCAAAAAATCCATACCATATATTCCAGCAATCTCACTCCTGGGTATTTATCCAAAGTAATTGAAATCAGGATCTTGAAGAGAGATTTGCATTTATGTGTTCACTGAAGCCCAAGAGGTGGAAGCAACCCAAGTGTCCGTCAATGGGTGATAAGGAAAATGGTGGTATGTATGTACAATAGAATATTATTTGGTCTTTAAAAGGAGGAATTCTGTCATGCAGCAACACAGATGAACCTTAAGGATATATATTTTTTTTTTTTTGAAGATTTTATTTATTTATTTGACAGAGAGAGAGACAGCTAGAGAGGGAACACAAGCAGGGGGAGTGGGAGAGGGAGAAGCAGGCTTCCTGCCGAGCAGGGGGCCCGATGCGGGGCTCGATACCAGGACCCTGGGATCACGACCTGAGCCGAAGGCAGACGCTTAACGACTGAGCCACCCAGGCGCCCCGAACCTTAAGGATATTATGCTAAGTGAAATAATCCAGTCCCAGAAAGACAAATATTGCATGGTTCTACTTATATGAGGTATCTTTTTTTTTTTTTTAAGATTTTATTTATTTATTTGACAGAGAGAGAGACCGCAAGAGAGGGAACACAAGCAGGGGGAGTGGGAGAGGGAGAAGCAGGCTTCCCGCTGAGCAGGGAGCCCGATGCGGGGCTCGATCCCAGGACCCTGGGATCATGACCTGAGCCGAAGGCAGACGCTTAACGACTGAGCCACCCAGGCGCCCCTTATATGAGGTATCTAAAGTAGTCAAACTCATAGAAGCAGAAAGTAGAATAGTGGTTGCCAGGGGCTGGAGCTAGGGGGAAATGGGGAGTTGCTGTTTAATGGGTATAAAGTTTCAGTTATGCAAATTGAAAAGTTCTAGAAATCTGTACAACATTGTGCTTACATTGTACTGTACACTTAAAAAATTGTGGATAAAATAAATTGCACAAATTCATTTGTCAATTCAGTTTGCTATAAATACCATTTCTGCCTTAAAATCCATATAGTGAAGATTAAGCCTGAAAGATAAATATATCCATAACAAATTTGAAAAAATTCAATACCCAACAATGTAAAATTCTTAATGTCTTGCATCCTATAAAAAACTACCAGACATGCAAAGAAGCAGAAAATATGACCCATAACCATGATAAAAATCAACCAATAAGAAGAGAGATAACCCATATGATCAAATTAGCTGACAAGGACATTAAAGCAGCGATTATAACTATACTCATGTTCAGTAGAGTAGAGGAAAACAAACATGCCAATGCGAGATGTAGGAGTTATTTTTAAAAAGGGTGACCCAAATAGAACTTCCAGAGACGAAAAATAAAATTTCTGAAATGGAAAATACAGCAGATGAGATTAACAGATTAGACATTGCAGGAGAAAAAGATTAGTTAAAACCTGAAGACATAAGGGCACCTGGGTGGCTCAGTCGTTAAGTGTCTGCCTTCTGCTCAGGTCGTGATCCCAGGGTCCTGGGATCTATCCCCACATCGGGCTCCCTGCTCGGTGGGGAGTCTGCTTCTCCCTCTCCCACTGCCTCTGCTTGTGTTCCCTCTCTCACTGTCTCTCTCTCTCTCTCTCTCTCTCTCTCTCAAATAAATAAATAAATAAAAATCTTAAAAAAAAACAACCTGAAGACATAGCAATAGCAACTATCTAAAATGAAATACCAACAGAAAAAAATAGTTGGAAAAAGACACATCAAGCAATTTAACACAAGTATAACAAGTTTCAGAAGGAGACGGGGAGACAGAAAAAAAATATTTCAGGAAATAGTAGGCAAATATTTACCAAGTTTGATGAAAACTGTAAATCCACAGATTATAGTTTACAAATTTCCAAGCAGAAGAACAAGGTACAGTAATTAAATTGTTGAAACCAGTGACAAAAGTCTTGAAAGAAATCTTAAAAGCAGCCAGAGGAAAATATGCAGATGAACAAATATATAAAAATCACTACAGATTTGTCAGAAACTATGCATGCCAGAAATGACATCCTTAAAGTACTAGAAGAAGAAAAACAATCAAAAACTCAACCTGGAACTCTGTACCTGGCAAAAAGGATGTTCCAAAAATGAAGGCAAAATAAAAGATAAACAAAGCTGAGAGAATTTGTTACCAGCAGGCTTACACTATAAGAAATGTTAAGAGTAGTTCTTCAGGCAGAAAGAAAATGATATCAGATGGAAATTTGCATCCACAAAAAGAAATTTAGAATATAGGAAATGGTAAATATGTGTATGGATAGAAAAGTCTAGAAAAACAAGATAATTGTTTAAAACAAGAATAACAATATATTGTGTTTATAATATAAGTTAAAAAAAAACAAAGAAGTATAGCTAAAAGTCGTAGAGCTAAAATGGAATCTTAAAAAATACTCACCAGAAGATGGCAGGAAAAAAAGAAAAAGAGAACAAAAGAAAGATAAGACAAATAGAGAAATAGCATGACAGAGATTTAATTTAAATCCAACCATATCAGTGATCACATTGAATGTAAATGGTCTGTATGCTCCAGTTAAAAGAGATTGTCTGATTAGATGTTTTTAAAGTAAGGCTCAATTACATACCGTCTACAGGGAACCCACTTTGAATACAAAGATGCAGATTAAAAGTAAGCAGATGAGAAAAGATATACTGCGTGGACAGTAATCACAAGAAAGCTGGAGTTCCTGTATTAATATTGAATAATACAGATTTCAGAACGAGGAAATAAAGTTATTTCATAATGTAAAAGGGGTCAGTTCATCAAGAGGCTGGCTGTAACAGCCCTAGATCTGTAGGCATCCAGTAATAGAACTTAAAAATAGATGAAGGAAAAGCAGTACAACTAAAAGAAGTAGACAAATGCACAATTAAGTTGCAAATTTCAACATTCAGTAATATATATTTGAGCTATAGTCTGCTATGAGAGGCATGATTTATCACCGTTTCTTAGTTTTAATGTTTTCTTTTATTTGACATTTGCTTTCTCATTAGCCAAAAGATTATGCCTACCAAACCTGATTATCAAAGTACTATTAAGGTGTAGATTCTATATAAGTATTCCCAACCAAGGATCAGTAAAAACAATTATTTACTGGGACTTACTGATTACTAGATGTATTAGTTTTCTTTGCTGTTATAACAGACTACCATGTAGTGGCTTAAAAAACACAAATTTATTATCTTACAGTTCTGGAAGTCAGAAGTCCAAAATGGATTTTACTGGGCTAAAATCAAGGTATTGGGAGAACTGTGTTCCTCTTGAGGCTCTAGGAAGTATCTATTACTTGCATTACTCGCATTTCTAGTTTTTAGAGGCTGTCTGCATTTTGTGGCTCATGGCTCCCTTCTAAAGTAAAAAGGCCTGTATTTCAGATGGAGTACTTGATATAGATAATTCAGAGAGAGTGAAAGTAAATTTTTGAAAAAGAAAACAAATGGTCAAGAATTTAAATCCACTTGCAGTTCTGACAAAAATCAGTTTTTCTCCTGGTGCTCTATTTGGGTGTGGATAAGTGGATGGTGAGACAGATTTTATTATACTTTAGATTTTTGAGGACAAAATAACTAAATTTTACCAAATTTTTCCAAGCAGACTAGGATTTTGTTTTTGCTACCTAGCATTTTTTTCCAATCATTCCTAAAAAATCATGTTTTAGGTGACTTGGTGGAATATTCATTGTGCCCTTGAAACACGCAGCAAATGCCCCTTTTCATTTTTGTTATTATTTATTATTCTTTAGCTCTTGAAAGACCTTTTCGATGTCTTTATATATTCCTATGAGTTTTTCCCATTTAGGATATATATGTGTTTCCGCTTTTCATATAAACCTTTGGATGGAATAAAATAGACTGTTGTCTGAGTGATCATAGTTCCTTTTATTTGTATAAAAAACATAGTTCTAATTATTTAAGCTAGAGAGCAACTTCTGTATGTATCTACAATGTTGGTATGTCAAACCAGTAGTATCAATCTGGTAGGAGAGTAGAGTATGGTGAACAGTCATTAATGCTTTTCTAACACTGATCCAGGTGTAATATTATGTTCTAAATAATCAGTGATATTTCTAGGCCGTAGCACCTTTGATGAGATCATAATATTGTGTTATATTACAAAATGTTTTTCCAGGTAAAGATTTTTATTTGTCACTTGGTACAGTGGGATTGGTGTGACTCCATGAAGCGTGTGTGTGTGTGTGTGTGTGTAAAAACTTGTGCCCATTTTCCTTCCTTCCTCTTAGGTTTATTTGCTGTGAAAGTAGAAATTGCTGAGTTGTACTTTTATCTTATTATGCCAGTTGTCTTAAAGAATTCAAATACTTTTTTTTTTAATTAATGGGTTGCCTTTTAAATGTGGTTCATTCTTGCAGAGCTTGGGGATCCTTTTACATGCCAAACTGGCTACTCCTTCCAGGGAACAAAAAGTGTTTAGTATAACAAAGTAGAATTTGAGGTGGGAATTATATTCATAGGAATTTATTCAAATGTATTTCAGGAATAAGTTGACTATCATATGGAAAGAAAACAAACCCAGTATTGTCTTAGGCACTTTAGGTGGGAGAAAAATCCATTCACACATGGTTTCTGCCTCCAAGGACTTTATTTTTTTATATAAATGCCTCAGCAAGGATGTATAAGAAATTCATCCTTGGAGGGGGAAGGGGTGCCTGGGTGGCTCAGTCGGTTAAGTGTCTGCCTTCGGCTCAGGTCATGATCCCGGGGTCCTGGGATCGAGCCCCGCATCGGGCTCCCTGCTCAGCGGGAAGTTTGCTTCCTTGCCCTCTGCCCCTCCCCCCATTTGTGCTTTCTTTCTCACTTGCTCTTTCTCAAATAAATGAATAAAATCTTTAAAAAAATTTCATCCTTGGAGAATTAGAAGCTTTAGTTTAAAATCATAAACTAATTGAGAGTGTTTCTGTTTTAGTGGAGGATATGCTGTTTGGAGAGGAGCAGCAGACAGGAATGAGACAGAATATCCAAGTGAGAAATAATTCTCTAATGTAAAGAAGTAACTTATTTGACATTATTAAAGATTGTAGGTGCGCCCGGGTGGCTCAGTCAGTTGAATGTCTGACTTGGTTTCGGCTTAGGTCATAATCTCAGAGTCCTGGGATCAAGCCCTGTGCTCAGCTCTGCACTTAGTGGAGAGTCTGCTTCTCTCCCTCTGCCCCTCCTCCTGCTCCCATGCTCTCTCTCCCATAAATTAATAAATCTTTAAAAAAAAAGATTGTAGAATATCCATATTTGGGCATTTTAGGGTAATTTCTCATTTTCCTGGAGAGACTGCAGGAAGGTATACTGGCTTAGAATTTTATGAATCCTCTGTAGGAGTTCCTTACAGAAAAGTATGTTCAGGTTAGCCGTATTTAACTTAAAGGAGCTCTATCACTTCTAAGAGTATATGAAAGCCATGTAAAAGACTCCATATGACTCCCAAAAGTCTTGAAGCCACCAAATTCCTGTAACCTCCTTAGCCACTTCTTGTGACTAAAGTGGAAAATAAGAATAAAAGTTTCATTGACTTTGTTTTTAGCTTATTAAATAAAGTCACCTTGTTTCATTCCTGCATTCAGACTGTGAATTGATACCAAGAAACTGCTAGAAGAATTTAATTTTCAGTCAAGAAATAGACATCAATAACATACTTGAACACCTTTCCCATTCCCTACTCCAGCAGTGAATAGTAAGGGGGTGAAAATCATTGGTGTCATGTCTTCAAATTCAGTGTATAATATTAAGCTTTTTAAATTCACTCTGCTTCCTAGAGGTGGAGTTTAGCACTAACAAAAAAGAATGATCTCTATCCTTATTACAAATGTGCATCATAGGACATGATAGGAGAAGTTTGGTTTATAATCCAGATTCATATTGGATTGTTTGGAGGCCGTATCTGCTTTGTTGGCTTAAGAGCAAAGGGAAGATTTGTGTATCATCTTCATTTCTTATTCTTGAATCAGTGTTTGCCACACTTAGAAACCTAAAGCTCATGAGATGTGGGATAATATTTTATTTATTTTTTAAAAAAAGATTTTATTTATTTTTACGAGAGAGGGGGAGAGAGAGAGAGAGAGCGAGCACGAGTAGGGGAAGGGGCAGAGGGAGAAGCAGACTTCTGGCTGAGCAGGGAGCTTGATGCGGGACTTGATCCCAGGACCCTGGGATCATGACCTGAGCTGAAGGCAGACTCTTAATTAACCAACTGAGCCACCCAGGCGCCCCTGGGATAATACTATAAAGTCTGTTCTGAAGGAGTAATTTTTTAAAAACTTGAAGCAGTGTGTGCGATATAGAATAAGCTTTGTTACCAGAAGAAAAAATATATGTATGTACATATATACGAAATATACACGATAAACACACATATATGGAGAAAAGGATTTGGGGAAAAAATTCCAGAAGATATCACTTTCTTTGTCAAATATCTGTAATTCAGGTTTCACCTTTATTAATAGTCCCAGTGCCAAGATCTGAGACTTTATATAAATGTCAGTGAAAAGTTAGTTTCAACCCTTAGAAAATGTATAGAAGTGTGTTTTTGTACATTAAGAAATACTATTTTGGATAAATTTCATTTCTACTTCCGCTGCCTTATTTATTTAGGTAAATGGATTTCTATGTGGTAATTTACATTCATCTCAAATTTAAAAACCAACAGAAAATCTCCATACCCTTTGCTCAGCATGCAGTGAGGTCTTAAGTAGGAGTTAAATGAAAGTTCCTACAGTGCTAAAGTTAATTCAATTTGGTAACCTTCATATTTGCTTAGAAAATTGTACATTTGGAAAATCTTAGCCTAAATCTTACTTAATTCACGTTTATTGCTGATAAAATGTATTTTCCTTACTAATAATATATCATTCTGTGAAAGGCAGATTGTATTTGTTTCTTGATTGCTGTTCTTATCAACTTTTATGAGATAATAAAAGTGACAGAAGCTTAGAGGAAGGTGTTCTTTTCAGGGGGAGAGACTTGTACTTATCTCTTTTTTCAGATTGCTTATTTGGGAAAATGGTAACTTACCATATAATAGATGTTTAACAAATATATGTTGATTAAATGAACTGATACAGCTAAGTGAAGCTTACTCTTTCTTTATTGACTTTAAAAAGAGGTATCACTTCATCCATAGACATTTTCCTTTGCTTGCTATGTGGTGGGAACCAAATTAAGTGTTCATTTACTCTTACAACTACTTTATAAAGTAGAAGGTATTATCTCAGCTTTTTACATATGAGAAAATTGAGATTACCTAACTTGTCCAAGATTGTCCAGATTACCACTATTGAAATTTAGGTATATCAGACTCAAAAGCTCATTTTTTCCCCATTTTTCTCCTTCATTTAATGGCCTATTTTATAAGTTACTTCTGTATATTCATAGCATTTATTACTCAAAAAAAAACTATAGAAATGCATTTATTCTTGCCTAATTTTACAAGTTTTAAAAATCAGATTTATTGAGGTGTAATTTACATGCAATAAAATGCACCACTTTTTTTTAATTTAGTTTAAAGATTTTATTTATTTATTTGAGAGAGAGAGAATGAGAGAGAGCGAGTACATGAGAAGGGGGAGGGTCAGAGGGAGAAGCAGACTCCCTGCCGAGCAGGGAGCCCGATGTGGGACTCTATCCAGGGACTCCAGGATCATGACCTGAGCCGAAGGCAGTCGCTTAACCAACTGAGCACCCAGGCGCCCCTAGTTTATTCTTTTAATTAAAGATTTTATTTATTTGACAGAGAGAGAGAAAGTGCACAAGCAGAGGGAGAGATAGAGGGAAAAGCAGACTCCCCGCTGAGTAGGGACCCTGATGTGGGCCTCGATCCCAGGACCCCAAGATCATGACCTGAGCTGAAGGCAGATGCTTAACTGACTGAGCCACCCAGGTGCCCCTATTTATTTATTTTAGAGAGAGCGAGCAGGGGGAGGGGCAAAGGGAGAAGGAGAAGAAGAATCTCAAGCAGACTCTGCGCTCAGTGCAGAACCCATTGTGGGGCTCGATCTGATGACCCTGAGATCATGACCTGAGCTGAAATCAAGAGTCAGACACTCAACCGACTGAGCCATCCAGGTGCCCCAAAATGTACCCCTTTTAAAGTGTACAGTTAGATGAGTTTTGACAGAGGTATGTAGCCATGTAACCTGCACCACAACAATCAAAATCTAGAACATTTCCATTACCTGCCAAAGTCCCTCATGCCCATCAATCCCTTCTTGCCACTACTGATCTAATTTTTATCCCCATAATTTTGCTTTTTTCCAGAATGTCACATAAATGGAATCATATATTAAGTAACCTTTTGTGTCTGGCCTCTTTCACTTAGCAAAATGCTTTTAAGACTCATCCATGTTGTTGCAGATACCAAGTATTGGTTTATTGCTGAGTTGTATTCCATTATATGGGTGAACCACTGTTCATCCAGTCACCAGTTGATGGACATTTGGCTTGTTTCTAGTTTTAGATTATTATGAATAAATGCTATAAACATTCATGTTCATAACCTATTTAGTTTTAAAATTTCTGGGTTAGTACGAGATTATCTTGAGTGACATATGACATTCTCTTGGATGACTAGTTCATAGATTACTTAGTTTTAGATAATGTAAAATATGGGATACTTCCCTGGGGGGCTCTGAGCCCTCTATTAGAAATTAGGGAATAAAGAAAGTTGTTGACTGTTTTCAAAATTTGGAAGGGTACTCTGATATTTGGGACATATTTTTTTTTAATTTAGCATGCCATAGTAGTATAAAGATAAATGATATGAGGTGAAGTACAGTGAAAATGTAGTAAAAGGGCAAACACTGAACTAAGAGAAAATTGATTTCTAGTCCTTTAATCTGGTTGTAGTTTCCAGCTGTATCTCTTATTAGACTTTGGATAAATTGTGACTTTGAACAAATTAATAACCACTTTGCAAGAAGTAAGATGGAGCTAAGGTTTACACGTTTTTTAGATATAAACTTGAGCTCATTCAGTCCTCAAGACACCCTAAGAGGTACCTATGTGGTAGATTAGTACTAGTCCTATTGGCACTGAGGAGGAAACTGCGATTCACAAAAGTAGCTGGTAGTGGTAGCAAAGCCAGTAAGTATGTGGGTGCTTCAACAATTGACTCCATACCAGTTTCCTTATCTGGAAGATTAAGATAATACCCAGTTATTGTAGTTGTGAGAATTAAAAGCGATTATATTAATAAGGAATCAGAACCACTAGTCTCTTACTCTCCTTCCCTTCTTATAAAGGTCCCTCTTTCCCTGTCTCCTGCCGCACAATTCTGTTAACTATTTATTTAGAGAAATCTAAAATGTGGGTGCTAATCTTACATCTTTTTTCTTTTTAAGATTATTTATTTGAGAGAGAGGGTGGGGGGAGGCAGAAGGAGAGGGAGAGAGAATCTTAAGCAGACTCCCCACTGAGCGTGGAGCCCATTGTGGGGTTCTGTCTCACAACCCTGAGATCATGACCTGAGCTGAAACCCAAGAGTCAGATGCCTAACCGACTGTGCCACCCAGGCACTGCCCCACCCGCAGTGTCTTTTTAATTGCAAAAGATCATATAATGTCAGAAGGCTAGTATATTAGATGTTTCTTTTTATTATAAATATTAGAAAAACACTAACTCAGCTAGCAAATAGAATTCAGTCTAGTCCAGTAACCTAGCAGATTGTTCTCACACGATTCCTGTTAGCACATTCCCTCATTTTTTCCAATGTGATACATTCTGCATTGCTTGTAAAGTAGCTCAAAACTGCATTTTACTACGTCTCTGTTAACAATTACCCCAATAATTAGTTATATTTAAAAACCATTTGGGGCCAATACCCACATATGGTTTCTTCCACATAGTTTCTACATGGCCAAGACTCTATACTTTATGATTGTTTAAAAATTGCTATAAGAGAGGGGTGGGGGATGGGTTAGCCTGGTGATGGATATTAAAGAGGGCACGTACTGAATGGAGCACTGGGTGTTATACGCAAACAATGAATCATGGAACACTACATCAAAAACTAATGATGTAATGTATGGTGATTAACGTAACAATAAAATAAAAAAAAATGTAAAAAAAAATTGCTATAAGCAAGCAACTTGATGAACTTTTCCCCTTCTGTCATTCCTGTTTTTGCAGGATTGTCCCAAACTTGATAAAAAGTTATTATCAGTAGCTATTCTGTAGCACTTCTTAGGGTAGTTCTACCAATCTGTGCTGTAAAATCTCCCTATGCCTGAACCATGCGGAGTAAACACATCATTAGGTTTTCTTTCTCTTGCTTTCCTAATGAGGGGAGAAATGCTGCTACACAGCTGGAGAAGCCTGGGACTCCCTTCTGAACTGATTTATTTACATAACATATGCTTAGTTTGACACATTGCTCAGAAGAAGCAGAGTTTTTTTAGTTAAATATTATACAATACTTCAAAGAACATTTTAGCTACACTCTAACTGTTCAGCTTTTCTGTATACAAAAGCTGCTCTTTGCTCCTTAAAAAACATTCCTGTCCTAGTTCTTTATATTATTGCTTTCAATGTTAGGGAGAATTAAGCTGACTACATTTAGAACCTCTTTTCAGAAATGGATTTTAGTTTCAGAAGCTGCTGCACAGTGCCAGTAGTTCAAGATGTCTGCACAAATCAAGGGCAAATCATTCTGCTCTTAATCTAGTTGGTAAGAGAGTAAATAGTGATTTGGAGCCAGATAATATGCTATTGTGGTGTGATATGAAGAACTTAACACTTTGAAACCAGGTAAATCTAGGTTTAAATCCCACTATGTGCTTGCTAATAATTTTTCCTTCAGCAGAGTTAAAAACTACTCAGTTTCTTCAACTACATGCTGGTGATAACAAGAACTCCTTCTCAGGGTTTGATTTCAGTAACTGAAATATATATAGCACCTGGCATATAGTAAAACTACTCTTTAAATGTTTCCTTTCCCTGTAAGCTTGCCCCCTACCCCTTCAAAAACAAACAACTTCCTTTATCATTCATGTAATTTGGTGTTTGTTGGTTTGTTTTTTAAGGCTAAGTATGTCTCATGAAGGTTTGAGGATCGATGAGGTGGCAGGGTTGACCTACCCGTCAGTGATTGCTGATAATCTTTAGCACAAGCTGTAGACTGTGGGAAGACTAGGTTGCCGTGTAGGTTACACAAGCCAATAGATTAGACTGAAAGTGTATGCAACCAGAAACACTGTGACTGAATAAGGCACTTTCCAAAATAGTATTTATGGAGTATTTCCTATAAGTGGGTAAGACATTCGACAAGAGATACACTCTTTTTGCCCTTCTGCCTTTCCTCTTCTTTCTAGGCTATAACACAGCCATGATGGCTGAGATTTAAGTCACTGTCTTGGGCCATCATAGTGTGGTGTGGAAAGATAGAAAGTGCCTAGGTCCTTGATGATGTAGCTGCATATTAGTTCCAGATCACCTGCTCCTGAGTTTCTTTTACATGAGTGAAAAATAACAATGGCTGGAGCATACAAGGATTTGTTTCTGGTGTCTGTTACTAGCCGCAGAACCTAATCCTAACAGTCAGATAGTCTGGGTGCAGGCATCTGACTCCCTCTAACCCCACATCTACTTACTTTTGAAATGACTAAATATATCTTAATAAAATAGTACACCAACACTAAAACATGGAAAAGGGGAGGTGTTCATATCCTGAAATACAGAAATGTCCAGAAATTTCTATCAGAAATAATATAGGTATTCCCACTATAGAACTAGAAGTCTTTGAAGAAGGGCTGTGTCTTTGGCAAGAAGTATACATGATGAACCTGGCATATCTTATAATACAAGAAAGCAAGAAAGCTATCAGAAGCTACTTGGGTTGTGTCACAAGGATTTAGGAGCCAACTTGAAAAGATTTGCACTGACTAAATAAAGATGGGATAATCTGAGCATCAAAAAGTTGTAACTTCAGGGCACCTCGGTGATTCAGTCGGTTAAGCATCTGCCTTCGTCTTGGGTCATGATCTCAGGGTCCGGGGATCAAGGCCCCCCCACCCTCACCCCAGTGGAGTCAGCTCCATGCTCAGTAGGGAGTCTGCTTCTCCCTCTCCCTCTGCCTTTCCCCCTCTGCTCGTGCTCTTCACTTTCTCTTTCTCAAATAAATATTTTTAAAAAGTTGTAACTGTAATGGATTGAAGCACATTAAATATATTTAATATTCATGAGTTCATATATTACTTTAAAAAACTCATTTATTTTTGGAGGTTATTAGGGAGCCAATTCATTGTTTTGAATTGGTAAGAGGAAAGATGCAGGTGTTGATTCTGCCTGTCCAGACAGTACCTCAGCATTACCTCAGCATTGACGGAGAAGGGCAGGATTTCCTTTACAGAAGTATGTCAGCTAATATATTAAGGGCTGGTAGAATATCACCATTTTGCAACCGCTAATGAAACAGTCATCATTGCTAAAACTATTAGACGGTTGCTAACGGGGAACGTTATAATGCTGGATCAAGGTGACAACACATGAACATACAGATTAATCCTAACATAACAAAAAGAAAGACTGTCATACATTATATGCTTCCTGATGAAGGTTCACACCTCTACCATGAAGTATTCTTGCTGAAAAATCAATCCCTACTTTTAGCAAGCTGTCGGTCTCACTGCTGGTTTACCAGGAAATACCTGGGAATGTAATCTGAGATAAGACCCTACAACCACTAAAAAAGAAGAACATAGCGCTCAATACAGGGCAAAAGCATACCCTTGATATTAAAGATTACTTCAATAACAAAGACATTTTAGAAAGCATTTTTTATGTTTGCAGACTAAAAAAAAAGAAAACCTGGAGTCTTTGAAGTAAGACATGCAAAATGAGTCACAAGACAGTAGACTGAGATGAAAGGGGGGTTGGCTAATGGGGAGGCATAAATTAAAAGGGTATTGGATAAAATAAGAAACAACAGGTTAGAAACTAAAATGCAGTATCTAAATAAGAAACCACAAAATAGTAACTAAATATGCAGTATCCAAATTAAATTGTGTGCTGGAAAAAATAGAGTAGAAACTTGAGAAAATTGACTCGGTGATAATGGAAAACAAGGTTGAGAAGCTCTCCCAGAATGCAGAGGAAAAGGGGAAACGAGATGGACAAAGAAAACATGAAGAACAGGTGACAGACATAAAGGATAGAGTAAGAGACCTAATATATAGATAATTGATACTCTGCAAGAGACCAAAACAAATTGAACAGGAGCAGTTATTAAACACACTATAGAAAAAACATTTTTCCTGAGCTAAAGGATGACCTTGAGTCTGTAATTCAAACAAGCCTGTTGCCAAATACCAAGAGAATTTAATAAAAAGAAACTAACAACTAAACCTGTCCTAGTGAAACTTTGTACTTTCCCTTGTTAAAAATAATAACAATAATGATCAGGCATCCAGGCAAAGAGGAAAACAAATATACAGAAGTTATTCATTCACAAAGGATGTATGGCGGACTCCTAGCCTTGGATTGTTCTTATAATTAAAGATCAGGAGACAATCAAGAGTTCTGTGACAGTTTAGGTCCCAGGTTCTTTATCCAGCCAAGTTAGCAGCCAAGAACCAACACACCTTTTCAGTTCTCAAAGCTTCAAAGTATAGACAACAGCTACCCTTCTGGAAGAATTAACTTCAAAACATACTCAAGCTGACTGATAAATTCTTCAGTATACAAGCAAAAGCCAGAAGTTGAAACATTTTTCCAAGTATGACTTTTTGCTTCAGGTTTAGTGAGTTTTTGAATCCCTGCTTTGTCAGTTTTAGAAAGGAAGGACATTAACTGAAGTCATTTTCACTGGAGTATGGATTAATTATTCTGTGAAAATCAGTGCGCTAATGATCTTAATCTTCACAGTTGCCTAAAATGGTTCTGAGTTTGGGCAGCACACCTATTTTATCATTTGCAAAAAGTATCTACTAGTTAAATAAACTTAATGCATTTGGTATATTACAGTGATTCTGAGAGTGTGGTCCGGCAGCATAGATTTCTCACCTGAAACTGGTTAGACAGGCAGATTATTGGGCTCACCCAGATTCAGTGAATCAGAAACCATGGAAGTGGGACCTAGCAATCTGTGTTTGAACAAGCCTTCTAGGTAATTCTGATGCCCAATAAAACTTACAAACTGCTGATATAGTATACTGGTGCCCAAACCTAATTAATCCTCAGAATCACCTGTGAAGATCTTGAAACATCTATTCCCAGCCCAGAGACTGATATGCTGGGTTTGGAAATCACTGGTAAAATAGAGCTGGAATCAAAAGACCTAGATTCTGTGCTTGGCTTCACCTTATCAATTTTGACAACCTACTTAATATTGCTGAGCCTCAGTTTTCTCTTTTGTAAAATAGCACTCATTTTCCTGCCCATTTCATTGGATTGTTGGAGGAATTAAATGAAGAAAATGAAAATAAAAGTACTTTGCACAATAGATATGGAAATCCATAGCTGCAAGTATATCATCTGTGTTCTGCTTTAGTATATGTTCCTCCATGTATCTCTTTCAAGCACCTTTCCCTTACCTAACAACCTGCCACATTACTTTTTGACTTGCAAATTCAACGATTGCATTTATTTTAACACCTTTTCAATATAAATTTTTTTCTTCGGTAGTTTCCCATACATTCAGATCTTGTCTCTGAGGTTGTAAGTCATTTGAGGGAAGGAATCATATGTAAACATTTTATATTTTCCTCAGTGTCAGATCTTAGGCTAAATTATATACATAGTAATATCAAGTAAAATACTTATCTGTTCACTAGCTCATTGTCATAACTGGTACTGTAGGTTATTAAGGGTTTTCCTTTTTTACTTCATTAATTTAGTATTTTTATGCAAACAGTTTCTTTCTTTCCAGTAGTATGGAAAGGTGGTTGATCTGGTACCAGTCAACATCTGTACTTCACTTCCTAAAATTATTTAAAGAAATGTTCCTTGTATTATTCTTTCTGTCTAGTTTGTGGTTGTTGCATTTTAGAAAATGCATTGTTTTGGTGTCCTATTGGCACACTAAACTTTTCCTACAAAAGCAGTATGTCAGGTGGAAGGCCCAGTTGGCTTAGAATATGAACTTCCAGATTAAAAAAGACATAAGTAAATGGAAACACATCCCATGTTTGTGGACTGAAAGAGTTAGTATTGTTAAAATATCAGTACTACCTAAAGTAATCTACAGATTCAGTGCAATCCCTATCAAAATTTCAGTGTGTTTTCTGCAGAAACAGAAAAACTCATTCTAAAATTCATATGGAATCTGCAGGGACCCCACATAGCCAAGACAGTCTTTAAGAAAAAAGGAACAGGGGCGCCCGGGTGGCTCAGTCGTTAAGCGTCTGCCTTCGGCTCAGGTCATGATCCCATGGTCCTGGGATCGAGCCCCGCATCGGGCTCCCCGCTCTGCGGGGAGCCTGCTTCTCCCTCTCTCACTCCCCCTGCTTATGTTCCCTCTCTCGCTGTCTCTCTCTCTGTCAAAAAAAAAAAGGAACAAAACTGGAAAATTCACACTTCCTAATTTCAAAGCTTACTTCGGTAATCAAAATAGTGCATTATTTGCATAAAGACAGACCAGTGGAGTAGACAGCCAGAAATAAACCCTTGCGTATATGGTTAGATGATTTTGACAAGAGTGACAAAACCATTCAATGGGGAAAGGATAGTCTTTTTAAACAAAAAGTGCCGACAAAACTGGATATCCATGTGCAAAAGAATGAAGTTCTGGCCCTTACCTAACACCATACGTAAAAGTTAACTCTAAGATGGATCGAAGAGCTACATGTAAGACCTAAACTATGAAATTCTCAGAAGAAAACAGGACAGAAGCTTCATGACATTGGATTTGGTAGTGATTTCTTGACTATGACACTGAAGGCACAGGCAACAAAAAAAATAGAGTGGACCTTATGAAAATTAAATTCTGTGTACCACAGGACAGTATCAACAGAGTAAAAAAGGCAGCCCACAGACGGGGAGAAAGTTTTTGCAAATCACATGTTTGATAAGGGATTAATATCAGAATATACAGAGAACTCCTAAAACTTAACAACAACAACCAAAACCCAATTCATAAATGAGCAAAGGACTTGAAAAGACATTTCTCCAAAGAAGATTTATATTTGGCCAATAAGCACTTGAAAAGATGTTCAACATCACTAATAATTAAGGAAATGCATTTCAAAACTACAATGAGATATACTACCTCATACACTTTAGGATGGGTACTATTTAAAAACAAACAGAAAATAACAAGTTGGCCAGGATGTGAAGAAACTGCTGTGTGTGCTGTTAGTGGGAATATAATGTTACACCAACTACAGAAAACAGTATGGTGGTTCCTCAATGGAATTGGGATTACCATATGATCCAGTAATTCTACTTCTAGATATATATCCAAAATAATTGAAAACAGAGTCTTGAAAAAATATTTGCACACCCATGTCCATAGCAGCAGCATTCACAGTATCCAAGAAGTATAAGTAATCCAAGTGTCCATAAACTGATAAATGCATAAGCAAAACGTGGTGTGTGTGTACAATAAAATATTTTTTAGTCTTGAAAAGAAAGGAAATTCTGACATAGACTACACCATGGATGAAACTTGAGGTCATTATGCTAAGTGAAATAGACCAGTCATAAAAAAAGACATATACTGTATGATTCCACTTCTGTAAGATACTTACAGTAGCCAAAATTATAGACCCAGAAAGTAGAATGGTGGTTGCCCAGGCCTGGTGGGGAGAGAGGGATAGAGTGTTATTGTTTAATGGGCGTAGGAGTTTCAGTTTTACAAGATGAAGAGTTATGGAAATGAATGCTAGCAGTGGTAGCACAACATTATGAATATATTTAATACCACTTAACTGTACACTGAAAAATGGTTAAGATGGTAAAGTTTTTACATGTATTTTAGCACAATTTAAAAAATTGGAAAAAGAATGTGAGCTTCTACACTCTGGGCTAATAGAAAACACCAGGTAGTCTCAGGTCTCCTTGCAAATAGAGCACAGTACCACAAGTTTATCTTCTCCCAACTCCCGAGTTCTATTTTGAGTTTTTATTTATACAATTAACGCATTCTTCATTAGATGGTTCTCCTTCATCTCTGTGGTTAAAGTTTTTCATTTTTATTGTTTGTTTTTTCCTTTTCTGACAATGGATATGTTTATAAGAGAATAGCAGAGAAAGCAGAAGTACTGGTTTAACTTGCTTCAAAGCATATTTGTGTTGAGTGAGCAGATAAATTTGAACTTTGATGTCATAGGTAATTTTCATTCTGAAGGTAATTACAGACAATCTGTATCCAAAACTAGGGAAAAAAAAAAAGTCAAAGCATTTATGTAACAGAAATTTTGTCTTTTCTTCCTTTTTTTTTTTTTTTTTGGTTTGGTGGTGGCTGTTATTGCTAATAAAAGTTGCTAATAAAAAGTCGTGGAAGGCGCCTGGGTGGCTCAGTTGGTTAAGCTACTGCCTTCAGCTCAGGTCATGATCCCGGAGTCCCAGGATCGAGTCCCGCATCGGGCTCCCTGCTCAGCGGGGAGTCTGCTTCTCCCTCTCACCCTACCCCCTCTTGTGCTCTCTCTCTCTCTCTCTGTTTCAAATAAATAAAATAAAAAATCTTAAAAAAAAAAAAGTGGAATAAGAAATTTTTTTACTTAAGATTTCTACTTTTTTTATACTCCAATTTCTTATATTAATGCTAGTTATTTTCCTTATATACTGCCACGTTGGGGTTTTTAGGACACCAGTACATTATTCTCAAAGCCTCAAATTAACATGGACTAATGAAACTGTTATTAAGTTCCATTTCTATCTTTAGAGAAAGGTTTTGCTTGGACAAGTTATCCCAGTACATCACAATAATTGTTAGCAGAAATGAGGTATTGTAATGCATTTGTAAGCTGTTGCTGGATTTGTGGGGCCACTGGAAATCCTATTTTCAAGGGCTTAATTATTCTAATACATGTGGAGAGCAGGTAGCTTTATTGGATGATATATATGCATGTATATTCATAATTATGACTCATTTCTATTCTTTTCTAATATTAATATATAGTTATACTGTTATATTTGAAGAAAATTTAAAAATTCCAGTAGCTGCATTCAGAAATACTAATAAATTTTTAGAATAACTAGGTAACTTTCCTAAAATTGTATTTTACCTATGCACACTATTGATTCATGGTCAAAATTCAACCCTGTCTAGAATAAGACCCTTCATGGTGAGTCCAATTCACAATCTGGTAACCTGTTACAAATTAGAATATCTTCTGGGGAAGGATAGTATTCAGCTTCTGAAATAACTGCGCAAAGATACTTTATGGTACATCAGTTAGAGCACAGGGTTTGGAGTCAGACAAACAAATGAGTTAAAATTTCAAGTGAACATCATGTAACTTAGGGTAAATTACTTAACATTACAAAGCCTGTTTGTTTCATCATCCGTAAAATACAAAGAAACACAGTTTTTAACCACGTTTAAGTTCTCACCCATCTTGGCTTAGTCCCTGTCCTCTTTAGTGAATCTCTTGTGGGCTGTTACATCCTAGTCCCTTCATCTGTAAAATGTGAATCATGTAATACAGGGATACCTCATTTTATTGCATTTCATTTTATTGTGCTTCACAAATATTGCGGTTTGTGGTTTTGTTTTTGTTTTTGTTTTTTTGTTTTTGAATAAAATGGAGGTTTGGGGCAACCCCGTGTCAAGCAAGTCTCTGGGCGCCATTTTCCCAACAGCGTTTGCTCACTTCTTGTCTCTGTGTCACATTTTGGTAACTCTCATAATATCTTGAACTTTTTCAATTTATTATGGTGATCTGTGATCGGTGATCTTTGATGTTACTATTATAATTGTTTTGGGGCTCCATGAACCATGCCCATGTAAGACAGCACACTTAACTGGTAAATGTGTATGTTCCGACTGCTCCACAGACAGGCCGTTCTTCATCCTCTCCTGGGGTCTCCCTATTCCCTAAGACACAACAGTATCAAAATTAGGTCAATTAAAACCCTGCAATGGCCTCTGAGTTTTTTTTTTATTATTGTTATGTTAATCCCCATACATTACATCATTAGTTTTAGATGTAGTGTTCCATGATTCATTGTGCATAACACCCTGTGCTCCATGCAGAACGTGCCCTCCTCAATACCCATCACCAGGCTAACCCATCCTCCCACCCCCCTCCCCTCTAGAACCCTCAGTTTGTTTTTCAGAGTCCATCGTCTCTCATGGTTCGTCTCCCCCTCCGATTCCACCCCCTTCATCCTTCCTCTCCTGCTATCTTCTTCTTTTTTTTTTTTTTTCTTAACATATATTGCATTATTTGTTTCAGAGGTACAGATCTGAGATTCAACAGTCTTGCACAATTCACAGCACTCACCATAGCACATACCCTCCCCAGTGTCTATCACCCAGCCACCCCATCCCTCCCACCCCAACCCTCACTCCAGCAACCCTCATGGCCTCTGAGTTTTCAAGTGAAAGTAAGTCACATGTCTCTCATTTTAAAAGCTAAAAATGATTAAGCTCAGTAAGGAATACATGTTGAAGGCAGAGACAGGCCAAAAGCTAGACCTCTTATGCCAAACAGCCAAGTTGTGAATGCAAAGGAAAAGTTCTTGATGGAAATTAAAAGTGCTACTCCAGTGAACATACAAGTGATAAGAAAGCAAAATAGCCTTATTGCTGATATGGAGAAAGTTTCGGTGGTTTGGACTAAAGATCAAACCAGCTACAACATTTCCTTAAGCCACAGCCTAATCCAGAGCAAGGCCTAACTCTCTTCAGTTCTGCATGGGCTGAGAGATGATGATGCTGCAAAAGAAAAGTCTGAAGCTAGCAGAGGTTGGTTCATGATGTGTAAGGAAAGAAGCTGTGTCCATAACATAAAAGTGTAGGGTGAAGCAGCAAGTCTTGTTACAGAAGCTGCAGCAAGTTATCCAGAAGATCCAGCTAAGATCATTAATGAAGGTGGTTATACTAAACAACAGCTTTCATTGTCGATGAAACAGCCTTACATTGGAAGAAGGTGTCGTCTCAGACTTTCATAGCTAGAGAGAAGTCAATGCCAGGCCTCAAAGCTTCAAAGGACAGGCTGGCTCACTCGTTAGGAGCTAATGCAGCTGGTGACTTGAAGTTAAAACCAATAGTCATTTACCATTATGAAAATCCTAGAGGCCCCAAGAATTAGCTAAATGCACTCTGCCTGTGCTCTATAAATGGAACAACAAAGCCTAGATGACAGCACATCTGTTTACAACACAATTTACTGAATTTTATTTTTAACCCCACTGTTGAGACCTACTCTTTGGAAAAAGAAAAAAAGATTCCTTTCAAAATATTACTATTCATTGACAATGCACCTGGTCACCCAAGAGCTCTGATGGCAGAGATTAATGTTGTTTTCATGCCTGCAAACACAACAACTATTCAGCAGCCCATGGATCAAGAGGAATTTCAACTTCCCACTCTTATTATTTTAAGAAATACATTTCAGGGGCGCCTGGGTGGCTCAGTTAGTTAAGTGTCCTACTCTTGATTTCGGCTTAGGTCATTATCTCAAGAGTCTGGAGATTGAGCCCTGAGTTGGGCTCCGTGCTGGGCATGGAGCCTGCTTACGATTCCCTCTCTCTGCCCCTGCCTCAGGCACACACGCTCTCTCTTTTAAAATAAAAAAAAGCTAAGAAATATATTTCATAAAGCTGTAGCTGCCATAGGTAGCTATTCCTCTGATGGATCCGGGCAAAGTAAATTGAAAACCTTCTGGAAAGAATTTAGCATTCTAAATGTCATTAAGAGCATTCATGATTCATGGGGATGGTCAAAATACCAACATTAACAGGAGTTTGGAAGAAGTGTTTTCCATCCCTCCTGGAGGACTTTGAGAGGTTCAAGACTTCAGTGGAGGAAGTAACTGCAGATGTGGTGGAAATAGCAAGAGAACTGGAATTAGAAATGGAGTCTGAAGATGGGGCTGAATTGCTGCTATCTCATGATAAAACTAACGGATGAGGAGTTGCTTCTTATGGATGAGCAAAAAAGGTGGTTTCCTGAGATGGAATCTACTCTGGTGAAGATTGTTGAAATGACAAGAAAGGATTTAGAATATGACATAAAGTTAGTTGATAGAGCAGCAGCAGAGTTTGAAAGGATTGACTCCAGTTTTGAAAGGAGTTCTGTGGGTAAATGCTATCAAACCCATCACATGCTGCAGAGAAATCATTTTATGAAAGGGAGAGTCAATCGATGTGGTGAACTTCACTGTTGTCTTATTTTAAGAAATTGTCACAGCCACCCCAACCTTCAGCACCCACCACCCTGACCAGTCAGCAGCCATCAACATCAAGGCAAGACCTTCCACCAGCAAAGATTATGACTCATTGAAAGCTTTTATGATGGTTTGCGTTTTTTAGCAATAAAGTGTTTTTTAATTAAGGTATGTACATTGTTTTTTAGACATAATGCTGTTGCATACTTAATAGACTACATTGTAATCTACTAAGCATATTAGTCTATTAAACAGTGTATTGAAACTTACATGCTCTGGGAAACTAAAAAATTATTTTACTTGTTGTGATATTTGCTTTATTGCAGTGTTCTGGAACCTAACCTGCAATATCTCCAAGGTATGCCTGTGTACTCTGTACCCCCTACTCAATTTCTTTGGGATGTTTGCCTGGGATTATACTCTTATTTGAAGCATTGTGAGCCAATTGTATCATAGATTATTTCAACTTTGTTATTTGAAAAAAATGGATAGCAAAGTTACCTTCTTTGTAGTGAGAATACTACTTGTTTTACATTACTGGAAGAGTCCTGACCACCTTAGGCATTTCTCTTTCGTGTTAGAGCTATCACAGAGTACTTAACCATTTGACTGTGTAATTTAAGTCTTGGTCTATCAAGCAGTAAACAGATGGAACATTTCTAACAGCAGTAATTAAACTGTAAATCTGTTTTAAAGAGTTGGCCAATATACAGCACAGTCCATATTCTGTTGTCTCAGTCATGTTCATTTTTATTTGGATTATGATTTCAGAATACCCAAATATGGGAAGGAAAACAAAGTTGTCTATTATTTTTTAAAATTGCATACCTGGGGTGCCTCGGTGGCTCAGTCGGTTAAGTGTCCGACTCTTTGATTTCGGCTCAGGTGATCTCAGGGTCGTGGGATCGAGCCCCATGTCAGGCTCCACACTCAGCAGGGAGTCTGCTTGTCCCTCACCCTGGTCATGCCCCCCCCAAATGAATAAATAAAATCTTAAAAAAAAATTGCATACTTAACAATATTCGTTCATTCGACAAATCTTTATTGAATGCCTGTTGTGAACCAGACACATTTCTAGGCACTGGGGATCCAGCAGTGACCAGGAGAAGCAAAATCCCAGTCTTCATGGAGCTTAGATTCTAGTGGATTGGAGACAGTTAATAAGCTAAATATGTATAACACCAAGTGTGGTAAATGCTATGAAGAATAAAGCTGAGTAAAGACCTGGAGAATGTTGGGATGAGACGTACTGTTTTAGATAAGGTGGTCAGGGAAAGAAGGCCTCTCTGATAAATTAACACTTAAGCAGTGACCTGAAGAAGTAAGGGAGCAAGCCAAATGGGTATCTGGGGAAACAATGCCAGGCAGAGGGCATGGCAAGTGCAGATACCTGATTTGGGAGCATGCTTAGTTGTCTGTTGTATTCATTCCACCTTGAAGCTTTCCTTAACACCTTAAAAAATTAAGGGAGAGTTATAGGCCTCCTTCTCTGTGTGTCATAGCATATTGTATGTAACTTTTTTATAGTTCTTATCTCAGCATTATTGTTTTTATATGCATATTTCCCAATAACCTGGCCTTTGGGGACAGGAATAGTGCCTTACCAGCCACATAGGTCCTGAATAGATGCTGATTGAACCAGTCAGTCAGTGTGATTTTCTATTGCACAACTACTTTTGTGTGTACTTGGTACCAAAGTATTATAAGAAATATAAATTGTTACATATGTAAGTAAATAAGAGAAAATAATGATCAAGCAAGCCTTGGTCTACGTAATTCAGAGGAAAGAAATTTCTTTCAATGAAATCTTTTATGAATTTATTTAAATGTTCTTAACTGAAATATGACCTTCATAGTTTAAAAACTCATGGTGATATCCATGATTTAATGTTTTGAATGACTTGGTTACTTGAAATATTCAGTTAGAAAAGTGCGTTTGAAAAGTAAAGTATCTACACCACAAGAGTTTTTTGAATTGCAAATCATTTTAGAAAAGAATAATTTGCTTTCCCAAAGGATAACTAAGTTATATTTTGTTTTCCCTCATTTTTAACCATTTCTGCAAAGAAATTATTCCACAGTTTCTTTATGATACTTACTGAATGTTATTTTCTGTTTTAGATCTCTAAAGGTACTAAAATAAATTTTTATTGGATTATGTTTCTAATGAAATAAATCTTTAGGGTCTACAGTAGATGAGTTTTCAAGGTTTTTGAATTTATTGATTTTTTTAAACTTTTTTTTTTTTTAACTAGAAAGGTTAATCTGGTTTATAGATGTGGCAAAAGTTTTAAAGTAAGTAGGAAGCTTATCACCACTCAGCAGAAAACCCTGGTTTGGTCTGTTAAAGGTCCTGTTGTTATTGTACTAGCAAAATGTCAGTACAGTCTACTTTCTGAAATTTTAAAGTTTCTGGTTAGTTTTCTATAATTTGAGCAACATTATAATAAAATTATCATGTTTACCTTTAGATAAACCTATTTGGTAGTTAATAGTACATGTCAATACTCAAGAGTTTTCTTTTTTTTTCCATCCTCCTTTCTCCCATATTTTGAAAACTAAATACCTATAGACATTTTTAAACTTAAAATTTACCTTTCCTGTAATATTTTAACAAAAGTGACTTTGACCTCATTTTCTCTTTTAATGATTTTTAAAAACCCAGTAGATATGGGAAATGAGAAAATAAAGACCTCTGTGTGCGTTGTTTTACTAAAGTGAGATGATTCCATGTGTGTTTTGTGCCTTTTTTCAATTAACAGTCTCTATGTCTTTCTGTCTTCAAATCCACAGTCAGATTTCCCAGTGGAGGACCAAGTCTCACATCTGGTTGTCATATGCCCTAATAAGTCTTTTTGGGAAAAAAATCTGACCTAGTACCCTTCTTCTTTTCATACCACTGACTTATTGAGGGGACAGGGCCAGCTCTCCTGCAGGATGTCTTGCCTTCTAGATGTGTCTGGTTGAGGGATACCTAGGTGGCTCAGTCAGTTAAGCAGCCAGCTCTTGGTTTTGGCTCAGGTCATGATCTCAGGGTCCTGGGATGGAGCTCCGCATCCAGCTCCGTGCTCAGCGGGAGTCTGCTTAAGGATTCTCTCTCCCTTTCCTTCTGCCCCTCCCCCCACTCACGTGCACGCTTGCTTACTCCTTCTCTCTCTCAAATAAATAAATAAATCTTTAAAAAAAAAAAAAGATGTGTCTGGTTGCATCTGCGTTTAACTTGTTCCTCTATCTCTTGTATTTCCTATTAAAGTCAAATTGTAATGCCTCAGGGATCCATATTACACATTTTTGGCTGGGATATATGATAGGTTATTTACTTTTTATTTTAACTCATCAAAAAAAAAAAAAGTATCTGGATGAGTCACCATTGAGACTGGATTAGGGTAATGAATCTGATCCCTTCATTGTAGAGTTTCAGCTTTTTTATCTTGCTACTAGAAAATAATGTATTTGGTGTTACTTTGCACAGTATGAATCTCAAGGTCCATATCAAACATATACCTGAATATAATACTAATGCTAATTTTTGGTAATTTTCTGATATATTTAGAATTTTTCTTCTACATCATTAGCCACCCTTTTTCTGTAACAGAATTCTTTATCATCTGGGGCTATTGGTTTGTTCTCTTGCAAAAGGCCAGATAGATAAATAATTTCACTTAGTTACCAGTTTTAACCAGCTCAGTCAGAAGATGACATAAGGTTGGTTTTTGTTTTGTTTTGTTTTGATTTGCTTTTCTGGCTTTCTCTTTTTTGAGTATCATTGTAGACTCATGGATTTTTATGGTTTCAGTGTGTTTCAGTCAACATCAGGCATAATTCTTGCAACTTTGACTTATGGGGAAAAGGACCTTTCAGGCTGATTCTTGTGTCTTTTTGCTATGATAACTATGTTTTTAATTATGGAAATGTTCAAACAAACAAAAGTATAGAGAATAATATAGTGAACCTTCAACATACCTTTCAGCTTCAGCAATAACCAGTGTGTCCAATCTCATTTTCTCTATATCCTACTGCTTTTTTGATCCACTGGATTATGATCTTATCGATATTTGAAAATTTTCTTTATTTTCTGACATAACAAGGCCCTAGACTTGAAATCCATTTCTCTAAGAAGCCGTCATTGCTTTTAGTAAGGAGTGGTATCAGATAACAAAATCTGGGCATAAAGGTTAATGAAAGTTTTTTATTTTCATTTTTCTTTACTTTCCCATCATGTGTCTCATCATAATGGTAGTCTAGTTCCATAAGCAGGTTTACTCTCATATGAGTCATGGAGGAAGGGCACTTCTCAAAGATGAGACAAAATCTTTATATTTCCATTTTAATTGATCTAAATGTTAGTTATAGCTGACAAATGATTCAAATGTTAGCACATAAGTGTTTTTAAGGAATGCTTAAAAGAAGGATTGCTTTTTAAATAAACACCATTTAATGTTATCGGTTTGCCTGTACTACAGTATAAGGAAATCCTTTATAAATGTATGACTTCTGAAGGTTTCCTTCTACCATGCTTTGGTTTTTCTAGTATTCAAAACATTTTCTCATAGTCATAATGCAAATGATAAAAGTGTTACTGGATTCTGGTTCTTAAATCTGTGTAAGATTTCCAAGATGGACCAAACCCTGTCTTTGCCTTTTTCCCTCCTGATGCCCCACTGAAATAAAATGTATAGAAATAAGAAATGAAGAAACCAATAACAATAAGTAGGAAGACTACACAAGAGTGATAACTGAACAGATTTCTGGATCTCTGTTCAAGTACTAGAAGGCACAGCTCTACCCTCTCATCTCCCTGTACTGCTCTCATCCCTGCACTTGGACTATTGATAGCAGGCATGTACCCGAAGCAAAACGTCAAACAGATTTCCTTTAGAGAAACTGGGAAAAGCTAAGGCTTCTAGAGTACAAGTTATCTCTCCAGAACAAAAGAAAAACTCCATCATTCTGGCATTTAGAGGGCCTGCTGGCTCCCTGCCCATGCACCCTAAAGGAATACTGCCAGTCAGCCTGTACCTACCCCACACAGAGTCCTCCTCAGGAGAGCAGTCTAGCCAAAAATCAGACCATCTCCACAATGGTAGAGGACATCTGTGTTGGCTAATGAGTCATTCAGATGTAAATACTAATGAGCAACCAAGATCACCAGGGATGTGAGGAAAATGGATGGCATGAAAGAGAGACTAAGATAATCAGAAAAATTGCTACTGGAGAAAATAGAGCTAATCAGAGAGAACTCATCAAGAAACGAACTCTGATGTACTCAGGGCTGCAGGAGGATACTACACCCATTAAACAAGAATAAGAGAACACAAGTTTTCAGGTCAAAAGGGCACAGCAAGTGCTGAAATAGTGAATCAAATATCATAATGTACTACTTTCTTGGGAAGCTGAATTCCAAGGACAAACAAAAGATCCAGAGGAAAGCCATGTACAAAGTGACAAGTATCACACTGAAATTCAAATCTGTCATCAGTAATTCTCTTAATGCTTTAAGACAATAAAACATTACCTACAACTTTTCAAAAGAAAATAATGTATAACTGGGGATTCTGTATCTTACCAAACTGTTAATCAAAGGTAAGAGCAGACTGAGGTCTTTTTTAGACATATGAGCATTCAAAGGTACCTTCTTTTGGAATTAAATGAGTGAGCAGCACCTGGCTGGCTCAGTCTGTAGAGCATGCAGCTCTTGATCTTGGGGTCATGAGTTCAAGCCCCACATTGGGTGTAAAGCTTACTTATAGATAGATAGATAGATAGATAGATAGATCGATCGATCGATCTAAGGAATTACACTTTCACCATCAGCTTTCTTAAAAAATAGAAAATTATTGTGTAATATTTCACTAAATATTTTCATTTTGGGGTTTGATTTTTTAAAAAATCTCATTGCTGCCAAAAGGGTTTATTGAGAGAAAAAAAGGGGATAAAAAATTATAAACAGTGAAGTAAGTAGTTGTGGATTTATATCATAAAATAAATTATAGAGCTACTGTAGCAAACAGTAAGGAGACTAATTCCATAATTTTCCATAGCCCAGTGACCTCAACAACAGGCAATTCAGGACTACTTTTTAATTGCAGTCACAACTGGCTGATATACCATATGGCCAGCAGGGGCAACAGCATCAGATTCTTCTCCCATCTTGATTGGAGTGACATGATCTGGCTTATATTTAAAAGCATCATTCTACTGGCTATTGTTGAAAATAGACTTGGGGATAGAATAGTAGAGCAAGGGTAGAAATAAGGAGACCAGTTTGGACATCACTGCAGTATTCCAAGTAAAAGATGACAGTGGCTGGGATGTGGTGGTAATAGTGGAGTTGGGGGAAAGAGGTCAGATTCTGGGTATAATTTGAAGGTAGAGCCAACATTTCCTGACTGATCGGATATGGGGTGAGCAAAAAAGGAGTAGAGGTTTCTGGTCTGAGCAGTAGGAAAAGAGAAACAGTTTGGGGGAAAAGACGGAGTTGTTTTGGATGTTTCAGAAGTCTATTTGACCTCCAAGTAAAGATGTCAGCTACTTGTATTGGCACTTAAATATATGTGTCTGCAGTTCCGAAGAAAGGTCTGGCTTAGAGATGGAATTTTGGAAGTAGTCAGCATATAAAGTGTATTTAAAGCCATGAGAGTGGGTGAGATCACCTAGGAGTGAATAGAGATAAAGAGGTGTGAGGACCGAGACTCTAAGGCACGCTAACACTTCAGGGTCAGGGGGATGAGAAAGAATGATCAGAGGTGACTGAGGAGGAATAGCCAGTGACGTATAAGGAGAACCACAAGAAGATGGTGCCCTGGAAGCCATGAGAAGAAAGTGTTTCCAGTAGGAAAGAGTCATTGACTATTCATGCTGCTGAGAAGTCAAGTAGGATGAGCACTAAAAATTCACGGTTGGATTTGGCAACATGGATGTCAGTGTTTACCGTAACAATACCCATTATGTTTTTTCAAACAGCTAACTTGTTGGGACAAAAATAATGCATTAAGTTGTTTGGACCCAACTACTTAATAAATGAAACTATTAGGTATTTCTTTTGGCCCAGAGACTTTGAAACAATTACTAAGATACCAAGAGAGTCACAAACAGAAAGTTTGGGAATATCTGTTTTAAAGGGTCACACTACGTATTTTAAGAGGGGGAAGCTCCTCTTGCCTTTTCTTTGTCTCTGCCGAAAAGTTTGAGTTAGTAATTTTAAATCTGATCAGATTGCTACAGTGAATAAAATTGCCTTAGTGTGGTTCAATATAAAAAAAATAAAACCTTATCCTATGAAATGTCTGCAATACATCTTTGCATGAATTTTTCTTCTTGCCTCCATAGGTATGGTCTGAATATGCGTTGCTTGGCAGCTCGGGTCAACTATAAGACTCTGATTATCATCTGCACACTCTTCACTTTGGTCACAGTACTTTTGTGGAATAAATGTTCCAGCGATAAAGCGATCCAGTTTCCACGGCACTTGAGTAGTGGCTTCAGAGTGGATGGATTAGAAAAAAGAGCAGCAGCATCTGAGAGTAACAACTATGTGAACCACATGGCCAAACAGTCTGAGGAGTCATTCCCTCAGGAACAACAGAAAGCACCCCCTGTTGTTGGGAGCTTCAACAGCAATGGGGGAAGCAAGGTGTTAGGGCTCAAATATGAAGAAATTGACTGTCTCATAAATGATGAACACACAATTAAAGGGAGACGAGAGGGAAATGAAGTCTTTCTTCCATTCACTTGGGTAGAGAAATATTTTGATGTATATGGAAAGGTGGTTCAATATGATGGCTATGATCGGTTTGAATTCTCTCATAGCTATTCCAAAGTCTATGCACAGAGAGCCCCGTATCACCCTGATGGTGTGTTTATGTCCTTTGAAGGCTACAATGTGGAAGTCCGGGACAGAGTCAAGTGCATAAGTGGGGTTGAAGGTTGGTATCTGCCTGCTCCACTGCATTTTTCTATCCTGATTGTGTTGAGGAGTAACAAGTTGTAGGTGTTAATTATCTAGCAAGTACATACATAGCTTACTATCAAGAGACCATTTGTCACTCTGACTTAGCAAGGAGGAACAGGTGAAGTCTGAACCTGGGGCAGTTTTCTGGATGATGTGATTTAAGGGCTGCAAGAAGATCATGCCTGATCAAATAGGATTATTTCATTAACCTGCCTCAGCATCTGAAATTCTCACCGGTAAGGTAAAGGCACAGCATCTCCAAAAATTTTGCATTAAAATATAGTTATTGTCCTATGAGAGGAGATGGAAATGGGAGAGACCAATGGACCAATTGGACTGTGTACCAATGCAATCTTGTTACCACATTAGCCAGGTATCATTTCTGGATGGAGGTTTAAAGTCCTCAGAACAAGATAACACATAGGCACCATTTTCTCTGACCTTTTATACTACACTCCTATAGTCTATTATATATTGTCTTTCAAATCTTATGGGTATAATCAGTACATTTTAGAATTTGTATTTCAAACCTAAGATTGATCAGAAAGCCAAATTGAATTTGACTTTAAAATATATCATTTAACCAAAGGAAAGAGCTTAGTGTGTTTTAAGATTGCTTAGTTTAAATTTTATTTTATTTTCCTCATTCTATAAAAAGTGATTTCAATATCTTAATATTTTAAGTTTTTTATAATATCTCTACCAAATGTTCACAAGAAGGAAGGGCCAAATTCACTCATATTCATACCACTTCAAGATAATTATTACCATTTTTGTATATTCTCTGCACGTCTTTGTACGTAGGCCTATGTCTTAACATAGTTGAAATGATACTTATACAACATTGTAATACTTATATACTATACTTAGCCATCACCAAACCTTTTCACATAAATTTTATAAAATGTATAAAATGTTTATATGTTGTATAAAATGTATAAGATGTTTAGATGCTAAAGAAAAAGTAAAAAGTACCCATAACCTTTGTTAAATAATATTTTGATATGTTTTTCCAATCTTTTTGTGGTTGTAGAGACACATTTTTTAAACAAGTTGGGATCATACTGTATGGTCAATTTATATTCCTTTTTCATCTAAACTATCTTGATTATTTCCCCTTGTTATTGAATATTTATTGACTATTTTAATGACTAGTATTCATAGTAAGAATATGCCATGGTACATGTAATACTTGCAGCCTTTCTCTTTAGTTGGCTACTTAGGTCATTTCCAGTTTTTTGCTTTTATACATAATGGTATAGATATTCATAGTTCATCGTTTGCTATTTTAATTATAGTCTAGGAGTAGTTTCCTAGGAAATAAACTGCCGTGTCAAATAATATAAATTGATCTATTTTGCTAAACTGCTTTCCAAAAACGTTGAACCTACTTGTGCCTCCAGGAAGGGTGCTCTTGTCACCCCACTCTTGCTGTCATGGAACATTGTTTTTTTATCTGTTGTTTACAAAGGGATCTCATTCGCTTTCTATAACCATCAGTGAGGCCACATACACTTTTCATATGCTTCTAATCATCATAAAATCTTGATCTTATTTCCCTTTTTTCTAATGTGATTAGTGGGTTCTTTAAATATTCATGTGAACTTTTCTATATATAGTAAGGATAATGATACTTTGCTGCATTTGTTAAAGATTTTCTTCAGTTTGGTTGTCTTTCATTTTACTTATGATTTGTTAGTTTTAGTAGTTTTTAGTTCTATTTACTGAACTTACAGTCTTTTTAAATTTTATTTTTTTTACTTCTTTTATGCTTAGAAAGTCATTGCCACATGATGATTGGCTATTCATCTGTATTTTCTCTAGTAGTTTTATTAGGGTTGTGTTTTTTTTACATTCAAGTCTTTAGGCTAGCCAGATTGATTTATATTTTGGTAAAGGGTACAAGGTCAGGGTATAATTTCAGATTTTTCCTTTCACATGTATTGAATGATCTTTTTTCCCCAATGATTCATGATGCAGTCTTTATCGTTACGTTAAGCCATTTTGAATAGCAGAATATGTTTCTGGCCTACTATTCTTGTTCATTGATCAGTCTGTCAATTCTTATGCTGGTCGCACATTGTTACAGTTATCACCCATCTTTAATGAGATCCTGTATAAACCTTCCTTTTATTAAGTGAAAATAATTCTATTTGAATGGGGTGGGGGTGGGGGGAGCCTGCCCTTGGAGAAAAAAATACAAGTCAAGAGCTTATCTGTAGCCTAGGTTTCTTAGCCCTTATGGTTCCTAAATCCTTAAACTGTTTTGAAACTACATCACACACATGGTTTTGTAGGTTTTAGCTTCTGCTGTGCCTATCTGATGCTTGTTGATTTATTTTAGAACTACAGAGAGGAGCTTATCTCTCAACCCATAGACCATGATGCAACAATACAATATTCTGTGCAATGTAATATTATTGTATTTCCCATATAGAAAATTACTAAAACAGTAATACCAAACATTTAAAAGTTTTGCTTAGAACCTTAAAGGGGTAATCCATTAATGAATTATGTCAAAAATCTATGGTTAAATGTGCAATTTTAATTCATTAAAAAAACACACCTTGTTCTCAAGAATTATATTTTGACATGAAGGATATGAGAAAGAATTGCAAGCTGTGTTTATACTCTAAGTTGCCTAGTTATAAGTGGCTCCTTAAGCAAATACTTTAGCCATCACATGGTATAGGTATTAGACCACATCTTGACTTTGGAGAGAGAGATGAGTATGTAATTAACTTGAATGTTAATACAAACATTTAAGAAAATTTCACGATTAATATTTTAGGATGAACCTGTGGTAACATTATCTACGTGTATTTAAATTGTACAAAATTTGAATGTCGGGGCGCCTGGGTGGCTCAGTTGGTTAAGCGACTGCCTTCGGCTCAGGTCATGATCCTGGAGTCCCGGGATCGAGCCCCGCATCGGGCTCCCTGCTCGGCAGGGAGTCTGCTTCTCCCTCTGACCTTCCCCCCTCTCATGTGCTCTCTCTCTCACTCTCTGAAATAAATGAATAAATAAAATCTTTAAAAAAAAAAAAAAAAAAAAATTTGAATGTCTGAAACAGGGTTATGAAACAGGACATCTATAGCTATGAGCAAAAGTTGCACGTAAAAAGTCAATCCTTAAAAGATAATCTACAACATTGCATTGCTGTTAACAAATACTGAATGAGAGTGAAAAAAACCTTCATTTTGTTTTTCATATCTGATTAATTTAGTACTAGTTTTTTTTTAAGTAATTATGAAAACAGTATAATACAGAAGCTTAAAAGTTGCAGATAAGCCTATAACATGCCCCAGAGGTAAAACAGTAAAGAGTGGTGTTCAGAATACACTTGTAAGTGTCCGGACATGGTTATTTATTTTGTTTCTCTATTTTATAGGTGTACCTTTATCTACACAGTGGGGACCTCAAGGCTATTTCTACCCAATCCAGATTGCACAGTATGGGTTAAGTCATTACAGCAAGAATCTAACTGAGAAACCCCCTCACATAGAGGTATATGAAACAGCAGAAGACAGGGACAGAAACAGCAAGCCTAATGACTGGACCGTGCCAAAGGGGTGCTTTATGGCTAGTGTGGCTGATAAGTCTAGATTCACCAATGTTAAACAGTTCATTGCTCCAGGTAAGTGATGTATTATTATATGTGCCTGCTAATTTTATGTTGATTTATGGCACCTGATACTCCCTTAAAATTGTTTTTATGGTTTTAAAAAGCACATTAGCAGACCCTTTATATCTATATAAAGAAACAAATGGTGTCACCCAAGTGAAATCCCTAGAAAAAGAACAGCTAAAAATCCAAGGTTATAAAAAAAAATACTTACCGTGTGAAAAGCCAAACCATAGACTGAATATTTAGATCTCCTTCCGGGGATCTGTGTCCCATAGGAATGATGCTGCTTAGTTCATTTTAGTATTTCAGTACAGTATTTAATTCTTTAACTTTTAAACTATTTTGCATTAAGGTAGAAATTCTTTATAGAGCATGCCATCCTTTCCTTTGCCTGTTTTTTTACCAGCAGCTTTTTATTTTTTCAAGATATTACAGCATTAGCAACCAGGCCTGCTTCTCATATTGAGTTTTGTTAATGCAGTAGATTGTCTCAAACTTCATATAAAACCATTTCATTAATAAAATCATTTATAAAATCAAATTAACTTTATGCAACATTTCCCCTTTTAGTAAGACAGTCTCATTAATTAGCTTGTAATATATTTTTCTCCACTGATCAATATCCATGAGAATTAATGAGTCCATTACTTAAAAAGACAATGAAATAATTTTAGTTAGCACCTCAGGCTTAATTCTCTATGGGGAAATGTTGTCAAGAACAGAACTCCTTCCGCCCCACCCCCAACCTTTCAGTCGGTAAATAAAATGAGAGAAAAGGTTATAAGACCTCTTCTGTATTCTCTCCTTGTCCTTTATTGATGACCGTGTAATTCACAGACCTTGAAAGCCACAATACAAATCTACTCATTCTAGATGGCCTTAAGTAATAGATTTATGAGTGCTTAATGCAGTGCAAATAATGGGTGACCTTTAGTTTTTATTCTGTGACTAGAACTTCTTTTCTCCTATGGTATTCTGTGATATTCCAGTACATAGAGCATCTTTGCTTGACTGGTGAGAAAGTGTGTTGAGATGTTTAAGAATATGTAGCTTGTGATACCTAAGAGATTATTGTAGCAGAACATGATTAGACTTTGCAAAAGGACATTTGTTTGTACCCAAGGAGCTTATTTTTGCACTAATCAATAATGTTGTCTGGATTAGGGTAGAAAACAGCAGTCCTAATCTTGATCTCCTCAAATGCTGGCAAGTTTTCTAGAACAGTTCTTTGAACTCTATCCTATTTAAAGCAATAGATTTCATTGTGCACTTCTGGATGCCCTGGGTAATACAAAAGATAAGTCTCCTCATACTACGTGAGGGACCCTCACTTTACCTCTTCATTCTGCAGCCCATGGAGATAAAAGTCTGCATCTACAACTACTATTGGTGGGAGTGTGCTAACTGGGAATGGGGTGCTTGTTTTGATATCTTGGGCATGCCTAGAGGTGCATTTGATCAAGTGTTTGAGGGCAAGTGAGTTGGAATTACATGGGAGTTGTTGCTCAGAGCAGGAGAAGGGAATCAAAGAGGTGAGACTGTTGTATTGAAGACAGATATGGGGAGATGAGGCTTTTCAGAGGATGTAGACTTCATGGGAGATAAATTCAGAGAATCGCTGTTGAGAAGAAATTGCAACTGTATATAAAAGCATAGGCCTCAATGAGGTGAGTCTCTGGAGGACCAGGGGCCAAATGCTGTTGGCCTTTTATTTTTTCTTTTCTTTTTGGGTCTTGAATTGTTTTCCCTGAAAGGAAATTAAGTTGTCTAGAAGAAAGAACCAGAACATGGGTTTGCATCATATTTTTATTCTTTTGTTTGTTGAATAATGTTTTGTTCCTCTGCCTAATTTTAAACTTGAATGAACTAAAACTTTATACCTGTCGTACTCTATTAAATTAAATTAGCTTTCCCTTTCCGGAAGCATTCTCTCCACTTCATTTCCATGACCTCACTTTCTCCCCTATCTCTGTGTAGCCATTCTTTCTCAGACTTCTTGTGAGCTTCTCTTCTTTTGCCTGGCCCTTATTGCTTGGTATTCCTCAAGGTTCTGAGTAAGGAGGACTTCTCACTGCACCCAGTAAACCTGTTCATTAAAATGAATGAATAATAATGGTTTGTGTTACAGGTGAAAACATTGATTTAAAGACTGTCCTTAAATGTTTATCATCCTTTGTTACCTAAAGGGACATATACACTACCACATATGCCAAGAATAAACACTTGTAGTGACTACCAGGTTTAACTGCTCAGAGAGAAAAGGAGTCATGGATTTCAAAAAATGGAAAACCCAAAACTTTCTACTAATAGATTTAAAGCAGGGGTCTCCAGATAGCATAATACCTTCAGTAGAGCTCAGACCTTGCCCGCTGCATTTCCAAAGCGGTTGCCACAACCACACTCACATCCCATTTGCTACCATTTGGATCCTTCTGAGCAATGCTGACTACTTTAACTACTCTATATATCTAGAAAATGGAAATTAAAAGACTTACAGGGTTGTTGTGAAGACTACGATTGTCTGTTGGTTGATTCGTGTCGGGAATTGGGACTTTGTTTCTTCTCCTGTGTGGCTCAGTAACCCCCTCTGGTGGTGATGGAGTTTTAGGAAAATAGTTTTTTTGAAAGGTTATATCCCATGACATAATTTATTACTGAGTTCTTTGAACTAATCTGTTATAGTGAAACATAAGGTAATTGAGACCATATCATTTCATAGATTTGTATTCATAAAGTGAATTAGAATGGAATTCTGGGAGGAAAATAGGTTCAGCTTCCTCCCATTTGGACTAATAAAGTTGGATCACTGTTACCCAGTTTCATGAGAATGGATGTCATGGTTAGTAATATTGCCTTATTAATGAGGCATTACCCTAAGAATGAAAAAATAAGGAACACTCAAGATAGCCTTCTCTGGGCGCCTGGGTGGCTCAGTTGGTTGAGCGACTGCCTTTGGCTCAGGTCATGATCCTGGAGTCCCTGGATCGAGTCCCGCATCAGGCTCCCTGCTCGGCGGGGAGTCTGCTTCTCCCTCTGACCCTCCCCCCTCTCATGTGCTTGCTCTCTCTCATTCTCTCTCTCTCAAATAAATAAATAAAAAAAAAATATTAAAAAAAAAAAAGATAGCCTTCTCTACTGAATATAATTGAAACTTGAGCGATTCATCAGTCAATTCAATCCTGCAGTGTTTCAGAAATGTTGTATTGAGCGTCAGATTCCATTTTACCATAGATGTAGGAAAATGCTAGTTAAGAGATTGCATGTTGACATTTTTCCAGATAAAATGGATTTTTATTAGAAGTATGCTTCTGAAATCACTTTTTAAAAAGTCACTCAAAGCATCATTTGATGTGTAAATCTATCACGATGTTCTCATTCCTTATACAACTTCCATGATTGTTCCATCAAATGGAATCATTAAGGACCTTGGATCAATTATATCCCACACTGGTAGAGTCCAGTGCTGGGGGAGTTGAACAGCCTACTCAACATGCTAAGACTCTCCAAGTTAATCACACTGTATACACTGTCATCAGTCCACATTTCGTCCTTGCTCCTGGTGACACACTGAAGATTTCCTCGAGAACTCCTCAAAGTGGATGTGATTCTGTGGCTATGTTTAAGAGAAATAACTCTTCCACCGATTATGCTCATTAGAATGCCATATCCAGTATCATTTCTTTTTTACAGTCTTTGAACTTGGGTCCAGGAATCCTGGTTTCTGGTCCCTACTCTACCACTAGTTAGCATTTGGCTTGGGGCAAACCTTTTAACCTTGCAAAAAAGCTTCCATATCTGCATCTCTAAAATGGAAGTAGTAATTCCTGCTCTACCAGCCTCAGATTATTGTAAGGATCATTCGAGATAACACATGAGAATGTGTTTCGAAAATGTAAGTTTCATAGAGATCAAGGCATATTTACCTTTAAGGTTATATATAAAATATGCACTACCTATTTGTTGTTGTTGTTGTTGTTCTTGCTGCTGCTGCTGCTGATAAGTTGTAATACGCTCTGTTTCTTTTCTTGGTAGATCTAGACCAGCAGTATTCAGAAAGTCAGCTTTCTGGGAACCCACCATCATTGTACTATAGATATGCAAGAGAGATTTCCTATTTGATAATTTGCCAGACAAAACAGCTGTTACTATTTTATCAGTCTCTGAAAGCCAATGGCTTCAGAATAATAATAATCATAATCGCTATCAATGTTCACTTTGTTCTAAGCCACTGTCTTTTTTTTAATCCTCCCAATTACCTTACAAAGTAATATTATCTCTATTTAACATGTGAAGAAACAAGTTCAAAGAGCTATTTCATCTTGAACATCTCAAAGCTAGGAAGTAGAAGAGAAACAATTCAAACAAGGTTTTGTGGGGTTTGGGCTTTTTTTCTTTTTTTTTTTTTTTTTTTTTTTTTTTTTTAACTCCAAAGCCTATGCTTCTCCCTCATCCTCCCCCAGTATCCATCACTTCTTGTTGACTACCTGAGCCCATTACTTAATTTTCAGAAATTTTATTCACAATTCCAGCAAATATCTGAAAACAAACCGATCATTTTCAGCATCATTTAGTAATTAAGAGTGTATTGTGGAGGGGTGCCTGGCTGGCTCAGCCGGGAGAGTGTGCAACTCTTGATCTTGGAGTCAGGAGTTCGAGCCCCACATTGGGTATAGAGATTACAAAAAAAGTAAACAAACTTAAAAAAAAAAAGTGTGTATTGTGGAGCCAGACTAGGCAACCTAGGTTCAGCATTTTGTATCTTAGATTCCCTGTGTCTCAGTTTGTCAGCCATTGGGTAAGAGTAATAATAGCACTACTCTTGTAATTGTTATGAGGATTAAAATAGAGTTAATATGAGGAATAAATGAGTTAATGTGAGTTAATATAATATATAAATTAGAACATAGTAAATACGTACTAAATGTTAAATAAAACTTAATGCATGTGTAATCTAGCTTCTCACAAAATGTGCTGAGCCAATTTTGTTTTTTTTTCTTTTTATAAAATGGATATATTAGAACAGTCATTGATTATTGATCAGCTAGCATTTGATCTAGAAAAGGCAGTTTGATCAACAGTACCTTATCCATTTGCTCTTAACCCTCTAATGTAAATTAGGCCTGATGCTTGAAAGCCATCATGGATTCATCAATTCTATCATTTGTTTATGGTTACTTTAGTAAAATGATGATGATGATGATGATAGGACACAAAATATTGAAGTGTTAATTTTGTGTGGCTAGTGGTTATCAAAGATGAATTGCAATTAACTTTCAATACAAAGAGCTTTTCTTTTAACTAGCCTTTGTTGGTATGTTTTTCCCCTACAGAAACCAGTGAAGGTGTATCCTTGCAACTGGGGAACACAAAAGATTTTATTATTTCATTTGACCTCAAGTTCTTGACAAATGGAAGTGTGTCCGTGGTTCTAGAGACCACAGAAAAAAATCAGCTCTTCACTGTACATTATGTCTCAAATACGCAACTAATTGCTTTTAAAGAAAGAGACATATACTATGGCATTGGGCCTAGAACTTCATGGAGCACGGTTACAAGGGACCTGGTCACTGACCTCAGGAAAGGAGTGGGTCTTTCCAACACAAAAGCTGTCAAGCCAACCAAAATCATGCCCAAAAAGGTGGTTAGGTTGATTGCAAGAGGGAAAGGATTCCTCGACAACATTACCATCTCCACCACAGCCCATATGGCCGCGTTCTTCGCTGCCAGTGATTGGCTGGTAAGAAACCAGGATGAGAAAGGTGGCTGGCCAATTATGGTGACCCGTAAGTTAGGAGAGGGCTTCAGGTCTCTAGAGCCAGGGTGGTACTCTGCCATGGCCCAAGGGCAAGCCATTTCTACATTGGTCAGGGCCTATCTGTTGACAAAAGACCATTTATTCCTCAGTTCAGCTTTAAGGGCAACAGCCCCTTACAAGTTTCTGTCAGAGCAGCATGGAGTTAAGGCTGTGTTTATGAATAAACATGACTGGTATGAAGAATATCCAACCACACCTAGCTCTTTCGTTTTAAATGGCTTTATGTATTCTTTAATTGGGCTGTATGACTTAAAAGAAACTGCAGGGGAAAAACTTGGGAAAGAAGCAAGGTCCTTGTACGAGCGAGGCATGGAATCTCTTAAAGCCATGCTCCCCTTGTATGACACTGGCTCAGGGACCATCTATGACCTCCGCCACTTCATGCTTGGCATTGCCCCCAACCTGGCCCGCTGGGACTACCACACCACCCACATCAATCAGCTGCAGCTACTCAGCACCATCGATGAGTCCCCAATCTTCAAAGAATTTGTCAAGAGGTGGAAAAGCTACCTTAAAGGCAGCAGGGCAAAGCACAACTAGAGCTCAGAACCAAAATCATCTTTCAGCCTCTGCCGTACACAAAAACCATGGGCTCTATCTCAGCAGAGCTTAGGCACATTTTAAAAGGTGGTATACTAGGTTTTTGTGGATTACATCGAAGTGATAAACCGGTCTTCTGAGATAATTGCATTCTATGGGTTGGGTGTTTTGAAACATAGGTGGCACTTGGAGCAGAAAAGTGTTTAGTCGATGGCTGAACAGAGATAGTTTAACTTTGCCTTGCTTATTACATAACGTCTACAGTTCCACAGACAGTCCAGTCCCTCTGGGTCTGGGGAAGACACTGGTAAGTAGCTGTTACTGGCCAACTGTCCGGCACTTACCTGAAAACTTAGTATGGGTCTCTTTTAAAATGTGATGATTTATGTTTATGTTGGAAACAAACTTTAAAAAAATAATGTGCTGTAATACAGTAAATGTGTACTCACAGCCTGAATAGTGGACTGTGTGCAACTTTTTAAAATGATGTTTCTTTTCTACAGATTAATTTCTTGGCGAATTTCGTGTTGCGTTTCTTGAATTTGTTATATATGGAGAATATTTTGAATGTACGGTTTTCTTGAAATGTGTAAATTAAAAACACAACCAGTGTTCAGGCTTCACAGTTATATAACGTAAGCACAACTAAAACAAAACTTGTTGACTGCACAAGAAATCACAAAAACGTTATGTTTTATGAAACTTGATCTACAATCAGTAAAGATTTGATAATCAGCCGATCCCTCCCCACCCCCGCTGTGATGGTTTCTTTTTGTCACTGTCTAGAATTCTGTATTTCATTTCAGACTATACTTGAGAGTTTTGTCTATTTTGGGGGACATTTTTGGGACATTGTGGAAATTTTATTGGAGGAAGGGGCTAATCCATTCCCACTACCATTTCAGGATTTTTTCCCCCCCTCTTTAAAGAAAAATACTGTGTCAGATATTACATACAAGAATCATGGCAGGTTTTTTCCCTACTTTTGGATCATTCTTGGTCATCAACTTTCCAGACCATTGACTCTGCACACGAGTGCTTTCCTTTGCAATTTTAATTTTAAATTATTTCAGCTCTTGGATAGAAGTGACTGATGCTACCACGTTTGCTGTACATGCGTAACCAGACCTTTATTTGGGTTTTCTATCCCACTCTACCTTACCTCACATAAATAGGTTTCGCAGCCCTTGTACCCTGGGCAGTGTCTCTGTAGGGCTTCAGGCATCATCAGAATCAAGCGAGGTTGATTTTGTTGTTTTTGTTGAATGTATGACAGTACACTAAATGAATGCTGTAACTTATACAGATTGAAGTATGAGACCCCACACTTTCAGGAGACTGAGTCTGACAAACACATCGCAGTTTGTCTGTGACCTGTATTAAATGCACATCAAGAGCCACGTGGGCACTTGCCTACATACTGCATCTTAAATCGAACTCAGCCTACCGACACTACTTAGAAACCAGAAGCTATATACACATCTGTGAATAGAATAAACATGCAAAATATATATATTAGTGGCAAAGGGAGCAGGAGCAGATAAGACAATATAGATGTACACTGAAGACAGTAGTAAACCGGCCACAGAGAAGGAAGCTTAAACTCCCAAGTTACGTGACCACAACTCTCTTCCTCCCACAACACGACAGTTGTGGGTTATTAAGCTTCCCCCTGGCTTTTGACCTTTATCGTTCTTAGACATGATTAGATGTCTCCACAAGAATATCTGGACTCCTTTTTTTATTTCAGTGCCCCAACATAAACTTTCTCCAATCGGGAAGCCCTTTGCCCTTCATCTCACTTGTTATTACTGAGAGCAGTCCAGACTTCTGCCTTGTGTTTGCATACTGACTAAGGGAATCCATGAAAACAGCACGGTACTGCTTCCGAGACAAATATCAGTGCCTTAACAATGTGGCTGTCCTTTTCCACTGAAAAAGGAAAGACATTTTGATCTAGAAATGACATTGCTGTTTCACTGCTGTTGGTTTCACACTGCCTTCCACGTTGCAACAGCAACTTGATTTTTCTTGTGATCCCAGATTTTTCTAAGAGGATGAGTTGAACCTGTTGCAGCTCCGCCAGCGTACACCAGTGGTTCTCCAGCTTTCGGGTGCCTCCGAATCACCTGGGAGCTTCCTGAGCTACAGATGCCGACAGTCACTAAGTCTGCCTGGGAAGCAGGATAGTCTGCATTTTTAACAAGCATTCAGATCTTTCTGGTGCAGGTGATCTGCGGGGCAGACGTGGAGGAACACTGCCCAAGACCATCAATTGCATTTTTGTTCCGAAACACCTACAGCGTTCTTTATAGGTTTTTAAATCATGTAAAATGTTTACTTATTCTGAGCTTAGAGAGAATGGGGAAGGTATTTTAAAGTTTTATTTTGTTTTGTTTCTTTAAATTTTTCTTTGTTTCCAGATAATGGGTATTCGTTTTTTACACTTGAGTTAGCTTTGATGTTAAATTAAATCTGTTGCCACTTCAGTTGTAAAACCAGCCAAAAGTTTCCAGATAAAGGTCAAGTTTGACCCTTTGGGATTGTTGTACATAAAGGCTTCATCCAAAAACCATCCAGTGTACGTGAGCAGATACAGAAATGGCACAAGCACAGCTCTCCAGACGTGGCAGTCCTTTCCTTCGCCAGGTGCGGACTCTCGCTGAAAGCTGCTGTTTTCTTCCTTGTTGCAATTGTTGTTCTTGTTTCTCCTCCATTGTACATGTGGGTTAGAGACCATGTGTCAAATATGCAATAAAGTGTTTACTGGATGCCCTTCTGAAGGGTGGTCCTTTGTAAAGCTGTACAGACTTTGCGGTTTAAGCACAATGTGCACATGTTAGTTTTCTATACAGCAAAACTTGATTTTTTGCAGATGGAAAGGTATTTTGTTTCTATACAAAGTAAATGGATTGTTTGTGCTTCATGTAAAGCTGCTTTATAAAATTGTAAAATAAAGTTTTTATCTTAAAAGGAATATACCTGGATATTTGTTCCTTCTCTAATCTGTTTTTTTGTGTGTGTGTGTGCCCAGCAAGTGGATTTCTGACCGTTTTCTGTTCAACCGGTGACAACTAGTCAGGCAACAGATGTTCATGAGAGGTGTATGAGGCCCTGTAAGACAAAGTGGGGAAGAGCCTGTCACGTGGGCCTCACCCCTAGGAGGTGTAAGGTACATGGGGACACAATGTCCACAGAACAGTTTCAGAAAGATAAAATGCCAAATCGTGTGGTTGTCAGGGAATGTATTGTGGAGGAGACAGAGCCTAAGTGGGGCCTTCAGGCCTGGGGACCAGGTAGAAGAAGAGGAGGGGGTAACAGGAGCAAAACCAGGGTGCATGGCAGCTGTGAGGGTGCCCTTTCCCAGGCTCATTCAGACTGGTCACCATTTTTGTCTGATTTTGATTTATTTGCAAGTTTGTCCTTCCTGTATTTTCTATACTTGTGTCTTCTCCAGATCAATAAGCATTGTTTAATCCTTTTCCCCCTCTTCTTCTCCGAGAGTAATGATATAGGCTCCCCAAATGCATATAAAACCAGGGACCAGTCTGGGTTTATGTTGTGTTTCCTTGCACATTATTTTTGGGGTTATAAGCATTCTGCACCATTTGTATAATGGAATTTCAATGGGTCACCAACTTCTTCTAGCTGATGGGTGCACATATTTTGTCAACATCCTTGGTGTCTCTTTTTTGTCTCTCCTCAGTTGGGAGACAGCCATAGGTTGCAAGCAGTTCTGGGTCTGGATGAGGTCTCAGTCTGCTCTTGCTTTGATTTTGCTATTGATAACCAAACTGTTAACACACTGGCCATTCTGCTGTAGCACACGAAACCTCAGATATTTGCATTGCCCTTGAGAGGGGACAGACCCTCCCTGGCATGGAGGACTTATTCCACAGTCTGATGAGCTCTTCTTTCCTGAGAATGCCCCCTCCCCGCAGGGCCCTGACAGCTGATGTGTGTCCTGTGACCCTGCCGCCTCTTAGCAGGACCACGGGGCGAGGGGTGAGTCCCTCACTCAAGCTGGGCCAGTGAGTCTCTTCCCCAGGAATCCGAAATTGGGATAGATTAGAAAACTGAAGCAGATACACCGTGAAAAGCAGAGATGAAAACAGAATCTTGACAGCGCTCCAGGCCCTGGATCCAGTGCATTTCTGAGGCCAGCTGCGTCCTTCCAGTGTCGCGAGCTACCACTGTATCCTTAGGATGCATTCCTTATGTGTGCTTAAGTTGGCTGGATTTGATTTCCGTTACTTAGAATAACAAGCCCTGATTAATAACACAGTGTCTGTGTTACAGAGAAATGTATAATGTAAATTCTACATTACATACATTTTCCTCCAGTCTGGACCACCGTATTTCCTAGGGCTGCCATAACAAAATACCACAGACTAAGGGGCTTAAGCAAGGGAAATTTATTTTCTAACATCTTTGGAGCCTAAATCCAAAATCAAGGTGTCAACAGGTTTGGTTTCTTCTGAAGCCTCTTGGCTTGTAGACGGCTGCCTTGCTGTGTCCTTACATGGTCGCCCCCTGTGTGTTGTCTGTGTCCTAGTCTCCTCTTCACGGACACCAGTCATATTGAATTCAGGCCCATTCATATGACCTCATTTTACCTTAATTACCTTCTCAAAGGTCCTATCTCCAAACACAGTCACAACCTGAGGTCCTAGAGGTTAGGACTTCAACATGGATTTTGGGGGAAGTACACAATCAGCTCATAACAACCACTCTTCACTCTTAAGTGCAGAGAAACGGAATGAGCCAGGGATGCCATTTAATTAGTTGATAACCAGCCAAGGCCAAAACTCTGAGAACTTTAGGGAACATTAGATGGGCAGAAATTTATACTTGAGACTCAGGAGACAGGGCTCCCTGGCTCTCAACTCCTGTCTCGTAATACAGTCCAATAAGAGAGACTAATCGATCTTCAAGTTTTTTATAAACTAATAAAAGGTAACCACTAAACTTAAGCAGTGGTGTTAAAAAAAATACACAGACCCCAACATCAGCTGCTAGATTCTTACTCTTCCTACCCTGTGCCCTTCCCATTAGCCCATTCTAAATACAGAACTCTGAGGTATTAAAAACAGATAGGTACAGCGTCTATCAAAATTGCAAGTTGTAGTGAGATTTGTTTAATGACAACTTTTAAAAAATCTCAAGTCTGCATTATTGTAACTGTTACAAATAGTTAACAATATAGGGATAAAATACTGCTTTTGGTTATACCAACCCATCAAAGATATCAAATTGAAAATGGATGTGCATTTAAATGTTGTATTGGTGATGAATTTGAATGTTCGCTGCTCACTTTCTGGTGAAAAGAGCTACATTTGCCATCTGGTGAGCATGATTGGTAACTTGTGTGTGTGTGCTGCATTTCCTGAATGTTAAATAGCAGCAACACTGTGTAATTTTGCTAATCCTTTTCCAGGAGTAGGATTTTGGGAAATGACAGGGCTGCAAAGCACACCAAGGAGGAGCGTGTGAAGGCTCAGAAATCGAGCAGCCCAGGAACTGATGGCAGACACACAGTTGAGGTAGGATATTATGGGGCAACCCCACGCTTGTGGCAACTGAGCTCACCGCCCCCCCCGCCCCCCGCCGCCCAGCAGAGCTGGTATTTTCTTGGGGTTCTGCTCTGTTCTCATCTGCACCTCGTGGAAGCACTGAGATAAGAAGGGCTGCTCCGTTTCAGTTTAGAAAATCTAGTAAAGAGCGTTAATCTCTTTGGGGACTAGAGGAAGGAAGGAAGTCCCCGGGGCCAGGTGGGGGTAGGGATGTCTTGGCAAAAGTGCATGGTTTTAATTTAATGCCTGTTAACTTTGTCTTTCCTCTTTAACACCACTGAAATTAAATCTCTGTAATTCAATTGGAGTGGAAGGCCCCAAAGTAATTCTCAAATCCCATCAATGGTGTGACAAGGTAATCAGGAGGAGAGTGTATCTTCTCAACTCCTGCAGGCAGCAAGAGGCACCATCTCCATCTGGAAGTACCCAACAGAAGATATTAACCCGGCAACTGCCTGTGCCCTTGAATGAATATTCTGAGTTCTTAGTGTCTGGGTACAGCAAACTACGGTTTTGATTGGTCTTTCTTGATGCTCTTTGCTTAGGGATAAGGATAGGGAACAAGCACCATTGTAGGCGCTCCCCAGACTCTCACAGCTTCCCATGAGTGAAAGCTTTCTCTGGCGGGGGTGGGGGGTGGTGAGAAAACAGGATGCTCTTTGAGTAACTTGCTCAAGGTCATGCAGTTCTTTTCACTAAACACTTCCCGAACACCTTCCTGCCAATCATGTGCTACCTGCCAACAAGAAACGTTGAGAAGATCCTACTCCTGCCTTGAATTGCAGCCTGGAATGCTCTTCCTCTGGTAGGCTTGGGGTAACCTTCCCTTTCCAAAATCAAAGACCAAGCAATAATGACAATACTATCAGCTAAAGTGGCCAAGTGCCCACAGGCTTTTGCAAAAGGACTCTGCATGCCTTCTTTCTAATTCCTTTGACAATCTTGGGAAGAGGTATTAAGTGAACCGTAGAGCTGACGAAACAAACTTGAAGAAGTTAAGCAACTTGCTAGAGGTTCTTCAGTTATTTCACAAACCAAGGTCTAGAAGCCAGGTTCGGTGTTCTGAACCACCGTCCTGAGGCCATGACCATCTCCGCTGGCTCTTGGCTCCACCCCAGCGGCCCTGCAGTGTGCTCATCCAGGGCTGCAGCTCTCCCAGGGATGAGAAAGCCCCAGCAGAGGAGCAAATTGGCCCGTTTCATCGCGGACTCTATCAGGTCTGCTGAAATTGGTACTTGTTCCATTAAATGATTAGAAGAGTCCAGAAACAGGAGGTTATTTCTCGATCAAGTCTCCTTGGTATGTGCCCCATTTCTTCAGCATCCCTGGACTGTCCGTTTACATTAGATTGTGAATGACCTGGCATTACAGCCCCTCTGTAGCCTCTCTACCACACCCTCCTGTGTTTACTGTCTTCCCTAATGGACTTGCAAAAGCTGTATCTATCACAGAGTAAGATGTAGTAGAGTGTGTGTGCACGTGCGCATGCACACAGATGCACGGAGGACACCTGGAAGGAGTCGCAGTGAAGTTTCCAGTCACTGCTGGCTGCTGGAGATGCAATGATGAGTAAGAATAAGTCCCTTCCCCCTACAAGTCTGCGAGTAACAGATTCAGGAGGTACACATTTTTTATTTGCTATGAAAACAAAACGAAACAGGTTTATGACAAATTCCAAATCAGAGTTTGAATTAATGAGATTCTAAAGAACTTTCCTACATTCAACTTTTTAGAGTCCTTTCCTTATTTTAGTTTATCCTCAGAGTGGTCCTAAGGGGCCAACCGAGTGGGCATCTCCTTTTAACGCGGGAGCGGGGGCTCGGGGTGTGCTGGTGTTCCGGGGTCCATGGTCTGTGGCGGAGCTGGACTGAAGCCAGTCTCTTCTGTCTCTTCGTCATATGCTGTCGCCACAGCCTGTCAGGGAGTTTAGAAGGGGGCCCCCAGCGTCTGTGCTGCCTGGAGTGGCCCCAGGCAGGGCCTTGCCTTGTCTCCTTTGGCCCCGGGCTTGGCAGGAAGGGGGGCACTTCTCTCTCGGTTTCTGTTTCTCTTTGGTCATCAGTCATCTATCTCCTCACATGTAAGCTCTTACATTACAGAAGAAGTGACCCAGAAAACCACCCAAAGGTCTGCCTGTCTGTTGCCTGGCTGCCTTGTTTAAAGCTGGGTTTTTATTTAAAGAAGATTAAATTTTAAAGGGGAAAAAATATTCTATCTTAAGGTGCTGAGGTGGCGTGGTGAGATGTGGTTGGATAGAGGATAGCTGTGCAGCCGACTGGCTGGGCAGGGGGAGGGGCGGGGAGGGAGCAGGACAGCTCTGAGGTGGGCTCAGATGGGAGGTCTAAATGTGCTCACAGGGGTCTCCTGAAGACCAGGTTCCCACCTGGGCCTAAGAGCAGTGCCTTTCCCAGGCTGTGCTCCACCTGAGGTCTTCCTGGACACCAAGCTCCAGTCTCAGGGCATTTGCACAGCCATTCTTCCTGCCTGGAACTGTTTCCCGGGTTTTCAGGGGCTGGCTGCTTCTCCTCATTCAGACGTCAGCTCCAGTCTCATGTCCTTGGTGAGGGCTTCTCTGAGCACCCAGCTAAGGCAGCCTCCCAAACACCCCTGCCACAGTACCCCACTTTATATGTGTGCGTAGCCTTTCTCACCAGCAGAAATGGGCTTGTTCACGTGTTGGTTCACCTGTGCACTGCCCCCCCCCCGCCCCCACTGGCGTGCAGCCTCCTTGATAGGAGGAGCCTGACTCTTTTTGGTCTCTACCTTATTCCTAGCACCTAACACAAAGCCTGGCCCATAGAATGAACTCCATGAATGGTGCATGGGTGGTTGAACGAATGAATGAATGAAGCTTCAAAGAATTGAGGGGGCTTGGGAACTAGTTTTCTCCTTATAACATTCTGACAGAGTTTCTTACACCCTCCAGCGTTAGCATAGTGTCACCCAGGAGCTTGCTGGAAATGAAGAATCTTAGCTCCACCCAAACCTACTGAATCAGAGTCAGCATTTTACCAACATCCCCAGGCAATTGGTGTGCATATTAAAGTGTAAGAAGTACTGCCTAGTGCACTGAGGCTCAGAGTTGCCTGCACATTGGAATCTCCTGGGCAGTCCTACAAAACACTGGTGTCTGCCCCCCCAACCCCCCCGGGGATTCCGAGCTGATCTGTTCTTGGTGTAGCCTAGTGCCCAGCCAATTTATAATGTGCAGCCAAGATGGAGAACTAGTTGGTATCTAGTGATCTTTCCTGTTGGCAAGTAAAAAGCAAGGCTGAAGGAATGGTAAGGCTTGATGAGGGTGGGAAGGAGGAGGGGAAATGGGATTGCCTCCCATCTTGGGTTCAGCTATCAGCAGGGTGCTTGTTTGCCCTTACTGGTTATATTTGAGCACCCTTCTCTGGGTTCCTAAGGTGCTCTGGGCCCTGTTTTCCTCCGCTTCATGTTGCTCTCTGACGGGAGGGCTCTGTCTCCCCCATCAGACTAGGGTATGACCCAGGATAGGGACTAAACTCTCGCCAGACAAGGACCTCCGTAAGCCTTCTCACTTTCTCCATCCCCTAAAACAAACCAGTTCTCCAGAGCACTCTGCACGAAGTTCCCTGGCAGGTGCTCAGCAGGGAAGGTGGGTCAGGGTCAGGGTGAGCCCCAGCCCTATGCATGTGAGCATGCCTGTGCGTGCAGGTGCGCACTCCTGCCGGCCTGCCCACCCCCTTGGGAAATCCAAAGCTCCTCTCAGGCCTGATGGGCGCAACAGATCCTCTGGACAAAAGCTAGAGGGAGGTAGGGTGGGCAGAAAACTGAGAGAAATTAGGAAAATCACACTCAGCTGCTGTGTTTTCAATGGAAATGAGTCTTTGCCCATGCTGGAACCACCCAGAATGAATCTGAGGACAGGACTCCTCCCCCTTCCCCCAATGATGCTTCCAGTTAAAATGGAGACTAAGTAGCAAGCTGTTCTCACGTCTGCTCCTTGGTGTAAATGGCTGACCAGATCCTTTGCCGGGAGTGGCTCACTGGGAGGTAGTGAAGCCAGTGGGCCCTGGGGCCAGGGGTGGAGGTGGATGGGAGAGACCTGCATGTGGGCCACACCCCCCTCCCCCAGTGTCCTCCTGGCAGACTGCCACCTGCCACAGTTCTTGTCTCCTGCTCTGGCTCTGTGTCCTCCAAAGCAGCCTCTTAATGAGCGGACGAAATCACTAATTCGAGGCTTTCTCTCTGGCTCGCAAAGTCGCTCACTTTGCACCACCACCTCAGATCAATGCGCCCAGCCCTCCGGTACCTGCCCGAGCATCTGCCTGAGCTATAGCACATCCCACAGGGCTTTGTTTGTTTTCATTACTCACTACATTAAACTGGACCGACAGGAAAAGGTGAGTGGAGTTTAGCCCTGCGTCTCTCCTTTGCCAATGGCACAATATTTCTCCAGGGACTGGCAGAGACTCCTGCCCCACTTTGTTGAGCTTCTTGGTGGAGAGAGGGGGGAGAACCTTCAGAGAATTCTATAAAAGCCAGGCACTCTTTCATCAGAAAAATGAGCAGAGAATTTTAGATGCATTGCAGGGTCTTATTATCCCTCTGCCCACAATTGTTGAGCCTCCAGATGCCCTGAATTTCACCCAAAGATCTGGAGAGTGTCCATGAACCCCAAGTGAAAAATCACTTTATATTTAAAAATATAAATTCACAAGCCTTGAGAAACTTGGCAAGCAAAATAATTATAAATGAAGAATTGGGTCAGTGGGTGATAAGGAATGGTGGGGACTCTGGCTAAAATGAAGCATTTTAAAATCCATTTCAAAAATTAAATTATTACTAGATGAGCCAGACAGGATGCATCTTTAGAATTAACTCATGTGTTACCTATGTATTGTAGGATTTATACCTGACCCCAGCCTCCAATTGGTACTGAGATTTACCTGTTACTCAACCCCAATCATTCCTCCTAGAGCATATGTCAGCTCCCCCTCCCTCTTACTTGATAAGAATTTTCTCTTTTCTCTCCCCTTGTGCTGCTCCCAGTTCTTACAGGGGTCTGCTCGCTCCAAGGCCCAAGTTAAATAGCACCTCAGCCATGAAGCGACCCTGCCAGCCAGACCTACATCCCTCCCCGCCTTTAGTTCCTATGGGTGTTCTGGGGGAGCCCATGATGAGCTACACTGTGCTCCCTGAGCTCTCCGACTCAGTCGTCAATGGTGGGGGGGGGCGGATTTTGGCCCCCTAGGGGGCATCTGGCAATGTCTGGAAACATTGATGGTCATGATTTGGGGATGGGGTACCACTGGCATCTAGTGGGTAGAGGTCAGGGATGTTGCTGAACATCCTACGATGCATAGAACAGCCCTCCCCCCACAAATGAAAATTATCTGGCCCACTTGTTAATAGTGCCAAGGTTGGGAAACCGTGTCCTGAGCTGGCCCTGAATGAGCTCCTGGAGGGCAGGGCTGTGTCTTGGTTAATGCTTTGCTCTCAGGGCCTATGACACAGGGTCTGGCAGGCAGGAGGTCCTCAGTGCATGTGCGTTGATGAGGTGCATGGCTGGAGGATGGGCATAAGAGAAAGAGCTGGGGCGCCTGGGTGGCTCAGTTGGTTAAGCGTCTGCCTTCAGCTCAGGTCATGATCCCAGGATCCTGGGATTGAGCCCTGAGTAGGGCTTCCTGCTCAGTGGGGAGCCTGCTTCTCCCTCTCCCTCTATCCCTCCCCTAACCCTAACGCCAAACCCCCTTGTACTCTCTCAAATAAATAAATAAAATCTTAAAAAAAAAAAAAAAAAGAGCCAATCTTGGCCCCAGTAGTGCACAGCTGAGTCTGGGAGGCAATCTCGCGCCGGCTGGCCCGCCTCCACGCAGACCACTCCACTAAAGCCTGGGGAGGGGGCATTAGAATTGCTTATGTAGTTGGGCTCTTTAGGTTGCAAGAACAGAAATGCACCCAGGGCTCCGGAGGAGGTGGACCATTCATTCACTGTGAGGAGACGTGAGTGGAAACCCGGGCCTTGGCAACAGTGGGGCGCCGGGAAGGGCTAGGTTGGGATCCCACACTCTGGCACTGTCCTTTCAGAAGACACAGAGAAGGCCCTGTCACTTCTCCCCTTCCCGCCCCACCCCTGACCCAGGTTCATCCAGACTCTTCTGCTTACCCTTGACCGGGGACCCTCCCAGGCCAACTTCTCCATTAGCCACAGTGCCTAGGGCACTTTTTAGTGAAAATATTTTAATTTCTTTTAAAATCAGAAGAAAAAAAGAATATAATAATATATAATAAAAGAATATAAAATAATGAATGTAGCCTAGATGATGTCCCTCCCTATGCCAACAGTCATATAATTTTATTTTATTTATTTTTTATTTTTTTATTTTTTTATTTTTTAAAGATTTTATTTATTTGACAGAGACAGAGATAGCGAGAGCAGGAACACAAGCAGCGGGAGAGGGAGAGGGAGAAGCAGGCTTCCCCTCGAGGAGGGAGCCCGATGTGGGACTCGATCCCAGGACCCTGGGATCATGACCTGAGCCGAAGGCAGACGCTTAACGACTGAGCCACCCAGGCACCCACAGTCATATAATTTTTAATATATTTTTATGCAGAGAGGGGCCTGCCACTGAGGCACTGCCCATCACACTTCCCGGTCCCTCTACACCGGGACCTGGCAGCCGCCACTCCCGAGTGGGCCAGCTCCTTGCTTCTTAACAAAAATTCCAGAGAATGCACTAGACACATTCTGAATACAAACATGTATCGAGCAAGTCCGCTGACTTTGATGAATTTTCCTTGGGAAAGGGTTTTCCGGAATGGACTCCATTAGGTCAGTTTAATTCCTTGATCAATTTTCTATACAGCTCCGTTAAACTATTTCCAATGTTTTCACTTCTTCATTTTGAGTTGATTGAAACTATTTTCACTGGGACCAATTCCTTTTCACTTAAATTTTATAGCAGAAATTTGGTCCAGATCCATAGATCAAATTTTTGTCAATATCAGAGTTCACCGATGAGAGCATCTGTCGTGGCAAATTCCCTCCTGTGACCTTTATTTCTACCAAGTCCATTTTCAGGGTCCAGTTTTGCTCTGAGTTTTGTTAAGAACATTGGATTCTTTCCTGAGTTCTAGTAGATTACAAATGATCGAATGTAGCTATCTCAGTTTTTTCTATGCATTGGATAAAATCTTTAGAACTTGTAACTACCTCTAAGCTTAAATCACAAGAAAATTGTGACAACTTTTGGGAGCCGGAGAGGCAGGGTGATGAAGGAGGGGAGACAGAGTGGAGAAGAGAGAAGTTTAGCAGCAATCCTAAGGATGTCCTGGGGAGAGAGGGGGAATCAATGGGAGGTTCAAAATGTTCCTCCCTGTTCCAGCTCATCTTTGTCTACTCTTGTCTTATGTCGTAGGTTGACTACCTTTGGGTCAACTATGGGTAAGAGGAAGCCTGTGGTATGAAATAAAACGGCCTGGAGCTGCCACTGAGTCCCTGGCTGGGGCAAGCCAGTGTTCCTTAGGAAGGAGGTAAGGTATGACACCAGGGGTCCTGGGACTGGGCAAGAATAGTTTCTGTCTGGACCGTCCCGTCTGTGTCGTGAAGCCCTCCCTCCCACCTGTACTACTTCACATGATTTCTAAGTAGTGCTGGGAGGAGGCAGGCGGTATCCCCTATGCTTTATGGATGGCAAAGGAAATAAAGCAAGTAAGGTGCGTCCTCTTGTTTTATACTCTGTGATTTCCCCATCATACCTCAGAGCTGCTCAGAAGAGGGGGAGTGAGGCGTTTGCAGTACACTTTACAGTTGGCGAAGGTTCCTGACACTTCTGGGGCCTGAAAGAGCACGAAGCGAGGCCCGCCTGCGGTATGTCTAAATATTTAAGTTACTAATCAGGCTCGCAGTCCTTAAAAGGAAAATGTTTTTCTCCTCCTACCTTAACAAATATACCTTAATAATGATGAAATTGAAAAAGAGTGTCTTTTGGTCTCTAATCCAAGTTACCACTGGATGCATGAATTTCATCAATGGCGTTACAGACAAGAAGTCAGATATTTGACCCAAAGAAGCAACGTCCACAGAGGGAGTTCAGGATTCATGAGTAGACAGTGGGGAGCGCAGGAGAGAGGACGGTCGCCCCTTTCTGCCCACACTGGCCGGCCAGCCCACCTCTGATTCCCCCCTTCCCCTGGGGCTCCTGTTTAGGTCTCCTTCATGTTAAACAGAAAACAGCACAGAGCCCAGGAGGCGACTGGGGCAGAGTTTCCGTCCCATTACTGTGCCAGAAGGCCCCTCTCAGAGGACCACCAAATGGTCCTCACCGTCACAGAGGGTTGAACTTGCACTAGGGAAGGTGGGGGATAGGAGTGGGCAGAGTCTAAGAGCAGCCCCAAGCCGCCTTCATACTCCTGCTTTACCTTAAAAATGCATATGAAAATCAAAAATTTTTGTGCATCAAAGGGTACTATCAAGAGAGTGAAAAACAGGCGCCTGGGTGGCTCAGTCATTAAGCGTCTGCCTTCGGCTCAGGTCATGATCCCAGGGTCCTGGGATCGAGCCCCGCATCGGGCTCCCTGCTCCGCGGGAAGCCTGCTTCTCCCTCTCCCACTCCCCCTGCTTGTGTTCCCTCTCTCGCTGTGTCTCTCTGTCAAATAAATAAATAAAATTAAAAAAAGAAAAAAAGAGTGTCTTTTCAAATGACTAAAAAATGGCCAAATTTAGTAAAATACCAAAGATGACTGCATTTGATCATTGCTATGGATATCACTGTTCTGTTGAAGGGCTAATGATGTTTGAAAGAACAGTAAACACACGTGTAAGTTATACATTGATTTATTTCATGAAATTTGTCTCCCTTTATTTCAACAAAACTACTAATCATGTAGCAACAATTATAATTAACAACATAATTACATAATTAGTAACAAAATTTTGTCCTATTGGTGGAAATGCCAAATGAGACAATCTTTCTTGAATTCTTAGACAGTTTTCCTTTAAATTCTATATGGAGAAACTTTAATTTTCTGAGACAATAGCAACTGGAATTATCAATATATTCCTTACAGCAGTAGTTAGATCCAGAAGTGAAGTTTTACATACCATGTTCAAATAGTGTAATGAGTTTATATATAATGACATATTATCACAGGAAACATCACATAATGTTCTAGTTTTCCTGTGTAAGTTTCTATCACTTACAGACTCGAACATCTCTTCCAGCTGTATCTAGTCCCTAAAGTGTTTGTTGCTGGTCTGTGATGAGATCGGGGGTTGTAGAAGAATGTGTCCCTCAGCACACTGTTAATTCAGCTAGTAGTTTCTCATAGCATAAAGAATCCATTAGCAATTCTTTCACATTTCTCAACACTGGGATATTATAAAGAAAATCCAAGTACCAGTATTTGGTTCATTTGTTCCAATCTCTTTAATTGAGACTCTGCCTTAATCTAGAGTGGCCTGAACATAGTTGCTATAAACTGGGCTATCAGAATGTGAATCTTCTCCTTTATAGTCATATGAGCATTTTACTTCTGTTTTCTAATTATATTTTACTGGAATATCACATTTATTGCATATTTTCTATGAAGGCTCTTTCTATATATTAAAAAAAATTTTTCTCTAAGCATGTAAAAATATTTTCAGTCCCTTAAAAAAATGACACGGCTAATTTAGCCCTGTTTGTTTTTGAAAATAACCTTTTGCTAACATTGTTAATGGCAAGCAATAGTTCATACCAAGTAATTACGGATAGCACAAATTTAAAGAACATTCCTTCATTTTCTGTCAAAGACTGTGCTTTGTTCTTTATTTGAGGATCTGCTGTTTACCTGAACTCTTCTAGTTACGCTGTATCTTGTCCAAATTACATCTTGATTCCTTTAGGAGCATTTTGCTGTCATACCCATCAAGTCTATGACAGGTTGTAAGGTCAGATTTTTTTTTTTTTAAAAATTGTATTTATTTATTTGAGAGAGAGAGAGACAGAGAGCACAAGTGAGGAGGAGAGGGAGATCCCAGCACTCTGGGATCATGACCTGAGCTAAAGGCAGATGCTTAACCGACTGAGCCACCCATGTGCCCCGCAAGGTCAGATTTGATATGTGTGTTTTTTTTTTTTTAAGATTTTATTTATTTGAGAGAGAGAGAGAGCACGAACAGGGAGGAGAGGGAGAAGCAGGCTCCCCGCTGAGCAGGGAGCCTGACGTGATACGTGTTTCATCAGGATGTTCAGTCTTGGGACAGACCCAGAAAAATATCATATATAATCATTGAATTGTCCAAAGAGTGCCATTGCATGGGCACAGCTGAAGTCACACCTCCTGGCATGGATGGAAACCACGTGCTGTAGCCAGCACAGAGAATGCTTCTGCCTTTTTGGCCAAAATTCTGGCTCATGTCCTTTTTTTTTTTTTACGATTGTGTTACTGGCATCATCATCAGGGGTACCCTTGACCAGTCAGTGTCCATAATTGAAAGCTGTTTATTCAGTTCATCACATTAATCCAAACCTTTACTTTCTATAAAAGGCATAAAACCAATGATATGCTCCTTAACTTTGACTTTGTTTTCTTTTTCTGTAGTTCAAAACATGAACAATAAGCATTAGTCATTCGATGTGGATTTTGTCCCTGATACAATCTAATTGATCTGAGTAATATTTACTTAAAAAAAATTTTTATGTTCAATTTCTTCTCTCACTTCTTATCCTCCAAATTAATAAAGTTATTGTCTATATCCTAGGTAATTACTTGTTTCACTTTTAAAAAAATCCATCCTACATGTTTGGCTACTTGGGCTTTAAAATTTGAAGTCATTTCGACAAAGAAAAAAAGACAAAATAACAGACTCTTAAATACAGAGAACAAATTGGTGGTTGCGGGGTGGGGGGGATGGGTGAAATAGAAAAAACAAATTGAAGTCATTTCTACTAAACCTAGGCTTTATTATTTTGTTTTCTGTATATGTCATGACATTAGTGCCCCTCCCCACCCCAAATAAAACGTTATGTTTGGCTGAACATGGGGCACATGATTTAATTCTTTTAGGAACATCCCACCAATGTTCCCTAGTGCTGTCCACTTGTCTTTGTTGAAGACTGTCCACGGGTGACTGTCTGTCTCTCTTTTCCATTTCTAGTAATCATAGAGGCGCTTTCTCAGGGGTACAAGTGAAATCCACTCACTTTGTTGTTGGCAGTTTTAAAAATTTAAGCAGACTCTTTCAAGATTTTTCTTTTTCTTTTTTCCTTTTGTTTGCCTGCATCCCACTGTCGTAATTGCACTATCATGATTTCTCTTTGCACTCATGCTCGGTGATCTGAGGGATTCAAGACAAAATGAATTGCATCCAGAGTATACAATTTGAATATATTTTCATCATAGGAATATAAATTACATCAATTGTAAAATTTAACTTTAAAAAATGCTTGTGAAAAATAATTTTATTTTTTCTAAAATATTTAAAAATTTACCTATTACACTTTAAAGGCCAAATACAAATAGTAAGTAATAAATATCAAAACTTGAAATCAAAATTACTTAACCTAGAATTCTTAACTTTTTTGAAATTCTAATTAAATCTTGTTAAATATTTTATAGAAATAAAACCACTGTGATTCTATCATTCAATGGAGTCCATCTATTTGGAAATGGAAACATCGTGTTTGCTGAGTACCAATAATTGCTAACACTGACTAAGTGCTTATTACGTGTTCTGACGGCCCTTTGAAGTGGGAGGGATTACTCATTTTTTAGGGTGGGCAAACAGAGAAACCAGGGACTCGTCCTGGTGTCCTCCGGCAGTGAGGAGCGGAACCAGGACGCACCACACAGCTGAGTACCACCCCCGCAAAGGCCACCGGGCAGGGGTCTGAACTGCTGTGGGTGTTCTCAGGCCCGAGGCCTGAGGCTCCGCGGGGCCCAGGGTGGGGACCTGAGCCCCGCTACTGTCCCAGAGCAGGACCAAAGCCCTCGCGGCCACCTGCGCCGGCACGAGGGCGCCACCTGCAGGGCAGCGGGGGCCCTGCCCGGGCAAGCCCCGCTCTCCTCAGGGCGAGAAAGGTCCAGCTGGTCAGGCCCCCGCAGATCCCGCGGGAAATAAGAAAAGTCTGGATAAGCGGAGTCAGGAAAGACGCTGCTCTCCTAACCATTCACTCAGTTACCCATTTTCACTTCTTCCTTTGGCAGAGGGAAATTTCTTCCCGATGTCCAACCTCGATCCCTCAGACTGCAATGAGAAGCATTTATCACTGCAGAGCCAGAGGGCAACCCCAATCTTTGTAGCTGCTTCCTAGGGTGTCCAGAGGTCCAGATCCCTGGAAATGCATGGGGAGTTCCAGCCCCATTCCAGCTAACCCGGTCTCTCCATCCATAACTGTCACTCAGACCCATCTCCTTACCTTAGGAAAAGCTCTTCTCAGTTTGTAAACGTTTGCCTAGAATTTTGCTACCCAATTACACCTTCACAACCCTCACAACAACCCAGTGAGGTCAGGATTGCTGCTGTCGGTTCTCAAACTGAGACCTAGGGAGATGGTGTGACTTGTTCCACAGAGTGGGGGGCAGGCTGGAAACATTGATCTGATCGCAAGCCCAGGGTGCTTTGTGCCAAGCACCATCTCCGCTTGTGGGAAAGAAGGGTGTGCAATGGTGAATTCCCGCGTCTCTTCACTGTGTAAGGGGGAATGTGCAGAGCCAGGGTGCACATGAATGAGTGAGATATAACTAGGCAGCTATTTGCAAGACCGAAAAGAAAAAAGAAAAAAAAGACCTCACCTACCCCACCTCTTATTTAAAAAAAAAAACCAAAAAACCTCATTCCAAAACGGATCATAGTCTTAAATGTGAAATGCAAACCTATAAACTTCTAGAAGCTACAAGAGAAAATATTTGTGACTTTGGGTTAAGCAAAGAGTGTTCAGATATCAAAAACATAATCTGTAAAAGAACAATGTTGATAAGAAAGTGGCCTTCATCACTATTAAAAACTTTTGCTCTGCAAAAGACACTAAAAATGTAAACACAGACTGGGAGAAAATAATTACAAATCATAGCCCTGACAAAGGACTTATATTCAAAATATATAAGGAAAATGACCTAATTAAAAAATAGGCAAACGATCTCAACAGCTATTTCACTAAAGAAGGAATAAGGATGGCAAATAAACACATAAAAGATGCAGAACATTAGTCTTAGGGTAATGTAAATTAAAACCAAATGAAACAACTTAAATATTCAAAAATAAGGATATAGCTAAATCATGGTGCATTTGTGCAAAAGCATGCACCTTCAAAAATTATATTTTGCTCTTCAAAATAGCATAAAATATACTTATGGAACAATGTATTAAGTAAAAGAAACAGGATTTAGAGATGCAAACACTATTATCCCAATTTGAAGGAAAATTGTGTGTGTAACATATATGTATTTTTTTAAAGATTGATTTATTTATTTTAGAATGTGTGTGCACGGGGAGCAGGCGTGCAGGCAGAGGGAGAGGGAGAGAGATAATCTCAAGCAGACTCTCTCTGCTGAGCACGGAGCCTGATGAGGGGCTCAATCTCATGACCCATGAGATCATGACTTGAGCTCAAATCAAGAGTTAGCTGCTTAACCAACTGAGCGACCCAGGTGGCCCCCATTCGTGTATTAAATAAAAACTGAAATACATAAGGGCGCCTGGGTGGCTCAGTCGGTTAAGAATCTGTCTTCAGTTCAGGTCGTGATCCCGGGGTCCTGGAATCAAGGCTCACATCGGGCTCCCTGCTCAGCGGGGAGCCTGCTTCTCCCTCTCCCTCCGCCCCTCCTCCCCACTCATTCTCTCTCTCTCAAATAAATAAATAAATAAAATCTTTTTAAAAAAACCCCTGAAATACATAAACACATAAATAAGTCTCATTTCTGGGTATGGCAATTACAGGTGATTTCAGTTTTTCCTTTACACTTCTCAGAATTCTCCAAAATATTGCCCAGCATACACATATTGCTTTTATAAATTGTCTAATAAGAGAGAAAAAATAATGGATGCATATCTGAGCCCCTAAGCCTTCCCATAGAAGATGCCACCCCAGCTCCCAAGAACGGGAGTTTTATGCTCAAATTCTCCCTCCCTCCAGCCTTATCCAGGAGCCCTTTTCTGCTCTCTGCTCTAGAAGCTGCCAACTTCCCTTCCCTCTAGGAATACCCCTCCTTCCTGGCTGTGTCCTAGCTCTCCCCTTTCCTCCAGTTGCTCTTTCTCCCTCCTCCTCCCTTGTGGACACTCCTGCTGCCCCTCTCCTACGATGGGGTCCTCGGGGACCCTTCCACCCCTGATCTTTCTGATCTTCGTTCTGTCCCTGTGGGATTTCATTCACTCTGTGCCATCAGCAAGGGTACCCAGGACACCACATCATGGTGTCTGACCTAAACGGTCAGGCAAGCTCCAAGCCGTTGCTCATTCACCCAGCCATTCAGCCCGTGTTTATTGCATGTCTATCGCCGGGCACAGCTCTAGCAAAGGAGCTGCTTTCCCAGACCTAACATTCTAGCAGAGGGTTCAGGTAATAAACATGGCAACAAATGCATAAAGGAATTACCTTCAGAGCCTGCATGTTACAAGGTCCCTGGGACAATTGAATGCACATTAAAACTTGAGAACCACTCCTTTACGCAAGCAGTTCTTAAAGTATGGTCCCAGCCAGCGGCCTCAGCATCTCCTGGGAGCTTGTTAGAATGCAAATTCTCGGCCTCTACCTAGACCCACTGTATCAGAAACTGTGTGGGTGGGACCCAGCACCTGTGTTTAACAAGGCCTCTAGGGGATTCTGCATGGTCCCATAGAGGGCTCCTCAAGGTTAGGGACCACATCTCAATTATCTTGGTATCTGTATTAGTTTCCTATTGCAGCTATAACAAATTTACCACAAACACAATGGCTTAAAACAACCCAAATTTATTATCTTATGGTTCTGGAGAGCAAAAGTCCAAAATCAGTTTCGCTGGGGTAATATCAAGGTGTTGGTAGGGATGTGTTCCTTCTGGACATTCCAGGGGAGAATCCATCTCTTTGCCTTTTCTAGTGTATAAAGGCTGCCCGCATTCCTCGGCTCAGAGCTGCATCTCTCTGACCTCTACTTCCATTATCACACTTTGACCTCTGACCCTCCTATCTCCCTCTTCTAAGAACCCTTGTGATTACAAGGGACCCACTCTGAAAATCCAGGACGATCTGCCCATCTCAAGATCCTTAACTTCATCACCATATAAAGTACCATATTCAGAGGATCTGTGAGCATCTCCGAGGGACGGTTATTCAGCCTACCCAGCATCCGTCCCAGAGCAGGTGCTCGGCAAGGGTCTGTAGAAAGAATGAATGAGTGAATGAAGAAAGAAACCAGGGACCAGATGAAGCCTCCGTCCTCCCCATCCTGTGAGCACTGGCCCTCCTACAAGCATCTGACCTGGTCCCGGGGTGATGAGACCCATTCATGGCCCTGCACACATTGCTCCTTCACTGCAAGTGCATGTGCGTTGGGCAGGTAAGGCTCAAAAGTGAGACTCCACCAGCTAGCATGGAGCCAGGGGCACACTCAGCAAACATCGGGGCTGGCAGACCAGCAAGCCAAAGGTCAGCTGTGAGGGGAATACGGGGTGCCCGCTGGTGGGTTTGGTGTCTGGGGTCACCAAGAGAACATGCACTTTGGGCTCAAGCGCTGACTCAGCCAGGCGCCACTTACATAGGAACTCCACGCCTTCCGGGTTACTCCACGTGCAATACGGGACGATAGCAACAGCTTCACCAGGTTGTCAAGAGAACTGCAGAGAAGGCAGAAGTTCCCTGCCCTGGCCTGGTGAATGAGGGCGGGGTTGCACTGCTGGGGAAGGGGGCACCCGGAGAGCCAGAGCTGACCAGGCTGGCAGGGGCGGGGCGGGCGCAGACTCTGACTGTGGGTGGCCTGGGGACTAGCCTCCGCCCACAGGTCCCCCGGCCACCAGCCCTGACAACCCTGGGCTGAATTAGGCTTTAGGTCTTCCATGGCCCTTTCTCTCGGGCAATTTGCTGACACCCCTTAGTCATTCACTGCAGCAGAACTGAACTCAGAGAGGAGAGGAGTCATGGGGCCCCGGTGGGTCTGTGGGCCTCCCTGTGGACCCCAAGGTGGAGCAGAAAATGCTCAGGATCTGGGGAAAGGAAATCTGAGCTCACTTACCAGCCTCCCTGACCCTTTAAGCCTCAGTTTCCCCTATCCATAAGCAGGGAGGATGCAATCTGTCCCTGCTCTTCCTTGGCCCTTGGTGGTCAGGAGTCAGGACGAGCCAGGGAGGGGAAGGGTAACACGGGTGCAGGGAGTGATAGGAAGAGGCTCTGCCTGGCGTCTTCTGCCCGGGATGTGAGGCATGCCTGAGCGAGGGCTGTTTGTCCTCAGTTACATTCAGGAATATTCCGATAAAGACATTAGCATGCTGTAATGGAGGATACCGGCTTGGAGCTAAATTAAATATTTACACAGCCCTCAATGATCTTCTCCCTCTCTTTACCAGCTCCCTCCGCATGCTAAAATATTTAGCAGGGATTTCAGGAGCATTCTCAAATCCCAGTGATGGTTCAGAGTTATCTGATAGTGAGGAGGACGTGACCACAGGATCCGGCACATTCCCAGCCCCGGCTGCTTTTGTCGGAGGCCAGATCTGTGTATTGGAAGAAAGACATTGCACTTGGATCTTTAAAAGGCAAACAAAATAAACCATGTAGGCTAGGTATGACACAGATTGGAGCCAAAGGGACTTTCTAGAAAACAGGTCAGAAACCATAGCGAAAAGAGTTGCACAACAATTTTTGAGGAGGAAGAAATCCCAGCATGGCAGATGGCAATCTAATACAAATTCAGCCTTTACGTCACGGAGCCACTTAGGCAGACCATTTGCCCTTTTAGTATCTTCCTGTTCCTAGGATGGCTAATACATCGCTATGGTCCCAGTACTCTAATGGGTGAGACTGCCAGCAAGTACTCCATATTTCCCATAAGTGGACTGTTTCTCAAAGGCTTGATCCTGGGAAAGCCTTGAGATCGGCTGGCTAATGCGAATAAGAGTCAGATTTTGAACGTTAGCTGTAGGATATATATTGCGGTGAACTTCAGAGCAGACATGTTCCAAGAGAAATCGTATAGGTATTTAAGTTTCAGAAATCGAAATGTATCCTCTGATTATTAAGAAAGGCAGATGGGGGGGGGGTCTCCTGGGTGGCTCAGTCAGTTAAACGTCTGCCTTCGGCTCAGGTCATGATCTCGGGGTCCTGGGATCGAGTCCCACATCGGGCTCCCTGCTCAGTGGGGAGCCTGCTTCTCCCTCTCCCCTGCCCCTGCTCTCTCTCATTCTCTCTCTCAAATAAATAAATAAAATCTTTAAAAAGGAAAGAAGGAAGGAAGGAAAGAAGGAAAGAAGGAAAGGCAGGCAAAATGGCAGAGCCGTTGAGAGCACAAACTTTGCACCAGTCCTGAGTTGAGTCCCTGCCGTGTGACCTTATTCAAATCACAGCCTCAACTTCCCAATCTCTGAAACAGGGACTGTGACACGGGGCTCAGGGAGCATTAGGTGAGATCTGCTGTCTATAGAGCTTACAGCACCTGCCGATTGTGAGAGCTTGGGAAACACTGGTTGTGATGTCACTTTCAATCCTCCTGTCAAAGTGAAGCTTTCCTTCCCACTAAAGGTTTTGTGTAACTCTGTCCTTCCACACCCAAGCTGACTGCGTGTACATCCCAGGGCTCAGAGGCCGTCCAGAGCTGCCCTGCCCCGAAGGCCAGGCCCCAGCAGGTCAGCAGGGGAGCACTTCCGCCTCCCAGCTCCGACAGCTGGGTGGGGACAGAGAACACAGCAAGCTTCCCGCTGCCTTTCCTGAGAACACAACTTCAAAAGGTCCACACCTAGATTTTAAGAAAGCCTCAGGCCCAGCGCCAGCCCCCTCCTCCCTGGGGTCAGCACCCTGTCCCAGTCCTTTTGCTACAAGTGTCCATCCAGGCTGCCACTGAGGAGGCTCTGGATAGCACCTGTCACCTCTCCATCCCAGAGGAAAGATCCGAAGCCAGAGGGGAGAAGGTCCTTGTCCTTAGCTGAACCCCACCTGGGTTCAGATCTCAGCCCTGCCTTTTCCTAGCTGTGGACCCACGGCACCTTTCCTGCCTGGTCAGAGTGTCCCTGTCTGGCCCCACAGATATCCTTAGTATTGTACCAAATAACGTGCAGGGCAGGCGAGACTCAGAGGCCAGGTTACCTGCAAGCTGTCCCTTCCTCTGTTACCCCACAAAGTGGACACAGGAAGACGCATGTGGAGGAGGGGGCTGGTCTACAGGTGGGGACTTCAATCAAGGCCTTGCCCTGCCTATAAAATAGCTCTGCTCCCCGGCCTGAACACCACTGTGTCTGAAACTTTAGCTTCTTTCAAATGCAAATATTCCACAGAGGCAGCCCACATTGGGACCTGTGCTCGTTTCCACCTGAGCTTGAATAGGTCTATTCAACAGCCTTCCCTGAACAAGGGACTAATAATAATTACTATTATTATATATTCATTCAAATATTTATTGCACAAACAATATTACAACAATCTCAGAAATCAGAAAAAGGATCACCCACAATTGCAAACCTTTTGGTTTTCTTCCCCCCCCCCCTGCCGCCCCGCTCCCCTCCAGCCTTTGTTCATGCGAATGTACAACTTTTCCACCGTGGGACTCCTGCCCAATGCAATTTTGCACTCAACACTATATCTTTAGCGATTCCCCATGTTGCAATCGTCCTCCCAATTAGCTTTTACTATGGGCGTGCTCAAGTTCGCTGCTTTTAGACATAATGCCGAAACTTTGTTCGAAGAGCTTTTTCAGTGTCTGAGGATTATTTCCTTAGGATACACTCAGGTGTGGGACTGCCGTGTTAAAATTTGTGATGAGTTTGCAGAGTCCAGGTTTTACCTGGAGCTTGCAGACAGCTGGTACCTGGGGGCTGAGAGAGAGCTGGGGGTCGGGGAGGGGGTCTCTGGGTTCAGTGGGGCAGTCAACGTTTGCTGGGGTTGGGGGGAGTGCAATCCTTAAAGGCAGTTAGTCCTGGAGGAGAAGCTGCAGCCTCAGGCTGAGAACAGATAACCAGGGGCTGCACAGAGGAGCCCTCCCCCCCCGCCCCCCCCCGCACTCCTCCCCAAGAGCTTGACTTGCCTCCAGCAGGTGCTGCGTCCACATCTGGTGCATGGGGCTCAAGGGCACAGGAGAAGGAGAAGCCCAGGGAAATGCTGAGCCACGTGCACGTGCACCGATGGCCCCGAATCCAGGCAGGAAGTGCAGCTGTAGCCTCTGCTGGGGCACGTACACCACCATCGCTCTGCTCTGCGCTGGAGCTGGCCGGTCGGGCTCCCCGTATCTGCATGACTATTTGCTGTGTGCTGGGCCCAACCCCGGGCACTGTGGGCAGGATGATAAGGCCACAGACGTGGCTTTGGCCTTTAGACGCACCAAGAGGTAGGGAATCGGACTACCTCGGGGTCTCCACGCTGCCTGCTCCTCAGAACCACCTGGGGAACTTTCAAGAAACCCCAGGCCCCCACCTCCAGAGATTTGGATTGAATGTGTGGCTCATGCTGACGTCTAGCCAGGATGGAGACCCACTGGGTTAGATATTACATTTTGTTGGTAGGCCATTTTTGGATGCAAGGACAGAGGCCGTGTGAGGCCACAAGGAGAAAACAGAGGTTACTGTGGGTTATGATGGGGTTTGCTGGGGGGAGGAGGGGGAGGCTACATCCCCTTTGTCATCTCCATGTGTACCCTCCCCTCAAGCCACCCAAAGAAACCCTCCACCCAAAGAGACCAGTGCCCTTCTCTGCTGATGTGGTCCTGCAGCTCTCCCCTTGCAAACTGGGGGCTGCCCAAGCCCCTTGTATGGGGGACCGTGGGCCCTCGGCCGCTGCGCAGAGGTGCCCTGGCCTAGGAAGCTCTCATTGGAGACACTAGTGGTCTGCTGGGTCCTCTCTTGGCATCTCTGCTTCTTCTCCCTGAGCATCTTTACTCCTTAGGTCAAATGACCCTCAAGGCCCCAGACTCTCTGGTTCTGGGTGGATACTGGCCCTGAGAAACCCAGCTGACACAGGGCAGACTGGGACCTCCTCCAGGTACCCCAGATAAGAAGCCCTGTGGTTTTTCCCTGGGGAGGCAGGGGTCCGGGCCCTAAGCATGGCCCTGTGGCCTGGCCTGGCCAAGGTGAGTCCCAGACAAGGAAGGGGGGTCACCCCCCTCCCCCCTCAGCACCTTGCCCTCCACACACACCGTCCAGGGGCCAGCCCTTCATGCTCCATCTCCCTCCTCCTGCTCTGAGGACCACATCCACACCTGGGCAGGGTTCGCGTGGGGGGCTGGGCTCTCTGTAGGGAATGCAAAGCTCTATCATGCCTCACAGCTCCTCGGCAAAGGGCTGTCAGGCTCTGGGCATCCGCAGAGGGGCTGGGGCACAGGGGGCGGTGAGCACATCCTCCTAGAGAGGCGTCTTTCCCATAGGTACCCCAGGAGGGAGAGGTGTTAGAGAAGAGACAAGGACTCACTGTCCTAGGGAAATTTCGAAGGGCGTGTGGCCCTGTGGACACCTGGATTTGAGACTTCTAGCCTCCAGGACAGTGGGAGAGGGCGTTTCTGCAGTTTTACGCCACTGCACCTGTGGTGATTTGTTTTGGGCACCCTAGGAGACCAGTGTCTGAACGCAGTGGCCCAAAGGGAAGTTCCCGTCAACTGTCAACCATGTACTCCCCCTGAGCAGCCACTTCTTCTCCCACGGAATGAGCCTAATACTTCCAGCCCTTGGCGAGGCAAGGAGAGAGCTTTGTCAGAGGCGCTGTCGGGCAGTGCTGGCCCCTCTTCCGGCCTCAGTCTTCTCATTTGCAAAGTAGAGCAGTAAGCTCCGCCTGAAGACTCCATCGTAGGGACCCAAGAGGAGGGACAGGACCTGGGGGCGAAGTGAGGGTTGGATGTACCCACGTCCCGCTGGGAAGTGCAGGTACATGGTTCCTGCTGTCTGACAAGGCCATTTGGACAAAGAGCACAGACAGTCTGGGCCCCTCTGGGAGGAGCTGACCGGCCCCCCGAGGAGGAGGCTCTGGTTGGGAAAAGTACTTCTGACACCTGGCGCCGTGCACACCCAGGTGCCAGGGAGGGCAAGAGGGAGAAATGGGAGACTCCAAGTCATATGGAAGGGGAGGGACTGTCCTCCCCAAAAGGGTATTTGCATTGTGTTGTTAAAGTGTCCCAAGGAGAACCAACATTTCTGAGTGACGCCCTCCTTTCCCCCCGCCGCCCTCCCTCAGTCCCTCTGACCACTTGAAGACGCACCCCTTTCGCAGTTCATCCTCTCCTTGCCATGAAGAGATGCAGTGCCCAGCCCAGGGTGGGGCACGTCCACAAATGTTTACTGAGGCCCTCGAAAAGAGACAACAAAACCTAAGTGTTAAATTCACTCGGCACTCTGAAGTTCACAGGGCACTTCCAAAAGCATTCTGTGGTCACTGTGATCAACCCTGCAAAGAACTAGCTTCGGACCCCCGCTCTATAGATAAGAAACTGACGGTCAGAGAGGAGAAACAGCTGCTCAAGGCCATCTCAACACAGGCTGCCAGACTCCTGGTGCTCTTTCCATGTCACCTCACTGCCTTCCTGACCTGTCATCTGCTGCCTCACTGGGTAATTTGGGGTCTGTGTCTCCCCAGGAACATCCTGTGCCCGTATCTCCCAATTGGTGTGGCCTCAAAATCCTCCAAGGTCTGCAGTTCCCAGCCTCGCTTTGTAGACCTTCCGTGGGACTCCAGCACCCTCCCCTCTGCTCCCCACCTTTGTACCTTGGCTCGGCTCCTTCTCCTGGGCTAGCATGCTCCTCTCAGTCACTAGAACATTCCCAGTCCTTCCCATGCTTCCTGTGCTTTTGGGCTACACAGGGGGCCCAGACCCTGTACAGAGTCCTGAAGTCCTGGCTCAAGTTCTAGCTCCGCAACCCTTGCTGAGGCTGTGACCTTGGCCCCGTCACTCTTCCTCCCTGGGTCTCCATTTCCTCCCATGTGAAATGGGGAAGTTGAACCCAGTACTCCATAAATTCTTCTCCATGTGGTCTAGAGTGCTCCCTGCTGCCCCCATTACCCTGCTCTGCCCTCCCTGTGTGTATCCACAGCAGCCCTCCTTGCTCCACATCCTTCTCCACAGGGGTCCTGTTTCACCATTCGGCGAGGCTTTAATCTCCCTGCAGCAGGTGAGGGGCTGCGGCACCTGCCCACCCGGCCTTTGGCCAAGACAGGCTGATCAATTAACTGGTAATCCACCCACCACCCTCCTTCAGGTTTCAGGAGCCTCTTCATCTGCCCTCTTCAGTTCCCAAGGTGCACACAGAGAAGCCTGCAGTGGTTAGGAGTCCGGTGGGGCAGAGGCGGCCCCTTGTTCACCTTGGTGCGGGATGCTGGTGGTGGCCCGTGTGCCCGCACTGTGTGCGCCACAGCTTCTGGGGGGGGGCGCGGCCAGCACTAGGCTTTGAACACCTGACACCCTATTCTGCCTCCGAAGCCCATCACTGTCACAGGCATCAAAAGATGACATCAGAAAGCACACAGCTCCTTGCCTTGCCTGCCCCTTCAAAGAGCTTCACATCTCACATGTCATTTCGTCCCCCAAACCCTTGGGAGGGCAAAGTCAGGATTATTAACGAGGGACTTGCCCGAGGCCACTCTGAATTCAGCAAACGCTGGGCCTGGAATCCACTCTCCCTGTGCTGACCATTCTTGTCAAGCTCTGGTTTGCACAGGCTGGCTGCCTGTTTGTGTGGCCTCGTCACTTCCCTTCGAGAACTTACATCGGAAAGGACAGGCTGATCTGGACTGAGACACATGCACATACACACACTTCTTTATGATGCGCAGCTACAAGAAAACCTACGCAAGACGCCCAATAGCATGATTCAGTATCCATAAAAAGGGCCTTAGAGATAATTACCTCACAGCAATTGGGGAAACTGATGTTCAGAAAGGGCTAGAAACATGTCTAAGATCACAGAGCTAAATGGAGGCCTCTGGACTCCTGGTCCTGTGCTCCTTCCACTCTGTCTGCATATTTAACGAGGCAAGGCAGGAAGCAGAAAGATCTCAGAAGGCCTGGGCGGGCAAGGAAGGACGACCTCCATTTCAGAAGTTTTGTCCAAAGGGTGCATTTTCCAGAATTCCTAGGGGGGTGGGGGGGGCAGGCAGGAAGTAGCCGCAACCTGCTCCTGGCAGTAGCCACACAGGCTGGAGGGCCGTTTCTATTTGTCCCCTGTGTCCCTTCCACTCTTGTCACTGCGTCCACTGAGTGGCAGAAGTCCAGGCCCAGCAAGTTGCAGACCTGGGAAATGGAGTCCTGGGGAAAGGCGGAGGGTGGCAAAGCTCCCCTGGGCAGGGGCATTCCGGAGAGAGCCGGTGGAGCTGACGCCAAGGCCAAGAACAGCCCGGGGTGGGGAGAGGACGTGGTGGGGTGGGGCTGCGGGTACCCAGTTGTTTTTTTCCTTCCCTGTGCTCCACCCCGTGCATTCTTCTGAAGGGCAGGCTCCCGGCCCTTGGCCCCCACCCCGGGAGTGGGGGTGGGCGTGGAGCGCGTGGAGGGGTCCACGGGGTGGGCGTGGGGCCTATGCGCCCCTCACGACTCCACCAGGCGCACGGCTTCCGTGGCACCTCGGGCGCGCGAACGGTGGGCGCCGCTCCGGAGGTCACCGAGTCGGGCGTCGGGGGCACGTGGTTAGGTGCGGGCGGGCGCCGGGAGGGGTGCCCCCTGCCCTCGGCTCCTCCCCCGGGGCCGGCGCGCCCCGCCCCGCCCTGCGCGGGAGGGCACCGGGGGCGGGACCCGCGGGGAGGCGCGCCGACCGGCCGGGCCAGGTGCAGCGCCCGCGCGTCTGGGGGCCGCCGCGGCCCCGGAGGAGCGTCCCTGTGTCCGGCCGGCCCGTGCCGCGCCCCCGCGCCCCCGCGCCCCCGCGCCGGCCGCCGGCGACCCTCGGAAGCCAGGTAACCGAGGGCGGGACTCCTGGCCGGCGCCGCGCGCCTCCTCCGCGCCTGGGGGGTTCCACGCGCGCCCCGCCGCCCTCACGCTGCCTGCCGCCCGCCGGCCGCCCCGAGGGCCGCTCTCGGAAAGTTTGCGCCGGGACGGCCGCGCCCCGGGCGGAGCGACGGGCAGCCGCGGCCCCGCACGTCCCCGCCCCAGGGGTCCTGGCGCGCGGGGGGCCGGGGCGGGCGCGCGGGGTCTCCGCCGCCACGGGGGATGCTGGCTTTCTCGCTCGTCCCGTCCTCACCCCCCCGAACGTTTGCGTCCCTCTCCGCCCACTCCCCCCCCCACCCCCCCAGTCCCTTCACAGCGTCCTGCGATGGGGACTGCGGAGTTGGCGATTTCTGGAGGGATGTTTACATTCGCGCTTCCCGCCGCCTCGGGTCAGATACACGGAGGGCGAGCGGGCAGCGGCAGGAGGGGTGCGGGTGAGGGGGCGGCCTCTGCCCAGGGCGGCCGTCTGGGCCCTGCTGAAGGGGGTGCCCAGCCTCGGGGAGGTGCCGGTTTCTGCCCTGTCTTCTGGCAGGCCGCCGCCCGGCTGGGCATGCTTGGCTCCCTCCAAGCCCCAGTCCAGCGCGGGAGAGAGCGTGGCCCCGCAGCCCGGCAGGGGCCTGGACCCATCTAGAGCTCCGAAAGCCTTGCCGATGTGAGCAGAAAGGGCGTCGTGCAGCCCACTCAGTGTGGGGTTGGGGGTGAAAGATGCCCCTGCCCACGCAGAACGAACGGGAGAGAACAGACGAGGGAGGTCCGCGGGTGAGAGAAGAGCTAACATCACTCACATGGACGCATCTCTGATTTCATTCGCCTCCCCACTCCCCCCCGCACCAATAAACCAGTGAGGCAGTGGGTCTTATTCCATTGGCAAATGAAAAAAAAAAAAAGAGGCTCAAAGAGGTTAAATAATTTGCTGGGAAAAAGTGGTGGATCTGAACTTCAGGGCAGTTTCCTAGAGCCAGATGGTTGGTTCTCCAGTTTTGCTGGGCCCCTGACTCAGCAGGGGTTCATTTCTTCTCCCCTCTTCCCTTGAGGTTCTTACCCTGGAAGGGGTAGGTCAGGAGAGGGCCCCTCCAAGAAGAAATAAAATCGGGTCAGGCAGCTCCTGGGAGAGCCAGCTCCTTGCCCAGCTACGGGACTGCAGGAGGGCAGGCACCTGTTGGGTTACTGTCCTTGACGTAGTACCCGGCCCGCGGGAGGTGCTCAGCAGAACTGAACGAATGAACCTGAAATGACAGAGATCCTTTTCCAGCTGATGGATCTCTGCCCTTGGCAGGGAAAGAGGGTCCTCTGAAAAGTTGGGAGTCAAAAAGGTGCCTACTGCCACGGAGGGTCCTTGACATCCTTTCCCATTGGGGCAGTTTGATGCTTTATAAATCACTGAGCACATCCATAATCCCATGTGCTTTTCCAGACAGGTAGGCTTTCCCTTTACCCCGGATCCACTTCTTGTCAGGCCAAGGAGAAGCAGAGGGAGGTGGGTTATGTGCCCAGCTTGGCCCTGCCCTGGGAGGAGGGGGCCCTGTCCCACCTGCACTGGCATCCAACCCAGCCCTCCAGGAAACCTTATTGGAAGCTTGACTCTTCTTTGCCTCGTCCCTCTCCTTACCTGTTCATGGGGGCAACCATGGACTGAGGGCGGAGAACTTGCTTTTCTGGGCCTCGGTTTCCTCATCTGTAACATGGGGACAAGTGAGTCTGCATGACTTTATGAGTGAGTGGTCCAAAGGGCTCTGTAAGCTTCTGTGTACGTGTGTTAGCCTGAGCTCCTCACGTGGGCTGTCCCTTCCGTCTAGGAAGCGACCACACATGCATCTTAGCCTCCCTCAGAGAGCTGGCCTTATCCTGAGCATACAGTAGGTTCCCAGGAAGTACTCCCTGAGCAAAAACAATTTCTACAGGAAGAGAAATTCCTAAAATTGGGGGAAAATGGGAGTTTTTAATCCTTTTCCCCATCCCCATGTAAGTAAGGAGAGAGGACATTCTACCATATAGGGGAGGCTTCAGGAGGAGGGACCAGAGGGGTCTGAGAGCCCCTAGAGGTGGAGGTGGTCAGTGTCTGGCTCATTCAAGGCCACTCCGTACCCTTGAACTCCTCTGCAGACCCAGGTGTCTGCTTTGGCCTCAGGACAGACCGGGGCACTCAGAGTTGGTCAGTTCCGTTCCCTGGCGGAGGCCAGTGAGAGCATAGCTGGGATGCAAGCCCTTGCAGCCCCTGTCACCACTCCCACCCCCACCAGCTGTCCCCGCACACATGTAGCGCCCTGCCCAGCTTCCTACTGCCAGTGCCTGAGTCTTAACAAGAACCCAGCAGAGGAAGAGCTTAAGACCCAGAATTTCTCAGCTGGAATAGCATTCGAGGTCCTCTCCCTTCTACCCCTTCCCTGCTCGATTTTCCATGGTATTTATCACTATCTAACGTCCTGTCTATTTTAGCCAGGTCTCTGTCCCCTACACCTGGCTGTTAGGGGTGCTTAAGAGTTGCCTTGGGAAAATGTTCAGGTCACCTAGAGGGACAGCTCCTCGGCTGAGCAGATGGCCACCAACATAGGGTAATTTGAGAGAGCCAAGGAGGAGTGCTCGCATTAGACCCCCATCCCCAAAAGAAGACTCACAAGGCTGCTCTCCAAGAGTGGGCAGTTCCTTTGTTAGTGGTAAAAATAGTGCCCCTTTCAGGCAGCCTTTTAAAATTCCCCAGGACACTAAAGAGCCAAGGAGGACCAAAGCCAGGCCCCCCTGCAGCGCTGGGGGAAAGGATGGAGCTCCAGATCACTGGGCCAGGGATAACAAACCAGGCTGAGAAGGTGTGACTAGATGTGTGGGCCAGGAAGAGTGAGGACATTATTCCGCCCAAGGTCCTGGGGAAAGCTTGGGGCTCTGAGGCCTCACTTAAGAATCTGTTAAGAGTGGTTTCCTTGGAGGACGCAAGAACTACATAGGTGTAGGGACAAGCAGGATGGAGAAACTCGAGTGTGGGGGTAGAGTGGTGGGCCAAGAATTGTCTCCAGTAGAAGCTGGAACTTTCTATGCGATCAAAAAAATATGGGACGTGCCTAGACACACACTAAGCAGCTTCAACCCCCACCCCTACCCCCCAGTCATTCATCCAGCTGCCATTTTTCAGGAAAGGAATTTTATCTGTGTTTCAAGGCAAAACTCTGGGGCCCCATGGAGTCAGCTGGAGGAGAGATGTGACAATAAGATTTTCCAAGGAAGCTGGCAGGGGCATAGGTGGGAGGTGGGGTCCCTGGAGGCATTTCCTTCTGACACTCACGGGAAATGTAGCCCCTGCCTTCTTTCCTGATTGCTTGCGGGGGGCGATGGTTGCATTTTTAATACTAGTAATAAGCATGCGATAATTGTTAGCTGATTGCCAGGCGCTGCAACCCAGCCCGCCGCACAGATGGTCGGAGAGCCGAGAGGCCGAGGTGGCCGGCATCCCCCCACCCCCAGAGGAAGCTGCCCACACAGTAGATTCGTGGGGAGCTCTGGCTGTTTCCCCAAGCCCCGCTCTTGACACCCAGATCCTTTCCCATTGTCATTGTGGTTTGCCAGATTAAGAGTGGGGATGCCCCTGTGCGTGGGCGTTAGGGGAGACACCCAGAAATTGTGTCTCTAAGGGTGTATAGGAGTTGACCCGCTGCTTGGAAAATTGGGGAGGAAGGGGACAGGGAGATGGAGGGAACAAAGATAACACTTGCCTGAAGAAATGAATCTGTCCTGGTGACTCCTGGGTCCCAAGCCACCGCAGCTCCCCCCCACCCCCCATCCTTGCTCCCCAGCTGCTCCCTGTGGGCTCCCTTGCCCTGGAGCGGGCGAGGCCCGGGCCTGAGACATAGCTCCTGTGTTCCTGACCCCTGGCGTTCTCCTTATCACCGCCATCACGAGTCCGGTGGCTTTCAGCAACAGGGGATGGAAAAGTACGTCTGTTGTGACATCGTGGGAGTCAGCCGTTCAGTGATGGGGTGCTCTGTCAGCTCTAACACCTGGCCCTGCGCCCTGCTCTTGGCTCACAGTTGGGAACACCTGTGGGGGGAAAGGACAAGGGTGACTCTAGATATTATTTTGAAATTATGCAGATGGCAGTGAGAAGCCAGCAGGTACAAGAGAGACAATCAGTTTTAGCATCTGGGAGAAGAGGCGGGGGCCCCCAAAGCAGCGATCCAAGGTGTAATTCCTGCCCACGCCGTGTCCTGTAAGGCGGGGTTTGCGTTAGAGAGCTGTCCTCGCTCCTGGCCTTGACCCAGGCCAGGCCCACCCCCAGCGTGCTCCGTGGGGCTGTGAGTAGTGAATTTTGCCCAAGCGCACCACAGCCCGGGAGACGTTCTTCCCCTTTGATTATTCGGGAGCCCCGTGGCCAGGCTGACCTTGGTGGGATGACTGGGAGCCTGTCGGAGGCACAGAGCCCAGCCGTCATGGGCTTCTCGATGCCATGGTCCCACATTCGGCCACTCGGCCAGCTTGCTACCAGAGTTGGTCACTGCATGCCTGGTAGTTGGAGGCTGGTGTGGCCGGCAGGGAACTGGATTCTGATTCTGGTACTATCTCATCACGGTGTGACTTTGGCTCAGTCGCTTCCTGGGCCTCAGTTTCCTCGTCTGTAAAAGACAGCTTGGCTTAGATCAGGGTTTCTCACCTCAGCGCTCCCGATGTCTGGGATTGTTCTTCTGGATAGTTCTTTGTTGTGGGGGCTGTCCTGTGCATTGTGGAATGCTCAGCAGCATCCTTGGCTTCTACCCGCCCCCCCCGCCCCCGGGGATGCCAGGAGCACCTCTCACTTCCTTCTTGACAACCAAAGATGTCTCCAGAGCTTGCTAAATGTCCCCTGGAGGCAGGATCATCTCTGCTTGAGAACCCCCAGGTTGGATGATCCCTAAAGACCCCCCTGATGATTATCCTCAGGATGGGGGACACACTTGTCTTTTCTAGTCCCTGTTTTATAAATATGGGCTGTGCGTGAACAAGAAGCCTGGGGATAGGGGCTCCAAGGGCTTGTAGGGTGGGACATGAGCTATGGGAAAAAAGGAGTCTCTGGGCCCCTGCCTCTTGCTGAGCACCAAGGCCAAGTCCACTTTGCCTTCCAGACCTTGGGTTACATAAGAAAGTGGGGGGGGGCAGGCCTGTGGCCGGCACACACACTAAGGTCAGCAGCCTTCCACCGGTGACTAATCATCTCCCTGTGCCCTAAGGACTGAGCTTCTCCTCCTCCTGTGCAGGCTCCTCTCCCCTCTCTCTCGCTGCCTGCCCCTGGAGAGGGCACAGGAAGTGAAGCAGCCCACCCGCTGGGCAGAGGGGGAGAGGCCGAGCCCAGTGGTGTTGGATCCGAGGGCCACACTGCCTGCACCGACCCAGCCCTGGTTTGGTTTTGTTTATTCCTCCCACGTGAGCTGTTTATTAACTTTGTCCACAGAAGCCCCTTCTGACCTCACCGCTTGATGGAATGAGGATGTCTCTTCTCCAGGGCTGGGAGGGGTTTGCCCATGGATGTTGGAAGTAAATCGCTGTTCTGGGGACGACAGGCTGTGAGATTTGGGATAATGTTAACCAAAGTGATTGGTTTGGGTTATTCTTTCTTTTTGTTTTATTTATTTATTTTTTAATTGAGTATACTTGCCGTGTAACATTGATTTCAGGTGTACACCGTGATGATCTGCTGTCTGAATGCACTGCACGGGGGGTCACCGCGGTAAGCCTGCTTACCATCTGTCCCCATTCCAAGCTGACTTTTAGGACCTACTCTTGACAGCTTTCAAGTAAGCACAACAATATTACTGACTTTAGTCACCATGCTGTACGTCACATCCCCACGACTTCTTTATTTTGTGATTAGAAGTGTGTACCTCTTGACCCCCTTTTCTTTTCTTTTTTTTTTTTTTTTAAGATTTTTATTTATTTATTTGACAGAGAGAGACACAGCGAGAGAGGGAACACAAGCAGGGGGAGTGGGAGAGGGAGAAGCAGGCTCCCCACTGAGCAGGGAGCCCGTTGTGGGACTCGATCCCAGGACCCTGAGATCATGACCTGAGCCGAAGGCAGACGCTCAACGACTGAGCCACCCAGGCGCCCTTGACCCCCTTTTCCTATCCGCATTGAAGGCCTGTAGATGGCTCTCAGCGGAGGGGCTAGGAGCAGTGAATTAATCAGACACAGCCCCTGCCTGCGGAGGCCTTCAGTCCGGGAGGACAAAGATTCAGTCTAATTGCAATGTTACCAATGTCCCCTGTAGACTCTGCACCCATTGAACACTAACTGGAACTCTGTACCCGTTAAACACTGACTCCCCATCTCGTCCGTCCGCCAGCCCCTGGTGATTACCATTCTTCTTTCTGTCTCCACGAGTCTGACTATCCCAGGTACCCCGTGTGAGCAGGATCTCGCGACGCGCGAACTCCTATGCCTGGCTTGTTTCACTTAACGTCCTGTTGTAAGGCTCATCTGTGTTGAAGGGGCATCAGATTTTCTTTCCTTTCTTAAAAATTGTTAAAGATTTATTTATTTTAGAGAGAGAGAATGAGAGAGCGAGAGAGTATGGGGAGGAGGGACAGAGGAAGAGGCAGAGACAGAATCTCAAGCAGTCTTCCCACTGGGCGCTGAGCATGGAGCCGCCATGGGGCTCGATCTCATAACCCTGGGAGCAGGGCTTGAGCCGAAATCGAGTCAGACGTGTAACTGACTATGCCACCCAGGGGCCCCAGGGTTTCTTTCCTTTCGAGGACTGACTAGCATCCACTGTACGGATGTACCACATCTTCTTTATCCATTCATCTGTGGACAGCCCTCTGGGTTGCTTCTACCTTTTGGCTGTTGTCAGTCATGCTGCTGTGAACACGGGTGGGCAGGTATCTGTGTGAGTCCCTGCTTTCAGTTCTTTTGTGTGTATATTCCCGGAAGCAGAATTGCTGGATTATATGGAAATTGTGTCTTACTTTCTGAGGAATTACTGTCTTGTTGAGGAAGAAGTGTTAGAGCTAGGTTTTAAGGATGAACATGAGATATCCAAGCATTTAGGTAAGGGAGAGGGGAGGAAGAGAGGGAAGAGGAGGGGAGGGAAGGGGAAGGGAGGGGAGGGGAGGGGAAAGCCTAACTGGTGCCACGAAACACAGTGGTGTGTGTGCTCGGGGGCTGAAGCAGGGTGTGGCGGGCGAGGAGGCAGGGGGAGGGTACAGTGGGAAGGGTCTGGGACCGGGCTGGGGAACCTGGGCTCCGAGCTGTGAGAAGCATGGAAGCGTTTTTTGTGTTGTTTTAAAGATCTGATTTATTTGAGAGAGAGAGAGAAAGAGAGCACGCGAGTGAGAGGCAGAGGGAGAGAGAGACTCTGAAGCAGAGTCCGCGCTGAGCACAGAGCCTGTGGCGGGGCTCGATCCCGCAACTGTGAGATCATGACCTGAGCCGAAACCCAGAGCCGGGCGCTTTACCGACTGAGCCCTCCAGGCGCCCCTTTGGGAGGGGTTTTTAATTGGGAAGTGATACAGGCCAGTGACATCTTAGAAGTATGTCGCAGGGAGTGGTGTCACAGGTGGATCGGGAGGGAAAGAGGCTTAAAGCAAGAACCGAGCAGGACAAAACTGGGTGGATACACTGAAGGCACGTTGTCGGGGTGCGTGGAGAGGGAGCGGGTGTGGGGGTGGGCATGCTGCACGGGGGTATCTGTGTTTGTGCTTTGGCGGCCGGGTGACCTGTGGTGCCCCTGCTGGGTCAGCTTACAGGGGGAGTAGCCGGTTCGACGAGATGATGAAGGGGGAGGCCAGGACCAGATGGCCTGAAGGGTCTCTTAGAAACCCCCCCTCTGGTGGGAACGAGGGCTTGGGAAGGTGGGCAGAGCTGTGGTACAAGGAGAGGAGCTGGTTAAGGGACCAGGGAAAAGACTGCCATGGGATGGCACAGAGGACCCAGCGGAGCTGGAGGCCAGGACATGGCACGGCCTCTGCCGGGGACAGGGCCAACCCTGTGCACTCCGTACCAATCCGGACGATCCATGTCTGTGCTTGAGGCTGGGCACTGGGGGTGGAGATACAGAGATAAACATGAGCATATATCCTGTAAAGCTTAGAAAATGGAACTTGCCCAATGCCTTTGCACAGTTAAACATTTAATCACATTGGGGATAGGTGATAATGGAGCGTGTTTTGAAAGCGTGTCATGGGGACATGCTTTAGTCTAGGGCAGGGTTTCTCACCTCAGCTCTACTGACATTTTGGACCAGAGAATTCTTGGTTGTGGGGGCTGTCGTGTGCATTGTAGGATGTTTAGCCCATTAGGTGCCAGTAGTTACACACCCCCAACCCATTTGTGGCAACCAAAAATGTCTTCTAGACATTGCCAAACGTCCTCTCGGGGGACAGAAATCACCTTTAATTGACATTCTTTGGTCCCGGAGGCCAGGAAAGGCTTCTTGAAGGAATGTTAATCCGAGTTCTAGAAGATATATAAGAATTAATCAAGATAAAGCAGGAGCAGGTGTGGGGAGCAGAGAGGAGAGTATTCAGGGCACAGGTGACAGTGTGTGCAAAGGTCCTGAGGTGGGAAAGAGCATGAAGGGAAACTGGCAAAGGGAGCCTTGGTGGAGGTAGGGAGAGTGGCTGGCTTCTAGGGATACTTGGGAGGGAGCACGGGCAAGGAAGCCTCTCTGCGTGGAGGATGGAACTGGCCAGAAGCTGGTGAGAGACACTTGGGCATGTTGGGTTGGAGACCCCTGGAGACTTCCATGTGGAGCCCTGAGCTCAGAAGAGAGGTCTGGCTGGAAATACACATTTGGGAGTTACCTGCATACCAATGATGAGTGAAGCCTCGGGGTGGACGAGGTAGCCTAGGGGGAGTGTGTGGACCAAGAAGAGAAGAGCAAAGAGGAGGACCTGGAGGTGAGCTCCACCATTTAGAGACTGGGGAGGACTGCCCAGAGAGGGAACAGAGAAACCTGCAGGGCGTGATGTCCTGGAAACCCAGGGAGGCATGTTCAAGGGGGAGGGCGTGGCCGTTGTGAAGTGGGTGGGGCCGGAGCCAGCGGCCGCTGGGGGCGGGAGAGTAGAAGTCGGGGAGGCCGATTCCCCTGGGGCAGCTCGGGCAGGTCAGGGGGAGGCAGGTGGGGAGTGAGGCAGGGGAGACAGCTGACGGCTCCAAAAGCTTGTCTTTAAGAGGTGAGAAGAGAGTTCTGGAAGCCAGAAAGGAACATGGGTCAGGGAAGGGTTCGTTTTGTTAATTTAATCTGCTTATGGCCCCCCACTTTTTTTTTCTTAGAAAATAAACGTACATGGTTCAGAATTTTAAAAAATTGCACAGATTTCACTGTGAAAAGTCACTATCCCCCATCTCCCTCGGCCTCCTAGTGCTCTCCCTTCTTGGAAGCAACTTTACCAGTTTTGTATTTACTCGCTTGCCTGCATGAATCAGAACATGCATATACAGAGTCATTCTCCCCAAATGGGAGCACACTTATGTTCTTTTCTGCCCCTCGTTTGTTCTTTTCCCACTTAGCTGTCTTGGGATGCTTCCAGATCGGTATGTAGAGTGCTTCTTCATTCTTGTATATGGCTATAGAATGTTCCACTCTATGGATGTCACATCATTTATTTGAGGAATCTCCTGTTTTTTGGACATCACAAACAATGCTCCACTGAATCACCTTGTGCTTTAGTCAGTTTGCAGTGCAGGTGGTTACCCATGGGATAAAGTCTCAGAAGTGGAATTGAAGAGCCACAAGGTGTGTGCATTTGTATTTTGAAAGAAATCAGCAAATTGCTCTCCATAGAATTTTTAGGAAGGTATACTGCCAGGAGCAATGTGCGAAGGTGCTCGATTCCCACGCCCTCTGACGTGAAGTGTTACCAAACTTGCTGATATTTGCCAATCTGGAAGACAGAAATAGTTTCTCAGTAGAGTTTTAATTTGCATTTCTTTGGCTATGAATAAGGGTGAACATGTTTTCACACACATGAGAACCACTTGTGTTTTCTTTTCTGTGAACTGTCTATTCATATGTTTTGCCTACTTTTTTTTTTTTAAGATTTATTTATTTTTGAGGCACGGGTTGAGGGGGAAGAGCAGAGGGAGAAGGAGAGAGAATATCAAGCAGGCTCCATGCTGAGCGTGGAGCCCAATGTGGGGCTCGATCCCATGACCCCGAGATCACGACCTGAGCCAAAACCAAGAGTCAAACGTCCAACCGAGTGCACCACCCAGTGCCCCTGTTTTGCCTACTTTCTATCAGGTCGTTGGTCTCTGTCTTACTGAATTGGCGGTGATTTTTATATATTAAGGAAACTAGTCTTTTGTCTAGAATATCAATTACGAGTGTTTCCTCCACAGTCGATCAAGGTTTTTGCAGTTGCTGCTATTTTTTTTAAGAATTATGGATGCCGACAGGGAGAGTCACCTGAGTGGCAGGTCCCTGGCATGGAGGTCCCTGAGGAAGCGTTGGGGTGGGTTCCAGATTGGAAGACTCCTCTCTGCTGTGTAACAGACGGAGGGAGGAGGCTGCCGGGCAGATAGTTGAGTTGGTCCAGGGATGGGGTTGTGTTGACGAGGTATCAGAAAGTTAGAGGGGCAGGAGAATGATGGTATTAGCAAGAGCGATTGGATTAACAAGCCCTAGAAACTGAGCTAGAGGTGGGGAAGTGAGTGGATGGTGTGGTGTGCTTTCTCAGGCTCTGTTTGTCTGTTGGGCACCCTTTAGTTGTGGGGCCAGACTGACAGCGGCAGTTGCTTAGATCTTGCCTGTGATCTGGCGTCTTCCTTATCTTACTCTGACACGCCATGCCAACGTCTCCCACCCCGAACCACCCAGGCCCAATGACCAGACAACTAGGGACAGCCCCTGGACCCCGAAGCCCACCTGAACTTCAAACTAGCCAACACGAAGCCAGTCATCCTGCCCTGCCTCGCCTTCCCCTCCTTCCTCTCTGCCTCCTGACCAGCACTGGTGCTTCTCCACATGGCCCTGCGTGGCGTAACACGCCCCCCTCAGGAAATGTGAGTAAGGAAAATCCTCTTTCAATGGCATTAGCCTCTCTTCCTGTCACTTGGTCACCTCCATAAATTAAAATCCTGTGCGTACAGTTGAGACAACAGTGCCCTAGGACAGGGACAGAGTATGAGGGCCCATAAACTGCAGGTCCCGGGGAGGCTCTAGAATGCCACAGTGTGGGTGGTGAAATGAGTAGGCTCTCAGGGCAGGCTTCCTGGAGGAGGTGGTCTGGAGATGAGGCAAGGCCTCATGGTGGGGATGGCAGGAGCGCCAATTAGGAGACACAGGGAAGTGTCTGTGGACGAGGGTGGGCAGTTTTCAGAACCGAGGCTGGAGAGAAAGATACGAGAGGAGGCAGGTGTGACCATGTAGGGGGAGAAGAAGCGATAGGGTTCATAATGCAGGGCGGGTCCTGTGGGTACTGTTTGAAAACAGTTTTTTAATTCAGGAATAATTTGACTTTGTGTTAACGCCCTCCGGGGGTTCGGGTGGGGCTGCTTATGATGAAGGTCTAAACAGTGCCCGGTGGTCCAACCCAACTCTTGCTAAGACCCCAGACTCCCCTGCCCCCTTCCTTTTTTGATGCCGCGTTAACAGCACCCATCCCTGGGTGAACTCAACCCTCCGTCTTCACTCCCTCAACGTGCTACCGCCAGCACCCCCACACCCGCACCCCGCTCCCATCTTTCTGCCAGTTACATGGTGGCCACGTTTCCCCTCCTGTCTCAAGGGAGCCTCCACCATCCTGGTGGCTTCTGCCTTCTCCATGAGCACCCGCCCCTCTCTTCCAGAGCCTCTCTCCCTCAGGATCAGATGCCACACTGGCCAGCTAGTTCTCAGCTTCATGGCATTTGAATTGAGAAGAGAATTCTTGAAGACCAAACAGCCTTGGAAACATGGCGAGCAGAGCAATAGCTATGGCCTTGTTTGCTGGGGGCCCTGATCCACACTGCCGGAAGTCACACAGAGTCTTTTTTTGGGGATGGGGGGCAGAAGTTGCCTCTTCTAATAATGTTGGTCTAGATCCCCATCCTGTGCGCTCTAAGTCATTGAGTCCAAAGGGAGTTCATGAACCCATGCACACAGTTGGCGATTACTCATGCTACCTTGCGATTCCTTTATTGTTGCCCAGAGCATTATTTACCTTTTTGAGGGTGGAATTTGTGGGGAAATAATCTCATACTCAGCAGGCACCCATCTAGTTCTGATGAACTCTGAACTGGGCTGTGGGCTGTGGGGCTTAGAATCGTGTTGTATTTGCTTTGTGCCCCCCCCGCCCCAGGAAAGATACCATGTAATGATTCACCAACATGCCATGCAGGCCCGGCTGCCACTGCAGAGAATAAAGGGAAGCCAGCTGGGCTGTGGTTGGCAGACCAGACTTCTAGAAAGAAGAAGAGCTCAAGCAGACAGCAGGTGTGGAAAAGTTGGCAGAGGGGAAAGGAGGAGACAGGAGGTCTGGCGAGGAGGCCCCCACATTTCTGGCAGTCCACAGGCCAGCCGTCTGAGGGGAGGTTGAGGGTCAGGCCTCCGGGGTGGCAGGAGGATGGTGATGGCTACACTGGGGGCAATAGGTGAGCCACTAGGATGGGAAGGGACAGGAGGCTGCAGAGTCCCTGTGCTTTGTTAGTATGTGTGTGTGTGGGGGGCTGTGCATGTTGCACCCTCTCTGCTTGCAAGGGAGGCCTGGGGACCCTGGAGCTAGATGGGACAGGGATGGACTCAGTGACCTTGCACTTCTGTGAGTCCAGTGAGGGTTTGTTGCCTCCCGAAGGATCCTTCGGTTGCCCCCAGGGCAGGAAACAAGTGTTTCCCCAGATCAGGGCTCCATGATGCTTCTGCGGGGGATCCTTTTGAAAGCAGAGGTGGGGAGCTGCAGCTGGAGGAAGAGAGGGTGCCAAGGGGAGAGGGCGTCGGCTTTCGAAATGTGGGATGTCGGTAGTTTATTTCTTAGATGTTTTTGGTACATACGCTCTCTAGAACCTGACTGATGGTTTGAAAAAAAATGTAAGTGGTGAAAAAAGGAAATTGTGTGAAGGAAGATGAAACACTTGGCTTAACTGTGAGGCTGGAGAGAGGATGTGGGAGGGAGAAAGTGACACTCTGATGCCCCCCCCCACCCCAGTCCGGTTTGGCTTAATCTTCACTGTCCTCCTGGGGACACAGTTCCTCCAAGTCCAACAGACGCTTGAATGTTGAAATGTTGCTTCACAAGACTGGGGGCTTCTGGACTTTCCCCAGGGCCCAGCTTGCTGTGTGATCCCCAGTAAGCAGCCCAACCTCTCCGGGTCTGGGTTTCACGCCTGGTGTCTCTCCTGGAGAAGAGAAGTTTTGTCTTTTAGCTTGGCTTGCCATCCTCAAGATTTCCTTAAGGGTCTGAAAAGAGCGCAAGAGGGGTCTGAGGAAGTGAATTCCTCGGGGTTGGGGGGGAGCTGTCAGGCTGGGCCCGGGGCCCGTGGGCCTCCACCCGGCCTGCCTGGGTGTGCGGAGTGCAAACACCCACCCTTCATTGTCCCAAGGCCTCAGATTTGACTTTCAAAGGGAAAGCACCTGTCCTGATCAGGTGGGCCTCGTTCCAGTAAAGCCGGCTTTGTTCAGGCCCCTGTGCTGATGTGAGGGCAGAGGCTGAGGGCTCTGTGGGTGACATGGCTCCTTCGGGGGGGATGCAGGGGGGCAAAGCGCTACATGCACCTGGTCGTGCGTGGCCGGTCATGCCTGCAGCACCCCTCCCCGAGCGCCTGCTGCTGTGGGCAGGTGCACCCCCTCCCATGTCCTCACGCCGGGGTGAGAAACCAAGGCACAAGCAAGTCACGAAGCTCAGTTAGAGGCCCTTGGGCCTCCCAGGGACAGTTCAGTCAGGTGTGAGCCAGGTCTTCGGACTCCTTGCCTGTGGTGTCTTCCCGCAAACTGTTTATGATGGGCCCTATGGAGGCTGCATTCTCTGCTCTGATTTATCCCCCTGGAGCGCCAGTGATTGTGGGAGTGAATTCACTTTGCTCAGGGAGGAAGAGCTGAGCCTCTGTAGGAGAAGTGAGAGGAAAAAGATTTCCTCTAATAATTTCAGCTCATCCCCGTGACACCTCCCCTGTCCCCAGTGTTCCGGGATGCACCCGAGGCCCTTCCCGTAAGACCCCAACAAATGAATCCCTAATAGTGCAATTCGCACAGTTGAGGTGGCCACTTTCCTCCCTCCTCACACAGATGCCAAGCCAGTGTGGCATCCCGGGGCCAAGAAATGAGAGACCTTTTTCCAGGTGTATGTCCACCTCGACGGTGCTTCCTGCTTCACTGTACTCTGGGGGACACTGTAGGGACATGTGTTTGGGAGAGGTGTTTTCAGCATGAAAGTGATTTTTTCCTTCTCACTTTTCGTATGGAGGCCTGGTGTTCCCTCCCTGGGCAAAGTGAGTCTGTGGCCACGCTAACCAGCCGCTGTAGGGGCTTTCGGGGGCAGGAAGGGAGGACCAGAGCTCAGGGACAGATGCAGCTAGAATCCCCCCTTCCCACTGTGCCCTGCTTGCCAGTTCCACGCCGCAGACTCTGGTGGGCCCTCTTGGGTTCTGGGCAGACCTCAGAGCAGGAGTGCAGGCCCGCTGGGGCCTCAGAGGTGGTCTGGCAGCCGAGGCTCCGGGAAGGTGGGGGTTTACTCTTTATGCCCTCCTGAGCTCCGGCCACACGGTCTTGGGGGCTGATTTGGAAGGACCTCTTATTCCCATTTTTCAGAGGTTTTTGTATAATGCATTTTGCCTCAGCCCTTGAACAAAGCCTGTGCTTACTATTAATGTTAGAATAATGACCTGTGTCACATGTCAGCCACTGGGGCTCTTAATCCACTGCTGCATTCAAATATTGGGAAATATATTGCTTATGACATTGGGCTAGCAGGAAAAATACCACTCCATCGAGGAGGAAGGAGGGTCAGTTTTGTGATCTACCTAGTAGCCTGCGGCCGGCCCGAGACATCAGGACATCCTGTTGGCTCGGGCACCACTGAACACCCACTGCGTACCAAGTGCTTATCCATTGGCTCCTTTTCATGCCTGAAACAGACCCAAGAGGTAGTCACTCTGGGCCTTATAAAGGCGCCCACACGGGGCCATATTGTGAAAATTCAGCAGAGTGTAAAATGCCCATAAGGGCTTGGAATAGACCAAGTGCTCAATAAATGGGACTTCAAATCAATGTCATCCCCATTTTACAGAGGAGGAAAGTGAGGCCGAAAGAGACTCTGGGACTCAAAGCCAGGTCGACCTGACTCCAGAGCCCGGACTCCCCCGTCTCGGGTGGGAACGATCGTGTGTGTTGTGTGTGATGGAGGCTCCTGCCTGTCTACACTGCTCAGTGCCTGCAGGGCCCCTCGCAAGTCACGCCTTTTCCTGTCGGGGCCCTCTGTCCTTCTTTGACTTTCAGTGTCCTCTCGTCAGCTGAGAGTTGGGCACATGCCTGCCACCCCCCCCAGTCCATGTGAACCTCTTTCTTCTGCCAGTTCACACTTCCCTGGCTCCTTGCCGCCCCGACCATTTCCCTGGCACCAGTGCGCTGTGTTCCTTGGGTAATAATTACATGGACTGGTTCACGCACCAGTCGGATCAGTTAACAGTCCCCCCCCCCCCCCCCCCCCCCCCGCCCCGCCAGGCCCGGTGTGTGAAGCTCAGGGTTAATGATTGCTCAGGAAATCGGCTCATGAATTCGAATCATCTGAGGAGGAAGTCGGGGAGGGAGGTGGCTTTGGCCTGGAGGGGGGGCTGCACCCAGTGGCTGGGCCTGCTCCCCGCGCCCCCCACTGCCCTCGCGCCTTCCTGTTCTCCAGCTCTTATCTCTCTGAATTCAGCCCCACCAGTCTGCCCGCCCACTCTCCCGCCCCGGGCCTTTGCTTTATGGTCCCCCTCCCTGGGGGCACCCTTCTTTCCTCTGCCAAAGCCAGCCCTTCTCCTCTCAAGCTTTACTTTCTCCGGGAGCCTTCTCTGACTACCCGACATCCTTGCTCCGGGCCCCGTCTCTGAACTCCCCTGCACAATTGGGCACATTTTTTTCCTGAGCTCCCCCTAGCATGTCAGGCACTGCGCTTGGCTCCTGGGAGTCAGCAGTGAGCGTGTCAGGAGCCTGCCATCCAGGAGGGGGTAGACACGCTGCCCCGGGAGCGCCCATGCAGCCCGAGGTATGGCGGGGGGGCCCGAGGAGGCCCGGAGGCGGAGGGGAGGTGAGGGGCTGCAGTCTGAGGGGCTTGGGCGGACACTGAAGGGGGAGAGAGAACTTTCCAGGCAGACACAATCTGAGGGTACGGGTGTCTGGAAGCGGAGAGAGCAGTGCGTAGAAGCACGATTGGGTGGTCAGATGATGATTTGGGTGTGGATGCACACCTGTGAGTCACCAGGTGGGTGTGTCCGGGAGGGAGGTGGCCCCTCGGAGAAGTCTGTCTCCTTCCTTCCCATGGATCCCTCACAGCTTATTACTACGTCTGTCTCCTCAAAAAGAAGGTATCTCTTGGAGGGCCGCCATGATTTCTGACATCCTGCTCAGCAAGGCCTGAGTCATGGGCACCTGCTCCCTGAGAGGATGTGGAACTGAATCTAAAACTTGCCTCCTTCACGGCCCATCACAAACCCTCTCTCATTCGGCCTTTCTCCCCTCTGGGCACACGCTTTCCACCTTTTCCTGCTGGCCCTGATCCCCAGCTCCCTGTTCTTCCTCTCACTTTGGGCTCGGAGTGTCTTGTCTCCCGAGTGGACCTAGGCTAGTAGAGGTGGACAGTCCCAGAAGCTCAGGGCAGTGCTCTCAGGACTGGGCCTTGTGTGGGACTCAGCTTTGGAGCTGGATAACCAGGCCGGTTTCCGGGCGGCCCCCCTGAGGATTCTGACTGCGAAGGCTTGAGGTGAGCTCACCTAGTCTGTTCTGTGTATTCAGCTTAACCTCTGGGTCTTTGGATGCACGGTTGAGCTTGGAACTTCACGTGAGAGAGGTTTTCCAGGCCCCTGTTTCGACCTGTAACGTCACCCTCCTGCCCAGGATAGGTGCCCCAGGCCCCATCTGGATATTTTCCAGGTGGGGAGCTCAGTGCCCACGGAGCGGGCCTTCCTCCCTGGGGGACAGTGCCTCTGCGGTGTGAGCAGAACCTGCCTCCCAGAAGAACCCCTCTGGGGGTCTTGGTTCGGACCTTACGGGCTGCATGGCCTCCTCCGGGGTTCCAGACCTGCTTTGCCAGCATGTGGGAAGGTGCTGGCTGCCTCGTCCTTGCCGGGTCCCCCTCCTTTCCTTCCTCCTGGGTCTGGGCTCTCTTGCAGGCTGACAGCCTTATCTCAGACTTTAAGTTTCTGATCAGATTAGAGGCTTGGGAAGCGGGTAAAGATGGGATCGTGCATTCTCTAGCAGCCTGACATTTGACCCCAACAGTTAGGACCTGTATTCACCTTCCATCGACCTGGCAGGGACTCACCCTCTCTCAGCCTGGGGGGAGGAACCCGCCTATGCACCTACCCTGGAGGCCAGCGAGTTGCAAGGTGTGGATGCCTGGGTCTTCACCCTGCAGAGCTCAGTGGCAGACTAGCTCTGGGTGGGCTCTGCTCTCCCCTTGGACTAGAATCTCAGCAGTCTCAACTCTGGCCATGCCTGTGGTCACTGGGCTTCACCTTCCTTCCCTGACCTTTAGAGAGCTTACCTTGATTGAGCTGTGGTGGGCCCAGGGAAGCACTATATTTTAAAGCTTTCTAGGTGGTTCTAAGGTGCATCCTGAGTTGAGGACCACTGGGCTACATGTCCGGAACCCATCAGGCTAGCTCCAACTATGCATGGGGATAGTTACATGGGAGTAAAAGAGCCAGGGCCCTATTACTCTGTATATCCCATAATACTGAAATGTTATTTTATATTACATAGGTACTTTATACATTTTGTAAAAAGGTATTTAAAAATTGAAGTCAGGGGGCGCCTGGGTGGTTCAGTCAGTTGAGTGTGTGACTCTTGGTTTCAGTACAGGTCATGATCTCATGGGTTGTGGGATGGAGGCCCATGTAGGGCTCCTCGCTGGGTGTGGAGCCTGCTTAAGATTCTCTCCCTCTGCCCCTCCCCCCCCACTCTCTCTCAAATAAATAAATAAATATTTTTAAAAGATTTAAGTCAGTAAAACCAAATATTTAATAATCAAAAATACATAAATTTATGTATAATGCCTTAGAACATCAAATAAATGTAAAATTGATAAAAATAGACATTACAGATCTAAAGTCACAGATAAAAATGAAGTAATAAAAACGTTAAAATCTACACACTTCAAAAACACCAAATCTAGTCATGAAAAATTGAAGATGAAATGTTATTTGATCCCTTTTTAAAGCAGAATCTTAGAAAAGTACATTGGGGTATCATTGTATCTCAAGTATGGTTTTTTCCTATCAAACTTTCAAGAAAAAGCTTTTCCTGTCTCTACCCTAGCCGGGGAACGGTGAGAAGAGAGATTTGTGAGATACCTTCAAATATGTTCCGCTGACAAGGCCTGTTGGCTTTTTTTCAGGGACTGCTGTCTTTTATTTGTAAGGAGCCCTAGCTCTTGTTCCTGAAGCATTTCCGGTTTGTCCTCAAATTCTTTGGTTTTATCTTGTTCAGATGGAGAGTCTGAGGCAGCATTTCCTGTCTCAGTTCTGGAACTGTCGTGCTGATATTCCCCATGTTAGGAAGGTCAGTGAATAGAGTAATGATTATTCTAGCAACAGAGTTTTGCTTTGTCTGCCGCCGTGCAGTGTCTGAGGAGGACTCGAGACGTAGGTCACATTTCAAGGGTTTTGGTTGGGTTTTTTTTCCCCTTGACATTGTTATTGTCTCCTTTTTAAAACATATACAAAAATTGAGACATATACAAAAATTCCATGCCTGACCTCAACAGTGACCAACTCATGGCCAGTCTTCCTTCATCTCTACCCTGACCTGCTCCCAGCTGGATTCTGTCGAAGCTGATCTAAGATACTGTATCATTTCATCTGTAATTCCTTCACTGTTCATCTCTCAGTGAAAAGGGCTCTTTAAAAAACACAGCTGTGGTTCTATGATTGCACCTTAAGAATTGATCATTTCTCACTGTCATAAAATATCCGGCATTCAGATTTCCCCGGTTGTCTCATACATTTTCTTTTTTACAGTTGGTATGAGATTTCAGATCTTAAAAATTCGGAAATAAACATTTTGGACCAAACGAAAATACACCATTTTGGCACCGAGGTGCAGGATTATGAATAGAACCTGGCAAACACTGGGAAGAAGGTTCTAGATAAATGGGCCAGACCCTGCCTTTGGGGTTCAGAGTGTCGTGGGCAGGGGAAGTCATTTAGTTGTTCAGCAAACATGCATTCAATCAACAGCGATACCGTGCCCAGTCCCGGGCTGGGCACCGTGGACATAGCAGTGAACCGGGCAGACTCGGCCAGTGTTGCCAGCAGGGAGCCCGGGCATTTCACTGTGAAATTTGCAAATGGGATGATAGAGACTCTTGCAAATGATACTTGAGTTTAGCCTTGAAGAATGGGTAGAATTTCATCAAGAAGAGAAGGTGGAGGAAGAGGTGTCCCACTCCTAGTAAACAGCAAGTGCAAAAACTTGGAGTGTTCAAGGACAGAGCAGAGTGAGGGGGTGTGATGGGGTATGGCGCATGTGGCAAGACTGGTGGGAGGTGATGCCGAGGCTGGATGGGCTCTGGAGGGTTTGAGGATATGCTAAGGAGTGGGGTCTTCTAGGACCTTCCAGAGGAGACCCCAAGACTTTGTCATGGGAACATTAAGTTTGGACCATGAGTCAGGAGAGCAGAGCCTTGTAGGAACTATGAAGAGTTATTTGGATTTGTAAGCCCTTCCTGGAGCCCTCCACTAGACCGGGAGTCCCGCATGTGGGGGGCAGGCCTCTGTCTGCCTTCAACTCCATGAATCTCCGGGGCTGGCCTGGAGCGGGGCACACACAAAGCGCTCACTATGCGTCCATTGACTGATGACCTCCTGGTGCTCCCAGCGAGGGCACTCTTGCCCACCTCCACCTTCACCATGGTCATGACAGAGGGAGCCCCCTTAAGCTGCAGCTGGGGGAAATATGGTGGCTTTTCCAAAATGGGTGAGCTATTTGGCTTTATGCATCTGTGCCCCACTTACCCTGAATGGGGGACTGCAAGGCCAGGGTTGCCCCTGGGCCAGCAGGCAGGGTGGGGCGCAGGGAGGAAGGCTCAGATGCGAGATTCTCAGGTGGGCATATGAGGAAATGCTGGTATTTGCAACCCGTGGATTGGTTCACAAAGCTAACGTCTCCAAGACTCACCAAGGGTTCCCTTATTTCCTTTTAACAGCATTGTTGCTTTGGTGAAAAAAAAATGACCCATGCTCATTGTGGGCAAACGCCGGTGTCATAGAAAAGGAGGAGGAAGAGAGTAGAGCAAATCCCTTGGGCTCACCACTACCGTCTAGAGGGAGCCATTTTGAACACTTCGGGGAACATCCTTCCAAACATTTTTCTGTCCATAAATATAAGCAGTTAACTGTAACACGGTTTTATATGGATGGTGTTACAAGATTTATGCTGCTCCATAACGTGCTTTTTTCATTTAACAACATGTCATGACACCGTTTCCTGTCAGTAACCGCAGATCTGTAACATTTTTAATAGCCGCGCGCTGTGCAGTTTTGCATGGCTCTAGCATAACTTACCCGGCCAGCTCTCCAGTGCCAGAAATTTGGATTGTTTCCATCTTTTCACAATGTGCTGAAGAATATCATTCAGCTTTTTCAGATGTGCAGTCATTGCCTAGCAGTAAATATCTAGAATAGCTGGGATAGCTGGAACAAAGGAAAGGCTTGGTTCACTCACCGAGTCCTAAAGCCACGCTGGGAGGTCACCATGGCAACCTCTCCCCGCGTGGAGCGCCCATTAGCTACACCTCCAGCCAGGGAGGTGGGTCAGAGCCCGAAAGGTAACAGTCTATTTTCTAGCAAAATTCTAAACCCAGGGCAGAAGGAGCATGAGGGAGTGTTAATGCAGAACTGAGACGGGTTAGGGTGCAGTGGTATTAATAGGCACTTTTTATTGAGTGCTGGTTATCTGGTAGATACTCTGGTTTTTCATCCTCGCAAGAGTCATTGAGACTTTCATTATCCTCATTTAACTGATAAGAAAATGCAAGTTGAAGAGATTAGGTGATCGGTCCCAAGGGCACACAGGAAGTGATGGAGCCAGGATTTGAAAGTGTCTGGCATCCACCGCTCAGAATTCTCCTTACCGTACGTTGGGATGCCAGGCTCTCCCCCGTCACCATCCCTGAGACCTCCGGTCCTGACTCCCGCCCTCTCGTGCATTCACTCCCACTGTCTTCAGATGGTGCACACTGAGCCTTCATGTGGCTCTTCTCCAGGCTCCATGCTGAACGGTGGACAGCTCCCGGAACGTGCACAGCGTCCACCCCCGCGCCTTGGCTCCAGCCGCACCCTCAGTTCAGAGCGGTCTCTGTCCTCCACGGCTGCTGCACTCCTCTTTATTCTTCAAGACTTAGCTCAAGCTTTATGTCTTCAAGAAGTCTTTCCTGACTCCCTGGTGTGATGCCCCTCCTCTGTGTTCCCCCCAGAAGCAGCTGATGGTTCTAACCTTCAGATGTGTTTTGTGTCACGTGTCGGTGCTGATCTCCTGCACTAGAATGTGAGCTCTTAAGGGATGGAAGGGTCCATCCCCATGTCCTATATAGTGTCGGACACATAGTGGGTATTTCAGTAAGTGGGTGCTTAATGAGTAAATGGCCGAGCATATTCCTGTCTACTCTCCATTTCTGCTCCTTGCCCCGGGCAGCTTTCCCCAGGGGTAGCAGAGGGATGAGTTTAACCCAGGCATGTTGGATGAGCACCCTGTCTACCAACAGCTCTCCCAGCTTCCCCGCCTCTCACCTGGCTGGTTCCCCAACATTGCTCCTCAACACTGGACCCCCAGCCTCCACCCTCCTCCAGACTGGCTCACAGCTTTCTTGCACAGTTCCTAACCTTGCCCGGCCAGGGAAACGAGGTACTGGGCGAATCCTCTAGATCACTGCTCCTGCTGCCCCCCTCCCCCAACTCTGTCAATTTTGCTCCATCAGTGCCGTGAACTTGACTTTTTCTCATCCCTTGGATCTTTTGTCTGCTCTTCTCCCTCTGGAGGACCTTTGAAAGTCACCTCTCTCTGCCTCCTAAATCGATCTGCACCCTTGATCTCTCCTTCAAGACGTGGTCACATATTTTTAAACTGCAAATCTGTACAAATCAAACTCAACTCGACTGAAAACTGCCTTGGTCTTACTCCCTTCCTTCATGGGTGTCATTATTTCCCAGCCCGTGGGACATGGCACTCTGAGACCCTGGCTGTCCCTCTGTCATCAGACACCTGACCTTGAGCACCAGAGCCCAAAATGCAGAACTCGGGGCCAAGCCTGGCAGGCATGGGCGGGGGGTGTTCTGCCATGAACCTGACTGTGTTTACCCCGTTTACCCAGAAAGAAGGAACAGCAAGTTCTAGCTATATGTGAACTTGACCTTCAGATCTGTCAAGAGAAACTGGAGTCCAGGTTTTTCTGAGGTCCCTTATTTTTTGATGTTGACCTACATTTGTTTTTCTTAATAGACTTTATTCTTTTTACAGCAGTTTTAGGTTTTAAAAAAAATGTGCCGGAAGTAGAAAGAATTCCCCTTCCCGCCCACCCCCTTCCGCTATTATCGATAGCCTCCACTGGCGTGGTACCTTGGTTACAACTGATGAACCGACACTGATACATTATTAACACGCACACAGTTACGTCAGGGCTCACGCTGTCACGCTGTTGTACGTTCCATTCAGTGCGCTTTCACAGCATATAGTTTCATGTATCCATCTCTACAGTATCATGCCAGCAATTTGTTTTTTTCTTGCCTCTTATTTTCGAAACAGTTTGGAAGCCCAGAGCCTCTGCTTTCCATACTCTTTCAGCCCACCACACCCCTCCTGTTCATTCCCCCCGGCCCCTGGGTTCAGCTCTTCTCACCTCTCTGGACTCGGGAGCTTCCTGTCCCCGCACAGGGACAGTGTGTTGGCTCTCTGGTCTGCGGCAGATTGGGAGCTCCTTGAGGCACTCAGAGAAGTCTGAAAGCGTAGCAGTCTGCATCCCTCCAGTGCCTAGGACAGACCTTGAGGGCTTTGGGATTCGCTGTGTGCTTGGACGTGCGCTGAGGCTGGGGCTTCCAGGGAAACTGATTTGGGTGCAGTTGACAACGGGGAGAGAGCAAGCACGTGGTGGTAGGTGACAGAGAGCTGGGCAAATCTCAGGTCTCAGCAGTGCCGTGAGGCGAGAGGAGTTATCCCAGCAAGAACAGCTCTACAAGGGGAGAGCTGAGGACACACACAGCTGTGGGTAGCAGGATGCTTGAATCTGTAGCGAAAGTCTCCAGAGGGAAGGGAGGGAGGCCTGGGGCCCTCGTGTGGGATTCGTGCCCTTAGGAAAGAGGCCCTTTCCCCTGTGAGGACGCGGCAGTGATTCCGCAGTCTGCAACCAGAAGAGGGCCTTCACCGGAACCCGACCATGCTGCCCCCCTGATCTTGGACTTCCAGCCTCCAGAACTGTGGGCAGTAAGTGTTTGCTGGATTTTTTTTTTTTTTTTAAGATTTTATTTATTTATTTGAGAGAGAGAGAGAGCACAAGCAGGGGGAGCGGCAGGCAGAGGGAGAGGGAGAAGGAGCCCGATGCTGCAGGGCTCGATCCCAGGACCCTGGGATCATGACCTGAGCCGAAGGCAGACGCTTAACCGACTGAGCCACCCAGGTACTCCAACTGTTTGCTGTTTATAAGCCACCCACTCTATGGTTTTTTGTTAGAGCAGCCTGAATGGACTGAGACAATATGTATATATTTATGATTTGTATTTTTCTGGAAGATTTGGAGAAAATAAATTTTTATGTTAATACAAACATAGCCCAGTGGTGGAGCAGACTATAAAACTCACGTGCTTTTTTTAGATACTTTTTTTATTGTGACAAAATATGCATAACATAAAATTTACCATTTTAACCATTTTTTTTTAAAGTAGGCTCCACAGGGGGCTTGAACTCACTAGCCTGAGATCAAGACCTGAGCTGAGATCAAGAGTCGGATGCTTAACCGACTGAGCCACCCAGGTGCCTACCATTTCAACTATTTTTAAGTGTTAAGTTCAGTGACATTACTTATAGTCACAATGTTGTACAAACATCATCACTATCCATTTCCAGAACATTTTCATCATTACCCATTAAACAGCGACTTCCCATTTCCCCCCCTCTCCAGCCCCTGGCAACCTCTATTCTATTTTCTGTCTATAAATTTGCCTATTCTAGGGACCTCTTATAAGTGGAATCACACAGTGGTTGTCCTTTTTTGTCTAGCTTATTCACTTAACATGATGTTTTCAGGGTTCGTCCGTGTGGTCACGTGTCAGAATTTTATTCCTTTTGAAGGCTGGATAACATCCCATTGCATGTCTGTTCCGCATTGTGCTCAGTCATCTGCTGATGGACACTTGGGGCACTTCTACCTTCTGGCTATTGTGGATACTGCTGCTCTGAACATAGGTGTACAGATATCTGGTCCCTGCTGGGTATATGCCCAGAAGTGGAATTTCTGGATCCTGTAGTAATTCTCTGGGTCATTTTTTGAGGAACCGCCGTACTGTTTTCCAGAGTGGTTGCACCATTTTACATTCCTACCAGCGATACACTAAGGTTCCAATTTTTCTACATCTTCGTCAACACTTGTTACTTTTTTTCGATAATAGCCATCCTAATGGTGTGAAGTGGTATCTCACTGTAGTTTTGACTCACATTTCCCTAATGACTAGTGCTGCTGAACCACAGGTTTTCATGTGCTTATCGGCCATGTGTGTGTGTTCTTTGGAGAAATGTCTACTTAAGTCCTTTGCCCATTTTTGAATTGGGTTATTGTTGTTGAGTTGTAGGAGTTCTTTATATATATTAATCTTATCGGGTGTATGGTTTGCAATATTTTCTGTTTTTCACTCTCTCTCTAGACTCTCTTTTTTTTTTAAGATTTTATGATAGAGACATAGCAAGAGAGGGAACACAAGCAGGGGGAGTGGGAGAGGGAGAAGCAGGCTTCCCGCCAAGCAGGGAGCCCGATGAGGGGCTCGATCCCAAGACCCTGGGACCATGACCTGAGCTGAAGGCAGACACTTAACGACTGAGCCACCCAGGCGCCAGTTTTTCACTCTCTTGATAGTACCCTTTGATGCACAAAAATTTTTGATTTTCATATGCATTTTTAAGGTAAAGCAGGAGTATGAAGGCGGCTTGGGGCTGCTCTTAGACTCTGCCCACTCCTATCCCCCACCTTCCCTAGTGCAAGTTCAACCCTCTGTGACGGTGAGGACCATTTGGTGGTCCTCTGAGAGGGGCCTTCTGGCACAGTAATGGGACGGAAACTCTGCCCCAGTCGCCTCCTGGGCTCTGTGCTGTTTTCTGTTTAACATGAAGGAGACCTAAACAGGAGCCCCAGGGGAAGGGGGGAATCAGAGGTGGGCTGGCCGGCCAGTATGGGCAGAAAGGGGCGACCGTCCTCTCTCCTGCGCTCCCCACTGTCTACTCATGGATCCTGAACTCCCTCTGTGGACGTTGCTTCTTTGGGTCAAATATCTGACTTCTTGTCTGTAACGCCATTGATGAAATTCATGCATCCAGTGGTAACTTGGATTAGAGACCTCTCAGGAGCTTCCTGATCTCATGTTTCTAGTTTTCTAAAGCAAGCATGGGAAAAATTCCCTACCAAAGAGCCTTCTTTGTTTTTGCTACATATGCCCGACTATGAGTTTTTTGTTTTCCAGCATAATTTTTTTTCAGAAAAGAGGAAGTGGCATAATAGGTCCATCCAGAGTTTTTACATTTGGGGCCACTGTATTCCTTTATTTTGAACAGTTGGCTGGATGTACGGCCTGTTTGGGGGAGATACGGTAACCCGAAACTCTTCCCGGTCGTGCTTGTTTGGATCCTTCGAGAGGGCACCTGACACACACAAGCAACTGAAAGAGACAGAAAATGTAATACAGATGGAGATTTAGGCAGAAAGTGTAACCCAGATTGAGATTTATTCCCAGGGGCCTGACCTCCCATTTGTAAGAACTGGTTTTGTTATAAAGGAGACCTTGATCCCTCTCAAGAGCAGAGTAGGAAGATGGAAAGAGTAGTCGTTGCAAACTGATCCAAGCCAATCGCTCATTCACAATTTCTGTATTTCCTCAATTCCTATGTGGTGCTGTTTTACGAGCTCTGAAATCAGGATTCATTGCCAATCAGTGATACCATCTCCTGATTATGATTGGCAGCATTTTTTCCCCTGGGACACAAAATAGTGGTGTGACTTCCAGCTGAGAGTGTCTGAAAGCGCGTTGAGATGCAGTCGTGGGCTCTATCAGTGTTTAGAGGTACCTGAGAGCGAGGGGACCCCCACACCCTCACGGCCAGGTGGCACGGCACAGTGAGTCTCAGGCCGAGTTCCGCTGCCATGCACATATTTTTCAGCAGGTGCAAAAGCAGGACGGCCTATTCTGTGGGCAGGGGATTCCCAACCCTCTGCTCTTTTAGGATCACTTTTGCGCACCTTTTCTGTAAGCGCGTGCAAGGTTGATACAACATTTGTCTGGGGGCCTGCATCAGCTGGACTTCCTGGCTTCAGGCTCCTGAATCCTCCCTACAGGGCACACCTGGGCTCATTCAGAGGGGAGCCACCCTGGGGCATCCGTCGCCATCCCCGCTCATGCAAGAGGAAGGGCGCCTGGGCCATCCTTCTCATCAGTTCCCATGTCTTCTGTTCCACTCATTTCTCCAATTAAACAGCACCCATTGTGCTAATTCGCAAACCCTTTGGTGTGGATCAGAAATAACCCCAACTGAACCAAAGGTGTGGCCTCTGGAGGGTGAGTTTATGGTTAGTCTTTCAAATGCTAATTCACCACCACCCCAGGGGTATGGGTTAGACCTAACAATTTCATATCACACTGTGTCAAGTGTTTGAAAGCAAATCATGGGCAGTATAATAATAGCAAATGAATACTTCTGACTCAGGATACATCTTGTAGCAGCAGCTTAATTAAACGCAGCTTCTCTAAAGTATAGACTTCGGGGACTCCTGGGTAGCTCAGTTGGTTAAGGGTCCTGACTCTTGATATCTTGATTTCGGCTTTGATCGTGATCTCAGGTCGTGATCTCAGGATTGTGAGATGGAGCCCCACGTCGGGCTCTGCGCTGGGCGTGGAGCTGGCTTGAGATTCTCTCTCTCCCTCTCCCTCTGCCCCTCCCCCCACCACGTGTTCTCTCTCTCTCTTAAAAAAAAAGGAACAGACTTCAAATAACTTATATGGAAATGAGAATATTTTTCACTTAAACTATATTAGTAATTCCAAAACATGGCTGTAGTTATGAAGATACTGTTATCGAAGATGCATGTGAAGATTTTGAATACACTTATTTCTGTGAGATGTGAGTGGAAAAAGCAGTATTTTAAAATTAATATGTTGGATATAGGAAGGGATTCTAATACGTCTAGCCATGTTAGTAAGTTAATGTTAGAGAGAGAGATTGTGTACTAGTTCATTTGCATCCCTAGAAGTTACACATTTTTTGGACCCTCTCATTGGGAAAATAGGCCATCAACTTCTATTCAGCAACCTTATATGTAGACATATTTGGGAGGTTACAGGTTTTGCTGGCCAAGTCCTCAAGGTCTGGGATCCACAGTGTATAGCATGAAATTTCTGGGGGGAGGGACCTCCAGGAATATGGATGGAGTGCTAGCCTGAGAGGGATGAGGTGGTCAGGTGCAAATTTCACCTTGTATTAATTTTGTTTGGTCTTAAATCTGAGAAATCTGAGAGGACTAGCCAGAAATTTGATGGTGATTTTGTTGTGATAATTTGGCCTTTTTTTTTTTTTTAAGTGTTTTTTAGGGCTATTTCAGGAGAACTTGGCAGGTCTTGGAGAGTATGTTATAGCCCATTTTCCCCTTTCTAGCTGTTTTAAAACATATCTTTAAGCTGTGGAGCCCTCATTTAAATGAAATCTCAACATGGAAAGCCAATATACCAACGGAATATTGGCAAAGCTTCACATTGTGTCTCTAATGGGAACTGTCCGAAGCCTTTTTGTTTTATTCACTCTTGTTTCTAGGCCTCTGTAGACAGAGAGAGCAAACCAAGCTGCTGTTTGAAATACTGGAAATTACACTCTGGTTTTTATAGTGTTGGTGAAATTAAGAGCTTGGTGTGTGATGGGAACTAAAAAGACCAGTGAGTTCATTTGACGTTCAATTTTATCTGCCGTGATTAAGAAGGGATACGACATATGAATCATCAGCCACGCTTTCTGACTTTCCATGACCATCCAGGGATGTTTCACGATTTCAACAGACAGAAAGGTTTACGTTTCAGATGCAACCTAACAATAGTTTAATGGAAGAGTTCTTACCTCCTTGGCAGAAAGACAGGACACGAGAAATCTCCCGCTTTTGAAAGAGCCAAGGTCAAGTCTTACCTGAGAGTTTGTCTCAACCTGATTAACAGACAAGGAGCGCCATCCTTTAGCCTCTGGGTTATAAACATCGTAAACACTCTGCGTTGTCCACCTTCTTTCAGTAGCAAAGGGAAAATAAGACCTAGTGCTCTGTGCTCTTCATAACCTTTATTCAAAGTCCATTTTCTTTTGAAAAGGAAACTTACGAAACCAGAAATCAAATCCAATTCTACTAGCCACTAGCTGTGTGATCTTGGGCAAGCCCCATAGTTTTTCCACGCTTCCATTTTCCTGCCTGTAAAATAGAAAATGAATTTTCCTCTCTGAAAATTCATAATAATAGCAAGTGTTTGTTGGACCCTTACTTTATGGCAGGCCCTTCACATGGGTTCTGTCTTTTAATCATAATGACACCCCCATGAAGAAAGTACTACTGTTATTTCCATTTTACCCTTAGAGAAACTGAGGCATGGGTGTTAACGTTCCTTGCCCAGGGTTGCACAGGAAATGATGAACCAGTCTTTGAATGCAAGTGGCTGGAATCCAGCACCCAGGCCCTTCCCCGCCCTGCCTCGCCTCCTGAGATGGCCACAGTGGGGGTGAATGAGATGGGCTGGGGGGCAAGGTGACCAGTACGGGCTTGGTGCAGTGGGTGAGAGTTTCCCTCCTTCTCAGGGTGACTTGTGCTGGCTAGTTGGGTGTCTCCTCTCTTTCTTTATACATTTCTTGGGGACAGTGACTGTCTTATTCATCTTGTTTCCCTGTGCAGTGAAAGAAGAGAATGGTATGGAGGATGCCTACTTCCCTCCATTCTATGTGTCACAAACCGATACAATTTTTTAAAGATTTATTTATTTATTTTAGAGAGAGAGAGAGAGCATGAACAGGGGGAGGAGGAGCAGAGGGAGAGGGAGAGAGAGAATCCTTGAGCAGACTCCCCGCTGAACATGGAGCCCGACACAGGGCTCAGTCCCACGGCCCTGAGATCATGACCTGAGCCGAAACCAAGAGCCGGCCGCTTAACCGACTGCGCCACCCAGGCGCCCCAAACCCATACAATTTTTATATCTGTTAAAGTCTCACCTTGTCCTTCAAGCTGTAGCAACCCACAGAGAATCCTTAACTACTCATTTAGCCTTACCCCTACTTGTCACATGACAGACATGCGTAAACAGTGGCTGAATGAAGAAATGGGTGACTCATATGCTATTGTCATTACCCTTTATGTTTGCCGTTTACTCTGGTCATCCTACTGGGATGGTGTGTGCTGGGAGAGTAGGGGACCATTCCGTTTGCTTGTCTTGCCCATGACATTGAGGATACTCGAGGGAGAACCAGAGGACCAAGGTGGGCAGGTCTGTGGAGACCAGCCTTGGTCCCATTATTGTTGGAGGATTTCCTGGTGTGCCTGAGGTCCCCCCAGTACCGGACCTACACCCTGTGGCCTGCCACTGGGTGAATTCGTGGTGCCTCGGAGAGTGTGGGAGTCTTGGTAATTAGGCCTGTAAAACCGAGAGAACCAAGGTGTGCTGTGACCCACTCACATCGATGTTGTTTGCAAAGTATTAACTTCTATTTTCTTTAACCTAAGTAAAATATGCTTTAAAAATTATTTTCTTGGGGCGCCTGGGTGGCTCAGTCGTTAAGCGTCTGCTTTCGGCTCAGGTCATGATCCCGGGGTCCTGGGATCGAGTCCCTCATCGGGCTCCCGGCTCGGTGGGAAGCCTGATTCTCCCTCTCCCACTCTCCCTGCTTGTGTTCCCTCTCTCGCTGTCTCTCTCTCTGTTAAAAAATAAATAAAAAATCTTTTTAAAAAATTATTTTCTTAAAAACGTATTTTCTGCATTATTCTGTAACTTGGAAATATTACACAAGGTTTTACGGTGGTAAAATATGCACAATGTAAAACTGACCATTTTAACCATTTTTAAGTGTATAATTCAGTGACATCACAGTCAGAATGTTGTGCAACCATCACCACCCCTGTTTCCAGAACTTTTTATCATCCCAGACGGAAACTCAGTACCCATTAAACAACAACGCCCCATTTTTCCACCAACCCAGCCTCTAATCTCCTTTTTGTCTGTGTGAATTTGCCTACTCTAGGTACCTTGTATAAGTGGAATCATCGAACATTTGTCCTTTTGTGACTGGCTTGTTTCCCTTAGCATAATGTTTTCAAGTTTCATTGATGTTGAAGCACAGATCACAATATCATTCCCTTTTAAGACTGAATAATATTCCATATGTGCATAGACCGTATTTTGTTATTTTGTCTGCTGGTGGACACTTGGGTTGTTTCCGCCTTTGGACTATTGTGAATAATACATCAATGGTTTTAAGAAAGAAGCGAATTTATGGCAATGAAACACAAATACATTGTGTTTTGCTAAGAGTTCCAGATAATAACACATAAAACATAAGGAACTATAATAAGCAGCAAAAGTATAAACAAACCACAAAAACCAAAACACACTGTAAGTTCAGGGGACGAGCACCATTGCTTTAATGAATGGTGTTAAACAAGCATTTCGCTGAAGGCCCAGCATGAGCCACGCATATACCCTGAGTTTCTAACCATCCCAGGAGGTTCCTTTCCAAGCACCTGGGCAGGTAGCTTTGCTTGCAGGCAGGGGCGGTTGGTGTCACAAGAGAGATACAGGCAAGGTCTCTGGACCTTCAGAGGCAGGGACAATTCCTCGGGGCGGCGGGGGGGGGGGCTCTAAGGAGGTGGCAGATCTTGGCCCAGTGGTGATGGGAGCAGGCGAGGCATTAACTAGGGTAAATTCCTAGCACTGCTCTTTCTCAGCTAAACCCAGCTGGCAAGTTTCTGTTTCTTAGGCCTGTCCTGAGGGCTTCGGGTCCCTCTAGCTCACATTACTCACAGCTGTTAAGCAGTCTTAATCCTGCATTTAAACAACCTTGTTACTCGGAGTTGCTGTGTCTCCAACAAGTGCCTCGGATTTGCTTGTCTGGTTCGTGTGTGTGTCTCAGGGCAACAATGCCCCCGTCGGCCTTCTGGAAGAGCTGCGTTTCTTTGGGTGATCTGGGGCATGGCCCTTGTCCTCCTCTGCCCACTGAGTGGACACAGACTTGGGCTCACACGGTCTGCCCACGATGCAGCCGAGAGCCAGCCACTCCTGCTCTCCCCTAGCCACACAACCTTAGAGAAGTCACTCCGCCCCTCTGGCCCTGATGTCCGACGTGAGGGGACCCAGTGGTCTCCGCGGCCCTTCCGGCTCTCCAACTTTATGATCACCCATATCATGAGTGAATGACCCCCTCCAGCGCTCTTGGAATAAATGACTCAGCACTCTGATAGTTCTGTTGCTGTTTTTAAGGAAGCCTGATTATTTTGCCATCACAAGCAAGTGTTTGTTCCGTGGTTAAACAATCTGACAGTCTTGATCCAGCTGGAGTTGGGCTGAGGCTGACTGGGTTTCTTCACGCCGTCCTCTTTCAGGGAAGTAGCCCGGGTACCGACTGGCCGCAGACACACCGGGCGCTGTCAGGACTCTGAGCCGGTGACGGGGACCTGCTGTCTACCACCGGCCTTCCCCCGCAGCCCAGCTTCAAGATGCTGAGCCTGAAGCTGCCCCGGCTGTTCAGCATCGACCAGATGCCCCAGGTATGTGCTGTGGGTCCGGTGGTTGAGCTCCAGGCAGTGATGAGGGCGCCGTGTGGCCTCTGCCCCGGGGCGGGGTGGGGGGCTGCCGGCTTTGTCTTCAGCCAGCACCCCCGTCTCCCCCACCTACACTGAACCTGGAAATGGGAGGGATCCTGAGACTGTTGACGTCGTAACCCTTCCCTGTGACATCTGTATTTTATCCCGAAGCCAAGTCTTTCTTGAGACTCCACATCCGAGCTGAAGCCATGTAGTCAGTGGCATCCGGCTGGGTAGATGTTTCCTTTGGGCCCCTCCCTGGGGTGCTGGAAAGCAGGCCAGGGGCCAGGTCGCCTCGGGTGTGTGGCTTTGCCCTTGTCCGTATCACTTGCAGGAGGCTCGGGCCCCGTGTGGCTTGGGGCGAGGAGGAGGGTGTCTCGTGGGCCTCAGGCCTGGCCCCATCGTGGACTCCTGGGCCCGGGAGCTCACAGGCGGCCACCCCGAGACACCCGGCAGGCCTTGACAATCCGCATTTGTAAGCGGCCTGAGGTGAGGCCCCTCTGCTGGCGCACCCCCTTCCCCGGCGGAGCAAACACCACTTCTTGCGCACTCTTGTTGCCACGTCACATTCCCTTCCTTTTTGGCTGAAGACGAGCCAGGGTGGGAAGTTTCATCTGGAGGATGTCACAGACTGAAGGGAGACCCTTCCACGCTGCTGACTGCCAAGCACTCTTCTGACTTCCCTCAGGGGCCTAAGTCCTGGGCGCGCTCAGCCCCGCGCAGAGATGAGGAGCGGGCAGCCTGCCAGGCTCTGTCCCAAAAGCCTGTGCGGCTGGGTGGCTGCAGCTAGGTGGCACTGGGGGGTGATGGGACACGGGGCAGAGCAGTCTGGTGGAAGAGGCGAGGGACACGGCAGGTGACAGACAAATTAAAATGAGGCTGGCCTCGCAGGACGCCTCCTGTGTGCTCCCAGGGCCGTACCTCCTCCTGGTGCGGTTCTCCGCTGGCTTCTACCCACAGACTGCTAGTGGCTGCGATTAGTGGGAGCACGGGGTGATTCTTTGATTCATCCACTCATGAAATTTTTCTTGACGCCCTGCCATGTGCAAGGTGTCACTCTGCACCAGACTCGGAATAATCCCATACAAATCCTGCCCCTGAGGATTTTAAAATACGGACGCGCGCTTCTGTTGCAAAGTGGGTTAGGGTATGTCCTTAAAGACCCAGAGGAGGGATCGGTCACTTCCATCATGGGGGAGGAGGGGCTCAGGGAGATCTTTAAGATGGCTTGAGGGTCGGGGCGCCTGGGTGGCTCAGTCGTTAAGCGTCTGCCTTCGGCTCAGGTCATGATCCCAGGATCCTGGGATCGAGCCCCGCATCGGGCTCCCTGCTCCGCGGGAGGCCTGCTTCTCCCTCTCCCACTCCCCCTGCTTGTGATCCCTCTCTCGCTGTGTCTCTCTCTGTCAAATAAATAAAATCTTTAAAAAAAAAATAATAAGATGGCTTGAGGGAGGGTAGGAGGTGGGAGGTGGGCCGACCAGAACAGGTGGAAGGACTGGCGTGGACAAAGGCCTGGGCACAGGGAAGCAGCGAGCAGGCGTGGGGACTCTTGGGAGATGGGTCATGGGTGCTGCTGAGATGTCTCCCTGGGTGATTTGGGCAAGGTCGCATTCAGAGCATGTGCCCAGGAAAGACGTGAAGGGGAAGTGAAGGTCTCAATGGCTACTTTGTGGGCTTCTGAAGTGTGGGGATCCTGAAGACGAGGACCAGAAAACCCTGGAGTGCTAAAGAGGAACGTGTCTCCTCTGTCCAGGTTTTCATAGAGGTTGGAGGTGACAGTATCCTTTTTAGTAAAATGGTGCTAGTCAGAGGCGGAGAACCAACATCACACCTCACATCCACTGTTTTTTGCTTCGAAACCTTCCTTCGGCGCCTACATCCACTACCGGGCTTTGGGGCCCCATGCTCAAGGTTCGTGCGGCCGTGGAGCGAACAGTGGCTCTGCCTGCCTGGAGGGTACTTTTATTTGAAGATTTGCTGGGGGAGGGGGACAGGAACGTTTGTTGTTAAAACAGGTGCAAGTATATTGAGGAGAAAAATGCATATGTAATTTGCATGAATATTTAGAATAGACCTCCTACAAACGCTAAGCTTATTTTCGGTGGGCTCTTTGGGTTCTGATACCCAGTCTGTGGAGTGACCTTGGGCAAGATACTTAATCTCCCTACCTCAGTTTCTGCACCTGTAAAATGGGGTGATGGGAATATCTGCTTCCTGGGGTTACGGTTATGAGATGGCCCATGTGAAGTGCCTGGCACATGGGGTCGAGTCAGTAATGTCGGCTGCCATTTCCATCATCAGGTCTTCATACGGGGCCCTGGATAGCCTCTCCTTTAGCATATTAATGAGCTGTGTGGACTGGGCCACTTCCCCACCCTCTCTGAGCCTCAGTTTCCTGATCTGTAAAGTGGAGATAATATCTGTTAATTTAGTCTCACAGGGCTATTGTGAGGATCCAAGAAAAATGAAATAGAACAGTGGGATTATTATGAAAGAACGGTAGCATAGCCAGACGGTGTGGTCTTGGGTAGGAGGGCTTGGGCCCTGAGGACCCAGGAGCCAACTCAGTAGGCAAATGGTTTCTCCAGCTCAGGGTTTCTCAAAGTGGGTGCTTGGATCCCCGCCATCAGAATCATCAGGAGCTTATTAAAATACAGTATGAATGGGTACCTGGGTGGCTCAGTTGGTTAAGCGTCTGCCTTTGGCTTGGTCATGACCTTGGGGTTCTGGGATCAAGCCCCAAGGCAGACTCCCTCTCCCTCTGCCCCTCTCCCCTGCTTATGCTCTTGCTCACATGTGCTCTCTCTCTCTCATGAATAAGATCTTTAAAAAAAATACAATATGAAGCATGATTGCAGGCATCTTCATATTGTTCTTGATTTTAATGAAAAGGAATGCTTTCAGAGGCGCCTGGGTGGCTCAGTCGTTAAGCGTCTGCCTTTGGCTCAGGTCATGGTCCCAGGGTCCTGGGATTGAGCCCCGCATCGGGCTCCCTTCTCAGTGGGAAGCCTGCTTCTTCCTCTCCCACTCCCCCTGCTTGTGTTCCCTCTCTCGCTATGTCTCTGTCAAATAAATAAATAAAATCTTAAAAAAAAAAAAAGAATGCTTTCAACATTTCATCATTTAAGATAATGTAGCTCTATGTGTGTCTGTGTGTGTATGTAAATAACCTTTATCGAGTCAAGGATATTCCTTTCTACCTCTTGTTTTCTAGAATTTTTTTCCCTTTAAATAAGAATGAATTTTACAGAACTCTTTTTTTCCCTATCAATGCATCTTTTGAGATGGTCGTGTATGATTTGTTTAAGTTATTAGTGTGGTGAATTATACTGACCAATTTAGTAATGTTAAGTTAACCTTGCATTTAAATAAAACTTGGTCATGATGTAATATCTTTTTAATCTATTGCTGAATCAGCTAGTGTTTTGTTTAGGAACTTTTTTTTTACTTGAGAGAGAGAGAGAGAGAGAGAGAGAGCACAAGCAGGGGGAGGGGCAGAGGGAGAGGGAGAATCAGTCTCCCTGCTGAGCAAGGAGCCCTGCTGAGCAAGGAACCCATGCGGGGCTTGATCCCAGGGGCTTGATCCCCGGACCCTGAGATCATGACCTGAGCCAAAGGCAGATGCTTAACCGACTGAGCCACCCACTTGCTCCTGTTTAGGAGCTTTAATTCTAATGAGTTGACTTGTAATGTTTCCTTCGGATACTGCCATTGTCTAGATTTGGGTTATGATTGTGCCAACCACAATGAGTTGGAGAGCCTTGCCTATTTGTTCTGTGGAAAACTTTGTATAATATTAGATTTCTGTGTTCCTGAGTGGGTCGTAGAATGTACCTGCACGATTGTCCCGCAAGGCCACCACCTTGTGCCCCTCCCACCCAGGGGAGCACCGTTACCTGCTAATCTACATGTATGGCAGCCTGTGGAGTGGTGGATGGAATGACTCATCTTGCAGCTGAATTTTCTGTGTGGGAAGTTTTTTTTATAACAGCTTTGTTGAGATATAATTCACATACTATAAAATTCATCCTTTAAAATACACAGCCCCGGGGGTTTTAGTATGGTGACATACACAAAGTCTGTTGCACAAACTCTCACCATGGTCAATTTTAGAACAGTTTCATTACCCTAGAAAGAAACTCTGTACCCATTAGCAGTCATTTCCTACTTGCCATGGCAACCACTGATTTACTTTCTGTCTCTGTGGATTTGCTTCTTCTCTGTAATTCGTATAAACGCGATTGTATAATAGGTGGCCTTCTGCAAATGCCTTCTTTCATTGAGCATAAATGTTTTCAAGGTTCATTCATGCTGTACCATGTGTTAGTACTTCATTTGTTTTGTGGCTGCATAATATTCCATTGTATGGATGTACCACTGTTTATTCATTCATTAGTTGATGGACCCTTGAGTTTCCGTTTTTTTGGCTGCTACAAATAATGCTGCTATGAACATTTGAGTACACGTTTTTGCATGAACATGTTTTCAGTTCTCTTAAGTACATGCCTAGGAGCGGAATGTTGGATCATGTGGTAACTCTATGCTGAACTATTTTTTTTATTGTAGTAAAATACATTTCACATAAAATTTACCATCTTACCCAATTTTAAGTGCACAGTTCAATGGTATTAAATATATTCACATTGTTGTGCAGCAAGCACCATCATACATCTCCATAATTCTTTTTATCTTGTAAAACTGAAACTCTATACCCATTAAACAATAACTCCCCATTTCCCCCTCCCCTTAGCTTCTGAAAACCATCCTTCTACTTTCTGTCTTTATGATTTTGACTATTCTAGTACCTTCTATAAATGGAATCATACAGTGTTTGTCTTTTTGTGACTGGCCTATTAATTTCACTTACCGTAATGTCCTCAAGGTTCATCCATGTTGTATATGTCAGAATTCCTTCATTTTTATGGCTGGATAATATTCTTGTATGTATCTACCAGATTTTGCTTATTCATTCCCTCATCAATAGATACTGGATTACTTCTATGTTTTAGCTATTGTGGATAATGCTACTATGAACATAGGTGTACAGATACTTCTTTGAGATCTTGCTTTCAGTTCTTTTGGGTATATAACCAAAAGTGGAATTGCTGGATCATTTGGTAATTCTATTTGTAATTTTTTGAGGAACCACCATACTGTTTTCCACAGTGGCTGCGCCATTTTAAGTTCCCATCAACAGTTCACAAGGGTTCCAGTTTCTCAACATCCTTGTCAACACATGTTTTCTGGTTTTGTTTGGGTTCTTTTTTTTTTTTTTTTTTTTTTAATAGTAGCCATCCCACTGTGTAGGATGTAGTTTTAATTTGTATTTCCCTAACGATTAGTGAGGTTGAGCATCTTTTCTTGTGCTAATTGTCTGTTCATATATCTTCTTTGGAGAAATACCTGTTCAAGACTTTTCCTCATTTTTAAATTGAGTCATTTGTCTTTTTGTTGAATCGTAAGTGTTCTTTACATATTCTGGATATAATTCCCTTATCAGATATATGACTTACAAATATTTTCTTCCATTCTGTGCACTGTCTTTTCACTTTACTGATGGTATCCTTTGCAGCACAAAAGTTTTAAATTTTGCTATTATCTACTTTTTTATTTTCTTGCTTGTGATTTTGGTGTCCTAGATTCTAAGAATCCTGTGGCTAATTTGAGGTCATGAAGATTTAGTTCTATATTTTCTGCTAAGAGTTTTATCTCTTACATTTAGGTCTATGATCCATGTTTGAGTTAATTATTGTATGCGGCATGGGATAGGAGTCCAACTTTCTTCTTTTTATGTATATATATGTTGGTATCAAGTAGCTCCAGCATCATTTTTTGGTAAGACTATTCCTTCTTCAATAAATTCTCCTGGCCCTTTTATTGAAAATCAATTGAGTATAAATTTGAGGGTTTACTTCTGGACTCTAACTTCTATTCTCTTGATTTGTCTGTTCTTATGCCAGTACCACACTGTCTTCATTACTGTAGCTTTGTAATAAGACTTGAGAAGTGTGGATCTTTCAACTTTGTTTTTCCTTTTCCAGATTGTTTGACTGTTCAGGATCTCTTGCATTTCCATATGAATTTAAGGATCAGCATGTCAATTTCTGCAAAATAAATGAACAGAAATGCAGCTGGGATTTATTTTAGGGATTGCATTAAATCTGTTGATCAATTTGGGGAGCATTACCATCTTAACAATATTAAGTCTTTTAATCCATGAACATGGGATGTCTTTGCATTTATTTAGGTCTTTAATTTCTTTCAGTGATATTTTGTAGTTTTCAGTGCACAGGTCTCATACCATTAAAAGAGTTTGTGAAATTTATTCCTAAGCACTGTATTGTTTTTGATATTGCTGTACATGGAATTATTCCCTTAAATTCATTTTCAGATTGTTCATTGCTAGTATATAAAAATAAAACTAATTTTGGGTATATTGATCCTACATTCTGCAACCTTGCTGAACTCATTTATTAGTTCTAATAGTTTTTTAGTGGATCCTTTAGGATTTCCTATATGTAAGATTATATCACCTGAAAATATAGTTTTGCATCTTGCTTTCCTATCTAGATGCCTTTTCTTTCTTTTCCTTGTCCAGTTGACCTAGCTGGAACCTCCACTCTGATATGGCATAGAAGTGGCGAGAGCAGACATCCTTATCTTGTTCCTGATCTTAGGGGGAAAGCATTCCATTTTCCAACACTAGGTATGTTAGCTGTGAGTTTCTCATAGGTGGCCTTTACTGGGTTGAAGAAGTTTAAAAAAATTTTTCTTTTAAGATTTTATTAATTTATTGAGAGAGAGAAAGAGAGAGAGAGCGGGGAGAGGGGCAGAGGGGAAGAGGGGGAGGGAAAGGGAAAGGGAAAGAGAAAATCTCAAGCAGACCACAGGCAGACTCCTCGCTGAGCGCAGAGCCCATCATGGGGCTCAAAGAGAGGCTCAAGGCAGGGCTCCAAGGGGAGGGGTGGGGGGTGCTGCACACGGGGCTTGACCTCACACACTGAGATCATGACCTGAGCCGAAACCAAGAGTCTGAGGCTTAATGGACTGAGCCACCCAGGTGCCTCTGGGTTGAAGAAGTTTTATTCCTATTTTGTCAAGTGTCTTTGGGTCATGAAAGAGTATTAGATCTTGTGAAATGCTTTTTCTGTGTCTATTGACATAATCATGTGGTTTTGCTTTTTTCTCCTCTTAATTAATCTTGCCAGTTTGTCTTTTTTTTTTTTTTTTTTAATATTTGAAAAGAGGTGGATTTGTGGCTCAGTGGAGCCTCTCTGTTATGTATTTTATATCTCTAGTGTCTGTTATTTTTTATTATTTTCTTTCTGCTTTGGATTCCTTTTGCTGTTTCTTCTCTAACTTCTTAAGTTAATCATACTCTGCCTTCTAATGTAAGCAACTGAGTACATATATTTCCCTCAAGTACTGCTTTAACTGCAGACCACATGTGCTTTTTGAATTCATTTCTAATTCCCATTTTGGTTTCTTATGTAACTTACAATTGCTTAGAAGTGTGTGTGTATTTTTTTTAATTCCCCCAAAGTCTGGAGTTTTGTTATTGATTAAAATTAATTGATTGCAGACTGAGAGTGTCCTCTGTATAATTCCCATCCTTGAAATTTGTTCAGACTAGCTTTATGGTTTAGCACATGATCAATTTTCATAAATCTTCTAAGTGTGCCCAAAAATAATGTATAATCTTCAAATGGGGGCAGTATTGCATATGTGTCCTGTAAGATCAAAAATTTTTCTATTATTACTAATTTTATTCTGCTTGATCTATCCAGCATTGAGATATGTTAAAATCTTCCACCATGATGGCAGATTTGTGAATTACTCCTTGTGCATAAGTCAATTTTTGCTTTATATATTTTGAGCCTGTGTTTTTTAGGTACATCCAAATTTATGTAATATCTTCCTAGTGCAGTAAATTTCTTAATATTTTGTAGTGATTCTTTTGCTAGGTAGTAATGCTTTCTATCTTAGAATCTGTCTCACAGTCATGTAGCAACTCCAACTTTATTGTTTTTGTTATTTTTCTGGTTTAATTCTTTCCTTCCTTTGACTTTTAATGCCTCCCTGTCCTTATATTTTAACTGTATCTCGTGTAGATGGCACACAGTTGGGTTTTATCTAGTTTGACAGTATTTGTCATTTAACTGGACAGTTTAGTCTGTTTATAAAGATGATTGATATATTTACATTTATTTTGATCATCTTATGTGGTTCCTATTTGTTATTTTCTCTGTTGAGTTGTCCTTTCCTTTCTTGTTTTCTTTGGATTGAGTTTTACATCCTTATTTCTTTTTGCCTTTTAACATTTGATTTTCTCCTCCACTTGTTTTATAGTTAATATCTAGAAACATGCTCTATATTTATTAGCTTGGTGGCTACTCCAGCATTATAACATGAAAAATTATACTAGGCAGGAAGGGCAAGGGCTCAGCTGATCACACAGAATGTTCTAGAATGGGGTTTGTCCTTCAGACTTGTCCCAAATGAGAAAAGGAAGCCAGGACTTCATATCCACCATCAGTGGATGTGTGTGCTGCCGCTGGGCAGGGAGCATAACGTGGTCAATGTAGTGGGCTTTGCCAAAAGAAGTTCCCATAGAGGGATGGGTGGCTCAGTTCTGAAGGAGGGCAGTGTTCCCTGCTGATGCATCATGATATCTACTACAAGAAGACACCCTGCTTTAACTGACCTGACCTAGATGTCACATTAAGTAGAAATAATCACATGGCCCCAACCTAACTGCAGAAAAGGCTGAGAAACATAGGAAAGCAAATGGGATATTTGGTGAACCCCAACTGTCCCTGCCACACCTAACTTCTTGGATCTGAGGACTGGCAATGTTCAAAAACTCCTAGAAGCATAAGTTTGTCTTCAAATATCACAACAAAACCATTGTATTTTTCTCTTTCTGGAGAAATATTCTCTAATTTGGTTTTTCTTTCTTTTTTTTTAAGATTTTATTTATGAGAGAGAGAGAGTGAGCAAACATGGGTGGCGGGGAGGGGTAGAGGGAGAGGGAAAAGCAAGCTCTCCGCTGAGCAAGGAACCCGATGCGAAGCTCGATCCCAGGACCCGGGGATCATGACTTGAGCCGAAGGCAGATGCTTAACCAACTGAGCCACCCAGGCGCCGTTGGCTTTTCATATCTACCTCTTAATCTCTCTGAAGTGCTTTCTTTGAATCTGCTTTCAGTTCACTAATTTTCTCTTCAGTGAGATATAGTCTGCTATTTATCCCTTCAATGACTTTTTATTTCAATGTTGAACTTCCAAGTTATATTAGATTCTTTTTAAGTCTATTTTCATTAATATTTTTAAGCTATTTCTTTAAACATATTGAACATACTGATTTTATATTTCAGCATCTATTCCTCGAGCTTTCTTTCTGCCACCTATGGTTTTTGCTGTTTCTGAGGCCTGGTGTTGTTTGCAGGTGTGGGCATGCTTGTTGTGTTAAAGCAGAAATCCTCCAGAAAGGATTTGCATTTGCTTTTGTTACTTACCTGAGGGAGCCACAAAACTTGGACCTCTATTTATTTGTAACCACTTTAATTTTACTACTGGAGATTTCTTGGACCATAGAAGTAGTGTGGGTTTGGATCAGAAAGCCATATGAAATCTAGCTGGTGGTTCTGAATTCTGGGGAGAGATTGTTTCAGAGAGACAATTTTCCTTATTGTCTCCTTCTGCCTGGTTGGATTTATTTCACATTCTCTCACCTTTATAGTCCTAGCCTTAATGGCAAGGTCTGCCTTTGGTGGGCTTTAGGGTTCATCTTTTATTTGCAGAGCCTAGCAGCAGAAACTCTGATGTTGAAGGCAGCTTCCCACATGGGGCTCCCAGTTGCCCTTTGTTAGGGGGCTTTGTGACTTCCTTACTTTTGTTGTCATCTTGCTGATACATTTATCCAGCAGACGATGCAGAGTTCATCCGGCATTTTCATTGTTTTAGTCAGAAGGATCTTTCGTGACATCTAGTGGTCCATCATTCTTCCCAAGCCAGAAGGCCCCCAGCCATTCTTTCTGGTTCTTCCTCCATCATGGATAGAGGGTCCCAGTGATCTTTCCCTTCTGAGAACTCTGCTCACACTTAGCATTTCCATCCACTATAGCAATCGCTCGTTTCACTTGGGTAGATGCAGTGAAGCGTGATGGGCTTTTGCAAGCCAACAGACTAGCGGTTACATCTTGGTTCTGCTATTAATTATGGCCTTGGAAACGTCTCCCATGGAGCTTCAGTTTCCTTATCTGTAAAATGAGGTTGACAGTCTTGACCGTGCAGTCCTCTCATGATGATCCAGTGAAACAGGGTCTGCTCCTAACATGCGCTGGGTCTGAATCAGGAGAACCGTGGAGACCACAGAATGTGTAGAAGTTATGTATGGAGCTAGCAAAGAGTTCTATAGAATGGTTCTGTTCTCCCTTGACAAATATCCCTTCATAATCACAAAAGAGTATATGTAAAGCTCTAATTTTTATATAGCAGAAGTCAGCAAAATAGCAAAGATAACTAAATTTAATGATTGTTGCACATATCTGTATGTTATTGATGGATTAGTGATGTTTGGATGCGTAATAAAATAAAAACGTACATAATTTATAAGTTACTACATGTTTATTCCATTAAATTTATTTTTTGCCTTTATTTCAGCAAAATTATGGGTTATATTGCTGTAATCAACATTATCACATAATTTGTATTCTATTAACAGTAATTCCAAATTAGACCACTATTCTTGAGTCCCTGAGTCTTAGTTTTTTTTTTTTTTTTTTATTAATTTCATTTGGGAGAAACTTCTGGTGAGTTTCTGCTCAGTTTTGCTAAAGGTAGAGCAACTGGAATTATTGGAAAATATTCTTAAAGCCATATTTAGAATCAGAAATGAAGTATAAATTTTATCAAGTTCAAACACAGTGAAGTTGTATATGATAATTACAATTAAGAAGAAAAATTATATCATATTTTAATTATATATACATTACAATCTTCTATATGGCTGTTTTTACTCTCTCTTAACACAATACCTAGGTCCATAAAGTACTTAAATTTGATTTTTCTTTTTTCAAGAAAAAAGATACCATAAAGAAAACTGATAGAGCAATGTTTTGCTTAGTGAAAATTGTACTATAATCTATAATGCTCAGAAAAGTAATCTGTATGGAAGTTAATTTCAGGATTATTTGTATGTGAATCTTCTCTTCCATAGTTCAGAGATGATTTTGTTCCTTTTTTTAAGTTTTGTTTTCTTCAAACGTCATTTTTGTTACATATTTCACATGTGGCTCCTTTGGTTTAGAAAAATCCTATATGTATCTAAGATAATAAATGTGTACTTTGAATCCCTTTAAAAGTGAAATAGCCAAACCTCGATATTTTTGTAAGCTTTTGCTAACAACATCCCATAATGAATACGTGTGAAGTGCTCAGACTCAAAATTAATGTCATTTCCTCCCCAAGATGGGGTTTGCTCTGTATTTGAGGACGCTCTGTTTCACTGATTTCTTTCCATCATCTTGCATCTTGTCTAGATGAAATCTAAGAATGTAATGGCATTTATTTGGCATTCCCATGGTGTGAATCAGAGGTTTATGGTCAAGTTTGATATACGTTTCAGCAAGATGTCCCATATTGGGAGTGCCTGGGTGGCTCAGGGGGTTAAGCATCTGCCTTCGGCTCAGGTCGTGATCCCAGGGTCCCGGGATCGAGCCCCACATCAGTCTCTTTGCTCAGCAGGGAGTTTGCATCTCCCTCTAACTGCCTCTTCCCCTGCTCATGCTCGCATGCTCTCTCACTCTCTCAGATAAATAAAATCTTAAAAAAAAAATGTCCCATATTGGAGAAGATTCAGAGAATGTTACACACCATCTTTGAATTTTCCATAAGGAAGTCATCAGTCCTCCCAGTAAGAAACTGAGACCATGTATTGCCATTTATTTCCAGCTCTCAGATTGCTTTTGGATGTTTCGTCAAATTCTGACTTTGTATTGTTGCCAGAACAAATTACTACAGACTTGGTGGCTTTAAAACATGGGTCTCATTAGGCTAAAATCAAGGTGTTGGTGGAGGCTTGAGGGGAGAATCTATTTTCTTGCCTGTTCCAGCTTCTCGAGGCCACCTGCTTCGTCGGCTCCCAGCCCCTGCCTGACTTCAGAGCCAACAGTGTGGCATCTCTGTCCATTCTTCTATGGCCTCATCTCCCTCTGCCCCTCTTCTTCTGCCCTCTCCTTCCGCTTTTAAGGACCCTGGGATTATACCAGGCTCACCTGGATAATCCCGATCATCTCCCTATATTAAGGTTAGCTGATCAGCCGCCTTAATTCCATCTGTGACCTTCATTCTCCTTTACCACGTTAACCTCACATGGTCACAGTTTCTGGGATGAGGGCGTGGACAGCTTTGGGGGGCCGTAATCCTGCCTGCCGCAGACTTTCCAATCATGTTACACTGCTACCACAGCCTAGTCCATGGCAGATTTTTAAATCAGCACCTACAATTGAAAATTGTTTTCCTAGTTCTTAAAGACTGCATTTTTACAACAAAGGGAAAACCGATGGAATGTGCCATTGTTTCAACTTCCTTGCTTCTTCTGTAGGTCTGTGCTGTGTGCAGTGCTAGTCATTCAGTGGGACTTTTCCCCCTGGTACACCACACCTGAATTGAGCAATACTAATTTTTTAAGACATTTTATGTGTTTTTTTGTCACTTTATTGTCTATTAAATTACTAATATCCTTTGGATCCTCCATCTTAGATAGTGAGATGTAATTTGGTTAATTACTTTTTATCCATCTTTTATGTTTAGCCAGAAGAAATTTAGCTTCATTTTCTGTAAATATTGGGGCACATGTACAAAAAGCATCCTTCTTCTTGACTGAACATCAGACGCTTAATTTTTTAAAAACACGACACCAAAGTTCTCAACGACATTCACCTGTCATTGCTTAATACCTACAATGGTTGGCTATTACTTCAGCCTATTTGTAGTTCTAGTAATTGCATGTGAGTTGTGTACAAGCGGTTTTATGGTATTTTAATTGAGATCCTAAATGCTCCCTCTTGCCAGGGCTAAGCGTGGTCTGTCCTGCATAAGACAGTGGCTTTGTGTCCAACCCGGTGCCAAGGACACTGTAGGCACTCCCTAAATGGCAGGTTGTAATTGGTGCATCAGCTCGCGGCCTGCCCTTTGCCTTCTCCGTTACCTCCATGCCTTCTGCCCGCAAACACCTCACCAGACTCCTCCCTTGTCTCTCTCTCCTGCTTTGGCTTTTCGTGCCCGTGTCTTTAGGTGCATCTTGTCCCTCTTACCTAAAGGGAACCTCGTATTTGGCAATGAATTGAATTCTGGGCAGGGAGGTGACCACTGGATGCTGAGGGACGGGATGGGCCCGTCCTGCGTGCCCTGGGAGCTTGTGAGGAGTGGCAGATGCTCCCCTAGCCCCACCGAGTTGCAGCAAGATCCCAGGGCCATCTGCCGACACCTGTGGAAGAATGTTTGTGAGGCACCGATTTAGAGAAATTGTCACCCAACCAGCCAGCTCAGGGTGCCATCACAGAGTGCCACAGACTGACTGGACAAACAGAAATTTACTTCTCACAGTTCTGGAGGCTGGAAGTCCAAGATCAAGGTGCGGGCGAAGGTTGGTTCTCTGGAGGCCTCTCTCCTTGGCTTGTAGACGCGGCCTCCATGCTGCCCCTCACGTGGCCGTTCCTCTGTGCACACCCTCCCCTGGTGTCACCCCTGCTTCTAAGGGATGCCAGTCAGATGGGACCGGGATCCACCCCAACAGCCTCATTGTAACTTCATCCCCTCTTTTAAGATCCTGTCTCCCAAAGACAGTCACATTCTGAGGTACGGGGGTGGGGGGTGTGAGGGTCTTGAATTTTGTGGGGGACACAATTCAGCCTGTGACACCACTTTGAAGAAGAAACTGAGGCTCAGAGAAGTACCCGACAGTCCAAAATCACACCACAGGTCAAGAGATGAGCGCTTCCTCTCCTCCAGAGCCCTTCTGAGAGGCCCATGATAGCATAAGAGGCCGAAGAAATGAAGTCTGAGGTGTGCATGCAGCTTTCAGATTTGCCCCCCCCTCCCCCCGCTTCTGGGAGCTTGGAAAATGTCTTAACCTCCCTGGGCCTCAGTTTCCTTTTCTGTGAAATGGGGACAATGAAAGGCTGTCCCTCACAAGGTCATGAGGACTCCTTGAGATTTGGGTGGGAAATGCAGATTGCCCCCCTGACAGCACCTGACCCCCCCACTCTGCCTCGCCCCTCGGCCTGCTGTCAGAATCTGCTCCTATTTACCGCGAGCCAGAACGTGCGATGATTTTCCCCAGGTGATTAATGGCTAGAAAAACCAAGGGTTTGAAATGGTCGCAGTGGAATTTCAGGCATCAGCTGGCGGGTGCACAGCGTCTTTCCTGGAAGCCAAGCCTTGGCAGACACTAAAAGGAAAACCTGCTGCTGTGGCCTTCCACCCCGGGAACCTGGGCGTTCTCACTTCTAAATAATAGGCTGCACACAATTTGATTTCATTTCCTATTAAACTGCCTAGCCTGCAACCAGGGATGCGAGGTGGATTCCTACAAATCAATTCCACTGTGCAAATTAGCCAACATCTGCTAACCTGGGGCTGCTTAGGAATGAGACCCAGCTACGGAGTACTAAAGGCAATGATTGCAATTTGCCTTTGGGGGTTGAGACTGGGTATGAATACAAAATTGTTTTCAAATGTTTCATTTGTTGTTTAGAATTACGTAGCATGTCTTCTTTTGAGATCTACTCTATGCGAAGCGCTTTGGAGGCCAGAGCGGGAAGATGGAGGGAATGCCGCTCCTTTCCCCTGCTCAGAGGGGCTCAGAACAAGAGCGCATCGAGCATTTTGGCCTAATAAACTGAGGTTCAAGTTGAGGAGGGAAGGAGCAGGTCAGAACAGGCTCTTCTGGGACTGAAGGACTCCCATTCTTTTGTCCATTCTTTATCTATCTGTCCTTTTCTTTTTGGAAGGGCTGCTTTAAATCCTGTCTCTACGGCACGGTTAGTGGGTGGGCTTCCCATCCGTGTCTGGGGTCAGGATAGCAGGTCAGAGGAGATTCTCTTAATATAGGCCCAGTCCTGGCGTTGGTGGTCAAGTAGCCTCCCCAGATATGGGGCAAGATTCTTGAGTGCGGTCAAGTTGTCCAGCTTGTGAATTTCCCAGCCCTTCTGTTCCCCTCGGGCTCTTGACTGTGTTGGCGCTTTCTTTTGCTTCCCCAAATGCAGGATCCAAAGAGGGAAGAACGGTAGTCACACCCTGCGTCACCACCAGCAAAATGTACGCGGTCTCCCCCTCTGGCTCCCGTCCATCCACTACCCACCTGTGGGCCCCATGTCCAAGCTGTCCTGCAGCCCCCCTCCCTGTGTGCTACCACCCCCCATGTGCCAGCGCTCTGCAGGCCGCCTGGTCATGAGATCTCCTTCTACACAGGATCTGCTAAACTCATTCATGTGAAGGCGTGAATCATCAACAACAGTGGCTCTGTTCTGGAGTCTTTACATTTTAATAAGAGGCCAATGCCTTAATAAATTATTTTTATTTATAAAGGGAAGACTGAAATGTGAGATGGAATGCTAGACCCCCAATTTCAGCCGCAGGGCCTTCGCATGTCCACCAAGCACACGCTACCCTCCTCACATGCATTGAAGGCTGAAGGCCATGGGCCTGTCTGCCTCCCTGTCAGCGGCCCTGGTGGGGTGGGCAGCTGGAAGCCAGGATTCCTGCTGCTGGGGACAGAGGCCTGTCTGCTGTAAACCAGAGATGTCAGCAGGATTGAACCGTGAATCAAAAACTGGAACAAATTGCTTTAATCAGCTAAGACCCAAACCTAATTTAAATAGTATTTTTTCACTGGACCATGAACCAGCTTCATGGGTCCCCCTCCCCCTGGTTGACCAGTTGAACCCAGAACTGAACTAAGAAGGGAACGTATTCATGGCTTTTTTTTAAGATTTTTTATTTTATTTTATTTATTTTTCAGATAGAGTGTGCACACAAGCAGGGGGGGTGGGAGAGGGAGAAGCAGGCTTCCCGCTGAGCAGGGAGCCCGATTCGGGGCTCGATCCCAGGACCCTGAGCTCAAGACCTGAGCTGAAGGCAGATGCTTAACCGACTGAGCCACCCAGGTGTCCCTTTTTTTTTTTTTTAAGATTTTTTTTTTTAATTTATTTGTCAGAGAGGGAGAAAGAGCGCGTATTCATGGTTTTATAGGTGAGGACACTGAGGCACTGAGAGTCGTGGCCGGCTCAAGGACACATGGCACATCAGTGGCCCAGATTTGACTGTTTACCCTGGTAACCCCTCACTCTCTCCACTTGATTCAGAACCTCAAGACATAGTACATGTTACCCATTGTGTTCTTTTTTTTTTTTTTAAGATTATTTATTTGACAGAGGTGGGGGAGGTGGAGGGGCAGAGGGGGAGAGAGAATCTCAAGCAGGCTCCATCCCCAGCGCAGAGCCCAACATGGGGCTCGATCTCATGACCCTGAGATCATGACCTGAGCCAAAAGCAAGAGTCGGTTGCTTAACTGACTGAGCCACCCGGGCGCCCCCTATTATGTACCTTTGAATGGAGATTCTCTCTTAAGCTAAGAAGTTGTAACCCAGAGGAGAGATGGGTGGCTAGGTTGGCATTCTCTGTCTTCCCTTTCTCCCTCAGCCCTAGAAGACCACAGGGAAAACTGTAAAATGTTCTTGTGACTCATTTTATATTATGACTACTAGTGTTATCATTGTCATTATTTGCCTCGATGAATCTACTTATTTTTAGTTTACCTTTCAAAGCTTCTGACAACATTCCTCTACATCAGTGGTCCTTAAGTGGGGTCACTTTGCCCCCAGGGGATGTTGGCACTACTGGAGATGTTTTGGGTTGTCACAGCTTGGGACCGTGTGGGCCACTGGTGTCATTAGGGAGAGGCCATGGGTGCGCTCACGTGTTGCCTAGGACAGCCCTCCACAACACAGTTATCTGGCCAAAAATGTCCATAGTGTCAAGACTGAGAAACCCTGGCTCAAATCAACACGAAAGGGAAAGAAAGTCTCCTACAGATCCTCAGTGAATCAAACTCTCCCCTTTCCTGTGTTCTCCCCAGCCTCTGCCCTGCCTTGTGTCCTTAAACTTCTATAATACTTACAATCGCCCCAGGAATACAATTTGCATTCTACTTGTTTTCACTTAATAGCACATGCTGAGCTTCGTCCCTCTTGCCTCCTTTTCACAATTACATTTTTAATGGGTCCGATGGAGTCTTCTGGGCGGGTTGATGCCCAGAGGTCAGCTGACCAGTCCACCTGTCTTCTCGGGGCTGGTGACCCAGAGACGTGCCAGGTGGGCTGCGTGGGGAGGGGCTGGCTCGGGCAGGCCCAGCTGTGGCAGGCCCTGCTCCACCTGCATCCCGGGCTAATGCCATCACTGTCTTCATCATCAAAAAGCCTTTATGAAGCGCTTTGGTGAATATATCCTGGCACTGGCGGGGGGGAATCTTCTGCAGAGATCTTCCCACCGGCTCCTGACACCTGGGGCACGTTGGCTCAGACAGACAGCGTATATGTCTTCCAACCACGAAGGCATCCAGACACCGGGCTGTAGGCCCCAGGCAGAGGGCGCAAAACCAGATCCTTAGGCAATATTCATGACAAGAGTAAGTGTGCCTGTCTGGGAATGCGAAGATTGGCTGGATTCCCAAAGGGAGCCGGGGTCTTGAGTTACCTCCTCCAGCCGCTACAGGCTCCTGGAAGGACATGGGATTTTAGAACCTACGGGAAGGAGGAGAGAAGTGGGGGAGGGAAGCAGCTTGACAGCTCAAGGGCTTGGGGTCACGTGTTCCAGGCTTAAGAGTTCAAGCGCGCAGCCTGGGAGAAAACTAGATACCACCAGAGCTGTCCCTCCTGAGACCCTCTGGCCACCCCCTGGCCTCACCTCAGTGCTCCTGTCTCTTACCCCCATGCAGGTGTTCCACGAGCAGGGCATCCTCTTCGGCTACAGACACCCGCAGAGCTCCGCCACTGCCTGTCTCCTCAGCCTTTTCCAGATGACCAATGAGACTCTCAACATCTGGACTCACTTGCTGCCCTTCTGGTACCTTCCAGTCCCCTTGACTGGCCATGTCAATTCAGGAGCCCTGGGCCTGGGGCTTCTTTAAAACCCAGGGGGGTTGGGAAGGCTGAGAGTCCATGCTGGGATTTTGGGGACTCCCCCGTGGTACATGAGCACGGAGCTGGGAGATGTTGGGGCCGGCAGCTGGGGTGAGCTTTAGCATATGGATTCTAATAGGATTCAAGAGGCTCCTGGCAGCTTCCCAGTCTTTCCCTGCACTGGGGGCCTGGGTTGATCTCATCCCCTTCAGTTTGGAGGTTTTCGGAGTCCTCCAGAAGCCCTGGTTAAAATGTCATGAGCTCGAGGGAGTCAATCTCTCTGAGCTTAATGTTTTCCCGTCTGTAAAGTGGGAGGGATGGTCCGTGCCTTGCCCAGGGTTGCTGTGAGGATTACCGGGGGTGGGGGGTGGGGGGAAGCATTGGAAAAGGCATCGGGCAGGGAGCTGTGGGGGCCCCGTGATCATGCTGGAGCCACAGCGGCCAGGAGGCACTTTAATGGAGAAGCCATGAGCTCAGGGGTCCACTAAGACCCCTGTTGGCTGACACATGTGTGGCCCAGGGAAAGGGCACGGCAAGTCCTGGCACAGGCCAGACTCTGGAGTCTCCTCTGATCATTGTCCAGAAGCCAAGGGAATAGGAGGGACCCCAGGGTGTGCCGCACACAGAGATGGGCTCGAGGAAGGCCGTGCTTGCTCGGAAGTCAGAGGGCAGATCCAGGGCCGAAATGCAGGGCAAGGCTGGTGCCAGAGGCCTCCCCAGAGAAGAGAGAGCAGGCCTGCGGTGGATTAGGGAGATCCAGAAGGAAGTTCTAGGGCCTGCAGACTGCTCAGGGTGGCCTCCAGATCCTGCTCAAGGGGGCTCTTTGTCATTTTACTTTATGTGTGTGTGTGTGTGTGTGTGTGTGTGTGTCCTTTTAAATTTAAGCCAACCTAAGTAAATGTAAGTAAAAAGTCTAAATGCTCATAAAGTGCAACTTGCAGATGGGGACAGAGCCAGTGTCTTCCCCTGGCCCCTGTTCTCTTCCCTGGAGTTGCCGGTCCTCCCAGAGCCCCTCCGGAGATGTGAGCCCCTGGGGCGTGTGCACACCCCACTCTGAGTCCTTGCCTCCTGCTCTCTTCCCTGGCTTTCTTCCCTCCCATCTCCGTCTGGCCCCCAGGCCTCTCAGGCTGCATGGTGTTCCGTTGTGTGCATGAACCACAGGTGATTTATGGGGTTCTGCAGTTTGTGCTGCCGCCAGGAGCACTGGCCCTTCCCGGCTTGCCTGTGGGTCTGGGGCGCCTGTGCACAGATCCCTGTGGGGTGACTTCGTAGCTGTCCCGAAGCTGGGCCACTCGGGCCGAGGCTCCCCGCTGCATAGAGCCCCCGGCTCTGCCAGACCCTGGGAGATGGTCACCACTGAGCAACACAGGGTGGGGAGGGGTTGGGAGAGCCTGGAGTAAGATGCCCCTAAGGAAGTGGGGCCAGGGAGTCATCTTGAGATGATCGGATAGGTTTTGAGACCAGCACATAGCTTCAGCTCTGTTTTTGCTGGGACAGGAGGAGAAAGGTCGCAAATGTAACCAGAAGGTGGACGGATGCTCCTTGGGTTCCTGTGGGAAAAGCGTTGGAGTCTCCTCCCCTGGGAGAGCCCGTGGGCAGAGGCCCCGGCTTTCTAGCAGCGGTTGGTCTGTGGAAGTGGGCAGCTCTGCAGGCAGGCCCCCCTTGCCTGGGTCATAGAGGAGGCAGATATGGTGCGGAGCCGTCCTGTGTCTCTGTGTGGGGGTGGACCCAGAGAGCTAGACTCAGCAGATCGCAGCATGGGACCAGGCCACTCAGAAAGGCGATGGTAGTGTGAGAGGAGGAATAGCATGGAGAGGAGGGAGAACAATCGTCCTGTTGTCTTCTAGACTCTCCAGGCCCCTCCTGGGAGGTTGCTTCTGTTTGAGGAACCTTCCTGCAAGGGGACAAAGACAAACCACAGGGCTGGTGACACGGCCCCATATGGATCCTTTGAGGAGTGGTTGAGTGCCACGGGGTTCTTTAATGTAAGGTTCAAAGAGGTGAGGAGGTGTTATGAGGATTGATTGCCTTAGATATTTGATGTGCTAGTTTTCTGTGGTCCCGTTTAGGGGAACTCGGGCTGATCAAATGGAGATAGATCCCAGGGAGACTGGTGTCAGCTCAGTGAAGAATTTCCCGACACTTAGAGCTCCCTTGAGAGGTGGTGAGCTCCCCATCCCCGGAAGCATGCAAGCTGAGCCTGGAGAATCACTTAGGCAGAATGCTGTAAGAGAGATTCTGTCATTGCAAGGTGGGGAGAGGAATGTACTAGATAAATCTTAAGGCTCTCCTCTTGCCCCTTCTGCCCAGTTCTAACCGTAAAAGGATCCCACTCACCCTCCCTCCCTCGTAGTATTTCACCAAAGTGAGAACACACAGGGTTCAGTTATCCCAGGGGAATGGGGGGCAGCAGATAGTCTGTGAGGGGTGCAGAGGAGCCCCCAGCCACGGAGGTCGAGTGGGCCACGCTGTGTTCCAGGTTCTTCGTGTGGAGGTTTGTGACCGCCTTGTATGTGACAGACATCCAGAATGACAGCTACTCCTGGCCTCTGTTCGTGTACATGGGCACCAGCTGTGTGTACCCCCTCGCGTCCAGCTGTGCACACACCTTCAGCTCCATGTCCAAGAACGCCCGGCACATCTGCTACTTCCTGGACTATGGGGCCGTCAACCTCTTCAGCCTGGGTGCGTAGGGCCCCGCGTCCTCCTCCTCTCCCTGCGACTGAGATAGCTGCCCCCCCCTCCCCCCCGGGAGCTGGGCTCACCAGAAGGCTTTGATGGGCTTGCGGAAGAGTCATGGGAATGCCATGCCTCCTCCAGGTTCCTGATGTTTGGTAAGAAACTTGTCCAGAGCTGTGCTGGCAAATATTAACTGATTCAGTGGGGACAAAAGCCCTGATCTGTGGGGTAGGCTGACCCCCCACCATGGCCAACTTCCGGCCACCAGTGGGACCTCCCTGCACATCATCACGCAGTGATTCCTCTATGCAGATAGAGGAGAGGCATTAAAGGAAAGTTATTACTTGTGTTAATGTGGTTATTTAATTGTCAGTTTAGGTAGTTGGCGGGGTTTAACAGTCATCTTGCGAGACCTCTGAAACCTCATCCGTCTGCCGTCACAGGCCAGGGTGAGCCAGCTCTGCACGTCAGAGCTGCTGTCTGTCCTGCCTGACAAAGAAGGGGGCTCATGAACCCCGCTTGTCGAGAGGCTTAGACAAGTTAGCAATGTGCTCAAAGTGCCATGGGAACCGAGGGGTGAGCCCAGAGCAGGCGCGGGTGGGTGTCGATACTTGAGCCTCCTCGGGTTTTTCCTCCAATTATGGGGTCACCCCCTCTGGCTCCACTTCTCTCCCCAGCTGGTGGGCATCCCTTTGTCCCCAGGTCTCCCCTGCTCTGGCCTCTTCTCCCTCCTGCTCCTGCTCCAGGTGTGAAAGCAAAGGCATTGTCTTCCCTTGCCCACGGGGGTGTCCGTGAGGATCCCGTCCCCATCCTGGTTCCTCCCCTCCCTCTCACAAGTCACACACGCACGAACACGTGCATACACACGTACACACAGATGCACATACACACGTGCTCTCGTGCACACACACACACACGGGCTTTACCGTGTCACCTCCCACTCCTCCGCGCTCTGTGTCCAGCCCCCACCATTTACTAAAGCCGCAGTTGCTGGGCCCCCGCCTGCGGACACATGGCTTCTGGGCGCTCTCGCCAGCCTCTGACGCAGGGGCCTCTCCATGCTCCCAAACCACCTCCCTTCCTCTGGTCCCTGTCACATCACTCCCGCCTCTCCTCCTGCCTGTGCATGTTCTCATTCTCTTCAGCTGGCTCCCTGCTCCGCTCCCCAGGCCATGGGCAAGCTCAGAATCAGGCCTTGGGCCTCTGCTCTCGTGTGGTCCGGCGTCAGGGTGACCTCACACCATCCCCGAACACCTCTGGACCAGGCTCTCCCAAACCCGTCCTAGCTTACCACTAACCTGAGGCCCACGCCGTGTCCAGCCCTGTGACTGAGACTGTCCACATCCACCCCCGCTCCTGCAGTACCTCACCTGGCTCGTGGTTCCACCCCGACCTGGTCTCTTGAGTCAGAATCTGAGCCCTCAGGTTCCCCTCCCTCCCATGCCCCTGCCACCCTGTCGGGTAGTTCAGGTGAGTCTCTTCCCCATATTCCCCACATGGCTCCCCAACATGGCCTTTGCTCAGACCCTCCCGCCTCCCCCCCTGCACCCTGAAAACAGCCTCCTCTCTGCCTCCTGGCCCTCCCCGACTGCCACCGACTCCCCTCCACCCCCCCCCCAGGCTTCTCTAACACCTTCTGACCACGGCTCCCTCCCACTTAAGACCTTTCAGGATTCCCAGTTACCCCAGATGAAGTTCGAACTCCTTAGTCTAGAGGCTTCCAGAGCCCTTGATCACCTGCCCAGACTCAGTGCCTAGACGGCACCTGAGACAGGTCACGAGGGGCATCATGTAGTGCTTGCTTTGTGGCCCAGCCGCCGCCACCCCTGAAATCCTGGGCGAGGTTCTTCACCTCACCAGGCCCCAATCCTCCCGTCCACAAACTCGGCATCGTGCCCTCCTCATGGGACGGCACGAAGATGAATTGAGTGTTGCAAGGGGAGTGCGCAGTGGCTGGCACCTAGCATCTGAGGGGGCCGTTACCACGGCTGTGTCCTGAACCCTGGCGTCCGTGCCCTGGGATGGTGTCTCTCATAGGCGAGAATAATGAGGCACCAGGAAGGGAAGTGACTCGGGTCACATGGCTTGTAAATGGCAGAGCCAGGGTTCGAACCAAAGCCCCGGGGGTCAGCCGCCACCCTGAACGGTCTCCCTTCCCGTCACTGGCTTTCTGGATTTGTAAGCGTTCCTCAGGGTCCGGTACCCTCCCATAGGCCCTTCTCCGGGATCTTCCCCTTTCCCTCCCTGCAGGCCCTTCAAGGCTGGGCCCCCAGTCACGGCTTCCTCCAAGCCCCCAGACCGGGACCCCCTCTCTGAAGCTCTGGGCCCCAGTCTCATCAGTGAGCCCTTCATTTCTGCTCCTCAGAACGGCTCCCTGAGGACGGGACACCGGTCCTTCAAGTCTGGTCTTCCAGCCGGTATCCTGGGGCCTGACACAGGGGTGTTCTGGGAACAAGGAAGGAAGGTCTCGCCAGCGGAAGGGCCTCTGGCTTCCACCTCAGACTCCCTGCCCCTTTGTCCACAGCCACCTCTCCTTCCTGTTCTCACTTCTACCCTGTGGAAACCCGCAGTCCCGAGGGTGGTGTTTGCGCCTACTTCCTCCCTGGTTTCCAGCTATTTCTCCCTCTAGGCCGTCCTGTGCACTTTCACTCGGTTTTGGCCATCTTAGTCCCTCACTCAGAAAACTTCCATGGCTCCCTATGGCCTCAAGAGGATGTTTACTTTCCTTAGTCTCTATCCAAAGCTGCCTCTATTCCTGCTCCCTGGAAAGCCCTCTAAAGGGGTCTGAGCATCAGTACAATGTGTGTGGGGGTGGGGAGGCGGTCCCCCACGCCAGCCCAAGCAATTCTCCAACAGCAGCTGGGGGTCCTACAATTCCGCTCATTTCTGACACCGTCCTGGGGACCGCATCTGTTCCCACAGGTGAAGGGCTTGGTCCCACAAGACCATCTCCCCCCTTCAGATGCCAGACGCAAGCCCAGGTTCTTACAGACCGGCTATACGTCGGAGGTTCCAATGACCCTGGCTCCCAGAACTCAGAGAAACATTTTACGTACTGGATTACCAGTTGATTATAAAGGGGTAGAACTCGGGAACAGCCAGTTGGAAGAGATGGACAGGGCAGGGTGTGGGGAAGGGCTCGGAGTTCAGTGTCCTCTGAGTGCGCCCCCTCTCCCTGAATCACCACGTGGTCACCAACCTGGAAGCTCTCTGAACCTCTGTTTGGGTTTTTATGGAGACTTCATTCGTCATGACTGATGAAGTCATTGGCCATTGGCAATTGATTCAACCTCCAGCCCCTCTTCCCCTCCCAGAGGTCAACCCTCCAGTCCCCTGCTTTCCAAATCACCTCATTAACATAACAAAAGACACCTTCCTCGCTCTCTTGGCTTAGGAAATTCAGGGGTTTTAGGCGCTTTGTGCCAGGAACAGTGGAGAAGACCAAATGTCTATTTCTTACTAGAAGTCATTTGGCTTCTCACTGCCGTTTTGGGCAGGGTCTGGGGCTCCCCCGCTCTTGTGTTGCCCGCGGAGATTGGCGTGCACCTTGGCCCCAGCCAGCATACACAGAGCGAATGCATCCTGGTCCAGAGGGGAACCTCCCGCTCCTGTCAGGCTGAGGAAGAGTCTGTCCCCCAGGAGGCGGTTCCCAGCTGAAATCCCATAGGCAGCCTGCTGATTATCACCTCTTTCTGCCTGTGTGACCCTGGGAACACCACTTGGCTGCACCAGACTCCATCTGTCAAATGGGGTCAGAGGCAGAGCTTGAACTTGTGTGGTGGAGGCCTGCTTCAGCTTTGAGCTAGGATTCCAGCTTTCTCTGTGTCTTTGGAATAACAGGTGAGCGTAGGGCTGACCCCTGAGGCCCTGGGCGGACAGGCCTGTGGCTGTCTCTCCCAGAGGAGACCTGGTGAGGGTAGCTGGAGAGGCCTTCTGGGCCAGGCCTCCGGACACACGTGGCCCCTTTGGAAAGGACAGTGATCTCTCCTGTTCTTTCAAAGAAAAGCTGCAGCAGATGGGTCTCCCGAGGGCCCTTGGGGAACCCTCCTGTCACAGACTCCCAAACCTAAAACAGTGAAACATCAAGGCTAGCCTCTTACACCTGCCTCTCAGCTGGCCAGTCCCCCAGCCCCCTGATACCAAAGGCCTCCTCCCCTTGACAAGGTCCCTCCCTCCCTGCGACGTCCGTCTTTCCACAAGGGGCGCCCCGTGTCATCGGCAGGTGAGATGTGCACACTCAGAAAAGCTGAGCACTCTGAGGTGTCATCATGGACCAGAGCTTGGGGATCAAAGGGGGGACTGTCACTGAATTGCCTCAGGTGGGAGCTTGGCTTTGCCGCTTTCTAGCTGTGTGCCCCCCAGGGGGGTTGCTAACCCTCTCTGCCTCTGCATCGTCATCTGTAAGTGAGGATAAGTTTAGGATGTATGTTAGAGGGTCATTGTCAGGATTATGTGAGTTACTGAGTGTAAAGCCCTGGGGGCAATGCTGGGCTCATAGTAAATTCGCAGGGTAGGGTTTGGTAGGCAGAGAAGAGACGTAGGATGTTCTGGGGCGGGGGCGGCGGGGTGGGGCATGACACAAGTGACGTGCGGCGGCAGGGCTCAGCCAGACGCTGGGGTTGGGCTTCCCAAGGGTCCAGGCTACACTGCGGCCTGGCTTCTGGCCCAAGGCTGGTTTTTTCCTCTCCAGGCTCAGCCATCGCATACTCGGCCTATTCGATCCCGGACGTGATGGTGTGCACCACATTCCACGACTACTACGTGCCCCTGGCCGTGCTGAACACCGTCGTCAGCACCGGCCTCTCCTGCTATTCCAGGTACCCGGCTGCTGGGCCTCGGAGGGCGGGGGGACGCTCCGTGGGAGGGGCTCTTGGAAGCCTGGGGCTCAGTTCCAGACCCGCTCCACGGGCACACATCCGGGACGTTCGAGGGGATTCCACACTTGGCTTAACACTCTGCTGTCACTGTCTTGAACTTCATAATGATTTTTGAACAAGGGTCCCACACTTTGCTTCTGCGCTGGGCCCTACAAATGATGTAGCTGGTCCTGTTGCGGGGCGGGTCGCTTATTTAGCCTTCTTGAACCTCAGTTTGCTCATCTGTAAAATGGGGCCCACACATCTACCCACCTTGTGAGGGGGATGTAAGGGTTGCAGGGAACGTGCCTGGCATGTCTGGCCGAGGCGGCACCCCATCGATGGGCAGTCTGCTGACCGTGACTGAGCAGGCCTGCGTCTAGACACACATGCTCCCTGGCCGATGATATTCACGTGTCTGCTGTGTCCCTGGGGAAGCCCCATGGCTGTGAGTCTCACCCACTCACACTGGCTCTAATTCCCTCTGGTTTCTCAGTTTCACTCCAGAAAGCTCATTGGAGCGTGAATCCAAGAGACATTGTTTGGGGGCTAATGACTGTAGTTTACTCAGCTCTTTGTAAAAGTGGACTGTCCAAATTTCTGCTTCCCTAAATGATTTAGAAAACCTCTCAAATGGTGGTGTTGGGGGGACAGCCCTGTCTGGATGGTGCCGGGGTGCTGGGTGCTCCCTGGGCTGGGGGGCTCTCGGGGAGGGGGGCTGGCTTAGGAAAGGGCCCATGGGAGGCTGGCAGGTTGCACCCGATCCTCTGCCCCCATCTCGATTCCGGGGAGCCAGCTGCAGTCTCCCCATTAAACCATTGTTCCCCACCCCCCAGGAAGAAAGGGAGGGGGTGGGAAGTTTCTGTACCTTCTCTGCAATGACTGTGGCTCTCCCTTTCCTTGGGTGACACTAAGGTGTCGTGGGACCGAAGGTAGGCAGGTTTCACAAACTTGACAAGCTGGTTTTCTTTAAAAAATGGAAGGATAGAGATTCTTAAAGAGCATCAAGAATACTTGCCCCAACTTGTCTCCACTTGCCTGTCTTGAGACCGGTTGGGAGCGTGGAGTTGCTTTGCGTGGGAGGGCATCTCATTTCTAGGTTCAGTGTCAACAACGAGGGTTTGTTCATCCCACGAAAACAAGCCTGGGGGAGGGAGTGGGAGCTCAGCTCTCTTCCCTCTCCCTGGAAATGCAGAGCGCCCCTACAGCTGTGAGGACAGAGGGTCTGCCCACTGGGGTGGAAACCGAATCAGACATCACCGGGTTGTTCTTGCCTCCTCCCCACTTCCTCAAGGACTCTTGTCGATTAGAAACTCTTTCTGGAGCTCAGCCTCTGTGCCAGGGTGGAGCTTCGAGGGCTGCACGGGTGATGGGGAGGAGGGGATGGGGCCCTGCCTTGGGTGAGACAAGGCATAACACACACGTAGAAAAGTAACCAGGATGCCAGCAGCAGCCCAGCAGAGATGAAGCATGCCCTGGAGGCACGGGGCCCAGATGTGTGGACACACCTAGCTCTGGTCCTTGGATGAGTCACAGTCCTGTCTGGTTAGCTCCTGTTGGCTGCGTAGCTGTGCTGTTTGGGTGAGAGGTGAGCACTGTGGGCTGAGGGGGCATGGAAGGCTCCATGAGTGTTGAAGTAGAAGTCCCAGAGTTCATGATCCAGGACTGTTTTCCTAAGAACCCCCAATGCAAATTCGCTGCCTTTTTTTTTCTTTTTTCTTAAAGCTTCCTGAATCATCTATAAGCCACCAGGGTAGATGGTTTTCTTCTAGCCAGAAGTCCATCCTGGTTGTTAATAATAAATGGGTCTTCTGGATGTAGCACGCCTGTTACCTTTGGACAAACTTACTTGACCGAGTAGGCTGGCCAGGAATCTCCTGATGCCTGTGTTTGGAGGTTTCTCTCTTGTCAATGAAATGGATTATTTCTGTTTACTTACCGGACACATCCCTTGCTATTCCATCTCTCCAACCATTCATCCAGCCACCTCCTCATTCACCATCCCCCTACCCAACCACCACCTATCCATCCATCTTACCCACCCATTCACCCATCCACCTACCCAACCAGCCAGCCAGCCAGCCAGCCAGCCAGCCAGCCAGCCATCCATCCATCCATCCATCCATCCATCCATCCATCCACCCAACCCATCCAGCCATCCATTCATCCACCTACTCATCCACGCATCCATCCATCCAGCTACTCATCCACCCATCCACTCATCCACCCATACATCTGCCTATCCATCCTCTCACCCATCTGCCTACCCATCCATTCATGCACCCATCCACCCATTCATTCATCCATTCATCCATCCATCCATCCAACCAACCAAACAACCAACAAGTCAACCAACCAACCAACCAACCAACCACTCAATATTCCTTAAATGTCTGCCATACTCCAGGCATCATGTTAAGATCTTAGAATACCAGGAGGAGTGAGGCCCAGCCCTTGCCCTGAGAGAGCACCCAGTGCAGTAGTCAAAGCCGACTATAGACCCCCCCCCCAGAAGCCCAGATGGAGTCATCGTTTCCTCTAAAGGCCAAAGGAAATGGCATATAGAGTATAGCATTACAGAATGTAATGTATGCAAGTAATGATAATACAAAATGACACCCCCGCTTGGATACACAAAGTTCTGCAAAGTGGTACTAGGACTGAGTATTGAGGGAGGTTGAACACCTGAGCCGGAGAGGGGGGAAGGGCCTTTGGGACAGAGCAAACAGCGCAGAGGGCCAGGGGGCCAGAGAAGACAGCCCTGGGAGGCGGCAAGGGGCTTCCGAGTTGCCGGAGCTGCCCAGCTGGAAGGAGGAGCGTGGCTAGAGAGGGTCTCCCACAGTAGCTGGGATTTGAAGTGCCTTGTGTGTCCTGCAGCGGACTGGTCCTGTGCTGGTGAAGGACAGTGATCTCTGTGGGAGGGCCATTCCACGGCCTCAGCTTCCGAGCCAAGGGGCTTCCAGGTGTGTCTCTGGCTGCTGGCGTGGGGGCTGGAGGAGGCCTGTGCTGGAACGGAAGCCGAGGGAGGGGGCCAGAGGCAGAGTGGGATGTCCCATCTGAGGGGCCTGTGCGGTCCCTTCTCGCCTGGTCCTCTTTCCTGTTTTCATCCCCTTTGTCTTCAGTGTCTGAGGAGTGAGAGGGCTGACTCCTGCACCAGGAGTGACTCGGCCCCCATTCACTTCAGGAGAACCCCCCCTGGGGTCCCAGATTTCACGGACTTCTGGCTTCACCTTAAACAAGGGCATCTGAGAAGATGTCTCTGGGTGTTCTACCATGCCAGGGCTTCAGAGTCTTTTCCGAGATCTCTCTCCTTGCCTTCCTCCTTCCCCAAGGCCACCCTGCCTCCGCCTCAGGCTCCATCAGTCCATGGTGTGGCCAGGAGTGGCAGAGAGCCGCCATCTCCTTCCCGGAGCAGGAAGCAGAGCACAGACCTCCTGAGTGGTCTTTAGTTATTCACGTGCTTGCCAGAATATCACGGTCTAAATGGCATTCGTTCCGTTATAGTACCGAGCACTGTGGACTCCCTGGAATCTAGTTCAAATGAATGTTCCAGAAACCTGCCTGCCTTCTTCTGTAGCAAGCATTTGAGAAGGGAGATGAGAGAACGCATGACCTCTCTGTGGCTCTCAGAGCAAGGTGGGGTGACGGAGACCCTGCCTGCTCATCCTACTGGCCACCCAGAAGCCTAGGAAGGTGTCCTCACTCCCTTAGGGACGTCAGTCACCCAGAGTTTGCTGTCCATCACAAGTCACCGTAGGCACTTTATTCACCCATCCAAGGCGTCCAAAAGTGGTTTTGTTTTGACAAACAGTTGCTCGGTGAAATGTCCTGTGGTCAGTGCTGTGAGGGAGAGAGGTGACTTTTCATCCCTTGGCGGTGGGTGGTGCTGTGGCTGGGAGAGGGTTTGGAGGGCAGAGCTGGAGTCAGGAGGCTCACGGGCAGTCAGTGGTTCTCAGACACCTCTGGAGGTCGGAGGGCTCAGCCAGATGACAAAGTGCGCATTCCTGTGATGTCACCCATGCAGTAAAACAGCCATAACCACACACCGCGCGCACACGATACACACAGGCGTGTGCGCGCACCCCCTCTGCAATAGAATGTTTCCAAAGGCCCACTAGTTTCAAGCGCTGGTTCCAGAATTTGCTTGCACATCCTGTCAGCTTTGTTGCAACAAGATTTATCAGGTTTTAGAACAGACTGATATTGCATTGACCCTCTCCTGGTGGAGGCTTCTGCCAAAATCCAGTGTTTCCTGCCAACCTGGTTCTAGGCAGATGAGGCCTGACTTCCCTAAACTGGTGTCTCCGCTCTGCGGTGCAGGGACTGTCTTCCCAGGTGGGGCTTCCGAGACTTGGGGGCAACCAGTGCTTTGGAGGATTCTGTGGCTCCCGCCCCTCCTTCCTGGAATCTGTGGCTGGGGCGACACCCTGTGGCTAACTGTAGAATTGCACCTTGGTAGCGGGAGGCCCCTCTCTGTGGCTGCTGGCCCTTCCGCCTTTTATTCTGTGTTGCTGTCTCTCTTCTGTTCTGCTTTTTCTCCTTTTTTTTCCTGTAGACTCGGCTTTGCAGATGGAGAGGCTGGTTCGTTTGCCCCTGGGGAAGCACTTTATCAGGCTGGGCGAAATGTTGTCTCAAGTCACAGGAAATCCATGGTTTGGGGGATGGCCCTCGCCAGCCAGAGCCAGCTTTCTTCCTGTGTAAGTGGTCACAGAAAGAGCATGCTTTCACAGTGAGCCTCTTTGAACCCAGAAAGGATAGACGGTGGCCGTGCATGGGGAAGGAGGGAGCGGGCTTGCGGTTGGACTGGGTTGGCCAGGGTAGGCTGTGAAGGCTGTTGAGCCAGGCTCTGGCTGTGGGGGGCAGTGGGAGTGTGTCCCATTTGCTCCCTGGGGCAGAGGGGATATAGGCAAGGATGGAGGCTGGGTGGTGGTCCGAGGCCTGCTCAGCCTGCTGGAGGGGTGGGGGTGTGAAGCTTGGAAGCCAGACCGCGCTGGGTATAAATCCTAGCTTCGCCTCTTATCAGCTCACCTGACTTTAGGCAAGTCACCCAGAACCTGTCTGTTCCCTCCTGGTCCTGTTTTCTGGCACAGCATAGCTGTAAGGTGGGGAAGGGGAGAGAATGAATCTCACTACACACCTTTTATTAAAAGCTGCCATTTAGCGAGCATTCCTCTGTGAGGTGGGTATGCTCCTCGCAAGTAGGGTTTCATCAAATCTTTGCAACAAGCCCGCGATGGGGTACCGTTGTTGTCCCTGCGTTACACGTGAGGATTTTGAGGTGCACAGAGGTTACATAACCCGTTGGGGTCGCATGATCACGGAGGGTTGAGGCAGGATTTGAACCCAGACTGTCCAGGTCAGACGCTGCTTATGAATCATGGCCCAGTGCCGCCTCACCTCTCCCAGGGTTGGTGTTTACTCCAAGGCTGGGGGTCTTGTTTGGGGGGATGATAAATTGAGGTCCCTTATTTCTCTTCCTCCTTTTCCTTCAGCTTCTCTTCCTTGGCTACCCCATGCCTGCCATGACTTAGGATGGGGTCAGGAGAGGAGAGACCTGCAGAAGTAGGCTTGAGAGAAGTTGGAGCTTATCCCTGGAGGGGATAAGCTGGGGGGCTTCTCGGGGCCCACAGTGGCTGCCTCTTACTCTGGAGCAGGGATCCTCATGCTTGGCTGCCCTGAGGGCTAGGCATAACACACCAGCCTGGGGGACGTGAGGGTCCCCTGAGGGCTCAGGGGGCGGATGCGGGAGTCTCTGCCCTGTCCCATGCCAAAGGACATGGGGAGCAGAGGGCTTTGTAGTCAGGTGACTGCACCGGCTGTGGGGCCAGGAGTACGCTGGCCCGGGTCCGAGGGCCCGGGTTGGGTGGAGCAGCAGATTGTGTTTGGTAGGGGAAAGGGCAGGCTGTGGGCTGGGACAGGGCGTCTGGGAAACAGGGGTGGGGAGCAGTGGTGGGACACGACTCCATCCCCCGTGGAGAGCATGCTGAGGGGCAGGACTGTCAGGAAGGGCTGAGAGGGCCCAAGGGTCTCCAATGTCTGACTGACTGCCCTGGAACAGCCACCCCACCGGCCTTGGCGCCCTGAGTCTGCACACCACCTTCGTGGGGACCCCTGTGAGCACCGAGAGAGGACCCAGCCCTCCACAGTACACTGTGGTATTGAAGCGGGGACGTGCCCTGCCCCCCTGCCTGGGCAGCCCAGCCTGGGGCCTGAGCACTCCTTACCTGAGCCCCAGCTGAGGGCTGTGATTTTGTGTGGAGATTCTCCCTGCTCCTCTCATGTCCTCTCAGTATCCAGCCTGTCATCTGTGCTGCCCCACTCCCCACGCCCCGGGCTGCCAGCCCCGCACCAGGTGGGCCCAAGCCCGCTGAGGCCCCGTGGCGCTCCATCCCAGAGGCCCTACAGTCAGCACCACTCATTTTAACATTGGCTTCATTTTTGGACTGGAGGCGGGTTGATGAAGAAGAGGGGAAAAGGCCACATTTACTCAGTTTCCCCAGGCCAGTGTCCCTGGGTGTGGCACTAAGGATTCCAGAAAGTTCTTCCAAGTCGTTAAACACTTCCCTGAACCCGGGGCTTCTGCACTGCGATCAGCTGGGCAGCTCTGACTGGTTAGATCTCTCATCCTTCCCAGACTAGCTTGCCCCAGGAGCCTGTGCCAGGGGGCCACCCACGCCCCACACGTCTCCCTGTCCTGTTGTTACTGGACTTCGTAAAGGCTCCTTAGCAGCTAGATAACTTGCCTCTTGAAGGGCCTTTCCAGCCCAGGACTTCCACTCTGGCTTCGTTGGACACGATTGCTTTCTCATGATGCGGCCCCAGGAGATGGTTTCCCCTGAGGCCTTTCCACATGCTACCACTGGGGGCGGGAGCAATGGACGAGGCCGGTGGAGAAGCAGCTGGTCTCAGGAGGAGGTTGCACAAAATACTTGCCTTCTGTTGATGACTTGCCCTCGGTTACTTGTAATGTGCATGTGTGTGTATCATTTACTGAAACTGTTTTCATTCCAGTCTCTTCCTCCTTTTTCCTTTCCTGATTTAGGTTTCTTGAAATCCAGAAGCCCGGGCTCTGTAAGATGCTTCGCGTCCTGGCCTTTGCTTATCCCTACACCTGGGACTCCCTCCCCATCTTCTACAGGGTAAGGGCCCAGCTCCGTCTTTTCTCTGCCTGTTGGCAACACCAGGGAATCTGTTGTTTCCTGAGGTCCTGGGGGTCAGAGCACCAGGCTGGTCACTGCAAGACACGTGGGAGTTGAGACCTTCCTTAAGAGCAGGTGCAGAGTAGTGAGGAGATAGCAGGAACATAGACGCCGTGAAAACCACAGGCGACGCATCAATGGCCGGCACTGACTGGGGGCTCAGAAGTAATCATGGAGGGCTGGGTAGGGGAGGCAGCCTGGGGTTTAGTGGAGGGACAAGGAGAGTGGGCTCTGGAGGCAGATCTCTAATACGTACTCACTGTAAGACTTTGGCAAGTTATGTACTGTCTCTGTGCCTTGATTACCCTCATCTGTAAAATGGGCATGGTAGTAACACCTCAGTCCATCAGCTGTGGGGGAGATTACAGGAGAGAACGTATAAAATGCTAGCTGGTGACAAGTGTCCAATAAACGCATTATTATGTATTATCATCAATTAACATACTAGGAGCAAAGGAAAAAGTATGAAGGAGGGTCTTAAGGATAAATGGGGATTAGACAGATAACACGAAGGAAGAGGGTGTAGGAAGGACACAAGAAGGGGGAGAGCCCAGGAACTCTCAAATCAGACAGACCTGAGTTCAAATCCCAGTCCCACTGCTCACTGGCTGTGTGACCCTAGGCAATGCACATAACCTCTCCGAGCCTCAGTTTCCTCATCCATAAAGGAGGCTAACATCCCCTCTTGCACCGGGGGGTGGAGAGGGTTCATCAGATCCGCAGATCTGAAGGGCTCAGCTGTGCCTGGCACATGGCCTGCACCGGTGAGTGGAGTTCCCCTCCCAGGGGCAGCCTGAGGCTTGATGCATGAGGCAGGGACGGAAGGGGAGGGTCAGAGCTGGCTCCACTTGTGTGGGCCCGGGGGAGACCCCCCTGACTCCTTCCTGGAGGAGAGAGAACACACATAGGAAACCAGAGCAGAGAGAACAAGCTGGTCCCACGCCCCACCCAGTCGCATAGCTGAGGTCTGCGTTATTAGGGACACCATGTGCTCCTGGCGCTCGGCTGCAGCTGACGGTGGGCAGTGGGGAGGGGAGGCCTCATCCCGAATGGTGATGTTGATGAGCGCGCAGCTTCGGCAATCAGCCTGTCTGGATCCAGATCCTGACTTCACTGCTCATTAGTGGTTCGCGTCACCCTCTGGCCTGGCTTCCTCATCTGAAAAATGGGAAGCTAGAGTCTGCCTCATGGTAATTGTTGAGGCGAGGCGCTGATGAAATCCCACGAGAGAGGGGCTGGCCCAGTGCCCCAGGTTAGTGACCGCTGTTGTCGCTATTCATAATGGTAACACAACAACTAGGCTTAGCTCTCAAACAGCATCATGGCTGTAATTAATACATTTTGATGACTCAGAAGGCCTTCCAGGGATTTCGGGGCCTTAAAGCCTTAACGAGGAACATGAAACCAGGCGGTGCGCTGGTAAGAAGTGAGTTCAAGGGTGAATAGACCACTTTTTACTATACTTACATTTTACCCCCAGACAGTAGAGTAGCAATAAGTCTAATAGGATTTTTCTTTTCCTTCACTCCTTTCCTTTTCTTTTGTACTCTAAATAACCCAGAAGGCTTTCTGAGCATTTGGAGGATTAAAATACAGTTGCCCTCGTTCTCAGATGATCACCGTCAGGATGGGAATTCTGCTCACACAGTCCCTGAGTTCCTTTCCAAGCCACAGACCTGAGGAGGTGAGGGCCTTGGCCTATGACGACCACACGTGTGCGTAGAGATGTCTTCAGGCGATGAGAAGGGAGAGGGCCTCCCCTCAAGACCTGATGTTTCTCTAACTGCCTGCAGCTGTTCCTGCTCCCCGGGGAGAGTGTGCAGAATGAAGCCGTCCTGAACCACCAGAAGCACATGGCCATGACCCTCCTGGCCTCTTTCTTCTACTCCGCGCACCTGCCAGAGCGCCTGGCACCTGGACGCTTCGACTACATCGGTGAGTGTGTGGGGGCCCTGTTGCCTGGTGTCCTCCAACTCAGAGAGAGCCCCCCGCCGACACCAGTGTGTGCAGTGTGAAGGGGAAGCAGGGGCAGAGAGAGAAGTGGTTCCTCAGGAGCTTGTCTAGGAGCAGGCCAAGGGGAGTGGAACTGGAGGCCAGGATGTATGCAGCCAGCAGATGGCAGGGGATGGTGGGGGAGGATGGAGAGCAGGTGGATCTAGGATTCTAAGGCATTCCCATGGATTATGGGGCCCGGGGAGTGCCATTATTACCCAGAACATGAAATCCCATTATTAAACAGACATTGAGGGCAGCCCAGGAGAGGAACAGGACAGACAGAGTGCAGTTGGCTCTGAGGCGACCAGATGACAGGGGCCGTGCTGAGGGGAGAGTGTCTGTCGTGTTCAGGTGGGTGCAGTGGGGCCAGGAGTCTTGGTAGAACAGTGGTTCTCAGGTCTGGCCCCCAGACCACCAGTTTCAGCAGCATCTGGGAACATGCAGATTCTCAGGCCCCACCCCAGATATCCCACACCAGAGGCTTGAGGCCGGGGGCCCAGCACTCACTCAGGGTGTGTGACTCTCCAGGGGAACCTGAGCTCACTACAGTGAGAGAAGTGATGTGGTGGGGGAGGGGCCGTCCGAGCCACGGGACCTCCACCTGCTGGGAGAGTTCCTTCCCTCCCTGTCTAGGGAAGCGGGGTGGGCACCGGCTGGAGGAGGCACCCTTGGGCCACTTCTGGTAAGGCTGATGAGTCCGGGGATGAGCGTTCCTTAGATAAGCTATCGTGGGCATCCAAGGGTCAGTCCCTGTCCTTAAATGGTGGGCAGGGACCTTGGTTCTCCCCAAACCCATTTTGCCCGGTGATTTTCCATCTCTTCCCACTGAGACGTGGCCAGATTTGCTTTGTGGACTCTGATAAGAGCTTCATCTCCTTCACTTACTCTCTCCTACCAGAAGGGATTGCAAAGACCAAAAGGCTTGGAGGGCAGGTTCCCCCAAAAAGGAGAGAGACAAGAAGGCCTGGTAACTGGAACCTGCTTGCGGGAGCCACGTCCACGCCCAGCCCCGCCTCGATGAAGCAGAGGTGGTTGTATATGAAGTCTGGGGGCTGCAGGAAAAGTAGCCCTGGGCCTCGTTTTGCCAACTCCCTGGTTGTTTCATTCAATCACCTTAGTCCCATCCTCTTGGGCCTCGGGGTGCAGAGCAAAAAGACACCCCTATAATGGGACATTTGCCAGACAATTGTTAATGACAGATCATCAACAAGGGGTTTGGAAAATTCTCTGTCCTGCATTAATGGAGCCTGCCAGACGCGGGCCTCCCTCTGCAGTGCGGGCCAAAGTGCTTAGTGGTGAGGTGCTGGCCCCTAGGAAGCTCTTCCACATTCCTGTCGGGCCGGAGTGCTGACATCACTTTGCAGATACATCCTGTGGCCATGGCGTTTTGTCTTTTTCTCTCCTGCTCTGATGCAGACAGGTTTGAGCCTCGGTGAGCTCAGCTAGTCACCTCTCTCTGCTTGGAGATGTGTCCTGGGAGAGCAGGGCTCTCTGCTGGACGAGAAGCCACTTTGCTGCACCCCAAATGGATGTGGCAATCCTACACAGCCCCTGAGTATGTAGCCTGAGCGAGGCAGGGGCGGCTCGTCCGGGCACACCTTCTTGCCCAGGGGACACAGCCTGGGGGGCCAGCAGGAGCTGTGGTAAGGAGCTCGGGCCACCCACCTGAGAGGGCTCTCGCTCCCACACTCCCATTCCCGACTCTGCTTCTGCTCCCGAATGCACGTGCCCAGGCTGTCCCCTTCCTGGGACACGGTTATTGAATACTTACTCGGGGATAAGTCCTGGGGGTATAACCTCTCTCTCTCTCTTTTTACTGAAAGAATCCTTTTTGAATTCTTGTGTTGTATTCGGGTGCTAGGACCGCCCTAACAAAGAATCACAGACTGGGGGGCTTACGCAGCAGAAATGCATTTTCTCAGGATTTTGGAGGCCGGGAGGCTGAGACCAAGGTGGGGGCCGGCTTGGGCTCTCCCGAGGCCTCTCTCCCTGGCTTGTGGACGGCCCTCTTCTCTGTCTCCCCTCACATGGTCTTTCCTCTGTGTACGTGCCTGCCCAGACCCTTACCTCCTCTTCTTAGAGGGACACCAGTCACCAGAGGTCCAATCTAGTGACCTCATTTTAATGTAATTGTCTTTTTAAAAGATCCTATCTCCAAATATGGTCACATTCTGAGGTATGGGGGGGGGGGGGTTGGGGCGTTGACCTTCGGACCTGGGGGGAGGGAGACATAAGTCAGTCCATGACATGTGCTGTCTGTGCTGTCTTCTCATCTTCTGGTCTCTGAGGTTTGTCCCGCACACAGTCCTCAGCCCAGGGCAATGGACTCCTTTTCTCACCACTACCAACTCAGCCCATCCCTGCCCACCCCCACCCCTGCCCCCTCTGCTGGCTCCTCCCCTCCGTGCACTCACAGCTGGCCAGCCAGGGTCCGGCAGGTCATGGGGAGGAAGAGCTCCCGGTCATGTCTGGGATTAACCGGCAGGTGGGAGAGGACCACCTCAAAAGTGGCCAGCAGAAAGTCTGGAGGGCTTCTCCGTTGGCACTGAAGTCAGAATCAGAGCCGATGAGTGCTGGCCCTGAAGAGGTGACCTCTGGCAGAACGTGATGCCAGACCTCTTTACGTGAAATACAGGACTGGTGGATAAGGTGTTTGAAACATGGACTTGGTTTGCTCAGATGGCCTTTTTATTTTTCCTCACACTGCATTTTAAAAATAAACGTACTGAGGCATACTTTACATACCAAACAATTCTCTAATTTCAAGTGTACAATTCAGCAATACTTTTAGTGGACTTACCAAGTTGTACGATCATCCCCATAAATGAGTTTTGGAACATTATCATCACCCTGGTAAGATCCCTCATGCCCATGTACTGTTAGTCCCAATTCCGACCCCCTGTCTGAAGCAACCACTAATCTACCTCATGTCTGTGGATTGGCCTTTTCTGGATGTGTGATATAGACGGAATCTGTCAATACGTGGTCTCTTGTGCCTGGCTTCTTTCACCCAGCATAACGTGTCTGGCCTGTAGGCCACAGTATAGTATCAACAGTCTGTTCCTTTTTTATTGCTGATCTTGGTGGCCTTTTCTGTGTTTGCCTTAGGTCACAGTCACCAGCTGTTCCATGTGTGTGTGATCCTGGCCACTCACATGCAGATGGAAGCCATACTTCTGGACAAGACTCTGAGGAAGGAATGGCTCCTGGCCCACTCCAGGCCCCTGTCTTTCCCTCAGATAACTGGAGCCATTCTTCTGTGCCTCATCTTCAGCCTCAGCAACATAATTTATTTCTCAGCTGCTCTGTATCGGATTCCTGAGCCAGAATTACATAAAAAAGAAACATGATTCAGACCATATGCTTCTCGTGCCAGATGTCAACCTTAAGCTACAACATCCTAACCACCATAAACCAGCAGCAGGGTACCCGTTTCCAAAGGTCTGAAGTATTCACAATGGCTGATGTCTTGGCATTTTTGAGTGGGTTCATGTCAATAAGATATTGAACTGGGGAAATTTCTCTAGAGGTGCACTGATTCTGTATTATGATTTTAAAAGGGGAAGATTCTTAATATTTCATTAAGTTTTAAATTGACTTAAAATGGGTTTTTCAATTCTATTTAAACAGTTGGATTAAGCATACCACCCTTGTATTGTAGCTTGACTATTAAACACTTGAATGAAGCTTTACCACCCTTGTAGTATTACCCTTTGCAAATGGAACTTGCTTCATTTGATGAGTTCCACCTAGCATTGCCTCTGCTGAGAGCTCCACAGTGGGAGGGGAACGAGCCAGAAAGACCAGGGTAAGGAACCTGAGTAAGAGGAAGTGGGGTCTGTGGGAGCTCTGGGGACAGGGCAAACACCCCAGAATGGAGAGACCTGGTTTGGGGAAGGGTCTTCTTCCTTTCCCCACCTAGTGAAGGGAATGAATAGAAAGAGTCCTCTTTCCCACAAGTCCATTCTGCCTTAAAGTGCCAATTCCCATGTCATGTGGATTTGGATCTTCTTAAAGGTCCACATGGCTGGCTGTCCATGTTGTGTTTTTTTCTGTTTTCTTGCTGCCAGTTTGATGCTGCACAGTATTGTGTAGTACAGGTCCAATGTGTTATGGGTGGGGGCTGGCTGACTTAAGCCCAGTTGGCTGTGTTCATCTGTCACCTTTTAAACCAGTGGCAGCACGATATTTGGGGATATTATACATTTGATGTCGCTTCAGCATTTTAAATGCTGCAGATGTTACTGTCATGTGCAGAGGATGCTAAGACCTTGCTAAAGTGTTGGTCAACTGTAGTGATTCTTGAGCTTTACCGTGAATCAGAAACACTTGGTGGGTTTGTGACAAATGCAGATTTCCAGGCAAAGTCAGGAGATTCTGCATTTGTACATGGTTTAAAATGTAGGTCTTTTAGAGGAGATTTGCCCTAAATCTGAGCAAGTCCCCAGGTGATTCTAATGCAGAAGGGCCCCAGGCCCAACTTGAAGAGATGCTTTCCTCACGAATTCCAGAAGGCACTGGGCCTATCAGCTTTGCTGGGATTGACCTAATTTTCAGCAATTTACCACCTAAGGATGTTTGCCCTGCTTTCTACTCGGCATGAGACTGAGCATTTTCCCATCTTTTGCACTGGGAGTTAAAGTTTAGTATTTCATGGTGTTTTCAGAGAATACAGAAATGCTGATGCAAAACAGTTTTTAACAGAGGCCCATCAACCCCTGATCTGCACTTGCTAATGACTTAAGGGGCTGTCCATCACAAAGCAGGATCTTCTTTGCTGACTCAGGAACACCCCCATATCTTAGAATACTGCCTCTATGGTTAACTGGCCCAGAAACCCAAATGGCCTTGTGAATAGCTCATCGTCCAATCCTCTAAGGACAAGTAAAAATTTATATTGGATGAGAGTGGTCAAGAAATATGATTTCATTAGTTTTATTATCTGTTTACTTCCTCTGGGGAAGGTAGACTGATAAAATTATATGGGCTGGTAAATTTTTGTTACATTAATTGCCATTGGATGACAAAATTTCGTTTTTGGCAATGATCTGACACTGTTAGTGGAATTTTACTCCAGCAGGGTCCGTGGGCTTCCATTTCATCTTGCTGTAACTGCAATTTTATGCTGAGAAGTACAAAGTTTAAATACCCTATTCTAGTAACGCCAAAGACATGAAGCTTTTTTAATATCTCTTATTTAGAGAGAGTAAAATAATGTTCTTTGTTTAGCTCAGAAATAGTTGAAAGGTAATAGGTGATTCATTTGAAGGACCTTTAGGTTATTTAATTTTTGGTTATGTGGCTTTTTCATCATACTGCATGATGGAAAAGAAATGTTAAATCCACAAAATAGGAGCAGTGTTTCATAATGTTTTTAGATGTTTGGTAAACTTAGTCCCATGGTATACTTTTGGACAGTGTTACAAGTTAAAATTTGAGAACAGTTCCAATATACTGATTTGGAAGGTTCTAGATGTGGAAAATGGGTTCACATATATTAATTACTGTTAGGTATTAAGAGTAATGGGGGTAGAGTTTTGCGTAAGCCATCCCAGAAAGTCAAAAAGGCTGGCATTGGTTGAGCTGAAGACCTCACTGGGAAGAGGTCTTTTCATGTAGCGGCTCTCAGGGTTTTTTGAGTGTCTCAGTTCGCCCTGGAGATATGCCATTCTTCCATTGGTGGGGACTGCTCGCCACGGCACTGCCTCAAAAGGGATTTTGTGGGGAGCAACAGACACCTGATGGGATGTCCCCGTTCTTCCTCCCCTGGCTTGAGAAACACTACTCCAAAATTTCCCAGTTGCTACAGTTGGGATAAAACTTGAATGCGTTTGAATGAGGTCATGTAGTCAATTTCACCTTCCTCCGCTCATCTTAAGAGTTTCACTTTCCATTGCTCAGTTTTGGAGAGAAAGGAATTTGTCACTGTGGATTAGAATGAGAAGTGGGAGGTTTTAGAAATCATTTGAGTACAAAGTGGTCTAAATATTTGGTCTGCTGTAGTCTTTCTCAAAGTGCTTGTTGTGGAACCCAGTTCACGTGAGAAGTTCTAAGGACGGCAACGTGGAAGAGAACGGTGAGGTCACATGTGTTGGAGAGACCCTTCATTTGGCTCTGTTGTGTCCCAAATTTGTTTTGGCCATGGCACTATATGAAACAGCTATTAACACTGTATGACAACACTTTATAACATTAGTTGAATGCCAGCCTCTGATTTTCTAGCCAACAATGCATCATGGACGAAAAGGCAAAGACCCATTTCCAAACTCAGATGTTCTTCCAACTTACAGCAATGTCTGGTTTTCTTAAATTGTGTGGGAGAAAGAAAATAAAATTTATTTATTACAATAAAGATCTATTTCCCACTTGATTTGGTTATGTTTCACCTATCACTGCAAATGTGTTCGTTCGTCGTAAGAAATTCCTATACACGTGTGCATTGCTAAATCATTCTGTGAGTATTTATTTTGTGCCTGATATATATAGAATGAACACTGTTTTAGGGGCTGGGGATAAGAGAAGTGAGGAAAACCCACCTCACTTGTGTGGAGGAAATGTGCTGATTGTCAGTAGGAAAAGATAGATCAGTTTAGATAGTGGTGAGTACTCTAAAGGAAATAAGCCTGGAGGAGAAATGGAGGTGGGAGGGACAGGGCAGGTGAGATTGGATGGCCACTCTGAGAAGCTGACATTTGAGGAGAGCCTTGATGGGCAAAAAAGGGCCCACTTTGCCAGCATGTTGCGGGGCAGGTGTTTTGGGTCGAGGTGGCATATATGCAAAGGCCCCAAGACCAGTAAGTACTTGTCCTGTTGGAAGGATGGAAATCAAGCCACTCATTCCAAAATGTGTAACTCTAGAAAATGTATGGATCATTTGACTTTTGAAGAATTGTGGAATTTCTCCTGGATATTCTCCCCGGGAGATTGTGCAGGGGGCTTTCCTCTGTCCTCTTGGTACTTGTATGAATGCTTCAACTCTCTAATACATGTATTTCAGACAAAGAGAGAGTTGCCACACCCATTCTCTTCACTCAGGGCAACAGATTTCTAAAATTGGCTTAATTCTTGCCTCCTCTAAAGCGTGGAACAAGGAACCTCCAAGATAATTTAATCCAGCCTTTCAAAAATGTGTTTGATGATGTAAAATGCACATTGTCAGGCCCAAATGGACAGATGCAGAAAACCTTGGGCGGGAAAAGTAGTCCTAGAGTTTTAAATTTTTATCAAAAGCCCCAAGTGATTTTTAATATAAGGGAGTTTAAGAAACACTGGTCTGGTCCAACCATTCTTTTCTTTTTTTTTCACATTTGGAAAAAATAGTATGAAGAATTCCCAGGTACTGGGGTGTCTGGCTGGCTCAGTTGATAGAGCACAATTCCTGATCTCAGGGTTGTAGTTTTGAGTCCCATGTTGGGGGTAGAGATTACTTAAAAATAAGATCTTAAAAAAAGAAAAAGAGACTTCTCAGGCACTTTTCATCCTTCCCCCTTTTGCAATTTATATAACTCTCTTCTCCAACAGTGAGAAACGTGGCTCCCATTATCCACAATGTATTATTTGCTCAATCTTAGAATGTAGAGACTGTCATTTCAGAATTACCAACTCATGTCTGCAAAAAGGCTTACTAATTAGAATTCAATATATGTTTCAAGTTCTTTTTGTCTTGAGCCTGAGGGCATATGGTCTCAAGAGTTTAAATTACTTGTGTTAGTTATGGCCCATTTATGTGTATGTTATTCATTTGAAATACGGTTCAGATCATTTGTTTCTTTTTTTATATCAATTTTACAACCTCCCTCCCCCCTCCCCCCAGCTTGCTGATTTTATTGTATTTTGAGTCTGTAAAACATTAACATCCAGTCATTCATTTTCAGATGGCCTGGGGCGAGTCACATGGCCTGTGGATGTGAGAGAATGCTGCAGCCACTGGGAGTGAACAGCAGGGCCACGAGAGAGCGCCCCAGTGTTGAGTGTGTTGGAAATGCCACAGGTGTCCCTCTCTTCATTGTACCACCTTCCCTCCAACACTCTAGGCTTTGGCAGTTTCTGGTCACTAGTGGTTATACGGTTCCACAGCTGGACTCACGTAGCTGGGTGTTTGAGTTAATTACGGTTTCCACCCGGTGAAGTCAGCGTCTCCCCTGTGATTTGCATAGAACCCTCCCAGTCCAGTTTGGCAGTTTCTTATAAAGTCAAACTTACACTTACGATGAGACCAGAAATCCCACCCAAGAGAAATGAAAATCCCTATCTACTTAAAGACCTTTATGCAAATAATTAGACCACAATTGCCAAAGGGTGGAAAGAACCTAAATGTCCATCAGCTAGTGGATGGATAAACTGTCATGTATTCATACAAGGGATTACTACTCAGCAGTAAAAAGGGAACATGTTACTGATACGTGCAACGCATGCGTGAATCTCAAAAGCATTTTGCCCAGCTAGAGAAGAGACCTTCTGGAAAAGAGAAAACTCTAAGGGAGGAAGTCAGAAAAGTGGTTGCCAAGGGCTGGGGGTAGAGGAAGGTGACTGACCACAAAGAGGCAGCACAAAGTTTTGGAGTGGTGGGGGTATTACACATCTGATAGTGGCGGTGGCTACGGGATGCTCTGTTTGTCAAATACATAACATACACAGTACAACCGAGAAGGGTGGATTTTACTGGATGTAAATTATACTCCATGACCTGATCTTAGTAGAAGCCTCCCGGTTCTACTGCCTCCCCATCTCTTACCATTATCCCTGATCTGGATCTCTAATTCTAGGGGAAAGTGCAAATCTTTACTGGCTATGGGGAACCCTTCAGGGGAAGAGATAAAGACTGCGTTAGATGTGAGATGCCTGTTTTTTTTGTTTTCATTTTTGCCTTTTTTTTTTTTTAAGAAAATAAGAGCTTTAGTATGGATAGAGGTGAGGAAGAAGAAACAGGCCAGAAGAAAAGCTGGGGTGGGGGCTCCATGTAACCGGGTCCTCAACTGGGATGGATTCATTTATTCCTTCCCAACATTTACAAGAGGGTAAATTGCTGGGCGCTGGGGTGCAAGAGCGCCACCTAGCGAGGATTTGGGGATACGCCAGTAGAGGACACAAGAAGGAACAGTGACCAGACTGGGATGGGAGCTCTGAAGCAAAGCAACACGTGCTGACAGGGTGCAGGGGACTGGGGGTATAGAGTAGGGGTTCAGCATCCAGTGCCAGGTCATTGACGAAGATCTGCTGAGAACTGAGGGTCAGGAGGCAGTGTCAGAGGAAGGCAGGACTGCTATGTGAGCCTGGGGCTCCGAAGGGCCACGTGCCTGGAGGGGTGCAGGGGGCAATGATAAATGATGGGTTTGGAGAGGAAGAGCCTCAGGGCCCTGTGGGGGTTGTCCAGCCCTGGGGAGCTACTGTGGTTTTACAAGCAGGAGGGTGACATGACCGGATCTGTGGTTTACAAGTGGATTTGGAGGGTAGCAGCAGAGAAGCCTGTTCGGTTACTGTTGCAATCATCCAGACAAGACATGGTAGGAGCCAAGGGGATGGAGAGAAGTGGAAGGAGAGGGTCGAAGGCTATTTAATAGGCAGAACTGTCAAGATGTGGTGAGTGGATGTTGGAACAGAAGGAGAGGGAAATGTCAAAGATGGTACCTGGGACCCTGGCTTGGGTGGCTGGGTAGATGGTGATAACATCCACTGAGGGGTAGCAGGTTCAGGGGAAGAGATTAGGGTGCGGTAGGTATGAGGTGCCTGTGGGACACCCAAGTGCAGAATCCAGAAGGCAGTGGACATATGGGTCTGCAGCTGAGAAGAACAAATTTGAATGGTATGTGAAGCCCTGGGAGTGCCTGAGGAGAGGCCTCAGCTAGCGACCAGGTCAAAACCCTAAGCTACATTTAAGGGACAAAAACAAAACAAAACAAAACAAAAATCCCCCAAACAAACAACACACCTCATAAATGAGTTCTGAGAAAGATGGGCTTTGAGAGCTAGGAAAAAAAAAAAAAAAAAAAGGCATAGGAAAAGAAGAATAAGAAATATTTTTAGTGCTGTTGAGAGGTCCAGTAAGATAGGGGTGGGGAGGGTCAATTAGGTTTAGCATGAAGGAGATGGTGGTCTTGGTGAGAAGAGTTCCAATGGAGAGACTGAGGCCAAAGCCAGACTGCAGGGTCACTAAGAGGTAAGTAGCCAGCAGTGATGCCTAATTCCTAAATAATACAAATCCCAACCTGCCATTTAACAACAAAGTTCTGATGGTTCAAAGACTCATATATAAAAAACAAAGCAATAAAGGCATTAGGAAAAAACATCTTTATGTAGAACAGCATGGGCCAAGGATATGAAATTAGGTTTATTTAACTAGTGCCTGGTTGAGGAGGTGGGAGTAGAGCCCCATGAGAGCACAGTGTAGATGCATATATATTTTTTTTTTTTTTTAAGATTTTATTTATTTATTTGACAGAGAGCAAGAGCAGGAACACAAGCAGGGGGAGTGGGAGAGGGAGTAGCAGGCTTCCCGCCGAGCAGGGAGCCTGATGCGGGACTCGATCCCAGGACCCTGGGATCATGACCTGAGCCGAAGGCAGACGCTTAACGACTGAGCCACCCAGGCGCCCCTAGATGCATATTTGATAGCCATCAGTTTAGGGGCAAATGTCAAAGTGGGATAGAATCTGTTCATCTGAGAAAAGAGTGGTTCTGGACATTGCTCCTCAAGGGCAAGGACCCACTTTATTCATCTCTGTATGCTGTTAAACAGAAATTCAACTGAGTAATTTAAAAGATCACCTTGGCTTCATTAAGTGACTCATGAATCGGCAGCATTCCGTCTAGCAAGCAGAGAGATGCTCCCGGGGCTGTACAAAACGAAAGGTTTTTATAGGAAGGAGGGTGGGAAAAGGAAATCATCAGTGAAGGAAAAGACAGGATTGTTTCAGGCCAGGTCACCTTCCCTCAGGGTGAAGGGCAGGGGTCTTATTTTGAGGATCATCTCATCTTCCTTTAGTGGGGGGCTGGGGGAGAGGGGAGATGGAGATGACGTCGCGGCTGCCGACGGGGAAGTTCCTGACCGACCGGTTCAGACTACGTTTCTGGGGGAGGTAGAAACTGCACTTAGGTTAGAGAGTAAGGCCCTTTTTGGTGACTTGGCCTAGTATGAGGGACTCCATTTTGGGCCTGTGGTTTTCTTTTTAACAACGCCCAGCATCAAACATTGTTAAGAATTTCATAACACAATGTGTATGTACGAAAGAGCTGGAGGAACCAGAGAGGGAGAACCCAGGAAAGGTGAAGGAGAGAACGAAATCCAACATGATGAGGTGATGTGGAAGCCAGGGAGGGAGAGATGCGGGGCACAGCACAGGAACAGGACACTCCTGTGCGGGAACGCCTTTGACCTCCGAGTCGACCCTGGACTTGCCCTTCCATTGGACTTCCTGTGCTGTCGGGAAAAAAAAAACCCTCAGTTTCCTCCTGGGAAAGGGGAAGGGGTTGGATTTTACTACGTCTGAGGTCCCCGTTCCAGGCCCGCAGCCCTGACACCCAGACGCCGCGCGCTCTGGCCCGGCGGTCGCCTAGGAGACCAGCACCATTTCCGGCAGAGCAGTCATTTCCTCCGAGGCCCCGCCCTTTTCCCCGCGGGCGGGCGCTGATTGGCCCGTTTGAAATGCGCCGGGCGCGAGCTCACCTGGGCTCGCGGCGGCGTTTGCCGGCTTCCCGGAGCGCCGCGCCTCAGCCGCCGAGTCCCGCTTCCCGCGGTCCGTCCCTGTGGCCCGCCGCCCTCGCCAGCCCGCCCGATCGAGCCCGGCGCCCCGCGCGCGCGTCCGGCCAGCACGGAGCCCGCTGCCATGAAGCCAGCGTGAGTACCGGGCCGCGGGGCTGGGGCTGGCGTCTCCTCGGTCTGCACCGAGCCCCGTGCTGTCCGGGCCGCGGCCCCCAAAGTGGGAGCCCCCGCGTGGGCCGCTGAGGGGGGAGCCCGGGTGGCGGGGACCGGTCCGCGGCGCGCCCTCCACGACTCCCCCTCACGCCGGGGTCCGGCGTCCCGCCCCGCGCCTCCCGAGGGCAGGAGAGGCCGGCCCACGTCGGGGGAGGAGGGGAACGGGGAGCCCTGGGCCGGGCGGGCTCCCGTCAGCCGGGGTGCCACCCGCCTGGCTCCGGGACCGCCGCCGCCAGCCCTTAAGGAAGTGCCCCTTTCCCGCCCGGCCGCCGGCGCGCCCAGGTTGCACTCTGCCGCGGGTGCTGCGGGCGGGGGGTCGCCCCGCGGGCTGTGCCCTGGTAGTGGGGGCGCCGGGCGGCCTTCGTCCCTGGAGGGCCCTGGCCCCCCGCGAGCGCGGCGTGCTCTTCCGAGCCCAGCCGGTGGCCTGGAGGCCGAGACCAGGTACTGTGGCGGGAGTCTGGGCCGGCTGACCGTCCCGCTCCGCCCCCGAGCGCCCAAGCCCGCATTCCTGCCCCAGACCCGGCGCCCGCGCTGCCCCGCGTCCGGACCGCTCCTGGGTAAAAGCAATACTTTGCCAAACGCAGCTGGTTTTCTTAAGGGGCCGAAGTCAAAATCTTTTATCTTAAAAAACAAAAAAACAAAAATTGAGTTTAAGGAAAACCACAATACTTTGTACTGAAAACACTAATTTGCTTGTTTCATCTCGGAATGTGTTGAGAAAATATTTTAATAATCTGTAGTCCATGCCAATAATTACACTTAATTTTATTGTTAAATGTTCATCTGCACCGTAGATAAATGTGGGGGTTGCCTTGGAGGAAAGCCGCATGCTAGAGAAATTGGTGAAGTCAAAGTGTCTTTTTGTTTGGATTCTAAGAGATCAAGAAATTGCAGGTTGGAGACTAAATTTTGTTTGGGGACAAGATGATAGCTTGGAGAACTCAATAAACAATTGTTTCTTAAAAGTATAGACATGTTGATGAAAGAATGGATTTCCCCATCTACTTTTTTATCATTTGGTGAAGTTAATCCTTGTCAGTCTGCCTTGGCAATGGCTGTTGGAGCCCTGTGTGTGCTTGTGTGCATAGATAAATGCCTTCAAGATAAGCGTGGTCAGTTATCTGTAGATTTTTCAAATTTGCAGTGCTTTTGTAAAATTGTCCTTCAAGAAAAAATGCAAGCTATTTTAAATATAGAACTATTATCTAGTACTGAAACCATCTCCTGAACCCAGTTATCCTTACTTTTGCATTGTGTGCCACAAACTTTCTTCTAATGCAGCTTATTCTTATGTTGGGGTGTAATGTTTTGGAACTGCTAAGGGAGAACTTTATAAACCCTAGGAAGGTTGTCTCTGTATGAATTACAGGTAAGGTTTTTGTATGTTATTTTGAACTGAATTTTTTTTAACCTATGACCAGGAGGACTAAGACGCCCAGGAAACTTCTAGTGAAGAAAGGATCCCAAACGAGTCTTAAAGACCCAGTTGGGGTAAGGTCTCCTTATAAATATGTGTGTGTGTGTGTGTGTGTGTGTGTGTGTGTGTGTGTGTGTGTGTTTCTTCAGGCCTTTTCTGTCTTCTATATATACTTGGAAAGGTTGGAGATGTGGAAGCAGAGTCCGAAAACATTTAGTGAAATAGGTAAGGCTGGTTCCAGCTTTAAAATTTTGTTTCCATGGAGGATTCATAGTCCAGTAAAATGAAGTCTTTGGTTGTCAACTGCATAACTCCTATAACTAATTATAATTTGAAAAGTTAGATAATGAAAAATATTCTTCAACTGTCCTGGAGATTTCTTCCTGCTTTCTCGGAAGGCAGGGAAATTTCTGCTTGGATGAGCGTCCTCTCCCATCTTCAGGGCTGTTAAATAGTAACTGATGGCACACTTCATAAAGACTCTGGTGTAGAACAGTTTGATTCAGTCCAGTAACTAATCATAATAGCATGTATTTCATGAGTTTCAGGCTTGGGAACTTGCTTTTAAAGGCAAATGGCAAATAAAAGAAGGTTGGTTTGCTCTGGGATATTTTTCTCTCTCTCCTTCACTGGCGCTGGAATATGTCTCTTGTTTTAAGTTGAGGGAACCAGATACTTTGCACATACAGCTGAACAGTTTTTCCTTAACCCTATCACTGATTGAGAAGTCGTGTTTTGGATGTTGCGGTTATTTGTATATATGTATATTATTATACTTATTTGTATATATTTACTTGTATATTAAGTGTTAAGCTGCCAAGTTTTATTTGACATCCAATTTCAAAGAATTCTAACAGCTTTTCAAATAATTCTCATTGTATGATGTTATTAATTTTAGAAATTTTTGTATTAATGGTAGTATACAGCTTTATTCAATTTGTGCCAGTATAATAATACTGTAGAGAAGCTGTGTGATTTGATGCTTTTGTTATCCAAATTTGTTTTAATTCTATGTGTATTTAAAATCCCTTGTATCTGATATATCTGTTTACATCTGACAATTTCTGGTAGCAAGTTTTGGTTTTCATAGCTCTAAGTTTATATAAATCTCTTATGTTGAGAAACCAAGTGTTGGATGAATGAATGGGAAGCTTAAATGAAAAGTAGTCAACTTTCGTTCTGGAAGCACCTTCCTGTAATTTCAGGTATACTGTAGGGTGCGCCCACTGAGCCTTCCTGATCAAGAGTGCTGCATAGAAGTGATCAATAATACAACTGTTCAGCTTCATACTCCTGAGGGTTACAGACTCAACCGAAATGGAGACTACAAGGAGGTAATTCCCATTGGAACCAAGCTGTTTTTACTTGAGATGTTCTCTCCTGAAGGGCTTTACCATTTTTTACATTTAACACAATTCATGTTTCCACTTTTTTGAAAAACTTGTTTACTTCCCTATAACCACCATATATAAAGTGTGGATAGGCATATGTTTGGTATATTTGAGTTTAGAGGATTGCTTTTACAAGTTAATTTCTTGTACTGGATTATTTAAGAGTATAGGTTAGGGATCATTTAATGAATGATTGTGCTGGGTGGCTATACACACAGACACACATACATACAATTTCATGTGCATATTAAAATAGCAATAGGCATTGTGTATTTTCATGAAGTGTTATTTTTTAGTAAAATCTTGAGCAAAGTGAGTTTAGTTCAGTTCAACAAACATTACACTAAAGCTGCAGGGCAGAAAGAGATTTTCAAAAATGAGTAAGGCACAATCCTTCCCTTTACGGGGCTTACAGCTGAGTTGGAGGCACAGATAGAAGACAGACCGGTGTGCTGAAAGAGATGGACTATGGGAATGCAGGAGGAAGCATTGATTCAGACTGTTGTCTCTACTTTCTAGCAGCCTTTCACTCTCGTGCACCCTGCTCTTGTGAGCTTGTCAGAAGCCTACCAGTGGCCTCTGGACTGCTCATATTGGATGGACACCTCTTGTCCTCATAATCTGTTTCTCAGCAGGACCATCCTTCCTGAAGCCCTCTCCTGTCTCCTGTCCAGGTCTTCATGTTCTCGGCTCTCACTGTCCATCCTTTGTGGGCTCCTCTTCCTTTTCCAACCTCTCAGTAGTGGGGTGGGCTATACCCAGGGCTCTCTTCTCTACACTTTCCCACGGCTTTAAATGTTGGTTATACATAATAATTCTGGAGTTTTATCTTCAGCCTAGACCTTTTCTCACCTCTAAACTTGAACATCCACTGTTTGTATGTCATATAGGCATCTCAAATTCTGCGTGTCCAAAAGAACTCTTGATTTGTTTCCCCCTTTGAATCATTTCCTCCCTTGTCTTCTCTCAATCAATGGTAGCACCATGTGTCCCTGCTCGTATCCCATTCTATCAGTTCTGCTCCAATGTGAAACTGTCCTTTTGTTTCTATCTCCACTGCCACCGCCGGTCTTGGCCTTGCTATTATAATTACCAAGACTAGTGCTTCTCAAATGATCTGTGGTGAAGGAACAGCTTTTTAAGATTCTCAGTTTATCATGACTGATACTTTCATGTAGCTTTGCCATCTGAGTTAGTCCATAGAGAAGTGATTTGATAATCTGTTCAATGAGATGAGCCTAGTGATGACATGCTGGGATGTGGCAGCCATGTCAAATGGCTACAGAAGTTTCTAAACTTGGGGTGCCTGGGTGGCTCAGTCGTTAAGCGTCTGCCTTCGGCTCAGGTCATGATCCCAGGGTTCTGGGATCGAGCCCCGCGTCGGGCTCCCTGCTCTGTGGGAGGCCTGCTTCTCCCTCTTCCACTCCCCCTGCTTGTGTTCCCTCTCTCACTGTGTCTCTCTGTCAAAAAATTAATAAAATCTTTAAAAAAAAAAAAAAAAAGTTTCTAAACTTACTCCAGATTTCTCTAATTCTCTCCTTCTAGGGAAACAAAACAGTTTCCAGAGGGCCACTGGCTTGCTGACCATACTTTGAAATCTAACTGGACTGCTTGCTTCTTCTCTGAATCTTACTCTCCAGTCCATTTTCCACAGAGCCGCCAGAGAGATCTTTTAAAGTGTAAATCTGATCTGACCCTTTTCCTGTTTAAAATCTTTCAAGGCATAAAGTCTTTAAATGGCAAAATCCTGCTTAATTTGTTTCCTATCTATTTCTCCACGGTCATCTCTTGCTAGTCATCCAGTCCTTTGAGTTCCTTGGTTAAGCCCGGATCCTGCTTCAGGGCAGTTCTCTTGGCGTGGACTTTTCTTTCTCTTGACTCTTATCATGGATGGCTCCTCATCTGTGGATTTCAGCTTAAACATCACCTCCTGAGAGAGAGTGTCCAGACTACCTTATCAGAAGTGGCAGTCTTCCCTGCTTCTGTCCTGGTCTGCCCTTTATGTGCTTCCTTGAAAGCAATTAGCACATCAAGAGGTATGTTTATTGTCTCTTTCCCCTGCTATAATGTAAGCTTGGGCGGGGATATGCACCTTATCTGTCCTGTTCCCCATTCAGTGAATATGGATGAAGCATGAATGAATAGTCTGGGAAGGCTTCATGGAGGAGTGGGCCTTCAAAGAAGTCAAATAATTGAGAACTGCCTTACTGTGAAGAACTTCACTTCTCTATTAGATTAATTTCATATGTATAAGTAGACAGAAAGCTTGGTGAGGATTAGCAGTCCTCACTGCCTTGTCACAGAAGGCAGCGCTGGCCTGGAAATGGCTGGGATACCAGTCAGCACCATAGGATTGGGCAAGTTCCTCCTCTGGGCCTTGGTTTTCTTTACTGGTAAGGAGGGGTTTGTTCACAAGAACTTGGAGGTCATCTGACTGATCTGTCAGCACTATTTTATGTGTATCCTTTCCGTTCTAAGATTCTTTGTTCTTCTTGTGAACTCTACAGCTGTTTTACAGGATTGGAATAAAACCTTCACGAAGTGAGAGTTAGCCTAGCTGAAGCAGGTGTGTGATCTTTAACAAGTTATCAGATGAGCATAATAATAGTATGTAATCGAAGGTAAGAGTGAAATGATTCACTGCCAGGCTAAGGCAGTGCTTGGTACGTGTTGTATTAGTGTACGTTTGAGTACTATTCTAGACACGTCTCCTTTTGGGGGGACAGAACTGCTAATTTTAAAAACATAAGCGTCATGGTAGTGATATCTGTACAGGTTGAATTTAAGGACAAGGGTATAAAACAGGAAAGGGGGTGCTGCTTGACAAAGGCTATAATCCATAATAAATTCTAGTGAATGCTCATGTAACAAATAGCTCAGCAAGCACTGACCTTCGTGAAGTAAAAATTGCGAAATTCAGGAAGGTCACAGAAACAACTGTAATGTCTACAATACAAAAAAACTAAAAAATAACAAAAACAGAAATAATAAAACTTCAGGCTCTGGACAATTAGGACAATTTAGTTTACATGAAAATATATTTATATATACCTCAGTCCCCAATCAAATTTTCCAAATAGGAGTTTGGTAATATTTTTGGTAATATAGTTACAGCGTTATAATAATCATATTTTGATAGAGATTTGATAATTGAAGTATTGACTTTTTTAAAGGTCACAATTAAAACTTACTTCATAGAAAAACTCAGATGAGATTATATTTACAGTTCATTTCTGATTTTAAAATGGTACTGGTTTTATGCTGCTATGGCATTTTAAAAGAGCAAGTGATAAATTAGTATATGGAGAAAGGCTTGATGATTTTCACAAGTCTGTGACTGAGTCATGATAATTTTGATCTTTGTTGTCCAAAATCAGCCTTGGTCTGTGAAGCATTAGTGGACTTAAGACTTCTACATTCTCTTTATAAGGGGTATAATTGAGTTATGTCATGACTTTTTTAAGGGTTCCAAGTTTAAAGACTTCATGTTTTTTCTTTGTATGTCTAGATCTTAAATGTTCACTAAAAGACATCTGAATACATTTTTTTAATTTATTTTTTATTTTTTTATTTTTATTTTTTTTAAGATTTTATTTATTTGACAGAGAGAGACACAGCGAGAGAGGGAACACAAGCAGGGGGAGTGGGAGAGGGAGAAGCAGGCTTCCTGCTGAGCAGGGTGTCTGATGCTGGGCTCGATCCCAGGACCCTGGGATCGTGACCTGAGCCGAAGGCAGATGCTTAACAACTGAGCCACCCAGGAGCCCCCAACTGAATACATTTAAATGGGTGTATTTCTAGCTTAGATAGAGTGAAATTCCATTCATATGCTTTTTATTTTTTTCTTCTTCTTCACAGACTCAGTATTCATTTAAACAAGTATTTGGCATTCATACCACCCAGAAGGAACTCTTTGATGTTGTGGCTAATCCCTTGGTAGATGACCTCATTCATGGCAAAAATGGTATGATTATTGGAGTTTTTGTTACATTTTCTTTTTTGTCCCCCTCTGAAAAAACTTTTTTGATACTTGCATATTTGGTTTTGTTTGGCCTTGAATTCAGATTTGATTTGTTAGGGTGGTATAAAACCTGCTTTTTAAAATTTCTAATTTTTATTTAAGTAGGCTCCACCCTGGGCGTGGAGCCTAATGAAGGGCTTGAACTCACCACCCTGAGATCAAGACCTAAGCTGAGATTAAGAGTCGGATGCTTTACCGACTGAGCCGCCCAGGCGCCCCTAAATCCTGCTTTTTTGAGCTGGTTAATTTTAAGTGTTTCTTAATACAATGAAGAAATATTAAAAGTGGAGGACTTTTAAGATATAACCCAGTGTGACTTTCAATATATAACTCCACGTGACTTGCTACATTGTAGGTCTCCTTTTCACATATGGTGTGACAGGAAGTGGAAAAACTCACACGATGACTGGTTCTCCAGGAGAAGGAGGTCTGCTTCCTCGTTGTTTGGACATGATCTTTAACAGTATAGGGTCATTTCAAGCTAAACGATACGTAAGTGTAATTTCACTTGAGGGCATAGGGACCAAGAGACCTGTGGATACAGTAGTGTTAAAGGAAAAATAATTCACTGGATACATTTTGAAACCTTAAGTAGTAAATGTTTCTTATTTCTCAAATATGTTTCTTGCTATTTAAGTCAAATTCTTAAAAAATCATGGTCCGATTTTTACCCCCACTTCAGGTTTTTAAATCTAATGACAGGAATAGCATGGATATACAGTGTGAAGTTGACGCCTTGTTAGAACGGCAGAAAAGAGAAGCCATGCCCAATCCAAAGACTCCCTCTAGCAAGTAAGTGATTACATTCAATGTGACACTAGCCTAAGGGGAACCCTGTCTGGTGGCTTTCGCAGGCATAGGGAATGATGAACATGAAGGGGAGTTGGTCTGACAGTTGACTGTAGTGAGATCAGAGTTGAGGAATGTTCTTCATTAAGTTTATTTGCTCAGATGTTCTCTTTGGTTTTGAGCACATGGTCCTGGAATTTCTATTTAGAGAAAGTGCCACTCTGGGTGGGAGAGGGTAGAAAAGCCGGTGTTGTGTATCTGTAAGGACATGGGCGGGGGGTGGGGGGGGTACTGTTGGCTGACCATGAGTATCAATAGATTGCTTTGTGCATTTCTGCTTGCAGTGACAGGTCTTTTAACTTACATCTTTTAGTTTCCCCTTGAGATCATTTACTTTTGATACTGACTCAGTGTGAAAGAACAGACTTTTTGGCTTTTTTCTTTTTTCAGACGACAAGTAGACCCAGAGTTTGCAGATATGATAAATGTACAAGAATTCTGCAGAGCAGAAGAGGTTGATGAAGACAGCGTCTATGGTGTATTTGTCTCTTATATTGAAATATATAATAATTACATATATGATCTATTGGAAGAGGTGCCGTTTGATCCCATAAAGCCTAAGTAAGTAGTGAAGAGAGTCCCATGTTAGCTGCTTAACCTTGGGGAAGCCACTTTACCTCAGTGAGCCTTAGTTTTCTCAGTGATAAATGGTGATAATGCTTTTGTTTTCACAATGAAATGAAACTTGTATATCCTGCAGTTGGTGTTCAGTGCATAGTTTTATTCTTCACCAGACATGCAGCTATATTAGGGAACCAGTGGGTTAAGGCATCTAAGGAGAAGAGAGACCTGAATACTCATCTTAGACATTACTTTTGAGAACTCTTGGCCTTGGGGCTGTATTTTGAGAAGGACTGTAATTGTGTAAGGAAGTGTCCCTGTGGGGTTACCTTTCAAGAACCTAACACTTAGTGTTGGGAGTTCATAGCCACGTTAACCATCTGTGGTTGGTAATCTACAGAGCAGAGACCAAAGCTGTTGTCCATACAACTAATACAGATCTTTCATCCCTGATTAATATGAAGTTACATCTGTATCATCATTCCACCAGAGTTAAAAGACAACTCCTTAGATTTCCTTGGGTCTTGGCTGGCTCAGACTGAAGAGCAGTTACAGCCTGGCATCACCATCCGTGTTTGTGCCAGAGTGGACTCTGGAGGCTCATTTCATATTAGTATCTTGTTCTTGAGTTGATGGTTTTGTTCTTAAGCTAAATGCTTATCTTCAATGCTGTCTTTGTTAGGGCCTCTCAGAACATAAATAATATGAAGACTAACTGAACATTATTGGAGAAACAGCTGGATATTTAGAAAACAATGAGACTGAGAACAGGTTTAATAAATTACATTAAGCAATTTATGGATTACTTCCTTTCCCATTTGTTTCAGAGTATCAGTTGTGTGTACTCACTTTCCTCAACTTTTGTGGTGTCATTCGTTGCTACCAGTCCATTTCACTTTTTTGCGCATGTGCCAAGTTTCTGTTTGGTTTGTTTTAAATGAGATTATTTTCAAAGAAGCCTATCTTGGTTTTAGTCTTACAAAAGGAAGACTGACAAATGTGCCTTGCATGCCTTGTAACCTTTCTGGTAACTCCTTGAATGAACTCACTGGGTGCATATTTGGCACTGAATTCAGATTTAATTGGTTAGGTGGTGTTTATTCTGCTTTTTTGAGCTGGTTAACTTGAAAATATGATAAAGAAATATTGTAAGTAGAGGGTTTTTAAGAGCCGACTCATTGTGACCGTCACTACTGTGGACTGAGCCTGGCTGCTGTAGAAACAGTAACTTACACCTTATTCCTTTGGTAGGTGGAACAGTTGCAGCACGCCCATGAGGAACACAGATTTTGTGTATGTGATGACATTGACTCTTTCCTTAAGGAGAAAGGGTGCAGTTATACTAGTGGTTGGCGTCTGTGGCATGTTTGCATGTAGGTGGTTTTTCGCGGGCTGGCTGCTACCTCTAAGCCCTCCCTGCTGCCTGGGGAATCTGCCCTGTACTGAGTGATGGTGGCTGGCACACATTTCTACCCCCACCGCTCACGAGACTGAGACCCAGCAGGCTTTCCATCTTTATCCTACTGTGCAGATCAAAACCTGACCAGCCACTTTGAAAAGATTGCCACTCCTAGTATATACCAAACTCTTTCTGAATTTGTCTTTTGCTGATTCTGATGTGAGAACCAGCTCTCTACTGATCTTTAAAATTAGGGAAAGGCTAGATTTTGATGCTTAACCTGTGCATGTGATGTTGCTATAATACTGTTTTGTTCTCTACTTGTTTAGTAAGTGTTTTGTGTGCTTTATTAGAACAAATTAGAGCAAAGCTTCTAGAACATAGATTCCTGTGACCCCGTTATGTAACTAATCCTGACTATATACCCTTATACTTACCCAAATTTCCTATTTTTTTGGAGCTCTTGCCTATTCCTATTCCTATGGTAAGAATCGATGTCATGTGGCCTGGCATTTTAGTTCTAGTCTTCAGCTGAGATATTAGGATCTCATCATCTAGGAGACTGATGTCTTTTTCCTTCTCACAGACCGCCACAATCTAAATTGCTGCGTGAAGATAAGAACCATAACATGTATGTTGCAGGATGTACAGAAGTGGAAGTGAAATCTACTGAGGAGGCTTTTGAAGTTTTCTGGAGAGGTCAGAAACGGAGCTAAAATTAGGAAAATCTGAAACAATAAATATAATCCTGAGAGTTGCTGCTATAATTTGATGGCAGTACTTTGTCGTAGAAAGCATGTATACTGTAATGACTGAGTTCAGGTTTGATCAGTGATGTCTGTTATCACAGGCCAGAAAAAGAGACGTATTGCTAACACACATTTGAATCGTGAGTCCAGCCGTTCCCATAGCGTGTTCAACATTAAATTAGTTCAGGCTCCCTTGGATGCGGATGGAGACAACGTCTTACAGGTAAATTTGTAGTGTGTGGAGTTTTTCTTGTCTTAACTGAACCCTGAGTTTTTGGAACTAGAGTTAAATCAGGGAAGTTTGACTGCAATGAAGACTATTCTAGAATTATTAAATGTGGGTGATGACATTTAAAAATTGTTCCATTAGAGAGTGTGGTTTTGGGAAGCTGGCTATTGAATCTGAGAACCTGGAATTTTGCTGTGAAAAAGGTTTATAAATCTTTTATAAATCTCTTTAATAGAGGAGGTAAAATGAGTATGTATGAGTCATTATTTTATCTCTGAAGACTCATTTTGTATGTGGGAATTCAGTTAATGGTTTTAAAATGTCAGCGGTTAACTTTCCAGGGTAGGTATGGTTTAGGAGATGACAATTCTAAATTATTCTTCTCTTGGCTGATAGGCCAGTAGGGCTCCCATTTGCCGAACATCCTTTACTGCTGGCCTGTCACACTACAAGGCTTACATCAATTAGTAAAAGCATTTGAGCTGAATAGGAATCATTTAATAACTTTAAGCTATTAAAGTGTAATTCCATGTGAACATTATCATGAAGGTTTCCGCATGTCATGAGAAGATGTACGGCAGCGTACTGAAGACCACCAGGATTCGAATTCTGAGTCCTATTAATTTGCCAGCTGTCTGACCTATCATAAACTCTTTATAATGTTGTGAGGATTAAAGGAGGCAATGTATCTAGAGTTCTCAGGCCAGGGCCTGACTTAACACAGACTCAGCACTTATAAATGTTAGCTAGAAAACGCCTGTAAGTCAAGCCTCCATATACGCTTGCTGTCCTTTGAACACCTCTAATATTACAAATCAGTTATGTACCTCTTACTTTTCATTTCTTATACAATTAGAGTATTATGAAATTTTTCGATTATAAAATTGTTAAGTATCTAGTTATAGAAAAATTTAGGATAGGCCTGTTCTAGACTCACTACTTAGCAGACATGGATTGAGATCTTGCGCATGAGGTGCTGTGCAGGGTGCTAGAGATGAGCACATTGGTTGACAGGCAGTCCCTGCTTTCATGGAGCTTAGAGTATAATGTGGAAGACCAGACAGTGGGCAAGTCATCATCACTACCATGAGTATATTGAGCATATGCTCTTAGCAGACTCTTCCCCCAAAACCTGTATCGTTTGACCCTACTGTTTTGACTTGTGCAAACATGATATTCATAAGACTTAATGATTTGTTGACTGGAATATATTTAAAGAACATTGTAAACCAGTTATACCTTATGTTATTGGCATTACGATCTTCCCTTCAGGAAAAGGAACAAATCACTATAAGCCAGTTGTCCCTGGTAGATCTTGCTGGAAGTGAAAGAACGAACCGGACAAAAGCAGAAGGGAACAGATTACGTGAAGCTGGTGAGCACAGCATAGTAGTGATTGATTGCTACAACTTTCAAAAACTTGCAATGCCAGGCTGTCATCTGCTTATTGATAGGTGGTTTAAGCATAATTGTCTTCAATTTTGGTAATTTAGAGGCTTAGTGGTCATTGCTGTTTCTTTAGTAATGCTGATTTGGTATCAGTATGTTACAATACACTGACTTCTTGAAGAATAAGGGTAAGAGGGACGCCTGGGTGGCTCAGTTGGTTAAGCGACTGCCTTCGGCTCAGGTCATGATCCTGGAGTCCTGGGATCGAGTCCCGCATCGGGCTCCCTGCTGAGCAGGGAGTCTGCTTCTTCCTCTGACCCTCCCCTCTCTCATGTGCGCGCTCTCTCTCACTCATTCTCTCTCTCTCAAATAAATAAAATCTTAAAAAAAAAAAAAAAAGAATAAGGGTAAGTGATTAAAATAAATATAAAGCAAGTTATATTCATATTGTATCTATTGTCAGTAAACTACTAGATCCTTAAAATTAAGTGATTGTTTAACAGTGATTCCAACATTCATACTGGTGAAAATTAGCTTTTAGAGGTGGGAAAAATCTTTGAACACAAAGCGGATTGGAAGGAAATCTGTGTTTTTTTGTGTTTGTTTTTTTTTAATCTTTCATTAGTGTAGCCATTCAGGTTATGTTTTACATAATAGCATTTATGGAGTGTGTACTGTGCACTAGTATTTGAACACTCATCCAGTCTGGGGGTGTGTGTAAGGGGAAGTTTAGGGGGGAAACTCATGAAGTTGACACTTCAATTGAGTGAGCTATATGGAAGATAGGGTTAAAGTCATCCTTGACAGAGGAGGCAGCCACTTGTAAACTGAGAATATGGCAGGGTCAAGGTCCCTGAAGTGGAAGGGTGTGGGTTGGTGACCCATGACAACTGAGGCGGCAGAGCAAGGCAAGGCCAAGAGGACTCTTGTCTGTCATATTAAAAAGTCTGAATTTTGTCCTGAAGGAATAATGGTGGTTGCCAATTATTAAAGGACTAGTGTGTATCTCAGTATTAACAATGCATGGGCTCCATTTCTTGATTCTGACCTTTCAGGATTGTGTCATACCCATTTTTCAGATGAGGAAATGGGTTGGGAGAGGTTATGTAATTTTCCTAAGACTGGAGCCTGGGTTTAAACCGAGGTTGGCTGGATTCTCAACACTGTGTCTTTCCACGGTTATACAGCCTCCCCTTAAAGTCAACAAAGATTTAGATCTTTAGAAAGATTGTTTTCCCATATAGAGGATTAATGTACCGAGGCAGGTCTAGAGATATGAAGAGCAGTTGGGAGCCTTTTGCAGTAATTCAGAGGAGCAATCTTGTGCCCTGGAGGCAGGGGTGTGAGAAAAGTGAGAGCTAGTTAGGAAGTCGAATTGCATGTGGACAGGAAGCAGGAGGGGAGGGCAGATCCAAGATCTTGGCTGAGAGAGCAGTTTGAGGTGCAGGTGTGGGCCATTACAGCGTTTGTGCCGGATGTGTTCAGCTTATTCCAGTTCAAGTGCCTAGTCACTGGATGTACACGCATTTGCAAGGAGAGAGATTTGGCTTGAGGTGTATAGGTTTAGGTTTTGCCAATATGATGGAAGCAACAGAGGAGATGAGATTATTCATGGAGGACACATGGGAACAGGCTGAGGGCAAAGCCTTGAGGAACAGATGCTTGAGGTGATTGATTTGAAGAGCCTGGGAAGGAGAAAGAAGGTGATAGCTAAGTGAGATGACAAAAAAAACTCCACATTATATATGTGTATATAAGACAGAGAATCTGGAAACCAGATCATGAGAGGAAGGATTCACCTTGATGGGAAGAGGTTTATCTCAGTGGAAGAAAGTAGAAGCTTGAGGGTTTTGATGCTTTGGGAAAAAACCAGAAAGGACTAGCAGTGTTGATATGGATGGGGAACAGGTCACAGGTGGGACAAAAACGAGGGCGTGAGCATGGGAAGAAGAGGAGATTGTGGTTGGGGCACAGGTTTCTAGAGGTGGTGCGGTTCTGAGTGATAAAGAAGTGGGGTGTGGGCATAGCTGTGCGGCTCCCATGGTGAAGAGAGAGACTGACTGGAGTTGAGGGAGTGGGGGTCCTCTGGCAGCATGTTAGAGTAGTCCTCACCGACACCAGAATGACCCAGGAGCAGGCATGTGGGGGAACATGGAAGGGCAGCAGTTAGGGACTAGGAGAATGTTGCTGGCCTCCTCTGCTCACCATCCTTATAAAATGTCAGGCTTCAGAAAACAAGCAATTTTCACTTGGGCTGCAGCAGGGAGCACTGTCCTTCTGACAGTTAGAGGGTAAGCCTGCAGGGCTTTGCACCATGACTGCATGGACACTTCTCAGAATAATCCTGAGTGAATAACATAAAATACACAGGATTACAGAGGAAACTGATTAGATGGAAATGTGTTTTAAAAGAGGGAGAAAGAGCGCACGAGCAGAGGGCAGGGCAGAGGGAGAGGGAGAAGCAGACTCCCTGCTGAACAGGGAGCATAATGTGGGGCTCGATCCCAGGACCTTGAGATCATGACCTGAGCTGAAGTCAGACACTTAACTGATTGAGCCACCCAGGTGCAACCCACCCTCCCCCTTTTAAAGTAAGCTCCATGCCCAGCGTGGAGCTCAAGGCAGGGCTTGAACTCACGACCCTGAGATCAAGAACTGAGCTGCTATCAAGAGGTGGATGCCTGGGGTGCTTGGGTTGCTCAGTTGGTTGGGTGTCTGACTCTTGGTTCAGCTCAGGTCACGATCTCCTAGTCATGAGATCAAGCCCCACGTCAGGTTCCACGCTCAGCAGGGAGTCTGCTTGAGATCCTCTCCCTCTCCCTCTGCCCCTTACCCTGCTTGTACTCTCTCTGAAATCAATCAATCAATCTTAATAAAAAAGAGTCTGATGGCTGACTGAGCCACCCAGGTGCCCCCCCAAAAGTATTCTTAAGGCATTTGTCACTACAATAATTTACATGCTTCTTTATTAATGCCCTAATTAAAGATGCACCAGTAGGTCTTATAACTACATAATTTCAAAGTAGTAATGAATATAAATATCTTGATCAGCAATAAACTGTAATGTGTTGTAAAATTACCTATGATTTGTACTGACAAAAATCACAGGTACCACTAATATTTTTGGCCTACATTCATAATTGAAAGGAACTGCTAAATTTCAGAAGTCAGGAAAAAATAAAGGTATAATTTATTTCCCATCCAAGTATGCAGACTTCCTGAAACATACCCATGGACAACATGGACCCCAGGTTAAGAAACCCTGGCAATTAGTGAGAGATGGGTAGAGCTCTCTGTGAGAGGTGTGAAGATGTAGTGAAGTCTGTTAACAGGAATTTGGGTTCCAGAGAGCACAGTGGAAGCAGGAAGGACACCAGGAGTTGGGGTCAAGGAAGAGGAATCATGAATCATGGGACAATATGGAGGCACAGATGAGCTCTGTGTTTTGAGAGGTGACCAAGAATGAGAGCATGGTGGGGGTTAGCTGATGTATTTGGGGGTCTCTGCAAGTGAGATCTCCTGCATTACTGGAGGCTTGACGAAGTCAGGCTTGCCTTGGCTCGGAAGTCCAAACAGGAGTGGTCAGAAGTAACAGCTGTGTTGCCTTAGTAATCTTGTTTGGGGGCGCCTGGCTGGCTCAAGTATAGCATGTGACTCTTGACCTCAGGGTTGTGAGTTCGAGTCCCACATTGGGTGTAGAGATTACTTAGAAATAATAAAATCTTAAAAAAAAAAAAAGAATCCTTGTTTGGCTGTGGAGGGGACAGAGTTAGCTGGATCCTAACACACATCACTGTTGGAAACAGGAGACCCTCTGGGTGCTGGGGGGACTTCAGTGCTGATGAAGCCTGAAATTGTCATGCTTTTGAGATAATATTTTAATATGAGGATATTAAACATCTGCATCTAATATACTTTCATAGAATTTAAGATTTGGAAGAAACTTTATGGGCCATGAAGTATATAATGTTGCATTCCATGGACAGTCCTTTTGATAGAATCCTTGAAGGATGGTGTTCAACCCCCTCTTGAAACACTGATATTAAAATACTCCTGAAATACTGCCAGGCCATGTGAGGACAGCTCCTTAGATTGAGCCACTAAAACCTGTTAGTTGTAATTTCCATATAGTATTTCTATAAGTGGGGATTTTATAGGCAGATAGACCACATTGTAGCTACTCTATTGTTTTCAAATGTCTCCTGTTTATATTTTCCTGTCAGGTAACATTAATCAGTCATTAATGACGCTAAGAACATGTATGGAAGTCCTGAGAGAGAACCAAATGTACGGAACTAACAAAGTAAGCAACAGCCTGTCATCCATCATTTGTAGAGCTTTGTTTGTGTGCATTCTTGTGCCTTATATATTTGGGTTTGAATGTATTTACAGATGGTTCCATACCGAGATTCAAAGTTAACCCATCTGTTCAAGAACTACTTCGATGGGGAAGGTAAAGTACGCATGATCGTGTGTGTGAATCCAAAGGCTGAAGATTATGAAGAGAGCTTGGTAATTTTGATATATTTATCTTATAAAGTCTCAGAGTTTCTATGGAGAAAACAACTATTTGGATGTGAAGAATGACATTTTAAATATTTTTAAAACTGATACAGAACCATTAGTTACAGAAATGAACTAATGACCAATTTATTATTTCATTAAGTATTTTCTGAAGGACTTGAATATGCTGATTTATAAAAACAAAAACAAAAAACCCCCCTCTGATGTGTTTTGTATCTTAGCAAGTTATGAGATTTGCAGAAGTGACCCAAGAAGTTGAAGTGGCAAGACCAGTGGACAAGGCAATATGTGGTTTGACGCCTGGAAGGAGATACAGAAACCAGGCTCGGGGAGGTCCAGTTGGAGATGGTATGATTTGGTGTCACATCATGTGCACACTGATATCTGTTGGTCTCTCGTTCCTTAAAATCGATTTCACATTAGAGAACTACTACTTACTTCCCTTCCTCTCAAGAACCAAGTGCAAAAAAAAAAAAAGAACCAAAGTGTAAATGAGATAAATAAGTTTTCTTTTGTTACATACTATAACTCTTTTTTTCCCCACTTTTCCTTTTTTATACCTCATTTTTAAGGAAGTATGATCGTGACAACTCAAGAAAGTACATGGTTCATTGAACTGGGGGTTATTCTAATCACAAGGATTTAAGTTATTTAAATAAGCTTTCTCTCCTGTGTAACTTATAATTTTTTATAATTCAATGCAGAACCATTGGTTACAGAAGTGGTTTTACAGAGTTTTCCACCTCTGCCATCCTGTGAACTTTTGGATATCAACGACGAGCAGACTCTTCCCAGGCTGATCGAGGCATTAGAGAAACGACATCACCTACGGCAGATGATGATCGATGAGTTTCACAAACAATGTAAGGGCCAAAAGCGGTCTGCGATCATTTCAACTCCAGAAATTTTAACGAATCTGAGATCTTTAAGGAAGGGTTATTTGTTTCTGCACTTTGTAGTGTTCAAGGAATTGTTCATTTAGACTGACAAGGAACTTTCCCACAGGTCATAAAACAGAAGAAACAGGTGGGTGTGTATTCTCTCCCTTTTTAAAATCTACAGTGGTGGACACAAAGGAGTAATAGCTACTTTGCTTTCAGTTCCTACTAGTTACTTACTTTGGCAAGGCACTTCATAAATACTACATATTAAAGACTGTCTTTGGGCAAATGACTTCATCTTCCACTTCTTGGTCTCCCTATCTGCAAAATGAGGATTTGAACTGTTCTTACTTCAGAGGGTGTTGTGGGAATGAGGTAATATGTGAGAATCATGTAGAACAGTGAACAAACAGCCTGGTACATACAAGTGCTCAGTGAGCAGGTCTACGATTTTTATCATCATCAATTCATTTGAATCTTCAGTGGAAAAGTGTGAGATAAGTGGTATCTATAGCCCTGTTTTGAAGGGAGGAAATGTGCTCAGAAAAATTAAGTAACTTGCCCAAGTCACATAACTAGTAATTGGTGTACCAGCGATTTCAAGTCCAACTGATCCTAAATCTGTTATTTCTGTTTTTGCATTTGTTTTGAAGCAAATTACTTACCTGTAAGGGCTGACAAGGAATGCCGTAGTGCAAAATGAAAGACTCCGTGTTTTTCAGTACAAACCAGCCTCTAGGAGTATCTCTCATGTAGATTTGGGAACCAGACTCTTGATTTCCTTCTCAACGTGTTTTCTGCCACAGACTAACCCTCATGATTGGCTGAATAGCTACATACCGGTTAGGAAAAGTTGACTTCACTGGTTATTTTGGAATCGGGAGTAAACTTGGCCTGCATGCTTTTGTTTCAGCTATTACATTTAAAGCGTTGTTGCAAGAGTTCGACAGTGCTGTTTTAAATAAAGAAAACTACATTCAAGGAAAACTAAATGAAAAAGAAAAGGTGATCTCAGGACAGAAATTGGAAATAGAACGACTGGAGAAGAAAAACAAAACTTTAGAGTATAAGGTTTGTTTTGGCATGACTTAGTGGATGTGCGTGCTGGCAGGTTAGCACTGCTTTGTGTGACCTAGTGTTCGCCCTCCCGGCCTTTCACCACTGCTGACTGAGGGAGAGGCAGCACCCGGCTCCTTACTAATCTCTACCTCACCCCAGAAGAAGAAATGTGAGTGAAGAGCTTTAGAGGGGTAATATACTCTTTTAATTTTCTGCGTTAGACTTTACCAACTGGAGAGAATGTTCTTGGACCAAACAAGTGAGTTTTTAGAGGGCTTTCCTGAATTTAGCTCTGGTTATGGCTTGCTTTTTGACTTAGGATGATAGGTTTGTTCTTTTATTTACAGAGTATCATTTAGGGGGTACCCATAAATGATATTCATTCTAGACAGAAGCTCATCTCAACCAATAGTGTCCTCTCTTCTGAAAACAGCCTTAAAAACAAAATTCAGGTCTAATTTTAGGTGAAAATCATTTTCACATGAAGTCAATTAAAGCTTCGTCTTTTCTGTGAGGACCTTGTTTAGAAGTTCTAACTTCTAGGAATGGAGGTGGGAATTCAGATGAAATTGTAGAGGGAACTGTTTTCTCCATGATTTTTCTTTCCACAACTATGCCCGCATGAGCAAATCACGAAAGTGATTAGTTCACAGCTACATGCAGTGTTTATAAGCCAGATCCTGAACAGAACGGTCTGCCTTCCCAGATTGAGATTTTAGAGAAGACAACTACGATCTATGAAGAAGATAAGCGCACTTTGCAACAGGAACTCGAGACTCAGAACCAGAAACTTCAGCGGCAATTTTCTGACAAACGCAGACTGGAAGCCAGGCTGCAAGGCATGGTGACGGAAACGACCATGAAGTGGGAGAAAGAATGCGTGAGTGTCGCTCCCGCGGTGCTTACCTCTGGGACGAGGACTGATTTCCACCTGAGGTGTTCTGAATCGTGTTCCCAGGCCTAGGGTTTTGGTGGTGGCGGCAGCGGCGGCAGCAGGAGCCTCTGTTCAGTCCATTCCATTTCCTTTCTCTGCCCTTAAAATGCATGATGAGACGTGCTGGACTCCGGGAGGCCGGTCATTCTTAGGAAATGGGGTGGCTTGGTGGTTGGGTGCGTGCGTTTGGTGTGACTGAATTAGAGATGTGTCCCTGTCGCTAACCTAGGAGCGCCGGGTGGCAGCCAAGCAGCTGGAGATGCAAAATAAACTCTGGGTCAAAGATGAGAAACTGAAACAACTGAAGGCTATTGTTACGGAACCCAAAGCCGAAAAGCCAGAGAGACCCTCTCGGGAGCGGGACCGGGAAAAAGGCACTCAAAGAGCTGTCTCCCCGTCACCAGTACCTGTAAGTTCTTCGTGGCTGGGGAGTCACGTGCACTAGAGAAAATCTGTTCAGATTAGGTAACTTTCTAGGCCGCTCCATTTGTTGTTTTAGATTACTTACTGTATTTCTCCAACTTCACTATGTAAATATTTCTAAGTTTAGCATAAACACAAATTTAGTGCAAATTCAGAATAAAACATTGAGTAACTCAGTAAAAATAATTCTAACATGTGCTAAAATGACAGAAAAGCAGTGAATTGTTTCTCTCGGTGTTTCAGTCTTGCTCATTAATTTCTCTTCCATTTTTTTAGCTTTCTAGTAACTATATTGCTCAGATTCCCACCGGCCAGCAGCTCCTGAGCCAGCCGCAGCTACGTAGGCGCTCTAACTCTTGCAGCAGCATTTCTGTAGCTTCCTGTATTTCGGAATGGGAGCAGAAAATGCCTCCGTACAACACACCTGTCCATGTCACCTCTATTGCAAGGCGTAGGCAGCAGGAGCCAGGACAAAGTAAAACTTGTGTCGTGTCAGACAGAAGGCGAGGCATGTACTGGACGGAAGGCAGGGAGGTGGTTCCCACACTGAGAAATGAGGTAGAGCTAGAAGAGGACCACTGCTGCAGGGTCAGTGCTGGTGTTCTCTTAAAGCATCGTAGCCGGAGCGTCGAATCTCGGGGCTTGGTGGGGGTTTCTGTGACTTGATTCATTCAGAAAGTTCAATGGAAAGATGGGCGAACTCTAAATATAAACAAGGTCTAATTTTTCTGTTATTTACTTTGAAAAACCACCCTGAACTTGAGGCCTAGCTCTTCATCTGAAAGAGCTGTAACACATCTGGCCACCGTGAGACCGCCAGCGAACACGGGTCAGTGGGGCGCATCCCGGGGTAACCTGGGCTTTTCATTTGCAGAAGCTAATGAGCAGCCACAAAATCAGCGCATGAGTGTCTCAGAGCACATTTTCCATTTTTTCTTTGTTTTCCTTCCTCAAATTTTTTGCTGCTTTTGAACTTTTATTTTTAAAGTTATTTTCTCAAACTTATTTTGAAAAGTTTCAAACTCAAAAGTTGAGTTACCTTACCTCTTACCTAGATTTACCAATTGTCATTTATATAGATATATAATCATTTTTTCCTTGAACTTCTGAAAGGAACTCCCTACCCTCTGTGACACGTCATCCCTACTAAGGACATTGTCCTGTATAAACAGTCTTTATCAAATCTAAGAAAGTTAACATTAATTGAATAAATATCCTCTATTTTTAATCTATGATCCTAACAAAGTGAATGCCCTGCATGTGGTTATTATGTATCTTCAATCTCTTTTAATATAAAATAGTCTCCCGGCCACACACTTTTTTTGATTTTCATGATCTTGACTGTTTTTGAATAGTCCAGGCCTGTTGTTTTGTAACTACTGAAGGTTTGCATGTCCAGTAAATTGTTTTTAATCTCAAGACCTTTATCTCAACCTATAAAGGCTCGGCCTCAGTCAAGGGTGTTTAAAGAAATTCACGCTTAAATTCTCTTCTTAAGGATTAAAGTTTTTCCTTTGACTCTGAATAAATGGACCAAGTTAATATTGTGGGTTTATATTTAGTAAAATCTTACTATAGTTCTTTTAGAATTTGTCTTTTAACAAATTAATAGTATTTTACTTTAGATTTCCTATAATTTAGGGTACAGATAAGCTTCATTTAGATGGCCTGCACTCCTGCTTATTAAGGGATAGTAATGAATTGCAAGGTATTTACCAAGACAACAGATGATTCTAAAGCCTAAGTTCTTTACTTTGCAAATTTTGCTTGAAAACTTTTTAGGGAGCAAATTATGGTGACTGGTCTTTCTGATCAACTCTAATAAATCCCCTTTATTTTTCATGAAAGTTTACAGAGTGAACACTGTTCAAGGCCTGCTTAAGCCTGGTCAACATTAATGTGGTATCTAATTCGGCTCTCAGATATTTAAGAGGATTTACTAGAGATCCTTTAACTTCTCACTTGAAATCAGATCTTTTTAGAAGTGCAGCAAAGTTTAGGCTAGTATCAACAACATATCTAGGTTTGTTTTGGCCAAAAATTATGTCAGGTGGGCTGAATTTATACTTCAGTGAGGAAGAAGTTGTAAATATCTTTGATTCCATAAATGATAGTAGATTGTAATAATTATCTTTCTGAAGCTAGTTTCATAATGCATTTATTGCTAAATGTGTTCAGGAAAACTATCACCTTTGCTAAATGGTAGGTCACGAGAGCCTGACTTTCTTGTTCAACATCAGGCCACTTTAAGAATGGAAAGTTTCCTGGGTTGCTGGAGGCGTGGGCATCTTCTGTGGCCAACTCTATGGCCCAGGTTCTATAGTAGCGATGACTTGTCACTAGCACTTCAGCTGTTGATTGTGATTACATAGGGGAAACGCTTCAGTTCCCCAGACAGGCATCTTAAAGTTAGGACCTTCGTATGTGACCAGCTTGGAAGGATTTGGCCTGTGACAGACTGTTTCATTTGCTGTCAGTTATACAAACAGATGTATGAAGCAATGAGTTGTCTTTGGAACTATGTTCTGTATGTGAAATACTTTTTCTTGGCCTGAATGTGCTAAATTTAACTTTCCCAGATTTACATGATAGTCAACTGGAAGCAACTAGTTTTTTATTATATGATTGATAGAGACTGATTTGATACTACATTTTTAGTTTGGTTCTTGGAATCTTCATGAAATGTTTGAGAAAAAAAAATAGTTGGTATATTTTAGCCATTATTGTATTTGAACTTGTCATGAAGTTCTGTTTGAGATTTTAAGATCTCAAAGCAGTCAGAAGTACTTCATTTATATTCTCTTAATCATTTTATACATAGGTTTCTTATTATACCTTATGTTCTTTAGCATTTTGGCCCATACAGTCCATTAGTTTTTACTTATTTATTGTTTGTCTTTGTATACGGAGTGTTTTCCTCTTTGTTTAGAGGCCCGTGGCATGTTTAGGGCTTTTATTGACCTCATCTGAAGTTTTTAACATAGTTGTGGACCTAACAGAGTCCCTTACAATGGCAGGCACAAATAATGGTTTTGATAGGGAATATAAAATGAATTCTCCTGAATACCACCTACGCAGGAAAGCCTGGCAGCATAACCAGAAGTTTTCCTTCCATTGTTTTGCTGAAAGAGAAGCTCCCTGGTGTAGAATGTATAATAGACAAGCGGTATTAAAAGATGTTTGTTGGTCTTGTGCTTAAATACAAAGACAACATTTAACTTACCTGAGTAACATATTTAGCTTTTGAAAGGCTTGTGCATTTGTTTTGACACTGTCCTCAACTAATGTAGCCAAACCTGCTGCACTTCTAATAATACCCTTAAATTAATGCTGGGTTATGCTTGTTTCTCGATTCCTCTTTCAACCTGATCAGAACGCACCACCAATTCGTCTCCGCCACAGACGATCTCGCTCTGCAGGAGACAGATGGGTAGATCATAAGCCTGCCTCTAACGTGCAAACTGAGACAGTCATGCAGCCACATGTCCCTCACGCCATCACAGTATCTGTTGCAAATGAAAAGGCACTAGCTAAGTGTGAGAAGTACATGCTGACCCACCAGGAACTAGCCTCCGATGGGGAGATTGAAACTAAACTAATCAAGGTAAAAACAAATTGACACAGGACGAAAAACACAGAAAGTCAACTTCGCCAAAAACCACTTACTATTCTGTTCCTTTGATGACACACAGGCAGTGTCAACGAAGATACATGGGTGTTGATACAACCTTTTTGTTTGTTTCTTAGAAAACTAAAGGAACTGCTCAGGCTCTAAATCTGCTAAACTAGGACTAAATCAGCTGCTCTCTAGTGAACTGTCTCAGATCCTCAGGATTCTGTTAGAGGAACTCCAGATCTATTATGTACTTGTAGAGTTAGTTTTAACCACTACTGTAAAAGTAAACCCAAACAAAGAACTCCTACCATTTGTCAGTTCCAGATAAAAAACCCATGTTAAAATGTGACCTATCAACATTTCTTATTACTGAGCTACCCAGAGCCCTTTCCCTTCCCTCGCCTATAGAAAAATTATCCTTTGATCAGAGAGTCAATGAATAATGGGGGAAGTAAAAGCCAACTGGAGAAAATTTAATTTAGAGGATGGTTCTTAATTATAACCAGAGTTACAAATAAGACTGTACTATGAGGGAGGTGGTATACCCAGAGGACAGTATAATGCCTTAGAACATTTAGAAATTTCTGGTAGATTTCTTGACCCTTGGTATTTTTAAATTATAGACTGAACAAAAAGGAATATTTTTTGCAATTTAAGAATGTTACTGATTATATTGCATTGGACTTTTGTTTAGTGAGAGAGAATTTCTCAAGTACTTTAATAGCACAGTCTGCAGCACCATCTGGTTTTCGTGACTAGGGCTTTATTTACTGTTTCATGGGGAATCTTAAGTTCAGTTCGAAATACATGTATATCAAAGTATAATGCTGACCTTTCTCTCGGCTTCAGGGTGATGTTTATAAAACAAGAGGTGGTGGACAGTCTGTTCAGTTTACGGATATTGAGACTTTAAAACAAGAATCGCCAACTGGGTGAGTGATCATCAGATGTCTCTCTTCAGAGGGCTATAGCTTTCTTAGCTGCTTATTCTTGCAGAACACAATATCCTATAAGATGTAGCATTAATTATCTGAAAGAGTGTAGTGATATCCCATGTCTAGTATTTTTCCTGTTTTTCCACAGTCGAAAACGAAGATCTTCCACAGCAGCACCTGCCCCACCAGATGGTACAGAGTCGGAATGGACTGATGTAGAAACAAGGGTAGGGGTAAAAATTAAATATTTGTCTGCTTCATGAAAGTTAGGGGCAACCTATTTTAAGCCCCCGGCTCCAGCTTTTCCTGCTCTCTGAAGCAGCTGAGGTCTGATCTGACATTGCCAGTGGGGCCTGTAGGCATGGTTCCCTGCGAACCTGCCAAGGTCCTCCTGTTTATTTAGTCTGCTCCTACTGGAGCTCTCTGGCTCAAGGTTCCTGTTTTCAGTGTAGAGGGATAGGGCCCGAGGATCGAGTCAGAGAGCATCCCTGTAGAATAACAACAGTTCACATCAAATTGGTGGGAATGAATCTTCACAGAAGCACAATGCCCTGTGGAACTGTTACTCACTGTTACTCCTGATGAGAGCCTCCTCTAGAAAGAGCATGGGAAGGGTAGATGGTGTTAGGAGGCCAAGCTCTGGCCCTGGTCACTAACCTCAAGAAAATTACCTGCATGATCTCTAGAGACCCTTCCAGCTCACCATCTTTGGGGCCTCTGTCAAATAAACTGCACGGATCTGGTATTTTAACATAGGTGTCTCTGCTGCACTAGAAAGCAATGTGGGATTCCACTGGGGCTGAGCCCGTCTGAGCAGAACTGTGTTTATAGACTCTAGAGAGAGGAGCTGATCTTTTCCTCTTCTGTAATGTTCCTATTAGTGTTCTGTGGCTGTGGAGATGAGAGCAGGATCTCAGCTGGGACCTGGATATCAGCATCATGCACAACCCAAGTGAGTCCTGACTAATTGGGCCTTTCTGTGTGTGTTCTCCCTCCTCTAGTATTTCCACTATCACCGCTTCTCCCTACTATCCACTTCTAAGAGGACATATGTGGTTTCTGTTTACCCCTTGGACTATCTGGGTCCTCTAGCAGACTTCAACAGCAGGGCTGAGAACCTCAGAACGCGTGGTAAGAGCATTAACAGGAGGTGACGGAAGATTGCTCATGCTCATTGATACTCTGTTAGCGCTCATAAAGCTCTCAGAGGCTGGACTGAGATCACCTGTAAGGAGGGAGGCTGGAGGCTTTAGTCAGGGATGACAGCTCTTCCGGTTCTTTATTCTTTCCGAACTTGCCTCTTGGTCTCATTATAGTGCGAAGTGTTCACTAAAATAAAACGGAATGTGGAATTTATGGTAGGGGAAGGAATCACACTTTTCCTTCTATTAAAGCACATACCCAAGAGTCTGGTCTATTCATTTTCCATATTAGTAAAACCCCCTTTCAAATGTTTACCTATACAAATCTTTGTGTCCATTTTTAACACATGTATTCCTTAGGCAAGTTGGAAAATCACTGCAATAGGATGAAGGCAGGAATCCTGCTTTTTAAATTTAATACTGGGTACATATATTTTATAACCGTTACTTGCTTTCTCAGGATTTGAACTTTCTCACAGTAAAACCTGAGTTCTTGTAAAGCCTTTCCTAGGAGATCCAATTGCTATGAATGTGTCACTGATTGCAACAGTCAATACTAAATGCTGGTTTTCACGTTTTAGGCGCAAGAAACCATGACCTGACAATCTCATTTGTGTTGGTGATTTCTCCAAAGCCATGCCAGGAGTCTTCTGAGTCATCTTGCAGCTTTGTTGAATACTGAATATCACAGACCTCAGATACATCATACACTGGTGCAGATCAGAGATCCCCCTATGGTTCCAAAGATATCTAGGATTCAGCACACTTTTTATATTCCATGCCTTGCCATATGAACTTTTTAATAATGCTATTGTTTTGTATATTTCTTATATACTTAATAACTAATTCACACAAGTGTTTTGTCCTGGGTGCTTAAGGAAAAATATATGTAGATCACACTTTTTTTTGTGACGTTTCCTGCTCTTGTCTGGATACTTAAGGTTTTATAAACAGAACAAATGCTGCTATAGATTAGCTTGCAAGAATGCACTTTAGACACATTTGACAATTCAAACTTTCAAAATAAGGATGCCAATAACTGGCTAATACTAAAGCCATTTTAGGAAGTTGTTTTGAATTTTGTATGTATATATCCACTTTCTGACCTTATAGCTATGCGAAAAGAATTGAAATAAACACTAAGAAATACAGTTGTGCGACAGTCATTTAACGCATACTCCTAGCATCTAGCGTCATGCCTTGCATTGAGCTGATGCTCATTTGTTTCTCTCATCCTGTTTTAAAGCACACAAAGGAACAGCTTCAAAACAGGGTACTTCTCCTGCCCAGGGACGCATTTCACCCCAGCAGCACAGCTTTGAGGAGGGACCTCCTTGACTGGGGAGATGGAGAGGGAGAGGAAATGGAAACTAGAAGACTATTAAAGGACATTGAAGGAACATTCCCTGCTATCTGCTTTGGGATTTCAGTAAGAGGTCCACACAAGGACCTCTGGGACTACCCTGTTTCAGGCTCCCCCTACCAGCCTGTAGGCAACCACAAAGCACGGTGCTAAGCCTACACTTCCCCTCATTCCCTACCTCTGTTGCCAGCTTCTGGACTGACTTTTTTTTACATGTAGTCCTGAGTGCAGCTCCAGAACCAGCTCAGGTGAGGAGAAGCCAAAAACTTGAGCTATTGCACCACCTTCTGGGAAACAAAAGAAAGGTCTGCAATTGCCAATCTGTTGAACTATAACAAAGTAAACAACTAAGAAAAGTGCTATTTCAATGCAATGGCAGAGGTACATTTAATCAAGCACTATAAAAAATCATGGTAATATGGTCCAGCAACTGAACCAAAGGTGCAAAATATTGTGACTTAACTGACAAATAATTCAAAATAGCTATTATAAAGAAATTTGAAGCACATGAGTTTTATTATAAGCTCATCTATTTAGGAATAAAATTATTGAACAGGAGGTGTTTTTTTACCAAGGAGTTTGAAATTTTCAAAAAGAACCAGATAAGTTCTGGAGCTGACGAATTCAGTGAATGAGATAAAGAAATGCATTAGAGAGCTTAGGAAATAGGGCAGATCAGATTGAAGAAGGAATTTAGTGCTTGGAGGATAGGAATTTAGAAATGACCCAGGAGAGGAGAGCTTAGATTAAAAAAAAAAAAGAAGAAACCCTATAAGAGCTATCACGTATGATGAGAAAAATATAATAGTCTACCAGAAGGAGAAGGGGAAAAGGGAGCAGAGAGTATATTTAGAGAAATAGAACAGAACTTCCCAAACCTGGGGAAGGAAGTGGAGAAGTCCAAGAAGCTAACAGAACACTCTATTATCTCAATGCAAAAAGATGATCTCCAAGACACATTATAATGAATTTTTTTTTTTTTTTTTTTTTAGTTTTTATTTATTTGACAGAGAGAGACACAGCAAGTGAGGGAACACAAGCAGGGGGAGTGGGAGAGGAAGAAGCAGGCTTCCCACAGAGCAGGGAGCCCGATGTGGGGCTCGATCCCAGGACCCTGGGATCATAACCTGAGCTGAAGGCAGACGCTTAACGACTGAGCCACCCAGGCGCCCCTATAATGAATCTGTTTAAAAAAAAAAAAAAAAGGCACCCAGGAAACAAAGTAACCTACAGAGGAACCTCCATTAGCTTAATGATGGGTTTCTCAGAAATTCTACAGAACAGGAGGGAGTGGAATGATCCATTCAAAGTGCTGAAAAATAAAAACACTTTACCTGGCAAAAATATGCTTCAGCTATGAAGGAGAAATAAAGGCTTTCCCTACTAAAACTGAGGGGGTTCACCACTAGATCTGCCTTGCAAGAAATACTGAAATTTCTCCAAGCTGAAATGGAAAGATGCTAATTAGTGACATAAAAGCACATGAAATGACCTATACTCTAGACAAAGGTGAAAAACATTTAGAAAACTATATTAGAATGATGTGTTAACCACTTAATTATAATATAAAGGCTTAAGAGCAACAACAAAAAACTACCACCACTAAAATTCCTCAATAATTCAAAGCAAAAAAAAAAAGGTAAACTATGACATAAAAAATATAAAAGGGGAGGAGTAAAAGGGTGGAAGCTTTATATGAAGATAAAGTGCTATCAGCATAAAAAGAGGACTCCTTAGATGTTTTATGTAAGCCACATGGTAATCACAAAGCAAAAATCTAGAGAAAAGTCACAAAACATAAAAAAAGGGAGACTGAGCAAATCATCATGGAAAACCACCACGATATAAAGGCAGACGGAAACATAGGGAAAAGAAACAATCTGAAGGCAAAATATAAGAGGCAGTAGTATTAAGTCCTTAAGATCAATTAATTACTCAATATAAATGGATTGAATTCATCAATCAAAAGGCACAGAGTAGCTTGATGGATAAAAACAAGACCCAACCATATGCTGCCTACAGGAAACTCATTTCAACTCTTAAAATACACACAGGCTCAAAGTGAAGGAATTAAAAGAATATTCCAGGCAAGCAGAAACCAAATGAAAGCAGGTGCAAGTCAAGCCTAAAAACAAAAGGAGACAAAGAAGGTCATTATATACTGATAAAATGGTCAATACATCAGGAAGATACAACACAATAGTAAATATATATGCACTCAACATTGGATCACCAAAATTTATTAAGCAAATACCAAAAGATCTAAAGGGAGAGACAGATAACAATACATTAATAGTAGGGGACTTCAGTACCCCACTGTTAGCAATAAATAAATCATCCAGGTAGAAAATCAACAAAGAAACTAAACTGAACTATAGAACAAAAGAACAGACAGATGAGAGCATTCTATCCAACAGAGGCAGAATACACATTCTTCTTCAGTGCACATGAAATATTTTCCAGGACAGATGACATGATAGGGCACAAAACAAATCTCAGCAAATTTAAGAAGACTGAAACCACATCAACTATCTTTTCTTACCATAATGGTATGAAACTAGGAATCAACAAAAGGGAGACCGGAAAATTGACAAATATGTGGAAACTACACAACATACTTTTGAGCAACCAATGTGTCAAAGTAGAAATCAAAGGGGAAATAAAAAATTACCTTGAAACAAATGAAAATGGAAATACAGCATATCAAATCTTACAGGATACAATAAAAGCAGTTCTGAGACAAAAGTTTATAGCAATAAATGCATATATTAAGGAATTAGAAAAATCACAAATAACCTTTCCCCCAAAGAACAGGAAAAACAACCCCAAAGTTAGCAGAAGAAAGGAAATTATAAAGATCAGAGTAGAAATAAAGAAATAGGGACCAGAAAAATGGAAAGGATCAACAAAACTAAAGGCCAGTTCTTTGAAACAGTAAACAAAATCTTTAACCAGACTAAGAAAAAAAGAAAGACTCAAGAAATGAAAAAGGACACATTACAATTGATACTACAGAAATACACAGGACCATAAGAGACTACTATGAACAACTGTACATCAACAATTTAGACAACCTAGAAGAAATGAATAAATTTCTAGAAACACACAATCCACCAAGCCTGAGTCAGGAAGAAATAGAGTATCTGAAAGGATGAATAAGGAATAAAGGGATTGAATCAGTAATCAAAACCCTCCCAACACAGAAAACCCCAGGACCAGATGGCTTCACAGGCAAATTCTACCAAGCCTTCAAAGAAGAATTAACAGCAGTCCTTCTCAAACTCTTGCAAAAAATTGAGGAGGTAGGGATCGTTCCAAACTCATTCTATAAGGCCAGATACCAAAGAGAGATAAGGACACCATAAGAAAACTAGATCAGTATCCCTGATGAATATAAATGCAAATATTCTCAACAAAATATTAGCAAACTGAATTTGAGAACACATAAAAAGAATTATACACCATGATCATGATCCTGGAGTCCTGGGATCGAGTCCCGCATCGGGCTCCCTGCTCAGCGGGGAGTCTGCTTCTCCCTCTGACCCTCCCCCCTCTCACGTGCTCTCTCTCTCATTCTCTCTCTCTCAAATAAATAAAAATTTAAAAAAATCTAAAAAAAAAAAAAAATTATACACCATGACCAAATGGGATTTATCTCTGGGATGCAAGGATGGTTCAATATATGCCAATCAATAAATGTAATATATCACATTAAAACAATGAAAGATAAAAATCATATGATCGTCTTAATAGACACAGAAAAAGCAATCTGACAAAATACAACATACTTTCAATAGTAAAAACCCTTGGTAGATGGGATATAAATGGAACATAATAAAGGCCATATGCAACAAACCCACAAATAACATCATACCCGGTGGAGGTAAAAATGAAAGCTTTTTCTCTAAGATCAGGACCAAGACTAGCATGTCCACTCTCAGCACTCTTATCCCATACAGTACTGGAAGTCCTTGCCTGAGCGATTAGGCAAGACAAAGAACTAAAATCCATCCAAACTGAGAAGGACGAAGTAAAACTGTCACTATTTTTAGATGATAGGATTCTGTACACTGAAAATCACAAGGCTCAACCAAAAAACTGTTGGAGCTAACCAATGATTTCAATAAAGTTGCAGTATACAAAACCAACATACTGAAATCAGTTGCATTTCTATACACTAGGTATGAAATATCTGAAAAAGAAATAAACTTTTGCTGAGGGAATTTTGGGAAGATGGCAGAGGAGGAGAATCCTGAGCTTACCTTGTCCCATGGACACACTGCGACAACAGCTACATCTAAATGACTAACTCCAAAAGTGACCTGAAGACTGACAGAACAGACCTTCCACAGCTAATCATCGGGAAGGCCACATCAGAAAGTGCAGGGGGGTGGAGACGGGGTTGGGAACCAGACCCCCAGTGTGACTAGCCACAGACAGGAAGAAGCGAGAGGATGAGATCTCACACCAGGCACGCCCAGCACTGGGGACGCACACTGGGGAAGAGGAGTCCCCATAACATCTGGCTTTCAAAACCAACAGGCCTTCAGCCCAGGAGCTTTAAAATTCAGAGGGCGGGTGATAGGAAACGGAGTCCCCACCCTTAAAGAGCCAATATACTAAATAACTTGGCTGGAGACACAGCACGAAAACAGCAGTCTGAGAAGCACCTAGGGTATACCTGAAAGAGATATCCTGACTAAGTTTAGAATGTGTTTGGAGAGGTAGGGATCCGCAGGAGATTTCTCCAGGAACAAAAGTGCTGGTTCCCCAGCCTAGATGGCTGGATGCTTGCAGGAGCCAGCACTAAACTCTCCCTCCACTTTGCTAGCACTGCGTGTCCCTACCCCAGTGTTCTCCTGCGGACCCGCCCAACCCAACTGCCCGCCTCCCAGTATCCCTCCAAAGTGACTCCTGTCCTGAGGTGTGGTGGAAATAAGCCCACGCACCAACATGCATGCAGTCCCTGCACTGAGCCTCTCAGCTGACTGTGCGTGCAGCAAGCCCTGCCCGTCAGTGTGCCCACAGCTGTGGCAGAGAGGCTAAGTGCAGACAGCTGGACTGACTGCCGGCTCTGTCCACTAATGAAAGCCCCGCTGCAGAGGCCTCGCAACAGCGGGGGAGTAAACGCCCAGGACGCCACAGCACGCAATGCAGGCCGACTGCAGCTAGCGGGGCTGGAGGCGGTCACGGCTCAGCCACGAGGGCACCCAAGCCCACAAAGGGCATCCCTCTGGAGCACCTGGCTCTGCTGACCACGGGGGCACTGCACTACAGGGCACCACAGGACCTCGTCTACACAAGGCCACTGTTTTAAAGACCAGGAGATACAGCTGATCTACCGAATACATAAAAACAGACCAAATGAGGAGACAAAGGAATATGTCCCAAATCAAAGAATAAGACAAAATCACAGTAAAAGAGCTAAATGAAAGCGAGATAATAAGCTTGATTAAAAAATTCCAAGTAATGGTCATAAAGATGCTCACTGGACCTGAGAAAAGACATCATCAAGTATAACAGCATTCACATTATAGAGTGCCAGAGGGAGAGAGAGGGCTGAAAATCATTTCAAGAAATAAGAGCTGAAAATTTCTCCACTCTGGGGAAGGAAACAAACATCCGAGTCCAGGAAGCAAAGAGAGCCCCTAACAAGGTGAACCCAAGGAGGTCCAGACCAAAACACATAATAATTAAAATGGCAAAAAGTAATAATAAAGACACAATTTTAAAAGCAGCAAACCAAAACAAGATACAAGGGAAAACCCCATAAAGCTATCAGCTGATTTTTCAGCAGAAACTATGCAGGCCAGAAGAAGGTAGCATGATATATTCAAAGGGCTAAAAGGGAAAAAACTTAAACCAAGAATACTTTACCCAGCAAGGTTATCACTGGAGAGAGAAAGTTTCCCAGACAAACAAAAGTTATAGTTAAACTGTCCTTGTAAGAAATGTTAAAGGGGATTCTTTAGCTGGAAAAAAAAAAAGGCCATAACTAGAAGAAAATAATGAAAGGAAAAAATTTCACAGATAAAAACAAAAATATAATAAAGGTAGTATGTTAATTACTTATAAAGCCAAAATGAAAGTTAAAACACAAAAGTAGCAAAATCAATTATCTCTACAAAATTAAGCAAAGCATACAAAAAAGAATGTAAAATATGACATCATATACATAAAACATGGAGAGTGGAGTAAAAATTTAGAGGTTTTAGAATGTGTTCAAACTTAAGAGAGCGTCAACTTAAACACAGACTGCTATATACATCAGATGTTATACATGAACCCAGTGGTAATCACAAATCAAAAACCTGTAACAGAGGGGCACCTGGGTGGCTCAGTCGGTTAAGCGGCTGCCTTCGGCTCAGGTCATGATCTCAGGGTCCTGGGATTGAGCCCCGTGTCCGGCTCCCTACTTAGCAGGTAGTTGCTTCTCCCTCTCCCTTTGTTGCTCCCCCTGCTTGTGCTCTCTCACTTGTGCTCTCTCTCTCTCAATAAATAAATCTTAAAAAAAAAAAAAAACTTATAACAGATATACAAAAAATAAAAAGAGAAAGGAATCCAAGCATAACACTAAACAAAACCATCAGATCACAAGGGAAAAGAGGAAGAGAAGTAGAAAAAAGCAGAGAAAAGCTACAAAACAACCAGACAACATTTAACAAAATGGCAATAGGTACATACCTATCAACAATTATTTTAAATGTAAATGGACTGAATGCTCTAATCAAAACACATAGGGTGACTCAGTGGGTTAAAAAAAAGGGGGCACCTGGGTGGCTCAGTTGGTTAAGCGCCTGCCTTCGGCTCAGGTCATGATCTCAGGGTCCTGGGATTGAGCCCGCATCGGGCTCCCTGCTCAGCAGGAAGCCTGCTTCTCCCTCTCCCACTCCCCTGGCTTGTGTTCCCTCTCTCGCTGTGTCTCTCTCTGTCAAATAGATAAATAAAATCTTTTAAAATAAAAATAAAAATAAAAAATAAAAAAACCAAGACCCATCTATATGCTGCTTACAAGAGGCTCACTTCAGACTGAAAGACACGTACAGACTGAAAGTGAAGGGATGGAAAAGCATATACCATGCAAATGGAAGCAAAAAGAAAAAAAAGCCATGGTGGGAATACTTATATTAGACAAAACAAACTTCATTATTTTTTTTAAGATTTACTTATTGGAGAGAGAGTGAGTGAGCATGCACATGTGTGGGGGGAGAGGGAGAGAGAACCTCAAGCAGACTCCATGCAGAGCCCGACGTGGGGCTCACTCATGAACCTGAGATCACAACCTGAGCCAAAACCAAGTCTGATACTCAACTGACTGCACCACCCAGGTGCCCCTAGACAAAACAGGTTTTAACACAGTGTAGCAAAGGACAAAGAAGAACACTACATAATGATAAAGGGACCAATCCTACAAGAGGGTATAACAATTGTAAATATCTATGCACCCAACATGGGAACACCTAAATACATAAAAGCAGATATTAATAGACATAAGGGGAGAAATTAACAGTAGTACGGTAACAGTAGGGGATTTTAACACCTCACTTAACATCAATGGCTAGATCATCCAGGCAGAAAATCCGTAAGGGAACAGTGGCTTTAAACAACAAATTATTAGGAATAAACTTAACCAAAGAGGTGAAGAACTTGTCCTCTGAAAACTGTAAAACACTGATGAAAGAAATTGATGATGACACAAATAGGAAGATACATCATGCTCATAAATCAGAAGAATTAATGTTGTTAAAATGTCCGTACTACCCAAAGCAAACTACAGATTCAATGTAATCCCTATCAAAATACCAATAGCATTTTTCACAGATTTTTAATCCTAAAATTTGTATGAAATCACAAAAGACCTCAAATAGCCAAAGCAATCTTGAGAAAGAACAAAGCCGGAGGTATCACAATTCCAGATTTTAAGATTTACTACAAAGCTATGGTAATCAGAACAATACAGTACCAGCACAAAGCACACACACAGATCAGTGGAACATGACAGGGAGCCCAGAAATAAACCCACACTTACCTGGTCACTTAATCTATGACAAAGGAGACAAGAATATACAATGGGGGAAAAGACAGTTTTTCAATAAATGGTATTGGGAAAACTGGACAGCTATATGCAAGAGAATGAAACTGGACCACTTTCTTACACCATACACAAAAATAAACTCAGAATGGATTAAAGACCTAAATGTGAGACCTGAAACCATAAAAATCTAAAAGAAAACATAGGCAGTAATCTCATGGAATGTGTCCTTAGCAACATATATATGGATCTGTCTCCTCAGGCAAGGGAAACAAAAACAAAAGTAAACTACTGGGACCACATTAAAATAAAAAGCTTTTGCACAGCAAAAGAAACCATCAACAAAACAAAAAGGCAACCCAGTGAATGGGAGAAGATTTTTGCAAATGATATACCCAATAAGGGGTTAATACCCAAAATATGTAAAGAACTCATACAGCTCAACACCAAAAAAATACAAATAATCTGATTTAAAAATGAGCAGAGGACTTGAGTAGATATTTTTCCAAAGAAGACATCCAGACGGCCAACAGACCCATGAAAAGATGATCACCATCACTTATCATGAGGGAAATACAAATCAAAACCAAAATGATAGATCACCTCACACCTGTCAGAATGCCTAGTATCAAAAAGACAAGAAATAACAAGTGTTGGTAAGGATGTGGGGAAAACAGAACACTTATGCCCTGTTGGTGGGAATACAAACTGGTGCAGCCACTGTGGAAAACAGGAGGGAGGTCCCTCAAAAAATTAAAACTAGAAATACCATATGATCAAGTAATTCCACTACTGGGGTATTTACCCCTCAAAAATGAACACTAATTTGAAAAGATATCTTCCCTCCTATGTTCAGTGCAGGATCATTTACAATAGCCAAGATATGGAAGCAACCCAAGTGTCCATCAGTGGTTGAATAAAGATGTGGCATACACACGTGCGCGCACGGGGAATGTTACTTGGCTATCAAAAAGAATGAGATCTTGCCATCTGCAACAACCTGGATGGACTGAGAGGGTATAATGCTAAGTGAAATAAGTTAGACAGAGAAAGACAAATACCATATGATTTCACTTATATGTGGAATCTAAAAAACAAAACAGATTCTTAAGTACAGAGAACAAACTGGTGGCTGCTAGAAGGGAGATGGGTGGAGGGATAGGCAAAATAAAGGGGATTGGAGGAAAATTCCAGTTGCAAAATAAGTAAGTCACAGAGATGAAAAGTACAGCATGGAGAATATAGTCAATGATACTGTAATAATGTTGTGTAGTGACATAGAGTGACTACACTTATCATGGTGAGCAATGAGTACTGTGCAGAACTGTGGAATCAATCTGTCGTACACTTGAAACTAATAAAACACTGTATGTCAATTATGTTTCAATAAAATGATTGTCAAGTCTAAGAAAAAGGTAATAATGGTCACAAAAAAAAAGCTTTCCCATTCACAGTAGCATCAAAAACAATAAAATACTTAGGAATAAATTTAATGTAGGAGGTGAAAGTTTTTTTTTTTTTTTAAAGATTTATTTATTTATTTGAGAGAGAGAGAGCACAGGCGGAGAGGGGGAGCGGGGCAGAGGGACAAGCAGACTCCCTGCCAAGCAGGGAGCCTGACATGGGGCTTGATCCCAGGACCCCGAGATCATGACCTGAACTGAAGGCAGACGCCCAACTGACTGAGCCACCCAGGCGCCCTGGAGGTGAAAGTTCTGTACAACAAAAACTACAAGACTGATGAAAAAAATAGAAAAAGACAGAAACAAATGGAAAGACAACCTATGCTCATGGACTGGAAGAATTAATATTGCTAAAATGTGTATACTACTCAAAGCAATCTATAGATTCAACACAATCCCCATCAAATATTAATGGCATTCTTCACAGAAATAGAAAATAAGCTGCAATGTTTGTATGGAACCACAAAGGACTCCAAGTAGCTAAAGCAATCCTGAGGAAAAGAACAAAACTACAGGTATTGCACTTCCTGATTTCAAACTATACTACAACGCTATAGTATTAAAAACAGTATGGTACTAGCACAAAAACAGACACATTGACAAACAGAACAGAACAGAGAGCCCAACGTTAACCTCTGCTTATACATTAAACTAATATTCAACAAGGGGGCCAATAGTACCAAATGGGGAAAAGAAAGACTTCAACAAATGATGTTGAGAAAACTGAACACATGCAGAACACTGAACCTGGACACCAATCTTACACCACTCACAAAAATTCATGTGAAATGGACTGCAGACTTGAACGTAAGGACTCATACTATCCAACTCCTAGAAGAAAATATAGGGAAGAAGCTCCTTGAGACTGGTTTTGGCAATGATTTTTGGATATGACATCAAACAACAAAAGTAAAAACAGAAGGGATTACAACAAACTTAAAAGCTTTTGAACAAAAGATTTAACAAAATGAAAGGCAATCTACAAAATGGGAGAAAGTTTTTGCAAACCACACATCCGATACAAGGTTAATATCCAGGGACGCCTGGGTGGCTCAGTCAGTTAAGTGTCTGCCTTCGGCTCAGGTCATGATCCCAGCGTCCTGGGACCGAGTCCCACGTTGGGCTCCCTGCTTGGCGGGGAGCCTGCTTCTTCCTCTGCCTGCTGCTCCCCCTGCTTGTGCTCTTTCTTTCTCTCTCTGACAAATAAATAAATAAAATATTAAAAAAAAAAGTTTAATATCCAAAGTATATAAAGAATTCATACAACTCAATAAGAGAAAAGCAATCTGATTTAAAAATGGGGAGAAGAACTAAATAGACATTTTCCCAAAGAAGACATCCAGATGGCCACCAGGTACATGAAAAGATGCTCAACATCACACATCATCAGGGAAATGCAAATGAAACCACAGCGAGATATCTTCTCACAGGTATTACAACGGCTATTGTCAAGAAGACAAGAATAACAAGTGTTGGCAAGGATGTGGAAAGAAGGGAACCCTCATGCACTGTTGCTGGGAATGTAAACTGGCACAGCTACTGTGGAAAACAGTGTATGGAGGTCCCTCCAAAAATTAAAATTAGAACTACAATATGATTCCACTTCTGGATATTTACCTGAAGAAAATCAAAACACTATCGTGAAAAGATATCTGCACTCCCATGTTCACTGCAGCACTATTTACAACAGCTAAGATACAAAAACAACCTAAGTGGCCATCAGTAGATGAATGGATAAAAAAATGTGGTGCACGCATGCACTGCACACACACACAGAGGAGTGTTATTCAGCCGTGAGAAAGGAGGACGTCCTGCCATTTGCCACAACATAGATAGACCTTGAACACATTATACTAAGTGAGGTAAGCCAGAGAAGGACAAGTACTGTATGATATCACTTACATGTGCAATTTTAAAAAGCCAAACTTGTAAAAATAGAGAATAAAATGGTGGTTATCAAGGGATGGGGGGTGGGGAGACAAGACAGATGTTTTTAAGGGTATAAACTTAAAACAAGTAGTAAATAAGTCCTAGAGATCTAATGCACAGTACACTGACTACAGTAATACTGTATTACAAACATCAAACTTACTAAGAGACTAGGACTTAATTATTGTAAGTACTATGAAGAAAGCATAATTATGTAATCTGATAGAGATGCTATACAGTGGCAATCATATTACCATGTACAAATGTATCAAATTCTATACTATAAGGTGTTGTACACTGTAAGTTTATAAAATATTATGTCAAACACATTTCAATAGAAAAAAATGAAAAGTAGAATTTTTGCAATTGTAAAAAAAAAGGCAGTAGGAAATATAAAGTAATTTGACAATAAATTGATAATGTCTTTTTTGTGTAACAACCGTTATATCTTTGTATTAAGTATGCTCTTCTAGACATTTAAACAAAAAACATGGTACGGGGACAACATAAATTAGAAAAAGCACTACTGAAAAACATGGTGAAATAGACATTATTACCTGGGTAAAGACACATTTTTCTTCTGATTAAATTAGGGTTTCTTTGGAGGCTGATTTTTTTTTTTTTTACTACAATGGTAATCTGTTACATTAATAGTGAAGGTGGAATATTAGTCCACAAAAACCACTTGTCACTAACAGTATAGTAGTAAGCAATGTCACAATTGTGTTTCTAGAATGCTCCAGAGCACTAAAGTTTAATCCTATTTCAGTAGATGTTACTGGATTTAACCTCTCCATTTCTTATTTTTAATGTTTTAAATGGCATATTGCTTAGTCTTTTGAAAATACATCTTAACAGGACGTTTGTACTATGATAGGGGAATGAGGGTAGTAGAATTTGTCTAAAGTCAAAGTATGATGTTGAATCCATTTTAAGTCCATGAACTACACATAACAAAGGGAAATGCATGGGCAATTGATGTTTTGCTTAAAGAGTTCTCCTAAACATTTATGAAGAATGGCTGTGGTTAACTGGGTGCTCAGCATCTGACACCCTATACAGGTGTAATCTATAATTTATAGGTGAAGAAACAGATCGAGAGGATTAATGACTTGCTCAAGGACCCCCAAAATCATAAATGATGGAGCTGATATTTAAGCCCAAGTCTGAGCCTGACATCAAAGCTTTCAACCACTTAGCTAATGACTGTCTCATTTTTACAGTTTAAGTAAAAATTTCTTAGCCCTAGATAGTTACTTTTAGTTGATACTTTTGTTTTGTTTTTTTTAAGTAAGCTCTATGCCCAGTGTGGGGCTTGAACTCAGGACCCCAAGATCAAGAGTCACATGCTCTATGGACTAAGCCAGCCAGGTGCCCCTTACTTGGTAATTTCTGATGTTTTGCAAAACAGGACAGTTGTGTCTTTTCTTACTGGTTTGTGGGACTTTATATAGCTTTTGGGTACTTTGGACCTTGTATCTTCTCCCAATCTGACATTTTTTTTTACTTTGGTTATGGTGGTTTTTTTAAAAAATAAACTTAATTTTTAGAATTATTTTAGTTTTACCAAAAAATTATGATTAGAATTCCCTTATAATCAGATTCCTGTTTTCCTCTAACATTTTAGAGTTTTTCTTTTCACATTATATATGATGAGGATGGACTTAAAAATATTCTTTCCACATTTCCATATGGATAGAAAATCAATTGTTCCAGTTATGTTTTTTTGAAAAGGTACTCTTCCCCCTAACCACCTCACTTCCCCATTTATAAAGTCATACCTCTGACTTACCAAGTTCCCATATGTAGGAGAGTGGATTCCTAGGTTCTCTGTTCTATTGGTCTGTTTATCTACTTGTATATCAATAACATAGTTTTAATTCATTCAGCATGTATTTATTTGAGTGCCCCCATGTGCCAGGCACTGTTTAGGCACAATTGATGTGGTGGCAAACCAAAGTGTGTGCCCTCCATGGAACTGACATTTAAGTAAAGCTTCTATTCCTACTTTAAAACACTGCCTTCATTTTTATTGGTCCTTGAGCCTTCCATGAAAATTTAAGGTCAACTGGTCAAATTCCATTCCAAAAACCCTGTTAGGGTTCTATCAGTAAAACTGGAAAAGGGGGGTGATATTAAGGGGTGCCTGGGTGGCACAGTCAGTTAAGCATCTGACTCTTGGTTTCAGCTCAGGTCATGATCTCAGGGTCCTGGGATCAAGCCCTGTCAGGTTCCCCACTCAGTGGGGAGTCTGCTTGTCTCCCTCTCCCTCTGCCCCTCCCCACACCACCCCGTGTGCTCAGGCACTCTCTGTCTCTCTCCCCCCTCCGAAATAAATAAATAAATCTTAAACACACACACACACACACACACACACACAGATCAATGGCACAGACATAAACCCATTCATATACGGTCAATTAATTTATGACATAAGAATCAAGAATATATAATCAGGAAAGGACAGTCTCCTCAATGAATGGTGTTGGAAAAACTGGACAGAAACATGCAAAAGAATGAAAATGGACCACCATCTTACACCATACACAAAAATTAATTCAAAATGGAATAAAAACTTTAATGTAAGACCTGGAACATAAAACTCCTAGAAGAAAACATAGGCGGTAAGCTCCCTGACATTGGTCTTGGCAAAGATTTTTTGGATCTGACTCCAAAAGCAAAGGCAACAGAAACTAAAGTAAACAAGTGGGACTACATTAAACTAAAAATTTCTGGACAGCAAAGGAAATCAACAAAATGAAAAGGCAACCTACTGAATAGGAGAAAATTTTTGCAAATCATATATCTGATAAGGGGTTCATAACCAAAATGAATAAAGAACCCCTACAACTCAATATCAACAAAAATTTCATTAAGAATGGGCAAAAGATCTGAATAGATATTTTTCCAAAGACATACAGATGGCCAGCAGGCACATGAAAAAGATGCTCAACATTACCAATCATCAGGGAAATCAATAAAACCACAGTGAGATATCACCTTACAACCATTAGAAAAGCTGTCATCAAGAAGACAAGAACAGGGGTGCCTGGGTGGCTCAGTCGTTAAGCGTCTGCCTTCGGCTCAGGTCATGGTCCCAGGGTCCTGGGATCGAGCCCCGCATCGGGCTCCCTGCTCAGCGGGAAGCCTGCTTCTCCCTCTCCCACTCCCCCTGCTTGTGTTCCCTCTCTCGCTGTGTCTCTCTCTGTCAAATAAATAAAATCTTTAAAAAAAAAAAAAAAAAAAGATGACAAGAACAAGTGGTGGCAAGGATGTGAAGAAAAGGAAACATTTGTGCACTGTTTGTGGGAATATAAATTGGTGCAGGCGCCATGGAAAACAGTACAGAGGTTCCCCCCCAAATTAAAAGTAGAACTACCTATGATCAAGCAATTCCACTCTCAGGTATTTATCGGAAGACAACAAAAACACTAATTTGAAAAGATATATTCATTCCGATGTTCACTGCAGCATTATTTACAATAGCCAAGACACAGAAACAACCAAAGTGTCCATCAATGGATGAATGGATGAAGAAAATGCGACACACACACACACACACACGAATATTATTCAGCTGTAAAAAAGTATAACACCTTGCCATTTGAGACAACATGGATGGACCTTGAGGGCATTACACTAAGCAAAACACGTCAGAGAAAGACAAATGATCTCACTTATATGTGCAAACAACAAACAAAAATAAACAAACCAAACTCATAGATACAGAGAACAGATTGGTGGTTGCCAGAGGGAGCGGTGGAATGGGTGAAGGGAGTCAAAAGTTACAAACCTGCAGTTATAAGTCACTAGGTGTAATGTACAACATGGTGACTATAGTTAATAATATTGTGTTTCATATTTAAAAGTTGCTGAGAGTAGACCTTAAAAATGGTTGACATATGTTTTGCAATACACACAAATATCGAATCATTATGCTATACACCAGAAATAAAAATGTTATGTCAATTATACTTCAAAAAAAAAAGCCCAACTCTCAACATGAATCCAGTTTTATTAAGCTTCAAAGATACAAAATAGCAATGCAGCACCTAGACAGATTGCAGTTGCTTCAAGAAGTCTTGAACGTCTTAAGGGCAGTTTCAAGACACTTCCACCCAAACACAGAGTGCCTTAGTTACAAAAAATGAAATTGATATGGAAAGTTCCCCTACATTCTCAATAGATCTTTTATACTTATAATAATAGTACTTACCTCTTACGCTGTGTGAAGATTACATGGATCCTTGTAGAGTGTGGCTCAGTGCCTGGGACACAGTAGGCGCTCCAATGGTACTGCTATCGTCACGCTGGAAGCTTCTCATTTCCTCCTACATCACTTAATTCATCCGAGACGCTGTGCTAAGCACCCGAGGCCGCCAGGCTGAAATTTAGCTCCTGCGCTCCAGGTGGTCACAGCCAGCTAGGAGAGGCTGGCGGCGTCATTATATGTCCAAATAGTGTCACACGGGCTACAGTAGATGGGGGTGAAAGCCATTTACTTAGATAACTTTTTCCTAAAAAATATTTTTACTGTTCACGAGTCCTGAGTTTTAGCCTAACCCAACGAACCCGCAGTTAGTTGCAGGAACCCATCAACTTAAGCGAGTCGCACTTTGTGCGCAGGCGCCAACAGTGGTCGGCGCGGGCGGTTCTCGCTCCGCCTCTTCCGCCAGGCGCGGGCACCGATTGGTCCGCGTGACCAGTATAAGAGGCTGCGCGCAGGCGCCGGACCTTCTTTCCTCAGCTGCCGCTAAGGTGCTCGGTCCTTCCGAGGAAGCTAAGGCCGCGTTGGGGTGAGGCCCTCACTTCATCCGGCGACTAGCACCGCGCCCGGCAGCGTCCGCTCAGCACTCGCCCGCACTATGGCCTCCGTCTCGGAGCTCGCCTGCATCTACTCGGCCCTCATCCTGCACGACGATGAGGTGACGGTCACGGTGAGTGCGGGCCCGGGCCGGCGGCGGGGTCGGCCTGCGGGCGGCCGTTTTTCTCCGCGTGCCGGGCCTCCCTGCCAGGCCCTTCCGGCCGGAGGCGCGGCCATCGACATTCGCGGCGGGGCGGGCACCCGGCGGCGGGCGGGCCCACGTGCGGGGCGGCCTGGGGTCCCGGCCACGTGCTGCAGCTTCCTGTGGGACTGGGGTACACTTGGGCTGCGCGCTCCGGCTTTGGAAGCTTGCTTCAGCGAAACTTCCGCGGCGTGTGGGCATCCTCACCCTCACGTAGGTCACTGTCCCTCTTTGGTGTGATGGCCTGGAATTTCTGTGGTCCTCCTGGTAGGCCTTGTTGGGCCAGGCTGCGTGATGTGGAGAGCACGTTAGCTTGCTCCACCTCCCGCCCTGTCTCGTAACTTAAAATAGCGGCGTGACTTGGGCAAGTCCCAGCCTGCGAAATGGCAGCGATGGGCTCGCCGCCTTGCAAGGTGCCTGGCACACAGGAGCCGGGTGCATTTCACTTGCTCGTGGTAATCGTAAGAGTAAGAAATGGTTCTTTTAAATAAGGATACATGAAATACAGATAGAATATTTGAAATGGTTAAACATGGTTTTGTACACACGTTTTGAGTGATTTACTTTCAGTTGCAGTATTTTGGAGACGTTTACGAAAACTACACTTTGCTCTGATGGATTGCTGTTTCATCTTTTTTAGGAGGATAAGATCAATGCTCTCATTAAAGCAGCGGGTGTGAATGTTGAGCCTTTCTGGCCTGGCTTGTTTGCAAAGGTAAGGTGGTGGCAGCAAAGTGATGTGGAGAAGCAAATTTGGGGACATTACTGATTTATTAAGTCAGGTGCTCACGTAACACGAAAAAGACTGGAAGGTGCCGTATTCCACTGGACCTTTCTTAAGTTCTATTTCCTCATAGCTCCATTTCTAGAACCTAATTAAAGTTTATCTTGTCTTTTCCTTCTTGATTTCAATCTGGTTTCTCTTTCTTTCTGTTCTGAAGCCATGACACACACATATATTTGTACATGTATGTATATGTATATATGACATACACACGCACCAAATGACTCCTCCTTAAAAGGGTCACCCAGGGGATACCACCACCCATGCCGTTCCAAGGAGATCCTTCCTTCTGATTTCATGGAAATTGGGTGTAGTGGCCTTTCATTGACCATTTACTATTTGTTGGGATATCTAAAAAGACTAATGAAGACAAGATTCCTACCCAAGGAACTTGGCACTGGCTCCCTTTTCTGTTGTATATGTTACTTAATCTTTGGTAAGTGGCTTTTAGCTTCATCTCTTCAGGTTGTGTCCAAAGACTTGAATGATTGAAAACATTGTGCCTTTAATAAAGTCCCTGGACTTAGCAGTCTGAAAAATTGAATTCACTGTTAAGAAATTTGGAACCGTGGAAAGAATCCTGGTTTGAGTGTTTAAGGAAGCTTGAGTTTTTTGCCAACAACTTAAGCCAGCTTTTGTGGGCCAGTTTTCTCATCTATAAAAGGAAGGAATTCAGTTAGTTATTCTGCCTTGCTACTTAAGTATGGCAATGCAATACTCAAGATTTAAAGCTTGAGTAGTTTTGTGTGTGTGATTAATTTTTAATCCAGCTGTGTGGCCCTATCTATGTCTAATCCAAGCAGAAGACAAAACGTCACAGGCAGACTCCAGCGAGGAAGGAAGAACAGTAATAGTGTTGGGAATTGCTTACTGTCAGTTCAAAAAGGGGGTCGGTACCATAACAAAAGGCCAGAACTGAGTGTGATCTGTGTATGCACGTGTGTTGCAGGCCCTGGCCAACGTCAACATCGGGAGCCTCATCTGCAATGTAGGAGCTGGTGGACCTGCCCCAGCAGCTGGCGCTGCGCCAGCTGGAGGTCCTGCTCCTTCCACCACTGCTGCCCCAGGTAGACCTTTTTTTTTTTTTTTTTTGGTATTGGAGGGAGGAGTGGAGATGAAGAGCAATGTTGCCTATAATACTTAATTTGCTAAGAGTAGATGATGTGTAGAAATCCTAAACTCAGGGACATAGTTGGAAGGAAGGCTAGGGTATTTTTAACCATGTAAGTTGAAGGGCCTGGAGCTCTTTGGAGTTTAAAATACTGAGCAGGTGTGATTGACTTTCTGTTTTTTAGCTGAGGAGAAGAAAGTGGAAGCAAAGAAGGAAGAATCTGAGGAGTCTGATGATGACATGGGCTTTGGTCTTTTTGACTAAACCTCTTCTATAAGCTGCTCAATAAAAAGCTGAACTCTTGGTTGCTGTTGGTTTTGCCATTTATTTGGGGATGTGCTATGTATGGATGATCTCCCTTCTGCAACACTGGTTTTCAGCCTTTTCTGGTATGACACCAGCTGAGTTTTTTCCCCCTGCCACCATCTCATGGTGAGAAATAGTACACCAGCCACATGCTGTACCAAGAATGTACCTAATAATTGCATCTAGAACTGCATGGAGAGGTGGGAGAAGGATCAGAGCAAATGCCTTGTCGGGGTCACCTGTGTGAGTTCACGATGACAGGGTTTGTCCCCTTGACAGGAATAAGAGGCAGCGGTGGTGGTATAATCAAGGCCTCTTAAAAATCCCAAGTAGAATCCTGGTTACAAATTTTTGAGCTGTGCTGAGCCATCAGAGGTAGAATACTGTTATGTCCCTGGGCTGATAATTCAGCAATACTGAAGAAGTGTAAACTCAGGTTTGATGGGGCACCTGGGTGGCTTAGTTAAGCGTCTGCCTTGGGCTCAGGTCATGGTCTTAGGGTCCTGGATTGAGCCCCACATCGGGCTCCCTGCTCCGCGGCAAGTCTGCTTTTCCCTCTCCCTCTGATCTCTCGCTCTCACTCTCAAAAATCAGGTTTGGGTCCTTATTTACACAAAGGCTAAAACCAAAATTCAAACCTGTATTTGACACTAACGAAGTAGGGTTTGGGGAAGGGGGCAGGCTGAGCACTGGTGTGGAGACTGGTTCACTTCAAAATGCCAGGGCACCCTAAGATGGATTTATAAAATATGATTACTTTGTCTTCAGAGCATCTGTTAGGTGCCAGGCACCTGGACATCTTGCCCTTTCCTCTGTCTCCATTTAATAGAGGAGATCAGGAGTTGGTGAAAAGCAGGATTCCTAGCCCCAGCTGTCCAGTGTGTAAGACCGTTAGTGTTAAGTTTTAGAACCACATGGGTTAATGGCTCGTGTACCTTACAGAATTGAACACAACCCAGCAATTCTGTTTCTATGTATTACCCAAGAGAAGCTACATTATGGATGTCGGTGCATTTTTGGGAATGTTTAAAGCAGTACTTAAAAGATAGCAAAAACCTCAAAGTTCCATCAATCAGAAAACAAATGATCCTAAATTATCAGCCCTGAAAATGAGCTCCGGATATAGAGGGATTCTTAAAAGTAAGGTTAGATAAAGAACAAGTCCTGGTAAACTGCATACAGCACACTACCCTTTTCCTAAAGCTCAAAAATAAGATGGATTAGACAAGAAAGGTAAGGGATGATCAATTTAGGACCTTGAGGAAGTGCAATGAATAGTAGTACATAGATGTTACTGTCATTCAAATTTTGGAGTTCTCATGTATTAGAGATGAATCCTTTGTGCACGTGAGGAACGGGTCATAAAGCGATTGTGAGGCGCTTAGCTGGTTTGGTAGAGCATGCAACTCTGACCTTGGGGTCATGAGTTCAAGCCCGACCGGTGAAGAGCTTACCTAAAGATTGGTCTACGCCCACATTTTAGTGTTTTTCCTCCTTATCTTCATCCATCAGCTAACAGCCAATGCTGTGCTGATCTCTAGCGTGTCCTGTCATTCTGCACAACAATCCCATGGTAACCCCATGTCACAGATGGGTCAGTGGGAGCTCAGAGGTTAACATGAGGTAAAGACTAGTAAATGGGTAGAAGGATTCAGACCAGGCTCTGCTAAGCCTGCTCTTAGCATCTTTCCCCGTGCCGCTGCTCCTTTTTCCCCTCCTGCATCAGTTTACTCATCTATAACGATAGGCCTGCCTCACTGGGTTTTAGACAGTTCTGAGATAACAGGAATTCCTTGCAGTCGGTGAGCACTTAAGTGTGAGGAGGGAATATGGACACTTCACTTAGCCAAGGAAATATTTTGAACAGATTAAAAAGAACACTTAACAAGATAAAGGAAAACAACATCTAGAACAGCTGAAAATTAAGTGGTAAATTGAGATATAAATACCAAGTTCGGTTACCCAAACTATACAGTGACAAATGTTCACTATAGCAAGACTCAAGTGTTAACATGGCCTCATGGGTGGGCCCAGCTTTTGAAAAGATATCTTTTAACGTAGTAAAAAATCTAAATAGAGCTAAAACCTTTCCAAAGAATGATCTGATGAAGTAGGAGACCCACTTATACATGCAGAAATGCTAACCTTTTATTCATTTGATAATTAAAAAGTCTGCCCAGTTCCACTCCCCTTTTAGTTCTCCTGACCCTTTATTTCTTCTTTGCAAAATGGGAATATCTAGTTTGTATTGGGGAATGAACTTGCCCATCAATGCTCGCTGGTATGTAGATGCCATTTCCCTTCTGTGTAAGGTACAAAGAACACAGTTCTGAGAATCCCTAGGTCCAGCAAGCCTAAGCCTTGTGCTCTTCAGACTTCTCCCTGCCAGTCCTTTGCAATCAGGCAGCAAGTTTGGTTTCTCATGACTGGTTTTGCGCTACTGATTGTTCACCAAACATACTCTACTTTGTTTAATAAGTTCCGTTGTTCCTAAGATTCTGTTCAACTCTCTCCTGTGGCGGCCACAAGGAAAGCATACCCAGGTCCGTGGCTGGCTCACTCACCCCTTTTATAATCTTGCATCAGTAAGAAGCCAGGATTAGGTGTAGGGGAGAATTTTAGGAACAGACTTGCTGACAAACCATCTAAGAACAACAATTTTTAAAAAAATCCATATTGTCACTGAATGTGTTACACAATGGGATAAAAAAAAATCCAAAGCTCCTGTCAACAGTTTTACTCTTTTTTTTTTTTCTTCTTTCTTCTAAAAATGAGAGAACCACACATGAAATTCTAAAACCACCTTTTGGAAAAGAGAAACACTCTAATTAAAATGAAAGAATTCAAAATATTTATGCAACAAAACAACTTGGTATATTGCTACAAATTCAAATAAAATATGTCGAATCCTTTCTCCCCATAATTTGAAGGAGCATATTCAGTAAAATTCTGAGGGAACAACGTGAGCCAGGTGCCTATGGGTTTGGTTGCATAGTGCTTTATAATTTAGAAATAACTTTCACGGGTTTTCCCATTCTGAACTTGACCATGTCAAGAGCACAGAATTTGCCCTAGTCACACACCAGACTGGTGCTCAGAGTCTGAGTGCCTGCCAGGTTTGCACAGCTAATGGAAGGCAAAGCTGGGCCTGCCACCTCTGTTGTCTCCAGTATTTCTACCACGACACAGCGTCCCCTCCACACGTGCACTTTTGTAAGGTTCGGTGGTGAGCCTTTGATTTTTTTCTGTCACCGTACAAGCCTCTTCTCCATCTTCTTGTCTTTGCAAAGAAGCCTGGATAATTCAGCTCGAGGTAGACATGGGCCACTTTCAAGAGAGCGTTGGTATTTCTGGTTCTTCTGAAGCAGCCAGGAGATGCCCCTCAGAGTCAGATCGCAGAGACCACGCAGCCTGCATCACGAACCTGAGCTGTTAGGTCTGATTGAACAATCTTCCAGAACACTTAGATGAGGACACGGGGTCAGGGGCCATTGCGTATTTTCACAGGATTGCTCAAATAGTTAGGGGCTTCCAAAGAACCCTCCAACTTCTATTCCATTTAACTCACCAGAGCTTCCACTCCTCTGGCTTGTAAACTTTGAGGGTTATTAGGACATCCAATTACAATGAAAAAAAAATGTGCATGTTTCACCTTCCATATCTTCGCACTTGCTATTCCCCACTCTCGCCAGGCCACTGACCACCTACCCCAGTTAATTCTATTCCTTCAAGCCTTCAGAAGCCCACCCCAGGCTGTATTAAATTCTCTGCTGAAAGTTCCCTGTCTTACGCTGCTTAGAGTAGATGTGTAATTAGGCGTTTGTGAGAGTGTGTTCAGTATCTTTCTCCTCCATACAGTAAGCTTGGGGATTGGGTTTGTGTTGCTCACCTGTTTCCCCAATACTTATCACAATGTCTGGCTCATTGTTGGTGTTCAATATGCATTCATCCCATTGTCCAACCCTCTCCTTTTACACGTGAGGAATTCGGGGCCCAGAGCGGAGGAGGACCTTGCTCAGCAGCAGGGAATGGGACAGCCAGAACTGGAACCCAAGTCTCTGGACCAGCGAATGGTCTTATCATTGTAGCAGGCCGTACAGGGGCACAAAGCCAGGCCTGCCCCCCACCGCAAGCTTCATTCATTCATTCATTCCCCACTTAATACGCACCTTCCAGGTTGCCAGGTACAGGTGTGGGCGGTCAGGCCCCGAGGTGGGAACCCGCGGGACCCGGCTCCGTGAACGGAAAGCAGGGGCGTCCGGAGATCTCCCCAGGTGAGGCCCGAGCCAGGCTTCAGTGCCGAACCGGGAATTCTCAGCCGGTGAGGCAGCAGAAGCAAAGGTGTGGCGCCCCGGAGCCCGCAAACTGCCTTCCGGACACAGTGACCTGTCACCTTCCCTGTCACGTCCACGTCGTCTAGGATGACGGAGAAGGTGCACGAGCTTGGAGACGGAGGGCAGGCAGCTGGATGAAGGGTCCTCTGCTCGCCTCGGCTTCACGGATCGGAGAAAAAAAGTCTTCAACCCGCACAGGTGCCTGAGAATCGTGCGCCCGCCCTCGAGCTTTTATAGGCCGCTGTTCGCCAATCAACGTCCGTGCTGGGAGGGCGGGACGAGAGGCGGGGCTAAAAGCCGAGTGTGGCCGAGGGAAGCCGAACTTCTCAATTGCACCGAGGCCCATTGTCCATTAGGGACGCGCTCGGGTCCGCGGAGCCTTTTGCGCATGCTCATTAACATGGTCCCGCAAGAACTAGCTTTTTTTTTTTTAATTTTTTTTTTTTTTTTAAAGATTTTATTTATTTATTTGACAGAGAGAGACACAGCGAGAGAGGGAACACAAGCAGGGGGAGTGGGAGAGGGAGAAGCAGGCGCCCCACAGAGCTGGGAGCCCGATGCGGGGCTCCATCCCAGGACCCTGGGATCGTGACCTGAGCCAAAGGCAGACGCTTAACGACTGAGCCACCCAGGTGCCCCGACAACTAGCTTTTAAGTCTGGTTTAGGGGAGGCTTCCCGGGCTTGGGCGTTGGTTGGTGAACTAAAGCAACTAGTCCGTTGTGAAACCCCTCTGCCGGGAGATTCCGGAACTTTCGCTAACCAGCAGGAATGGGGCATATTTGTAAACTGGGAATAATGTCCCAGGGCTGGTTTTCGACGGAAGGGGCGGTTGGACATTACTAGTTAATATCACCCCAACTAGTTCCCTGTTTTACTTTAGGGAAGTGGGTACTGACTCTTCCCAGCACCTTCATTTCCAGAAAGCGTTTTCACCCAGAGAAAGAAGTGAGATTTGCTCTGCTTTTGGCTGCTCATCATCCAGCTGAGTCACCTGGGAAGCTGTTAAACAAAACAAAACACCCGAATGAAACAAACAGCAACAACTACCCAGTTTCCTGGGCCCCTGCACACTTCACAGGCCGAGGAACCGAAACCTGGGGGGCGGGCGAAGGGGGATGGGGAATCTGCGTTTTCAGCCACCCTCGGCGAGTCTGGTGGTTAGCGCTGGGAGCTCCTGGTTTAGGGCAAAGCCAGCTGCTCACGCGGTGCCTGACAAGTACAGGGTGCATGATAAACACGGTCTGAAAGAATGACTGAGTTAGTAACTGTCTTCAAATGTTGAAGGAAGGTTTAACAGTTGGATAATAAACTGGCTCAGTCGTTAAGCGTCTGACTTCGGCTCAGGTCATGATCCCAGTATCCTGGGATCGAGCCCAGCATCGGGCTCCCAGCTCAGTGGGGGGCCTGCTTCTCCCTCTCCCACTCCCCCTGCTTGTGTTCCCTCTCTCACTGTGTCTCTCTCTGTCAAATAAATAAATAAAATCTTAAAAAAAAAAAAAAAAAGCTAGTTCTTGCGTTGACCACACTTGGAAAATGGACTGTTGGTTGGAGTGTAAATTACTACCACTTTTTAAGGAGGGTGATTGGGTTCCATCTCTCAGAATTAGAAGTACTCTTTCATCCAGGAATTTCACTTGTAGAAATCCATCCAAAAGTGCATGTACAATTTCAATGAAGCATTTTTGTAAGAGAGAAGAAAATTGCATGTGAGGAAGCTTTCATGTAGCTATTAACAGGAGTGCTGTTATTGAATGATATCTAGAATACGGTGTTAAATGAAACAAGCAAGTTGAAGACCAGTATATGTAATATGACCCTGAAAGATTCACATGCATGTGTTTGTATGTGTAAAGGAAATTCTGGAAGGGTTAAAGAAAAACACAAAACAAGTAAAAGGTAAAAGATTACCTCTGAGGAGAAGGGTTGGGAGGATGGGAGTGAATTTTTCCATTTCAGTTTATCCATTCCATATTGCTTGGATCTTTAAAAATCACAACCACGTATTACTTTTAATAGCCTTTAAGTCTGGTTTGGTAATGGCATTGTCATCTCCGGCACTGGTTAGCCAAATAAAGCAACTAATCTATTGTTACACCTCTCCATCAGGAGATTCTAGCACTTGCTGTTAACCAGCAGGAATGGGATGGGGCACATTTGTAAATTAGGAATAATGACCCATTCCTGCCACAGGGCTGGTTTTTTTGAGAGGTGGTGGTTGGGGAGCAACAGTTAACACTATCGTTAATTTTTTTAAAAAGTGAAGGGGCTTCAATATAGAAGAGAAACTGAACTTGGGGCGCCTGGGTGTCTCAGTCGGTTAAGGATCTGCCTTCAGCTCAGGTCCCTGGGATGGAGCCCCGCATTGGGCTCCCTGCTCAGTGGGGAGTCTGCTTCTCCCTCCCCTTCTGCCTGCCACTCCCCCTGCTTGTGCTCTCTCTGTGTGTCAAATAAATAAATAAGTAAATAAACCTTAAAAAAAAAAAAAGGAAGGAAAACTGAATTTATTTTATGTAGCTCTGGAGGGAAGAACTCTGACCAACTGGGAGACAGTTTTAGCTCAAAATAAGAAAAGTAAGGAAAAACTTTGCTGGCCATTAGCCTGAGGCTGGGATGGGGAATACAATGTCTGCTTCTGGGAGGAGTGTGGACTAGATGTCTCTTGCAGCTCTAAGATACCACAGGTCTTTAAGGAGGTAGGTTAAATGCTCTCTGTCACACTACCTGGATTAACTCAAATCCCACTCTGCCACTGAATAGGGCTGTGTGACTTTAGGCTAGTCGTCTAAACCCTGGGTGCCTCAGTTTCCTCACTTACATGATAAGGATAATGATGACACCTACCTCATCGAATTTTTGTAGAACTACATGATCTGGTACATGTAAGACACTCAGCACAGTTCCTGTTCAAAAAATGTTAGTATTTCTTTGCTGTTTTGTATGATGGATCGACACTTAAAAAGTTAAAAAGAGAATCACAGAACACATTCCTACTATTGGAGGGGCTATTTTATTTTTCCACCCTTAAATATTTGTGGAAATAACCAGATATGGGATTTTCAGGATTAATGGATTTAGTGGATTGGTAGAATTGCATATATGCTGGATGGCTTTGCTTACGAAGGGAATTTTTTGGAAGTTTGTTTTCCAGATGCTGGCTCAGTGCTGCCCCACAGTGGCCAATCATCCGACTGGCTACTTAGATCAGTTGGCTTTTTCTTACCAGAGCACACCTGGGCTGGGTGGGGTGTGTGAGTCAAGCAGGCTGGGGTGGTGGGCTGTTGGCCCAGGGGTGAGCAAGTGAGTCCCCACCTCAGGAAGGAGAGGCTTGTTTGTATGCCCACCAGTGACTCCGCCAAGAGGAAACCAAGTGCACTTTATTTAATATGGTCATGCCTCCTGTGTAATTTACTTAGAACATTTGACTTTTCCTCTTAACGTGCTCAAGTTCATTTCTTGTCGAAAAACAAAGAAGCACGTTGCTGAGCTGCTGTGCTATCTGGCGTGCCCTTGGCTTTCCTCCAAGGTTGTTGGAAGAAACAGCCACGTGAAAACCACTTCTGCTTTTGCCATAAAACTTGTGGAGGCTGTTTTGTTGTTACAAGGTCTCATGTGAAAATTCTTTTAAAATTTAGGGCCAAGAGAAAGTTCATATCCTCTGAGGAATTGGTAGCCATGCCTCTTTTATCATAATAAGAGCTCTGTGACTTACCACCCTTGCCCCTCCGTCTCAGCTACTGAGGAACAGTGCCAGGCTGGATGCCTATTCTCAGCAGTTAAACTGACCCAAGATGGGTAATGTTTCCTCCTTGTTTACTTGGTGCTAATTAAAAAAAAAATTTTGTGTGTGGCTCTTTTAATAATTTCGCTGCATATTTATACTTTGATCTACGCTCTCTTATTCTTTCAAGAAAGAGGCAAGGAATCCATAAATTAAATGGAAAATGGAATATTTGAGGGGTTCTTTTTGGTGAAAAGCTATTTGAGATGATTTTAAGTCAGTGGTTGCACTTGGGTTTTTGAGACTAACAAGTTTATGGGTCAAAGATTTCAGACTGTAATGTGTCTTTACTTGGGAAAATGAGAAGCTCATGTAAATAAGGCAAAGAAGGAAGTGGTAAGTTGTGAGCTAAAGATCAGCAGCTATTAAGGTTCATTTCCTTATCCACTACCACCAAGGATAATATTGAATCGGTGTTGACAATTAGAGACAGAAAGCTGGTAGCCCATTTGGACCAAAAACATCTTTCCCACTGCCTTCTGACGAGCCACCATTAGGGCTACCTTTCATTGTAATCGTGTTTAAAAATAAAAAATGGTCCTGGGAAGGTTAAGACGTTAGTTCCTTGACATCTCTGAGCAAAGGAGATGCATCTCTAGGTTCTACTTTCAGTCTTGGTTTCTGCCTCCTTCCCAAGAGAGGTGGCTCCTTGAAGGATCAGAGGCTGTTGGGGAGAGAGGTCTGTTCTGCTTGAAGGGGCTGTGTGACATTAGATAAGCCCCCTGACCTCGCGGCCCCCCTCGAAGATGGCTCTACAGCGTCCGCCAGTGGAGTCACCTACCAGCCCTCCGGGCGCACCCAGCTCCTTGCTCTGTTTGCTCTCAAGGAAAGCCTTCCTTCTGTTTACTCAGCAAAGATTCTTTTAAGACAGGCTAAGCACACGGTTTACTCTGCTAACAAGCTTTGGCATTTATTGTGAGGACCTGTGTTGACTTATTCTTGAGTCGTCATTGACATTCACTGGGAAATGTCAGTGCAAACACAAGGAGACATCCTGGAGGCCTGCAGGCCTGACAAAGTGCTCCGGAAAGGGCCATCCTTCCTGTTTTGGTTAGAACCACCTTGAGAGTTAAAAATCACAATAATATACCCACCACAAGAGATTCTAATGATCTCCTTTTAGTTTTTAGATTCGATATCTGAACACTTTTGCTAGGGGTCTCTAGAAAGCTTCCTGTGTTGATTCTGGACCAGCCTCTTTCTGGGCCAGCCACTTGGGGGGCCCCCTGCCAAGAGCCCAGTCCTGAGCCTGCTGGGGACCACGGCACGGCTGCAGAGCGCCTTCAGCTGTGGGTTCAAGGACAGCTCGGCCTCCACGTGGTTGCGTCATCTTGGGACAGTCATTTCTTCTCTCTGGCTCTGAGTTTTCTTATCTGTAGGGTGAGGGGAAGTGGTCTATGGACGCATCGCCGCAGCTAGACTGGGCCCCAGGCCTGAGTGCAAGGCCCTAAGAATGCTCAAAATGTTTGTTTTGAATGAAGGGATGAATAAGCTACACCAGCTGATCTCTTGGGTCTTGCTCTGACGTCTTGGGCCTGAATGCTTCCAAAAGCAGGCTCAGCTTGAGTCATAGTCTGACAAGATCTGCTAACAGGGTCACTGGAGACAGCCACAAACCCCCAACGTCTGGATCAATCCGGCCCTGCGCCTGCCAAGTGATCTCACCTTGCCTCAGCCTCTCGTCTTCCCCCGGCTCCCCATCCAAGCTGATGCTTGTAAAGGAAACATCTTTTTAGGTGAGGGGACTGTGTATTTGGTTTGTCTTTGTTGCCTGGAAACTGTTGACATCCCGAGACATTCTGTTGCCTTCACTGGGTAATGAAAAATTGATGACTTTTTTCTCTGTCAACAAACTCACAGCCTGTTCACCTTGGCTGGGAATGGGTGGGAAGCTGGCTCCTTGCTCCGTGGCTGTTTGCTCTCTTTCAAGCGGGGCCCGAGAATGGTGGGGGGGTGGTGGGGGGGGGGTTGGTGACAAGATGAGTGTGGCTGTGTGTGGCCACTAGCTAAAGTGGAAAGAGCCGTTTTCCCCTCCCTCAAGTGCTCCTTCAGTTCCAGCAAATGCCTCTGCCCAGCTGATCCGCCACACCTCTGCCCTCCAAGGTACCGCCCAGAAGCCGGGTCTGGTCTCCCTGGCCCTGGATCACCCTTGTCCTCAAGAAGCCCTGGGGACAGCCTGTAATGCACAACCAATACATATCCATTGCACTCTGCTTTCTCCTCCTGGCTGTGCATTAGCCTTGCTGCGCTCCCCGCCCTCCCCTGCCGAGCGCAGGCGGTAGATCTTCCAGGACAAACACAGCATGTTAGATTTAGAAGGGACCTTAGAGACAATCCGATCCCCTCATTTTTTTATTATTATTATTTTTTAAAGACTTTACTTATTTGACAGAGAGAGACACAGCGAGAGAGAAAAACAAGCAGGGGGAGTGGGAGAGGGAGAAGCAGGCTTCCCGCTGAGCAGGGAGCCCGATGTGGGGCTCGATCCCAGGACCCTGGGATCATGACCTGAGCTGAAGGCAGACGCTTAACCGACTGAGCCACCCAGGCGCCCCTGGATCCCCTCATTTTTAACATTTGTGGAAGACGAAACTCAGAGTGGGGAGGTGATTTGGACTAGAAACCAGGGCATCCACCATCCTGGTCTCACATCAGGTTCAGACCTCCACCCCCCAACCTCCCAGCTTGTTAGAGGATAGAGCTATTTCCAGAGGTTTCCTTGGCTCAGAAAGGCTCACCTTCCTGCTTACAGATGGGTAGGGCAGAGTCCAGGGCCTGGCTTCTGCGCACCCTCTGTGGGACGCTGTCCCTGGGGCTCTCTTAGGCTGAAGCCACTCCTTCTTTCCCAACTGCAGGTGTAGAGCTGTCCCCTGAGTTAGCAGCAGCTAACAGTGTTAGCAGTCTCCGAATGGCACAGGAACCCTTGCTGTCCGCTGAGGCAGTGCCTCAGGGGACGGATTCCTTCTAGCTAGCCATCGATCTTGGGCCGGCCTTGCCCAGTGGCCCTTTGGACCAGTGCTACTCAAACTGAGATCCCTGGGCCCATGCTGGCTCACAGACCATTGTCACCTGAAGACAGGCCCAGGAAATTCTTAGAGAACTGAGAACTTGAGAGTCACATTGAGAAGCTTTTATAGAAATTTGACATGGCTGCCTATAATATTTAAGCCGCATTTCATTTTTTCCCCTAATTCATTTGTATTGCATCTTACAAAAAGTCTTAGTCTGCGACAGACTGGAAGTTAAAAAAAAAAAACCACAATGACAACCTGGTCCTTCTTCACAGATGGCTTGTCAGAAGCCTGCTCCTGACCCCCTTTGCCTGCCTGCACTGGGGTGATCCCCTAGCGAGGCCGTCTCATGAAGTTCTCTGTTGGGGCAGCAGGGGGCGCCAGAGACATAGATAATCTGTCCTTCCCCAAGCAAGAACCTTTCATTCTGGGAGTATCCTCCATTTGACACCTTCTGGATGCTGGGACACGGGAGAAAGGAAGGCTTTCCTCTTCTCCTTGTTTTGCTTCAGCCGAGAGCAAAGTCACCCGGAGGAACATCTAGGAAGGATGCCCACACGGAGATGGCAGGAGAGTGAGGATTGCTGCCAGAGACTTTCTTCCTGGGGAAAGTGTAGCTCTATGACTCGGGCGTGTAGCACAGGGCATGGAGTCAGGCTACTTGGGTTCAAATCCTGCCTTCTCCTCTTGGTTGTTGTGAGGACTCAGGAAAGACACTCAAAGTCTCGGAAAGTCCAGTTTCTTCAAGTGTCAAGGGGCGGTATTAATGGTTCCTACCCCACAGGGCTCTTGGGAGATTAAAAAAGATGATCCGCATGAAGCACTTAGTACTGTGCCTGGCCCATATAGATACCCAGCAAATGTGTTTATTAGTGTGACGGTCCCTCATGCCTGTTCTCTCGAGGTTCCTGTGAAGTTGGGAACCCCTCCTTTCCGGATGGGCAAATGGAGGGCAGGCAGGCCCTTTTCCACCAGTCCTTCTGACCACTGGACCTTGTAACACCGAGAGATTTGGCTCAGCCCCCACCTCCTCCAGGAAGTCTGCCAAGACGGATGCAAGCCCAGGAGTCTTCCCACTGTGGCCTTATTCTTCTAATTACTAATTTTTCTAATTTCTTCCTCCTTCGCATCTCCCCAACCCCATGCCAAGTCTGCACATTTCATAGTGTATAAGGCTTCTTGCCCCTGGACGACACTGTGACATGGTGGTTATGAGCCGGGTGTCTGGAGCCAGGCTGCTTGGGTTGGAATCCTGGCTCCAGATACTGCCAGCTGTGTGACTTCAGGCAACTTGCCTGACTCCTCTGAGCCTCGATTTCCTTATCCCACCTCGTGTATTACCGTGATGATTGAATGAGGTAATGCAGGTGAAGGCCAGGTGCCCAAGAAACATCAGGAGATGAGGAAGCTGAGGCTCAGGAAGGGGAGGAGCTCAGTATGGGGTGCTGGAGGGAAGTAGGCAATTCTGTCTCCCGTTGGCAGATGAGGGAACCGAGACTCAGTTTACACACGTCTGCAGGAATGTGAAGAGCTGGAGTGGGGTCGCTGACCTCCAGTGTGTGGAGGCTCCTCTTGCCTGCTCTGTGACGGGAGGGTGGCAAGCTAGAGGGATTTGGGGCCCCGGGGCCGACCTCAGCACCCAGAAACAAACATGCATATTTTCTCTCTGCTTTGCTCCAGGCCCCCGGAGGACCTTTAAGAGGATAGGGTGTTAGTGAGGGAGTGGGGCTCCCATCTGGGGAACCCCCAGAGCCTCTGTTAGCAGGTGGCCCTTTGGCAGTAAGAGATTCTTGCAGAAGAGAGTGCGAGTGAGCAGCAGGGGGCGCTGTGACACCAGAGGAGAGCCCAGGTTTCCCTGGGGGAACAGACTAGGGTTCTGATGGCTCCAGAGCCAAGCTCAGCTTGATGAAGCCGGCTAAGGGTAGCAGCCCACCCATTCACTCAGGGGAGGATCTTCAACTGGAGAGCTGAGAACTCCAGGGTCTCCGGAATCCAGGAGGTATGGCCATTATGAGCACTGACTTTGGAGCTGGCGGGCTTGGGTTTGAAAGCCTGCTCAGCTCTTACGATTCGTGATCATGGGCAAGTCACTTAACCTCTTCTAGTCTCGGTGTCCTCGTGGAAGAAACTTACTGTGGGTCTCGCGGGGTTGTCGGGAGGATCCATGCCGTGGTGCGTGTACATTTCTGAGCACGGTACCTGGCGCTCAAGGAAGCACTAAGGAACGGCCGCTGTTACTGTTATTAAGACAATGGGATTTGTGGGGTCGTCCCAAAGAGATGAGTCGCTTGCCTGCCAAGGGGTCACATCCTTGTGCTGCTCAGGCTTCCCTGCTCTGCTCTGTCAGTGGGCTCACCTGCTGGGACATGGACCTCTCTGTGCCCCTTCTGCCCAAGCAAGCTGCTCATGTCCCACGGGCCCTGCCTGTTGCCAGAGACCCACGAACCTCATTCCAGCCAACATGCTCACTGGAGGTCAGCAGGGGGAGCAGGAGGATAGTGTGGACTCGCTGTAAGGGCCTTGGTGTCACCGGGCCTCGATTTCCCCAGCTGCAGGATTTCCTTGATTTCCCCAGAGCAGTCCAGCATCAGCTGTCCAGGAATGTGTCCCCAGCCTGCAGACATCTTTACGTTTTAGCAGGGCCCTTTGCTGTGCAACCCGAGCGTGGCCTGAGGTAGGGAAGGGGCGGGCTCCCAGCTGAGGCCCATCGCAGCTTGTGATGACTTCCCTCTGCAAAGCGGTGACCTTGGCCTTCCCCACTGTCCAGCTTGCCTCTCTGGTGTCCCTTGACCCACGTGGTGCCCACTCGGGGTTCAGGGTCCCCATACCCTCAGCTTGGTTTGCTCTTTGAGAAAGGGCCAGGAGGGTAGTAATTGCCTCTAAGGTTTGAATGACTGGTAGGGTTGGTGCTGCCCATTCTGGGGACATTATTTACTTGGGCAGGGACAGAGGTTTTTTTATCTAGAGAAATTAAACCCTGTTTATGGAATCCCAGCAAGAGGCTTTGAAGCTGGGAGAGTGTGGCCCCCACATTCAAATCACGGCAGCTTCCATTCCCTGGCCTTGCCCTGTGAGGTGGGGCTGCTGGGACAGCTGGTTCAAAGATCCATGGCATACTGCAACTGAAGAAAAAGAGATTTTAATTTTAAAATTAAAAATTAAAAACTTTAGTGTTCCAGAAGGCATCATCAGGACAACCCACAGAATGGGAGAAACATTTGCAAATCACACATCTGATAAGGGACTTGTATCAGGAATATATAAAGATCTCTTACAATTCAACAAGAGGATGAGCGATCCAGTTAAAAATGAGCAACAGACTTGAACAGACATTTCTCAAAGAACAAATACAAATAGCCAATAAGTACCTGGAAAAATGTGTTACATCATTGGTCACTGGGGAAATGTAAACAAAACCCCTAATGGGACATTACTTCACTCTTATTGGGGTGGCTGTTTTCCAAAAGACTGTCAGTAACAAGTGCTGGTGAGGATGTAGAGAAACTGGAACCCTCATAATTTGCTGGTGGGATTTTAAAATAGTGTAATCACTTAAAAAAACAAAACAAAACAGGCAGGTCGTCAAAAATTTAAGGGTAGAGTTACCATATGACCCAGCAACAACTTGGTGTATACCCAAGAAAATTGAAAACATATGTCCACACAAAAAATTATACATAAATGTTCATAGCAGCACTATTCATAATGGTCAAACTGTCCATCAACGGCTGAATCAACCAATGAGTTGTGGTATATCCATATAATGAAATATTATTCAGCCATTCAATGGAATGAGGTACTGATCCATGCTACAATATCAGTGAACCTTGAAAAACATTGTTTTAAGTGAAAAAACCAGACATAAAAGGCCACATGTTATATGATTCCATTTATATGGAATGTCCAGAGTAGGCAGATCCATGGAGGTGGAAAGTGGATTAGAGCTTGCCAGGGCGTGGGGAGGGGAGAATGGGAGTGGCTGCTAACAGGTACGAGGCTTTGGGCTGATAAAGATGTTTTGGAATTAGTGGTGAGGTTGCACAACTTTGTGAATATACTAAAAACCACTTTCAAAGGGTGAATTTTATGATATGTGAATAACTCAATTAAAAAAAAAAATGCCCGGGGCGCCTGGGTGGCTCAGTCGTTAAGCGTCTGCCTTCGGCTCAGGTCATGATCCCAGGGTCCTGGGATCGAGCCCCGCATCGGGCTTCCTGCTCAGCCAGAGGCCTGCTTCTCCCTCTCCCACTCCTGCTCTCGCTGTGTCTCTCTCTCAGTCAAATAAATAAAATCTTTTAAAAAAAAAAAATGCCCATGGAAAGAATGGTGGGGTCCTTGAAACCATCCCCAAGCCCTGTCCTCACCCACCCTAGTGCATCTGGCGACTGTGTTCTTTCAGATCATTTCACCATGAAGGTAGGAAAGCCCCAGGGGATTAAAATGTTGGGGGGGGTATTTCCGGGGGTCACAGGATTGACAGAGGTGCTGCTGGCATTGGGGAGCCTGGGAGGAGCCAGATGTTAGATATTTTGCAGTGCCTGGGCCCATCTCACAATGAAGAATTGTCTTGCATTCCACATGACTTTAGAACGTCTTTCCAGACATTGATGTAGATGATTATCTGAGCTAAACACTAAACTCTGATTTACATAATAAACACCAAATATATTTGCAAGGCTTTAATATACACTGCGTTTCCCTGGAATACTACTACCATGCAAATGGGAAGAGCTCACAGTATCTCCTGCTTAATGTCAGTAATTTATCTCTGAAAATGAGCTGTTCAGTGAAAATGCTTCTGGGAACATCTTTCTTTTCCTTTCCTTTCCTTCTGTTTATGTTCTTTCTATTATTTTTAAAGGGGGAACATTTTATTTTTACCTGTCAACCCCAATCCCAACCAACATCCTAGATCTAACTATACAATGTGGTAAAATGCTTCTATATGTAAGAAACAATCACGTTAGGTTGTCAAAGGCTTCAAGCTCGGCTTCCTGGTCACCCCCTAATTAATATGGACAGTCACAAGCAGTTGCTCCCACATAGGAATCTGGCCTCTCTTGGTGCCAGTGACAGCCAAGAAGCACCGCCCACTTTGTTGCTGTTTTCATGTTTTTCAAAACACAACCTGATTTGGACCTTCTACGAGTTGTATTTGGAGTGTGTCTTGATTCTTTTCCCACACCCTATTTTGTTAAAAAATGTTGCATTGAATTTTTGGGACATACACATACACTACCACCTCCCACCTCCCGTAAATCCCAGTCAAAAAGCGTGGTATTAAAGATACATGGTATTAAAGGTACTATAAAGAAGTGATTGATCTACAGGGAGAACGTTAACTGGGGAGGTGGTCTGTTGGGCAGACCTGAACTTGATTTTCTCTGGGCACTGGAAGGAGCGTGATCCTCTGATTGGAGCTTGAAGGACCTTGGAGAACGTCCATCCTACCTTAGTTCGTAGGGAAGAGACAAAGAGGCCCGGGACTTGTGTAGGGTCGTATAGCACGCATGGCCAAATTTGGTTGGGAGCCCAGGCTCCCAGCACCCAGGCAGTGGTGCTGGGCTCTACACCAGGACCTCAGGCTGCATTGGAGCGGCCGGTGAAAATACAGGCCACCAGATAGGTTCGGTGGAGTGGCCACTTAGCCTTTGAGCAAGCAACCTCCAAACAAGGAAGTAATGTATCACGTTGTCCCTGCCATTGGAAAGTAAAGGTCAACACATTCTTGGTAAACATGCCGACTGGCTATTAAGAGAAGTCAGCATGGGGACCAGACTGGGTGTTCAAATGTGGTCAAGTCAGGGGTGTGGCAGCTGAGCAGAGAGGCTGGGGGTTTGGGACCCAGCCATCTGCAAAGCCCATCTGTGCACGCGTTGTTGGATGCAAGACGGATTTGCCTCCGTTCTGTCTCCCAGAGCCTTCTACAGAGCCTCATGAGATGAGTCTCAAAAGGGCCTGCTGGAGAAAAAGGGGTACCACCTATTTAGCCCCCTCTGATCCAGGGTTCATGGCATGGTGAATTTGTGTTGCACCAAGGGGGTTCCTGTGGGCATCGCGCCTCCCAGGCAGGATGGGGAGGGGTGAGCGGGGAGGACCCAAGCAGGACTCAGGCAGGCCCACTTTCACAAGACTGAGCAAAACTGGTGTGCATCTGGTGGCCGTGGGCTAAGAAATGCAGCTGCGGGGATATGCAGTGGTGCCCCAAGGTGATCAGTGTAAGTTGCAGAAAGGGATGAGTGTGGGAGCAAATTAGCAGTCATGGGAGTCTGTGAATTCGGGCACACACGCGAGGCCCAGGCCCGTGTGCAGTGCAATGAGGGAGGTGCAAGGAGGAACTCACTTCAGTTCCTGAACGGTGCCATGTTCTGTCCAGCCCTGAGGTCTGCGCATTGGCCATTCCTTCGGCCTAGAGCGCTCTTCCCCACCCCGCCTTCCTCGGCCACTTGGTTCTGCCCACGCTTCCCCTCTGATCGCAGACATCGCTGCCCTGACCAAGCTGACGCTCTCTGGGGTTGGCTTGGAAAGAGCCTTATTGAAATGGTATGCCCTGCAACACTATCAGTATTTCAAACATTGTATTTATTTGTGTGACTATTTCATAGGTGTTTCCTTTCCGGGACTGTAATCTTCAAGCAAGGTCCTGGCATGCCCGGCAAGGTGGAGGGCTAACACTTTGGCCAACCTGCTCCCCCAGGGCTCCCCCTTCATGTCTCCATTGCCCCAGCTTCTCGGTGCTCTGTGCCTTGCCCCTCTGTGCTCACGCCAGGTTCCCCGAGGGACCCTCTCCACATATCCCTAAGGCCATATCCTACTGATTTGGCAACTGTTTGGCCTAAATGTGATCTCATTTCAGAGGGCTTCCTTATGTTACTGTCTCCAGGTTGCGGAAAAAAAATCCACCTCTCTCCCTCTGTCCCTCCCTCTTCCCGGCTTTTCTCTACCCGCCCTGCCCCTGCCCATCATGCTCTTTCTGTCCCCACCACCCAGAGCTTGCTGCGAGCTTGCCGGAACTGCGGAATTCCGCTGGGTGCTGCTTGAGGGCAGGAGACACGCCACATCCAATTTTGCGTCCACTCCCACCCCCACTGCCATGGCACGAACACATGTGACTCAGATGGCCGCCAGAGTCCCCGGCCCCCGGAAACTTGAATGACATAGACCGAGACTCTCATGTCAGCCCTCGGGGGACACAAAGCCTCTAAGATGCAAATTCCTGCAAATTGTCCCCACCCACTTTGGCTCAGACTCCTGCCTCCGTGAGACCCACTTTTCCTTTCGGCTGTTCCCTTATCTGTTCCCTGGAACGGACCCAAACTCTGGGCTAGGTCTTTCTCTTCGGTCTCCCACTCCAAAGTCGCTGGGGCAACAGGAACCTTAGTGAAGATAACAGCCGATATCTCACTGGGCTCGGGTCAGTGAGAACCTCAGTAAGGTTTTGTGTTACACATTTTACTTGTTTTTAAGGTTCCGCCAGCCTTCATGCTAGTGGCTACTCCCCCCGACCCCCTCCCCCTTACCCTCTGGGCCCAGGCCCTCCCACTCTGGAGCAAACAACCCCAGTTACTCCCATTCCAGGCTGGCTGGACAGGGTCAAGGCCAGGTGGGTTTTCAGCCAACCAGCGGTCTGTCTGTAATGCAGCCCAGCCTCAGCTAAAATGGAGGCTTACGTGGGACCCCAGAGGGACCCCCGCATGGTCCTTCCGGGATTCTGAAAACCCCAGCCTTGTTAGGTCTGGCCTCCCTCCCTCTCCCTGCCCGAGGGGCTGTCTCTCTCCTGGAGTCAGCTCCAGCAGGGCTTGGCGTGGCTTCATCCCGTGGCTTGGAGTCAGATCCCAAACAAACCGCCTTTCTGAGAGAGACAAATACCCTGGAACCCACTAATCTCCTTCTCTAGCGGCATCATGTTGCTCTCTGCGATCTTAATCTCCCCTGGCAGGCCATGCTGGAAAAAGCATCCAGGGGAAACCGGATCTTTCTGAGCAAAGCCAGGGCTGTCCCCGCCCCCCCCAACCAACCCCCTTGCCCCCTGGGTGTGCCCTGCCAGGCCCAGCTTGCAGCCCCACAATGGAAAGCCCCCCGGAGCTCCATGCTGTCCCTCCCTCCATCTCCGGGCCCTGGGGCTTCCGTGAAGGGTCTCTAGCTCACACCAACTCAGTGGGCAAGAGGAGGTGTGCTGAGGGAGGAGGGAAGGACTGGGTTTTGAGAGCAGAATCGCTGGGTTTGTACTCCCACTCCGTCAACAGGGTAGGTCATGAAGGGGGCTCTGTGACCTCAGGTGAGTCTTCCAACCATTCTGGGCCTCAGTGTGCTCATCTGTAACCCGGGCATAATGACAGTGCTGCAGCCTCACAAAGTATCCGGGGCACTGAGTCAGAGCAGGTTTGGAAAACACTCTGTGAACTTCAAGTAGCCCTTCAATTGCTCATTGTTAATAGTCCTGACTCACTGTGTGACCTTGAGAAAGTCACTCCCCTCTCTGGGCCTGTTTCCCGATGTATAAAGTGAAGGGGGCGGAAGGCTGAGCTCAAGGAGGGTCTTTCCCTTGGACTCCACGGTGATGGAACTTTCATGTCAACTTCATTAGGCTATCACTCAATTAAGCTGTAACATATATAAGAAAATGCGCCCATTCTAATGAGCAATTAATATCCAATAAAATGAGTTCTGACAACGTGTACATCACAATCACGATTTATGTCCATCTGCCCCTTGGCAGTTATCTGCCCTCTGCTCCTAGAGCTAGAACGTATGTCACATGATGGTATCCTACAGATGAACTCTGCTGTGTCTGGTTTCTTCCAGAAGCCAGCGTGATGTCTGAGATTCACGCGTGCTGTTGGGTGTATCCATACTTTGTGCCTTTGTAATGCTGAGGAGCACTCCACTGCTGGGCAGACCACAGTTTGTTCACGCATTCACCCGCTCGTGGACATGTGGGCCGTTTTTGGCTTTTTTCCAGTTTTTGGCTATTATGAATAAAGCTCCCAGGAACATCCGTGTACAGGTTTTTGTTTGAACATAAGGCTTCATTTCTCTAAAATACATACCAGGGAGGGTGACTGCTGAGTCATGTGTGAAGTACGTGTTTCACTTTGCAAGACATTGCCAAACTGTTTCCCGGAATGGTTGGATCACTGCTTTCCCACCAGAAGTGCGTGAAGGTTCCAGTTGCTCCATGTTCTCATCGGCACTGGATGCTGTCTGTCGGGTTCCTTCCTCCTTCTGGCCTCGAGTCCCTGCCACTGCCCGGGGCCCACGGCCGGTCCACGCTTCCTGTCCTCCCCGAGCTCCCACCCTCTCCGATCCACACTTGGGCCTGGCATAGGCCCATAGCCTGTGGGGAGGGGGGTCTGGGGAGACAGAAACTCTCCAGCTCCACCTGTTTTGGAGACCTGGCTGGAGGTAGGATTTCAGAGTCAGCCTTTCCACTCGGCAAAGCAGGTAGACTGGGGGCCTTTTAGAATCACTGGCTTCCGCGGGGCCAAGAATTTTGTTTTGCTCATTTGAATGGTTCCTTTCTATGGATTCAGGTCCAGGCTCCCGTATCACCTTCTTGGAGAGGGCTTCCCTGGCCACCGGGCCCAGAACCAGATTTTGTGGGGCCTGCCTGAAGCTTATTTAATTTTGGAGAGTGCTCTTTAGGAAAAAGCATCCCCAATTGGGGCTACAAAATTTGGTAGGGAAGTATCTAGAATGGGAACAGGAAGGGACCTGACCACACAAAAAGCCTTGAAGCGTAAGCCTTATTAATTTTGGGGTGAGTCCACTTCTGTTCCCACTCAATGAAACAGGTACCCTGTCTCTCTAGGCTATCCCGTGCCTTGGTTTCTTTTCCTTGACGCTGTCAATGATGTCACGTTCTCTCTCTCTTTGTTCACTGTTTCCCCCCCTGGAACGTACTCTCTGTGAGGATGAGGGGTTGGGGGTTCACTCATGTATCCCCCGTGCCCAGAACAGTGCCTGGTACGTGGTGAACACTCAACAAATACTGATGAAACAAAGAAATAAAAACTTTCCAAGGGCTGCTGGCTTTCCGCTTGCGTGAGATGGAGTTTTAAAACTGAATCATCGTATAGAAAACCAGGAGACTCTTATTGGTGGTGCGCAGAAACGGCCAAGGCCCTTTTGCTCTGGCTCGACAGACTAGGAAACTGGTATTTACTGAGCACCTGCTACTGGCCAGGCACTGTCCACACATTGTCATCGTAAAGACTCTTACAGCAACCCTTGAGAATGGAGGCGGGCACCGTTGTCCCCATTTTGCAGGAAACTGAGGCACAGTGGGGTGAAGTCATTTGACCAAGCATCACATGGCCTGTGAAGAGGCGGCTGGGATCGCCCACCTGGGTTCGTCCTTTCTCTTGCTCCCTGGTCCCTCTGGGCAAGGTCCTCTCCAACCTCTGAGCCCCTCGGAGTTCTTCACTCCAGATTCCGAAGGGAGGGAAGGGTCTTCAAGGGTGGAGTGCTCAGAGCTGAACCCAAGGCGAGCAAGGCCTGGAGGAGAGAGAGGGTCATGTTCTTTGGGCGGCGGGGAGGGAAAAGAGAAGCTCGGTGCGCCTCCCGGCTGACAGCCTTATCCTCATCAGCTCAAACCAGGCCAGCCTGGAATGGAACCATGTTTGCTGTTAAACAAAGGCACAGGGACTGGGCGCCGAAAAGAGTGAGTTTTGAGCTGCTTCCAGGACTTGATTTAATTTAAAGAGACTAAGGAGAGTACTGGGAGCCCAGGAATACTTCCTGCCCCAGAGGCCAGAAATGCCACCAGTTTCCGTCCCTGAGATCTTGGGCGAGCAGCGGCACGTGTCTTCCTTCCCTCCTGTAGACCGGGGCATGAAACACTCACTTCCCTCCTGGACAAGAGGATTAAAGTTACGGCATATGAAAGCATTCAACACCTGTGAATTTGCTCTCCTCCCTGGCTTTTATAAAAAGATCTTGAACTTCTGGCTAATGTCGTCTGGTAACCCTGCATTCCCCTGCTGGAAACACTGACCGTTGGCCCAAGCTCAGCATCAGACGTCATCTTCATCCCAGGGTCATTGTTTTAGTCATGGGCAGCCTTTTACTTAGCACCTACTATGGACCTGGCACTGCACATCCATCATCTCTCTTCTTCCTCACGACCCTGCAAAGTCAGGTTTCTTTCTTTTTTTTTTTTTTTTAAGATTTTATTTATTTTATTTATTTGAGAGAGAGAGAGCACAAGCAGGGGGAGCGGCAGAAGGAGAAGCAGACTCCCTGCTGAGCAGAGAGCCCGGCTTGGGACTCCATCACAGGGTCCTGGGATATGACCTGAGCTGAAGGCAGACACCCAACCGACTGAGCCACCCAGGCGCCCCCAAAGTCAAGTTTCTTATTCCCATTTTGCTGATGGAGAGACGGAGGCCCCTTGGATAACAAGCAACGTAGTGGAGATGAGGAGCGTGGGTCTTGCCTCACTTCTTAGGTCACTTCTCTCCCATCTTTCTCCCTACTCTGGACTCCAACCCCAGAATGTTACCTGGTTTGACTTGAGAACCGTCTAATATTTACTTATTGAGCGTCCACTCTCACTGTGTGGGGGCACGGGGGCTAGCCCAGAATCTAGAGATGGGCCGGCCTCATCCTTGCCTTCAAGGAGCCCAGAGGGTAGCTGAGGACACAGATGGGGAGGGAGGGATTCTAAGATCATGTGGCCAGTGTGGATTAGAGGGGGCACCCCCTCCTGCTGGGGGCGCCGAGAGCCCAGCGGGGTCAGTGATCAACATGGGACCCAGCAACACACCCCCAGTATTGTGTGACAAAGAGCGACGAGAAGCAGTTGCTGCCTCAATTTGTGGTGGGGTTTATGCAGTGCCCCCGACTGTCCTGAGTCTCAATTTCCACTTTCAGTGAAGCACTTTTAATTTCATCTTTCAAATGAGAGCTATTTTTTTAAATTGAGGTATCATTGACATGTATTATATTAGTTTCAGGTGTACAAGGTGATTTAATATTTGTATATGTTGCAAAATGATCACAGTAAGTCTCGTTAACATCCGTCACCATACATAGTTATAGAATTTCTTTTTCTTATGATGAGAACTTTTAAGATTTACTCTCTTAGCAACTTTCAAACATGCCATCCGGTGTTATTAGTGATCGTCACCATGCTGGATGTTACAGTTCTAGGACTTGTTTATTTATTTAATTAATTAATTTATTTTTAAGATTTTATTTATTTGACAGAGAGAGCACAAGCAGGGGGAGTGAGAGAAGGAGAAGAAGGCTCCATGCTGAGCAGGGAGCCGGATGCAGGGCACGATCCCAGGACTCCAGGATCACGACTTGAGCCGAAGGCAGACGCTTAACTGACTGAGCCACCCAGGTGTCCCTTGGCTTTTTTTTTTTTTTTAACCAAGAGGCCAAATGTTTACAATGGAAGTCCTTTTGATACTTATTTAAGAAGCAGACTTCTAAAAATATGCATATAATTTTAACTTTTTATTATGGCATTTGAAAAACATACCTTAAAAGTAGAGAAAATAGTATAATGAATCCCTTATGTATCCAGAACCTAACTTCAATGGTTATTAACATTTGGTCATGGAGATGGATTCTTGGGGCGCCTGGGTGGCTCAGTCGGTTAGGTAGCTGACTCTTGATTTCAGCTCAGGTCATGCTCTCAGGGTCATGAAATCGAGCCACGAGTCGGGCTCTGCTCTCAGAGGGGAGTCTGCTTGAGATTCTTTCTCTCCCTCTCCCTCTGCTTCCCCCCCAATAAATAAATACATCTTTAAAAAAAAAGAAATGGATTCTTGATGAGTGAAATAAATTAGAATTTTGCAAAACATTTAATGTAATTCATTGAATGCCTATTGTTTTTCTCTGATGAAAGAAGTAAGCACAATTTAAAAATATATCCCGTGTTTGTTGACGAAGTTATAAAGACACACGCATCTTCCCTGCCTATGGAGCTCTAAGGGTGCCTGGTAGAGAATTCAGATTCTCAGGCTGTAGAGAGTCTAGGCAGGGAACCATCTCACTAATCCGTCTCTTGCAGACCTGATGTCCTGTGGTTCTCTTATCTGTAGAGAGAAAAAGCCCATTTATAACTTCTCTACTTGGGTCTTAAATGTGGTGGCAAACATTCAGGAATGTGTTTGCTTGGAGCTCATAGCCCTGGGAGATTCACTTAGAAAACAAGGCCTCCTTGTCTTCTGTTCTGACTCTGGGGACATGCTTTAATGAATTGCCCTTAAACCTGAATTGGCTCCAGCCTAACCCACAAGCAGCTGCGGTACCCTGAGGAACAAGCCCAAACCTGGGGGTAGGAAAAGTAAACCTTAGCTCTGCACCCATTAGCTGTGTGGTCTTGAGAAAGTTGCTTTCCCTCTTTGGGCCTTCACTACCCCATCTGTAAATGGGCTTTCACCTGGGTTATCTCTGTGGCCTCTATAACTGAGTGACCATGGGCTGTGGCCAGGTGCAGGGAAGGAATGTTAAACATCACTTGTGACGACGTGGTCGGTGCGCACACCTATCCATTTATGCTGGAGGGCTTGAGTGTACTCTGAAAAAGTGAACAGCTTTTTTGAAGTTTACTGGATGCTCTGCAGTTAACAAGAGTGATTCAGATGTCGGCTGAAGGCACCTAAGATCTAGATCAGAGCATCTTAGATCCCCATTCTGAAGCCTCTCCACCTCTCCAAAGAATTCCACTGATCCCGGAGGGACCCCACGCTCTCAAGGTGCAGATCCAGGGACCTTCTTGCTCTTTTACCCCACATAACCCACCACTCCATCTCCACTCCCAAGAGAGATGCACACACACACTAGGATCCGGGAACGTGGCAGACTCTTCCACCCACCCAGGGAGGGGCCACACTGAGCATCACCCAGCGGTGATTTAAAATCACTCTTATTTTCCAACTCTGCCTTGCCTCCTCGCCCCCAGCTGCCCAACCTTCCCCTACCGACTGGTTTCTCCCTCTCTTTTCCCTTTCTGATTCTCTCCCCCTCCCTCCTCGGGGATGTCCAAATGCTTTTCCTTCTGTTCCGCACAGCAGCGCCCAGCGGCTCCAGCCTGCAAGTGCACATGCCCAAACCTGGGGTGCTCACCAGGCGGAGAGACTTCTACTCCACAGATCAAGCTTCCATAAAATGGTGTCTTCATAACGATTTTTTAAAAAGCTTTACAAAGCTACAGCCCTGACACAGCTTGGGTGGGGGCAGGGTGAAGATACTGCCTCTGATTCGTTGTCCACCAGGCTGGGCTCTCTGCTGTCCTCTGGACAAACTTGCCAACGAGAATATTCAGTAGCATTTGATGCTGTTCCTTCCTCCCTGGTTGTGTCCAATCTTGCTCTCCCGGCTGCCCTCCTCCCTCTGTAATCCAGGCTCCTTCTCCTCCCTCTTGGCTGATTCTCTGGGCCACGTGTGTGGGAAAGTGGAGAAGGACATGGGAGTTTGGCTTTGAGCATCTGTGGCATGGGCGCCTCCTGGGGGGCGGGGCGGGTGAGGTTCTCTCCTACGGAAGTTCTCCCATGATGAACCCAGCGGGCTGGAGCTCCTGGGTCTTTGGGCTCAACTGGTGAGTCTTCAGTGCTGGTCCCAGAGTGTGAACTTGGTGCAGGGATGCAGAGGAAGGAAGCAGGGAAACAGCTATGTATAGCGATGCAGCTTGACAAGGCTGGGAAGGAGCAGCGGGATCGGGGCAGGAGGACCGGCCTCTCACCCCAGTCTGGGGCTCTCTGTGCGCACCAGCCTCTACATGGGACGCTGGGAAGAAGATCAGTGCTGTTGCTCAGGGGTGGGTTTTGGCTCTGAGTGGGAGATGACTTGCCTTGGTTCCCACAGCAAAGAGAACCTGGGCTTGTACCTGAGCGGTGGTCAGAGGGATTACAGAGAACAGAGGAGTGGGGAATGGGGGCTGCGGATGTGTGGAGTCACAGGGATTCTTGAGCTGAGCTTTGGGTATGGACACTTGCACACTGATGCACTTCGCCAGGTGGACCAGTGCGGATGAGAAGGGCCTAAGGAAGGGAGAGCTCACTGCAGGCAGAGGGAGCAAGTCCTATGACCAAGGCACGGTGGCCAAAAAGCTGGCATGTCTGGTCAACCATGAACAATCCTGAGAGACTTGATTGGAAAGGTGGGCAGGATGATCGGCGAGAGTTGGGTGGGCTCGGCTCAGGTATTTGGGCTTTTTTGTAGGCCACGGTCATCAGAGGGTTTTAAGCAGTCAAGTAGACAATGTCAAGGACACCTGGGTGGCTCAGTCGGTGAAGCGTCTGTCTTCGGCTCAGGTCATGATCCCAGGGTCCTGGGATCGAGTCCCACGTCGGGCTCCCTGCCCAGCGGGGGCTCTGCTTCTCCCTCTCTCTCTGCCCCTCCCCCTGTTCATGCTCTCTCTCAAATAAATAAATAAAAATCTTTAATAAAAAAAAAAGTGATGTCAGGTGTGCCTCTTAGAAAGATGACTTTGGCTGCTGGATAGCTCGCGGGGAGCAATGTGGATGGAGCAGGGGGGCCCATTAGGTGTCTAAAAGATGGCAGGGAATTGTCAGGGCAGATGGAAAGGAGTGAATAGATACGACGTACCTCAAGAAGGTGGCATATATAAAGCGTAGCGAACAAATGTGAGAGGTAATATGTATGCATCTGGTATATTTCAACTGCTGTATGACATTTCCCTGTCTGAATAAACCACATCTGTAGATCTCCATTCTCCCAATGATCTTTATCTCCACTTTCTCACTAGCACAAGCGGGACTGCAATGGACATCTTCATACCCGTCTCCTTATGCGCCTGAAGGTCCTTTCAGAGCGGCTACCTAGAACTGGTTTTGCTGTATTGTGAGATTTCACCATCTTCAGATCTACTAGGTATTCTTAAATTCCTCCTCAAAGTGATTGTACCAACACACTCTCCTGTCAAAAAGCATAAAAGTGCCCTTTGCTTATGACCGTTTTCAGACTTGCAAAATTTTGTCGATCTGATCAGTATGAATTAGAATCCCTGTTGTTCCCATGTGTTGCCCTGATTACTAGGGAGATGAAGCTTATTTTTATGTGATTATTCGCCACCCTGTTCCCTTCTGTTCGTATGCCTTGCCCAATTTTGTCGGGTTGTTTGTCTTTTTCTTACTGATTTGTTGAAGTTCTTTATATATTCTGGATACTGATCCTTTGTTGTTTAAAATATCCTTTTTGGGGGCGCCTGGGTGCTCCGTTGGTTAAGCGTCTGTCTCTTGATCTCAGCTCAGATCTTGATCTCAGAGTCGTGAGTTCAAGCCTCCTGTTGGGCTCTGTGCTGGGGGTGGAGCCTACTTAAAAAAATAAATGAATAAATAAATAAAATAAAATATCTTTTCAATCTGTGACTTGTCTTTTCCATTTCATTTATAAAAGCCTTTGTCAGACAGCAATTTTAAATTCTAATATATTCCAACATTAAAAACTTTATAGTTTGTAGTTAATATATCTTGATTAATTTTTTTCCTCTACTGATGTTATACATTTATTTTTTTCTCCTATTTTTTCTAAAAATGTTGATTTTTTTTCACATTTAGATCTTTATTCACCTTGGATTGTGTGTTTGCATACAATGTGAGGGAAAGGCTCAATTTTACTTTTTCTCCCCCCAAACAATTGGCTATTTTTCCAGTACAATTTATAGAATAATTCATTCTTTTATTCATTATTTATCTTCATTATTTATAGAATTCATTATGCTGATGTGTAATTCTACCTCTAGTACATATTAGCTATGTTTATGGGTTTATTTCTGGGTTCTATATATTCTATTGCATGACTTGTTTATCTATTCCTGGAGCAGTACTACAGTTTTAATTACAATAGATACCTTTATAATAATTCCTTATTCTCCAAGTTTGGTTTTCAAAATTGCCTTGCTATTGTTGGCCCTCTTTCTTCCCATATTATTTTAAGATCATCTTATCAAGCTCTATGAGAAAATCCTTTGAGATTTTGATTGGAATGGCATTGAACTTATAGACATAATTTGGGGGAGATCATTGTTTTTAATGATATAGAGACATCCCTTCTATGGGCGTGCTATATTGCTCTATTATTTAAGTCTCCTTTTAGGCCCTTCAGTACAGTTTTACATTTTTCTCCTATAGGTCTTGAGTATTTTTGTTAGATTTAATTCTAGATAACATGATTTGTCATTTTAAAGAAAACACATCTGATGTTTTATCACTGAGCACATTTGCTGCTGCATACTTTTCAAGAATACCCTTTATTTTATTAAAAAGATTTATTTATTCATTTATTTTAGAGAGAGAAGAGAGCACACAAGCAGGGGGAGGGGCAGAGGGAGAGGGAGAGAATCTCAAGCAGACTCCCTGCTGAGCACGGAGCCTGACGCCTGGCTTGATCTCACCACCCTGAGATCATGACCTGAGCCTAAATCAAGAGTTGGTTGCTTAACAGACTGAGACTTGTCTTTTCCATTTCATTTGCATGACTTGTTTATGCCCCAAGAATACGCTTTATTAGGTTAAGGTCCCACTATCCCTAATCTCTAAGTATTTTTGTTTGTTTTTAGGTATATATTTTTTAAAGATTTATTTATTTTTTTAGTGAGAGAGAGCAGGTGCATGACTCAGGGAGGAGCAGAGGGAGAGAATCTTCAAGCAGACTCCAGAGCCTGACATGGGGCTCAGTCCGACGACCCATGAGATCACGACCTGAGCCAAAACCAAGAGTCAGATGCCTGACCAACTGAGCCACCCAAGTACCCCCCTCTTTTTTAAAGATATTTAAAAAAAATATTTATTTATTTATTTGAGAGAGAGAGAGAATTGCATTAGTTACTTTTTTTGAAATTAAACCTTCCTTGCATTTCCAGGATAAGCAGCATGTGGCCAGGATGGACGGATGGATAGATAGATAGATAGAGAGAGAGAGAGAGAGATAACCATATTCAATCTGCAGGGCTCTCTGGATCAGGGGTTGTAAGGGACATGGCAGAGTTTTAGGAGACAGGTGCATTTTTGAGGGGATTGGTGCTCCCTAGGCTTCTGGAAGTCTAAACGTGGCTCTTTCTCTACTTGTAATGTTGTGGATTTCTCCGAGGCCCATCCACTCCATTGGGACCTCCAGTCCCTAAGCTTGTGGCGAGGTGCCATCTTGACTCCAGCTGGCCATCTGCTCCTCCCAGTCAGACCCTCTCTGTCTGGTCCTGCCTCCTAGAGGGCAGGCACCTTTCCCTCAACCCCTTCCCCATTGCCCTCGGTGAAAGCCTGCTTCCTTGGGCACCGTCAGCAGAGCGCCCCTAACACAGCCCTTTCTCCTTACTCTCTCTCTGCTGCCGGGCAGCTCTCTGTGAACTTGCCTTTAGCGTTTTCAGGTATAGGTAAGCCTTTAGGACTCCCCAATCCTGGAAGCCCCTCCAACCCCCTGGATGGTCCCCCTCAAGCCCCTCTCACTTGGTTTGAAGGGAAGGGGAAGCATCTGCCTGCACACTCATCTCCAGAGGCATCCTTCTTTCTTCCAGGCCTCTCCTTTTAGCAGCCAGATCTGGGTGGAGGCCGATGCTGGCAGAACTGGTTTCACAAAACTTAGCTTGCCCTGTGGAGGCCAGGTGGTTTGGCATCTTGTTTAGGAACGGGGAAGCGTTCAGCAATTGCGTCTTGCTCTCAGTCTCTGGAGCTTTAACTGAGGAGGAGATAGAGAAAGTCCTGTTTTATTTTATTTTTTAAAAAAGATTTTATTTATTTATTTGACAGAGAGAGACACAGCGAGAGAGGGAACACAAGCAGGGGGAGTGGGAGAGGGAGAAGCAGGCTTCCCACTGAGCAGGGAGCCTGATGCGGGGCTCGATCCCAGGACCCTGGGATCATGACCTGAGCCGAAGGCAGATGCTTAACCGACTGAGCCACCTGGGAGCCCAGAGAAAAGCTCATTTTAATATCCTGGTACACATTTTTCTAGAACTTTACTTATTTTGTCTATTTTAAAATTTATTGGCATAGAATTGATCATAGTGTTCTCTTAAGAGTTTAAACGGTATCTATAGGTGTGTGTATCCTCTTTTGCATTCTGAATATATGTGCCTTCCCTATTTTTTGGATCAGTCTTGCCAGAGCTTTGATTATGTGTTAGCGTTTTTAGAGAACTCAAAATTCTCTTGTTTCTTTGCATTCTATTTCATTAATTTATGCTCCCTTTCTTCTCTACTTTTTAATTGTGAAGTAAATCACACATACAAAAGAGTGCATATAAACTATGTGTATGCTTTTGGAATAATAATAAAGTGAGCAATTGTGTATTCATGACTGAGTTTAAGAAATGGAGAGCCAGGATCAGGGAGGGAAGTTCAAATATATCCCCCTCCTCACCTCAGGGCAGCCATTATCTTAAATCTTGTGTTAATCATCCATTTACTTTTTATAAATGGTTTTTGACATGTCTATCCATCCTAAAAAAAATTATTGTTCAGTTTAGCACTTTTAAAAGGGTTGGCTAATTGAACATAATAAAAAAAATAAAAACAAATAACTGTTTCCTGAAAAAAATAAATAAATAAAAGGACCCCAGGTGACCAGCATTGGGTTAACCCAAGTCCTTGTTTCATGGCATACTCTCATCTTAAAGAAGGCGCATGCAAGACCCTCTTCTGTCCCCCTTTATCTCCTCCCTCCACCCCTCTCACCCTCCAACTCTCTTCCTTCTCTTCTCTTCTCTTAATTCTCTTCTCTTCTTTCTTTTCTCTTCCCTTCCCTTCCTTCCATGTTCTTTCTTCTAATGTAATAAGCACCTGTGACTCCCCGACCCAACAAAACACAGGACCCTAATCATAGCACACATCAAGCCATGAGGTGACTCTTTTCCAGTCCAAGTAACCATCATCCTGAATTCTGTGTTCATCATTCTCTTGTTTTTGTTTTTTTTTAAAGATTTTATTTTTAAATAATCTCTACACCCAACATGGGGCTCGAAACCACAACCCCAAGATTGAGTCCCATGCTCCTCCGACTGAGCCACTGTTTTCTTATCACACACTTTCATTGTATTTCTAGGTTTTCTCAAAAAGTATATGTTTAATTTTGGTTGTTTTAACTTTATAAAGAGGACATCATGTTGTATGTCATCTTTGGAAACTTCTTAATATTATCATCACTGAATTACATCCATATGACTGAGTTCACCGTAGTTTTTTTTTTTTTTTTTTAAGATTTTATTTATTTATTTGACAGAGAGAGACACAGCGAGAGAGGGAACACAAGCAGGGGGAGTGGGAGAGGGAGAAGCAGGCTTCCCGCGGAGCAGGGAGCCCGATGCGGGGCTCGATCCCAGGACCCTGGGATCATGACCTGAGCTGAAGGCAGACGCTTAACGACTGAGCCACCCAGGTGCCCCTGTTTGTTTTTTTATTGTGGTAAAATATACATCACATAAAATGTAGCACTTGGACCATTTCCTGAGAGCCCAGTCCAGTGGCATTAAGTACATCCATATTGTTGTACAATCATCACTTATATCCAGCTCCAGAACTTCTTCCAACTTCTTGAACTGAAATGCCAATTAATCTGTTTTGCCTCCTGCGCACTGTGGGAGCACAGCTCGGGGCGTGTATTCCTTCTCCTGTGGAGGAAGGGTGGTGGGTGTTCCCCGGGCTCTGCCAAGGTGAAGGGGGCTGCTAGGTTATTCTTGTCATGCCTACCGGCGGACACGTTGGCTGTTAGTTTCAGGCACATGAGGGGCGCCTGGGTGGCTCAGTCGGTGAAGCGTCTGCCTTCAGCTCAGGTCAGGATCCCAGGGTCCTGGGATCGAGCCCTGAGTCTGGCTCCCTGCTCGGCGGGGAGCCTGCTTCTCCCTCTACCTCTGCTCCCCCACCCCCCGACCCATGCTCTCTCTCTCTCTCTCTGTATCTGTCTCAAATGAATAAATAAAATCCTTTCAGTTTCAGGCACGGGAACGTTCAGCTTAGGGAGGTAAAGTCAAAGGCTTTATACGGTGGTTGTACCAATTTACCCTCCCACTGCTGTGGGCAAGAGGTCCCAGGAATCCACATCCTTACCGACACTTGGCATGTCAGCTTGACATTTTGACAAACGGAGGTGGGAGAGTTTTGTAAGCCAACGGTTGTTACAGGTCGGGGAGGAGAGCCCGCTAATACCTGCTCTTGGGGGTCTCCTTCCTGAACTCTCAACTTTCAAGACCCTTTTAGAGACTTGATTCTTGCAGAAATTCCCCAAATCGCATTTACTGCCTTTTCCTCCAGTTGTAAAAATCACATATATTATTTGCAGAAAACTTGAAAAGTGCAGAAAACAATGGGTCACTTTTGAGGTCACTCTCCGGAGTAACTTTTTTTTTTTTTTAAGATTTTATTTATGTATTTGAGAGAGAGAGAGAGGGAACACAAGTGGGCGAAGGGGTGAGGGAGAGGGAGAAGCAGGCTCCCCGCTGAGTCGGGAGCCTGATGTGGGACTTGATCCTGGGACCCCGGGATCATGACCTGAGCCGAAGGCAGACAGTTAACCAACTGAGCCACCCAGGCACCCTGGAGTAACTTTTTTTTTTTTTTTTAAAGATTTTATTTGTTTATGTGACAGAGAGAGTGATAGTGAGAGCAGGAACACAAGCAAAGGGAGAGGGAGAGGCAGAAGCAGGCTTCCCGCTGAGCAGGGAGCCCGATGCGGGGCTCGATCCCAGGACCCTGGGATCATGACCTGAGCCGAAGGCAGACGCTTAACGACTGAGCCACCCAGGCGCCCCTGGGGTAACTATTTTTAACATTGGCTTGCATCATCTTTCTTTTTACTGTACAAAATTGGAATCATGCTACATTATTGTTTTGTAAGCTTTTTTCTTCTGTTTGACAACATGCAAATACTATATTCCTCGATGTTTTAAGATTCTTCTACAAGGTGGATTTTTAGTGACTGCATATGTTTCCATCGTTTGAATGCACCATAATTTTAACGGATTGTTTTAAAAAACTTTTGTACACAATGTATTAATAGATACATTGTCCATTAATCATTGCATGTATTCAAAATTATTTCTTAGTAGAAATACCTAAAAGTGAAATCGCTGGGGATTGTAACTTTGGAAAAAAGGTCTTCCTATCAAGCAAATCTCACTTATCATGTAACAATTAGGATGCATAGTTATATTAATCAGAAACATCTTATTACCAAGCGGAGCTTCTGGCTGCCATGAGAGAAGAGGTATTACTACTGTACGCTGAAAGAACATTCTAGTCCAAAGCAAAGAAAATTGACCTTTGAAATATCTTCCATCACACTTTTTGAAATCTTGCTACTAGTCTGGAGGTCCCACGGCCATGTTTTGTGGGTCCCTGGCAGCATGGGATCCCACGTTTGGAAGCCTTGTTTAAGAGGGTCCCGGATCCCCCCCCTTCCGCTATCAAAACAAGACGGGGTGCTGTGAGGGCTGGTGTAGAGCATCTGAACCAGGTCCTGTGGAAAGTACTTGCTTTACGTTCTTTCCGTAAGAGGTCAGTGTGGTACCAGGAATGTCTCATCAGGCAGGCAAGGCTGGGGTAGTGGGAGCATCACGGGTCCCTGACACCCATGCGGCCATCCTGGTCCCAGACTCCATTGTATTTAACCCTTCGGCCTGAGAAAGTGGCAGAACAGTTTGCATTATCCCATTGTACAGATGAGGAGACCGAGGACCAGGAGGTAAGTGATATCTTTGAGGAGTATCACCTAGAGGAGTCAAGATAGCTTTTGATTTTTTTTTTAAATTTATGTTTTTAAAGATTTTGTTTGTCAGAGAGAGTGAGAGCGAGAGAGAGCACAAGCAGGGGGAGCGGCAGGCAGAGGGAGAAGCAGGCTCCCCGCTGAGCAAGGAGCCCGATGTGGGACTTGATCCCAGGACTCCGGGATCATGACATGAGCCGAAGGCAGACAACCCGCTGAGACAACCAGGGCCCCCTCAAGACAGCTTTTGGACACTAGTGCTCTTTCTATCGTTCTATGTCCTATGGACTGCCAAGTCCTAGACCAGGCTCAGGAATCGCATCACAGATTCCTGACACTGGGGAATGCCGGGAAGGAGGCTGAAAGTGTCCTGCAAGCCTTTGCCAGAAGGGATTTGAGTCTGGACACTCGGCTCAGCGATCTGGCCTCAGGGAAGGACACAGCTGATTCTTCGGGGGACATTATCCCTAAGGGTCAGATGACATGTTACTCACCGTGTGGCCTTAGACAAGTCCTTCCCTCCCGGGGCCTCCAGTCCCCCGTTCTGTGAAATGGGTACTTGATTACCAGGTCTCTGAAAGTTCCTTCTTGGGCAGAGAGTCCTCACACCCCGTGCTGCCCACAGTGTCCCCTCTGCAGGAATGTCGGGACCCCTGTGGCATCCGGCAGGATCTCTGTGGCGAGGGCTTGCACCTTCCCCTGCTTCTGTGCCCGAGGCCAATGGTGCGGTCTTCTGCCTCACCTGGGTGTCCACTTGCAAAGTCTAATTTTGTCCCCCTGCCTATCGGCAAGGGCCTAGCAGGGGGACCCTCCACGGTCCGTGCGCTGGCCACACCAGCTGGAGGCCTGCAACATGGCGGCCTCCTAGCAAACCCGAGTTACGGTGCTCCCCATCGGACTGCGCGGAAGCTAGGAAGCAGCTGGGATTTCCCTCTGTTCCTTCGAGTAGAATGAGCGAGGGAGTGGACCAGCTAGGAAGCATCTAGGCTCCATTACCTACCAGTGCCCTGGGCTGTGCCTGTGGGTGTCGAAAGAAGTAAAGCCGTGGCCATTGGGTTCAAACCAAACTTCCACTGGAAGAGAAAATGGGCTGGCTCCTGGGGTCCTTTCCAGAACACTCACAGCCACCAGGAGCACAGTTGGAAAGCCGCTGCACAGCCCGGGGGCTCCATGTGGCCTCCCCACCTCCGTGCGGCCTCTGGGAGGCTCCCCCAGCCTGCTCGTCCTTCTCCTGCAGCTGGTAAGCCAGGAATGGGCCTTGACCGAGGCCTGTTTTTTTTGCAAAGAACAAGAGTCTACTCCCAAGGGGCGTGAGCAAAAAGTGACTTGACCGGAAGAGCGGGGTGGGTCACAGGACACAAAGACAGGATGGCTTCACAAAGGCCTGACGCCCAGGCGAACCCCGGCAGCAGCTCCGTTGCTCTCTTCCTCTCACTCTTCCCCTCCCTCCCTGTCTCCTTCTCTCCCTCTGACCCACTTTCTCTCTCTCTTTTGGACCGTCTGATTCCACCAGCACGAGGCCCCAGGTACACAATATCAGTAAGTGTCGCTGGTTGTCGATGGGCCAGATCCCATGTCTTCCAGCTCTGTTGGCCTTCGGGGTCCACATTCTAGACCGCAGACTATGAACATTTTCCCGCTGCAAGCCCCTGGGAGTGGGCTTCTCACCCCTGGGAGGGCTGCTCACTCCTGGGAGTGAAGCACATTTTCGGCGCCATGGCTGTCCACCTCACCTTTGCCCGTCCGACGAGAAAGCAGAAGGGAGTGTGTGGGGGTTAAGGGTGACATCACTGTAGGTGATGATATCATCTTGGACCCTCTCCAATTTATATAATTAAACAAACCACTCACAGTCGTTGACATCATATTATCAGCAACAAATGGTTTACTGCACACCTCACAGCTGATCACTGCCTAGCCACAGCCACCCCGTCCCCCCTGCTGATGCTCCTTCAGGTGACTGAGGGCTTAGTACGAGATGAAGGATGGGAGGATGGGCCCTAGCATTGGCCTCTAAGTATTGAAGCTTTGTGCATTTTAAATCTCACATGGATGGATCTGTGTGTGTTTGTGTGTGTGTGTTTGCATTTCAAGACTGCCTGGAAGAATTTTGGTAGATCAGTCCCCCGACCTCTGGGGGACTCAGATGGAGGGCAGGTGCTGGGACTTCAGAGCAGAGGGAACCAATTACAAGTCCCCCCCACTTCTTCTTCAAGGAAACTCGCTTTTAATTTCCTTTGTGATTACCCTGCTTATTGCTAAACATAAGCTGATGGCTGGTTTCTCTTTGATTTCTCCTTTCAGTGCGTCTCCTACTCCACCCCTTTCATCTTCATTGTTTTATATTTAGCCCCAGACAGTTGAACAAATATGCAGTGCGTGCAACAATGCAAGTCTCACACTTGTTTTGGGTTGATTTTGGGCGCTGGGTCAGCATCCTTCCATGTCTGAGGCCATGGGGCCCCTGTGGGGTACAGAGCAGCTAGGCTGAAGCATTGACAGGCTTGATACTCATCTCAAGGTTTGGGGACAGAGCAGACTCTGTGTTCAAGTTTGAGTGGAAGGGCCCGGAGAAGTCCTTCTCCCCCTCCCCAGCCCAGCCTTGCACGTTTTGGTGCAGTGACTGAGGTTGCTGTTCACCCATTCACTCAACACATCTTTAGGGAGCACCTGCAGCGTGTCAGATCTGTGGTTGGTGCTAGGGATTCAACCGTGAAGGACAGACACCACGGCCCCTGTTCGCAAGCCGTCTACCTCCTTATTAATTGTAAAATGGTACAGAGAGGGTTTCCCGGACCCCCCTTTCATGACCTGATGTTTTTCCCAGATTTCTGGCTGTTGTGGAATTTCTGCAGCAGAGCAGAGACGGGGACGGGGCAGGGGTGTGGCCGGTTTTAATGATGGGTTTGGGCACGGCAGGTCTGCAGCACAGGGATGAAGGGCTGGCACACCAGGACGGAGCAGGAGCATGCTCGGCCCCTGGCAGGGCGTGGGGTACCCGTAGTTAGAGACAAGTGGGGCCGAAAGGGCCTTTGAGAGAACCCAGCTGATCCCTTTTGCACTGACTCTGAGGGGAAGCGGGCTAGGGCCGCCCTGCTGTGTAGGAGCGCGGTCCCCCCCCAGCTCTCTGGTGTCACACATTAAAGTCCCTTCCTGTCTCACGTAGCTGGCGTCTTTCTCTGTTCACAGACCTCAATTATGTTCAGCCGGCGGCGGGAAGAGCTGGGAGTGGAGAGGTCTGTGGAGCCTGAGGCTAAGGGCTGCCCGGAAGGCTCGGCCAGGCTCGGTGGCTTCATCTGAAGGCTCCGAGGCTCGAGGCTCGGAAGGAGCCAAGGTCTCGATTCTGCCTGGGCTCCAGGTGCCTGCATCACTGTGGTGCTCCCCGGTGCTCAGAGGAGGCAACAGCTGGGGACAAAGGCAGTTCCAGGTGCCATGGGGAGCGGCGTGATCCTAGGACTTGGCCTGGAGCTCCCTTGGAAGCTGGTCCGGAGGGAGGACCCAGAATCTCCAAAACACACTTGGGAAGGAAGAAACGTCAAACCACATGCTGCAGGCCAGGCCAGGGACGGGACAAGAGTTCTGGAGACAAGGGATCAAGGTGGACTGGGATGTCTGAGAAGGAAGCCTCTTGCAAGACCTTGAACTGGGTCCTAGCGATGAGTGGGTTTGGGACAGATGACAGGCAGCTCATGTCAGTACGGAATGGGAGCAGGGGAGGGGGATGACCATCCACTGGGCACTGGCTGTGGGCGGATATCAAGTTGTTTCGGTGAATCCTCGCAGCGGCCCGGGGGCTCTTGTCCCCACACCTTGATTGAGGAGCTGAGATTTGAATGCCAGTCGGATGCCAGAGTCCCCAGGCCCCGCCCCTGAACCCCCCCCAAAAAAAACACTGACCCATTTTGGGACTAAATCTTCTGAATGCTTCTTAAATCACAAGTGCTGAGCTTTCTGTTGGCATCCAGGAGATCTTGGGCTCACTGGACATGTTTCCTGGAGGACACAGGGAGGCGGTGCAACCAAGCTGCCTGGGTGCGTGTGGGCGTGTGGGAACGAGAACCACAGTTCTGCTATTTCCAGTTGTTCAGCCTTGGACAAGCCGCTCACGTTCCCTGGGCCCTAATTTCAACTTGCGAACAATGAGTTTAATTATCCCTGTGGGTCTGTTGGTAGTTTGGTGTTTGCGAGGGTTTATGAGGTAGGTCATGAGTGACCACACACTTTGCTGATCATAAAGTGTATACACATGGCCCGTGTGTTGCTTGGCCCCAAAGGCCAGTGATGAGCTGACTATCACTTGGAAGGAAATGGGAAGAACACAGAAAACATCACTCCCCAGTGTGCGAAAATGGGTCTCATTCAGGAAAGCCTGGGGTCGTTGGGTATCACCATCCGCTAGGAAGCACAGGGCCCAGGCCCCGCGCCCCCCCTCCCCCAGCGGAGCCTGGGCTGCAGAGGGAGGGCCTTCCAGGGCCCAGGACTTGAGCTCCTGGGATGGAGCAAAGCCTTGAAAGAAGCTCATGGCCCTCGACTCGCTCCTGACACGGCCGGCCTGGCCTCCCAGGCTTGAAGCTTGGGGTGGGGGGTGCTAGTTGTTTCACAACTAAAGGGAAAATCCATTGCCATGGTTGGAGAAACTACTGGATTTGTACAGAGCTTCACAGTTCTATACTATTCAGCCTTGTTGGTTATAAAGGATACAGGCCTCTAAAACTTCCTTCAGAAAAAGGGACATGGGAACTGACAAAGCCCAGAAAGCCCAGGAATGAAGCTGCTTTATACCCCGAATTTCCTGTGATTCTGGAAATACTCCTGCAACCTGGTATTATTCCCCCATTTTACAGGGAAGGAAACTGAGGCACAGAGATGGAAAGCAATGTTCCTAGGGCTGGTTATGCGGTGGAGCACATAGTTAACACCAAATACATGTCTTTTTGGATAATATTCTATCTGATCTTTTATGTTCAGTGGTGACTTTGCCCAGGAGGAAACTGAGGCACAGTAGAGCCCTATCCCAGCCACCCTAGTTGCAGTGCATTGGAGAAATCTGGAGGCTGTTGGCCCTAGCGTGACCTGGGGCTGGTTGGTGTCAGTCACAGATCCCGCTTTTCCCTGTGCAGCTCAGGCCACTCAGCCCCACGTGCCCTAGAAGCTGTCCCCAGAAGGCCAGGCTGATGCCCCTGCTGATCACAGTGATCTTGGCCTCTGGTGGAGACGTTTCATTTCAAGCTTCCCTTTTGGGCCTGAGCACCATTCCTGCCTTTCTATTTATACCTGCAACATGGCGACCCAGGCAGGGGATGCCTCATTCCCACCTTCTTTCAAAGGACCGTGTCCTCAGCCTCCTGGTTTTTCGCCCCTGCCTGACCCACTCCGGCTCCGAGGCATCTCGTGAGATTTAGTTGGTCAGCAGCCGATACTGCCATGAAGATCTTTGAAATGAAATTTGGAATCTGTACTCATTTATGTTGGTTGATAAAAGGCAATTGTTTGTTTCTCTTTTTGTTTCTCAATGTAATAAGAGACACACTAAAACCAGAAAGTCTAAGGGCCGGCAAGATGAAAGTCTCATGAGTGTGCCCCGGGGTGCTCACGTTGTCGGCCAGCCCGGCTCTAGCCTTCTTTCATCTTTATGGGATTTTAGCGCAGGTTTTTAAGTCATCAATCATGCAGTAAGTCTTTATTAAAGGCTTAGTGGCTACAGCTGGGGCAAGGAAACCTCCTAAGATGGGTCCTGGCCTCAGGGAGCTGATGTTCTGAGTCCCGGAGGAAATGGGATGGAGCAGTTGACAACGCAGATGAAGTGCTAAGCGGGGTGGAGGAGGGTGACCTGGCTGGTGCAGATGAAAAGACAGCCTCGGGTCTTGAATCCATATGAGGGGCTCATGCAACGAGCCTGGGTTTGATCTGGTCAGTTCTGGGTTTGAATTCCAACTCTATTTCTTACTAGCTGTGTGACTATGGAGAAGTCACTCAACCTCTCTGAGCCTTCATTTCTTCATCTATTTGAGGATAATCATATGTGCCTCATGGGGTTGTAACTATGACTTAAAATGAAATAATGAATAGGACAGAGCCTAGTGCACACATTCCTGATAAACATTGTATCTTTCCCATCCTTTCCTGTGTCAATTGTAAAGTAGGCTTCCCTGTGAGTGACGGAACCCCAAATATCAGTGGCTTATACAGGAACAAAATTAATTTTTCTCCCATGTAAAAGATGCACGTATGTGGTTCAGGGCTGCTACCCCATGGTGCCAGAGCCTCAAGCTCCTTTTATTTTCCTATTCTGCATTCATGGCCTTGATTTCCAACATCGCTTTATAATCTGTCTAGGGGCTCCAGTCATTATCTCTGCATTCCCGTCAGGAGAAAGAAGGAGAAAGTTGCACCTTCTCCTGTTAAGGACACACTTTGGAAGTTGCAAGTACTAATATAGACATGGTCACATCTAGCCAGGTGTAAGGGAGGTTGCAGAATCTAGCTTCTAATCCAAATGGCCACTAAAACATGGGGTTCTATTTCTTTAGAAACAGGAGGAATTGGGTGTTGGGGGGCAGCTAGTAGTTTTTACCACCTTTGCTTTCCTTGGAAAATGCCTCTTGAATTGAATGTGCCTGGAGAATGTGTGCTAGTGGGAAGAGAGGAGCAAAAGGTGTCAGAGAGAGCTGGACTCAAAAGTCATCAATAACATATAAGAATTGAAACCATTAGTATAAGGATCAACAAATAGATCAAACAGAACAGAGAATCCGGAAATAGATCCATGCTTATATATAGTGCATTGATTTTTACAGGCACCAAAGTAATTCAATAGGTCAGGGATAGTCTTTTCAACAAATGATTCTGGGACAACTGGACATCTGTAAGGGAAAAATACACCTTGACCTCCTCTCTCATCTCACATACAAAAGTTACTTTAAGATGGATCACAGACCTGAATGCAAAGTCTAAAACTATGAAGCTTCTAGAAGAAAATATGGGGAAAAAAATCCTCACAACCTTGGGATAAAGACTATATAGGACAAAAAAAAAAAAAAAAAAAAGGACTAACCAGGGGCACCTGCCTGGCTCAGTTGGTAGGGCATGCGACTCGATTTTGGAGTCGTAAGTTCGAGCCCCACGCTGGGTGTAGAGATTACTTAAGAATAAATTCTCTTAGTTCGAGCCCCACGTTGGGTGTAGAGATTACTTAAGAATAAATTCTCTCTCTCTCTAAAAAAAGTACTAACCATAAAAGAAATGGATACTTTGGACTCCATCAAAATTAAATACTTCTGGGGCGCCTGGGTGGCTTAGTTGGTTAAGATCTGACTCTTGATTGCGGCTCAGGTCATGGTATCAGGGTCATGGGATCGAGCCTCGCATTGGAATCTGCTCTGAGAGTGGAGCCTGCTTGGGATTCTCTCTCTCCCTCTGCCTCTGCCCCTCCCCGCTCCCCAATCACGTGCTCTCTCTCTTTAAACAAAATAAATAAATAAAATAAAAAAACCCACTTTTGCTCTACAAAAGGCATTATTAAGAAGATGAAAAGGCAAGCTACAGACAGGGAGAAATTATTTCCTTACATGTATCTGACAAGGAACCCCTATCCAGAGTATATAAAGAACACCTATAACTCAATAATAAAATGACAAACGACCTCATTAAAAAGCAGTAGGTGAAGGACCTGAACAGATACTTCACAAAGGAAGATATACAAATGGCCAAAAGCACAGGAAAAAGCGTGCCACATTATTGCGAATGGCAGAAACACAAATTAAAATGACTGAAAGCATGATGGAAAGATGAGCAACCCTGGTGTTGGAGGGGATGCAGAGGAACCGAAACTCTCATCCTTTGCTGCAGTACGAGAATAAAATGATGCGACCATTTGGGAAAATAGGTTGGCATTGTGTATAAAGTAAAACAGACACAGACCTCATGACTCAGCCATTTCTCCCCTAGGTATTTACCCCAGAGAAGAGAAAACATTTGTTTATGAAAAGACCTGTATAGAAATATTCATAGCAGCTTTATTCATAATGGCCCCCCATGGTGGGAGGGGGACCGACCCACACAGCCGCCATCAACCAGAGGAAGGGTGAACTAATGGTAACACATCCACGCAATGGAATACCATCCAGAAACAAAAAGGAACAAATAACTGATACATGCAACAACATGCGCGAGTCTCACAGAAACGTTGCTGGATGAAAAAAGCCAACACAAAAGAGTATATAGTGAATGATTGCATTTTATGCAATATTAACACAAACACAATTAACCTATAGTGATAGAAATCAGAACCATGGTTGCTAGGGGCAGCAGTGGGGTTGAGGGCTGACTAGGAAGGACAAGAAAGAACTTTCTAGAATAGCGTTATATTCTATATCTTGATTGGGGTGGTGGTCATTTGAGTGAATATCTGTTAAAATTCATCCATATGTCAAAATTCATCAAACTGCACATGTAAAACCTATGCGTTTTATTACAGGTAAATTATACTTCACTAAAAAATGTATGTATAGAAAGAATTCATGGTCAAGTACAAATTCCCCCACCTAGGTGGCTGTGCTGTTGTCATTATTTTAGCACAAATCTTGGGTGATACAGCTCATTGATTTAGAACTGGCTGTTACGTGAGTAAGGAGAGGTGATGATGGTGTCATGAATTTGATTCTCATTTGTAGAAGCAATTTCTACTGTTGTATATTGAAGAGCCTGTGGTCAGGCCCAGCCTTAGTCTTGGGTGGTCACCCAAGTGCTATGATTTCTCAAATGTGATTTGTGGACCATTTGCGTCCAAGTTATAGGGGAGGGACTCTGGGGAAAATGCAGATTCCAGGCCCCACTCCAGAGTTCTGCATCAGCATCTGCTGAGGTAGGACCCAGGGATCTGAATTTAAGGAGGCTCCCCAGGGATGCTCGTGGGCCAAGGAAACCAGAAATCCTGGGTAAGCGTGCATATGGAAGACACCCAGCTAGTTTCGGTACTATTTTGGGTTGACCTCTGATGTGGCCAGAAGGCAGACACAGGCACATGGCCTAGTTTCCACAGACCCAGTTTCTGTCCAGTTAAGGTTTCTTTGTATACACCAGCCCGGCTCTGTGCTTGGCTTTGGGGATAAGAGAAGCCATGAGTCCTGCCTTCGAGACACTCATGGTGTCATAGTGGAGGGCCACCCAGGAGCATGACAAGCTCTAATACATCGCACTGAGAGCCTCAGATGGCATCATATCCAGATTGGGGGTGGTGGAGGCAATCAGGGAAGGCTTCCTGGAGGAGGTGGTATTTGGGTAATTTGAAGGATGATCCACAGGCTATGAGGAAGTAGCGGTGAGGCATTCTGAGGGGAGAGAAGGCAAGAGCAGAGCTGGGGTGATGGGAGAGCACCAGGTGGGTATGGAGGAAATGTTGGTGTAGCTGTGGGGCAGGCAGTGTGTCTGGAAACTGAAGGCCCTGCCTCCTACCTCTCGCTGGGGAAGCAAAGCGGGCCAGACTCCCTTCTCCCTGGAAAGTGGTGATGAGGCTGCAGAAGAAGACCAGACTCTCTCTGTTGGATGCTCCCACCTAGAACTGGAGGCCTGGAGGCTGATGCCAGGAGGTGGGCACATTTAGAGGTTATACCTGGAGGATGTAGAGCCATGGGGGGTGGTGAGTGGCCAGGGGTGGAGCCGCCAGCAGTGGTGTCCTCGCTGGACCACCCCTGCATGCATGACTCTAGCTCTGCCTTTTGCTGGCTTACCTCCCCATCCTTCCCATTGAGTCTGTGAGATCCCCAGTGTCCTCCTAATAGATTCTTCCTGGCTTAAGTTAGCCATGGTCATTTTCACTGGGCAAGCAAGAACCCTCATGCAGTATGGTCAGCCGGTGCCAGTGAACGGAGTGCCTTTAATGTCTCGGCGAGGAGGAATACAGACAGTGGGAACCACAGGAGATGTGTGAGCGAAGCAGTGCCTTGGCGCACAGATCCAGGCGGAGGCATCAGTAGATGGGAATGGGGAGAACAAGACTGTGGTGCAGTGGAGAGCCAAACCAGGGAGCGCCATGACTAGAGTCACAGGAGTGGAATTGACAGGAATCTGCCACTGGCCAGATTGAGAGGACAGTGGGGAGAACTTTCCACAGAGAATACACGTCATGGCGTATTTCCTTTCTGGGGTCTCAATATCCAGCTCATCTGTTTCAGTTTATGGATTTGGGGGGAAGGTTGTAGATCAAGGGGCGCTGGCCTAGCTCTCTAGTCTCTTCTGGGAGGTGGCCTCCTCTTGGAACTGTGCTCTGCATGTGAGCAGACAGGAGGGCTTAGGAATGATTAGCTTCTAAGGGGAGAGGAAGAAAGCAACCTTTAATTCCTCTTTAATAACATATGTCAGTAGGTAACGTTTTCAATATGTCAGTGTCTGTAGCTCCGGTCAGCGGGTCGCTATCATTTTTGAGCAATAAACAAAAGACTGCTTTTAATTACTTCTGTGAAATTGCCCAACCCATGCATGATTAAATATTCATTATGTAGAATAAGGCATTTTCTTTGTATATAGATCCCTATTAAATTTAGCCGGCAACCCACTGACCGAACAGAACTAATAAATTTCTTGTAATGGCCTACAGCTTTTCCTGATTGCTCTGTCTCTTCCCTCTCAATCCCTCTCTCCAGGTCCCTGTCACTGGCTTGGCCTCGCTATTTCTATGTCACTTCTTAAAAAACGGAGGTGAAATTCAACATACTCTTACCTATTTTAACGTGTACCATTCAGGGGCATTTCATGCACTCACAATGTTGTGCATCTCCCACTTCTCTGCAGTTTCCAAAGTTTTCTAGCCCCTCCCGCCCCCAGCAGAACACCCTCTTCCCAGATGTCCTCACTCCCTGCTCCTTCCTCCCCCCACCCCCTAGCGATCACTCATCTGCTCTCTGTCTCTATGGATTTGCCTATTTTCGGTATTTGACATAAAAGGAATCATATAATCTGTGCCCTGTTGTGTCTGGCTTCTTTCACTGACCATAATGTTTCTGAGGTTCATCCAAGTTGTGATCGGTATTTCACTCCTCGTGACGGCGGAATCATAGTTTACTGTATGGCTACCCACCATTGTTTTATCAGTTCATCTTCCGACGGACATTTGGGTTGTTTCCACCTTGTGGCTATTATGACTAATGCTGCTATGAGCGTTGTGTACAAGTTACTATGTTTTCATTTCTCTTGGGTCTACACCAAGTAGTTGAATTGCTGGATCGTATAATAATTCTATGTTGAACTCACTGAGGAACTGCCAGACAGTTGTCCCCAGCAGCTGCGCCATTAGACATACCCTTTTCCCATCCCAGCAATGTTATGAGAGGTCTTATTCCTCACATGTCCACTAACACTTGTTATATTTATACAGCATATATATATAGAACATACATTGTTTTATTAGATTCAGGTGTACAATATAGTGATTCAACACGCCCATATATCACTCGGCACTCACCATGACAAGTGTACGCCCTAATCCCCACCCTTGTTATAGTTTTGATTACAGCTATCCTAGTGGGTGAAAAGTGGTATCTCACTGTGGTTTTGATTTGCATTTCCTTAATGACCAATACTGTTGAGTATTTTTTCCATGTGCTTGTTGGTCATTTGTATACCTTTTTTTTTGGAGAAATATCTGTTCAAATTCTTTGGCCTTTTATGAGTTGGGCTCTTTGTCTTTTTGTTGTTGTGTTGTAAGCGTTCTTTATAGACTCTGGATACTTATCAGACATACGATTTGCAAATATTTTCTCCCATTCTGTAGGTTGTCTTTTCACATTTTGGTAATATTCTCTGATGTACAATAGTTTTAATTTTCGTGAAGCCCAATTTATCAGTGTTTTCTTTTGTTGCTTGTGCTTTTAGCGTCAAATCTAAGAATCCATTGGCAAATCCAACGTCATGAAGATTTACCCCTCTGTGTTCTTCTGCTAGTTTTATAAAGTTTTAGCTCTTATATTTAGGTTGTTGATCCATTTGTGTTAAGTTTTGAATATGGGAGAAGGGAAGGGCCCACCCTCACTCTTTTCCGTGCGGATATCCAGTTGTCCTAGAACCATTTGTGGAAGAGACTATTCTCTTCTCCACCGAATGGTCTTGGCACTCTTGTGAAAAAACCCTAAGAGACTCTTAACTCTAGGAAACAAACAAAGGGTTGCTGGAGGGGAGAGGGGTGGGGGTATGGGGTAACTGGGTGATGGGCATGAAGGAGGACACTTGATGTAATGAGCACTGGGTGTTCTATGCAACAGATGAATCACTAAATTCTACCCCTGAAACTAATAATACACTATATGTTAACTAACTTGAATTTAACTAAAAAAATTTCTTAAAAAGATGTTGTTTGAAAGTAAAAGTTTTTGTGTTAGTCTTTGTCTCTTCCTATTTCCTTATCTTTCTGTCTCTCTCACGTAATCTCTGTCTCCACTTTTCCCATACTGTGCAGACTTACGTTTACTATCCACATCCTTACCTGTCGTCTTGTGATTCTAGCATTTCATCTGGGAAGGAAATGGCGGAGTTTGGGTGTGGCCTGGGGAAAGTAATCAGGCACATGAAGAGATGCTAGGGAAGAGAAGAGCCTGGCATCGCTTGCGAGCTAAATGCTTTGGCACAGAGAGGCAGAGGGACTTAGGGCTGGAGTGGGCATGGAGGGTAGCGCTGGTCTTCCCTTTTGGACCAGATCAGGACTACCGTAAATATTTGTGCATCATTTTATTACATTCTGAGTCCACCTTTTGATTTTCCATTTCCTTTAGACCTTGTGGAAAATTAACTGTATTAAACCAATAGATGATTCAAGTTTCTTAGTTTTTTTCTTTCTCTCTCCTTCTATTTCCCCTTTCTCCTAACTGCCTCATTATCCAGGGGTGGGCACACAGCCTTTTAGGCAGCTGAACTGGGATTCATTTTAATCTAGACCAGGTACACTATTGATTAGCCTAGCTAGGGGCGAGGAACACCCCCTCCGTGGGATTCGGTTTCCTCATTTATAAACCAAGCCATGGGTGTGACAGTCCTTTACACACTGCAGAGCAAGGGGTTATTATTCTAATAATTATAGTTCAAGTAATTTATCACTGCTTTAAAGCCACAAGGGTTGCAGAAAGACGTGACGAGTTGCAGGAAATCATGGAGAGTTTCCTTCCGTGAGCCGGGATATGACAGAGCAGTGACATGGGTGAACAGAGGCCCAGAGCCCCACTCCTGCCACAGCCACGTTCTCTTTGCCTCCCCGACCTCTGACTTCCTCAAAGGACCCTACAGATGATCAAGTCCTACCTGCCTAGTTTACAGGGGAGGACAGTCAGGCCCACAAAGAGGCTCTGCACAGCACCATAAGGATCAGCAATGGAGCCTGAGCTCCTACCCAGAGGACTGACCATTCAGGGCACTCTGTGCCCCTTCCAGAGGTTTTCAACAAGGGTGCCAAGACCATTCAGTGGGGGAAAATAGTCTTTTTTTTTTTTAAGATTTTGTTTATTTGACAGAGAGAGACAGCGAGAGAGGGAACCCAAGCAGGGGGAGTGGGAGGGGGAGAAGCAGGCTTCCCGCTGAGCAGGGAGCCCGATGCGGGGCTCGATCCCAGGACCCTGGGATCATGACCTGAGCCGAAGGCAGACGCTTAACCAACTGAGCCACCCAGGCGCCCTGAAAACACAGTCTTCCCGATGCATGACACTGGGAAAACGAGATATCCACATTGACAAAAAAAATGAAGTTGAACCTTTACCTTACATCATAGAAAAAATTAAAATAGATTAAAGACCTAAATGGAAAATCTGAAACTATGAGACTCTGGGAAGAAAATAGAAGAAAAAAGCTTCAAGACATTGGATTTGGCAAAGATTTCTTGCATATGACACCAAAAGTACAGGCAATAGAGGAAAAAATAGATATGATGGCGTCATCAAAATTAAAAACTCTTGTGCATCAAAGGACACTATCAACAGAGTGAAAAGGCAATCCACAGAATGGGAGGAAACATTTGCAAATCATATATACCTGATTAGGATTGATATCCAGAATATATAAAGAGCTTTGACAACTCAGCAACAGCAAAGCACCCTGATTTAAAAATGGGCACAGGACTTGAATAGACATTTCTTCAAAGAAGATACACAAACGTCTAATAAACATATGAAAAGATATTCAACATCACTAATCAGTAGGAAAATGCAAATCAAAACTACAATGAGATACCACTACATACTCATTAGGATGGCTATTATAAAAAACAAAACAAAACAAAAAAACCCCAGCAACCCAGAAAATAACAAGCGTTGGCAAGGATGTGGGGAAATCGGAGCCCTTCTGCACTGCTGGTGAGAATGCAAAATGGCACAGCTGCTGTGGAAAATGGTGTGGTGATTCCTCAAAAAATTAAACATACAATTACCATATGCAATTTCACTCTGGGTATGTACCCCCCAAAAGTGAAAGCCAGGTCTTGAAGAGATATTTGTATACCCCTGTGCTTAGGAGCACTATTCACAAGAGCCAAAAGTGAAACAACCCAAGTGTCCATTGATGGATAAATGGATAAACAAAGCCTAGGATAGAAATACAATGAAATATTACTCAGCCTTGGAAAGGCAGGAAATTCGGACACGTGCTACAACATGGATGAACCTTGAAGACATTATATTAAGTCAAATAAATCAGGCATAAAAAGAGTCATACAAATATTACATGATTTTATCTGAATGTGGTACCTGGAAGACTTAAATCCACAGAAACAGGAAGTAGGATGGCGGTGGCCAGGGGTTGATGGGGGGCGGGGATGAGGAGCTGGTGTTTACTGGGACAGAGTTTCAGTTGGGGAAGATCCAAGAGTTCTAGAGATGGATGATGGGCATGGCACACAATGTGAATGTACTTACTGCCACAGAACTGTGCTCTTGAAAATGGTTAAAATGGTAAATTCTGTGCTGTGTATTTTATCACAGATTTTTTTTTTAAGATTTTATTTATTTATTTGAGAGAGAGAGAGAGAGAGAGAGCGAGCGAGAGCATGAGCGAGAGGAGTGAAGGTGTGAGAGCATGAGGGGCAGAGGAAGCAGGCTCCCCGCTGAGCCTGGAGCCCAATGTGGGACTCGATCCCAGGTCCCTGGGATCACAACCCGAGCTGAAGGCAGATGCCCAACCGAATGAGCCACCCAGGCGTCCCATTTTATCACAGTTTTTAAAGGCTGAAGAAAAAAAAAGGGAAACAGGCAAGCAGGGGAGGAGCTCATTCTCTAAAAGTGGAGTCTTTTCTACAAATATTCTCCAGGCACTGTGGACATGAAGGTTTTACAGCAGTACTTACTGGGGAAACTGAGCCACGGGAAGGAAGCCCTAGAGATTCCTAGGGAAGGGGTTAAAGGCCTCTGGGGAGCTGTGGCCCCTCGTATCAGCAGCACCTGCCTGGCTATGCCCCTCCGCTCAACAGGGGCCTCCGAGGCTTGGCTGGACTTTAACTCCTATCCTGTGTCCCTACGGCAGCTTTCTGAAGCCTTCCCACTCCCGGACCATTATAGGAAGATATTTTGAGAGGGTCTCTGTTTCTTGCCAGCCAAACCAATTTTATTTAACTTTAATTTCTATTTAAAAACTGTTAGTCAATCCAGTTATTGGAAAACTTTTAAGCATGTTTGGAACAACTTGGCTATGTGAATTTACTTCTTCAACTATAAATTTTATGAAATCTAAATAAAGATCAAGGATTTCCAATGTAAATTGAAAGTCGGAATTGAGATGTGCTGAACGTGTAAAGTATGCAAGGAATTTTAAAGACTCCGTACAGAAAACGGTGTGAAATAGCTCATTAATAATTTTTTATATTGATTATATGTTGACATAATAGTGTTTTGAATATAGTAAAGAAAAAATGAGTAATACTGGTTTACCTTTTTACCTTTCCTTTAATGCAGCTACTAGAAAATTTAAAATGACACGTGTGGCTCGCATGATATTTCTACTGGGCGGTGCTGGACGATAGTATCCTGGGAAAGCTCCAATTAGCTGAGAAACTTGCAGAGCTAATAAGTGGCAGAACCAGAATTTCCACCCAGATCCCCAAAGCTGGAGCTCTTTCTTTTTGGTCAATTGGAAAACGTTGTTGGTTTTATCTAGGGCCTCCAACAAAACCTGCCTGAGAACGAAGCAGCAGTTCTCACCCTAAACTGGACAGGGTCTCAGCATCTGTGCCCAAGGACTGCTCCAGGACAGGGGAGGCATATCTCGAGGCTGGGTGGGCAGTGGTGGACAAGCTGTCTCCCTTCCTCTATATGATCACTCCCCAGCTCAACCAGAGAGCTAGGCTTTTAGTATTCCTTTTATACCCTGGGCATGGGATTTCATTTGGGGACACAGTTTCTACTTTCAAAAAAAGGTTGAAGAACATTGGTGAAGAGGGAAGTCTTTGGATTCAAACAGACTTTATACTTATGAACTGTTTGGCTTTGGGCAAGTGAACTATTCTGACCCTCAGTTTCATCATCTGTAAAATGGGGATTTGTATTTCCTGCCTGAAAGACCATGACAACAATGAGATAATGAGAATATGATGCATGATCCACAGCATGAATATGACCCCCCTCACCCTTCCCCTCAAGGCTGCCCTGGACACAGTTCTGGGTGTGTGGGTGGGTGGGGGGATGAAGTGGAGTGTTGTTGAATATGAAGTGGTGATCTTTTTATCCCCGGTTGTTTCTTGTCTCATATTTTCCTTTATCCCCAGAATTATGTGTTTTCAGTCGTAGTTTCATATCCATCTGCAGACAGCAAGGGACCTGGGAGAATGAGATAAAATGGGGTGACTGTGTTTGCTGAATACTGCACGTGGGGCTGCATCTGCTCACATGGGCTTTTTCTTCGCCTATTTGATAAGAAGTGAAGGCCTGCAGGGGGCAGCACATGGCCAGAACTTGGTCCACTAGGGCCTGGCTCAGGGCCTCATGGGCTTTGCAAGAAATCAGAGCCTTCCCAGGCAGAGGGGGAACATTAGGGATTTCTGGAAGGAGCCTCAGTGTGGTGTTGAGATGCTCATTATTATGCCCTGCAAGGTAGTGATGCTGGTAAAATTATGGTCCTTGGGCTTCCAGATCTACCTGCCCCTGGGGTCCAGCCAACCTCTTAAGGACCCACTTATAAAACCCCCCCCACTCCAGACCTGAGAGAGACCTAAATGGAGATCTACCCCTAACACATCATTTTACCAACGCGGGCAGTAACCGACCTCACAAGGTAGCTATGTGTGCATCCCCATCTTAGAGAAAGCAGGCTCAGAGGGGTGAAGTGACTTTCCCTTGGTCCCACAGAGAAGAAATGATAGATCTGTTAAAGTTCTTTTGTTTGCAGGCAACAGAAAATGGCCAGTCAGCTTAAGCAAAGGGGAAGGACATGGATCCTGGGGCGCCTCGCAGAATCGCAAGACACTTGCCCGGCTTGGCTCTGAAGGGCAGGGCCCCGGGGCTGCTCAAGACCAGAGCCCCAGCTTGTAGGCTTTCTCCGCGAGAAGTGCCCGCAGGAACGAGCCCCATCTCCCATGCCACGCCGGCCCTGGCTCTCTCCGGTCTCACGCTCAGGTTCCCGGGAGAGAGGTTCTGAATGGACTCACCTGGATCACTGGGCAGTGGTCAGGGTTCAGGGTCACCGGCTCGGATGTGGAGGAACTGTTCCGCGTCCTGCAGCGAAGCCCAGACGCGTCCATCTGTCTGTGCTGGTCTCCTGACTCCTAGCCAGGGCCTTCCAGGGCTCTCAGGTAGCTGCGGGCGAATCCCCAACACAGGCCAGCCCGGGGAACCTGAAGGCACTATTTGCATTTTAATTAAAGAGGTCCAGAGACCAAAGGCCTTTGGGTCCTACAAGACCAGTTTTCCCAAATGCTGGAAAGCGTGCGCTCTCTAGCAGATGGGGCCAAGGAGCTCACGCCTGGTACCTCCCGACACACTGCCCTGGGCGCCTCCAACTCAAGACGTGCCCCGTTCCTTTTGCTTCCTCTTGTCCCCCCCAACTCCCTTCCATCTCCCTCTCCAAGGATTTAGTAATATGTTGTCTAGACACCACTGCTGCCGTTTCTCCTCCATTAATCCATTTTAATTGGAAAGTTATCATAATGCAAACTCTCTTTGGTATTATTTGCAGCTCTGCATTATTAGAACTTCACCAACTCGCTTTCCCAGCAAATTAAACTTGCTATGGAAGCAATGAGATCAGCTGCTCATATTAAATCAGCCTGCGCGTTGTTAAGTGGGGCTGGGAACGAGGCTCCCTCGGCTGGGTGGGGTGCCATTGCGGGAGGCGTTGACAATATGCACCCCTGTTTCTAGGCTGGGATTTGGCCTCTGTGCCCGGTTCTCCTCTCTGTGCCTGAGCACCGTGTGTTGGAAATTAGATGGGCAGAACGGGAGGACAAAAAGCCTCTGGTGGGATCTGGCCTCACCCAAAACCCAGGGCAAATGGCAATGAGCAGAATGCTCAAGGGCCCCACGCTTCATAGATTACAGAGCGTGTTCAGTCATTCCTGGGATCCTGGGAGGCAGGCATTCCTTTCATCCAGAGCCCGAAACGGAGGCTCAGAGAGGGTGACTGACCTTGCTCAGGGTCGCGCGGGCCAACCCCGTGGCTGAGGGCTGTGGAGCAGGTGTGGCTGATTGGGGACACAGTGTCAGGTCCCTGCCCCTGAACACATGCCACCCCAAGGGACAAAGCTCACGTCACAGTGAGCAAACACCTTCCTCAGGGCAGACTCTGGAAGAGATTCACTTCAGGTTGAAGGTATGAAAAGCTCTTAATAAAGTGATCGGGTATCCTATTTGCGGATTACTCACTGTCTCAGTGTCTAATTTTTCCTTCTTTTTTTGCTTTCTTCCCTGTCTTCCAGTATGGACACTGTTTGTGGTGGTTTTTTGTTTTGTTTTGTTTTGTTTTAAATATGTCCACGAATGCCTCAACCTCCCTCCCTCCCAAAGCTGGGGCTTCCATTCTTCTCTCCTTGACCGTGGGCCTGATTCTAAGGAAGAGAATGTGACAGAAGTGAAGGTGTGTGCCTTTCAAAGATAGGTCAAAAAAAGACGCGGATCGTGCTCACTTCGGCAGCACATATACTTAAAAAAAAAAAAAAAAAAAGACGCGGATCCTTCAGCTTTGTTCTCAGGGATGGCTCATGCTGGTGGAAGCCAGCTGCCATGTTCGGAGGACACTCAAGCGGCCTGTGGAGGGACCCCTGTGGGGAGGAACGGAGGCCTCCCGCCAATAACCAGGACCAACTTGCCAGGCATGTGACGGAGCTGCTCTGGAAGCTCACTCCCTAGCTCCAGCCAAGCCTTTCAGATGGCTGCAGCCCTGGCCAGCATGTTGACTGCCCCCTCATGACAGACCTCACGACAGAACCCCTTCCCCCAACCCTCCACTGCCAGGTTGCTCCAGAATTTCTAATCTATAGAAACGGTGTGAGATCAGAACTGTTTATTGTTGTTTTAAGCCACTAAGTTTTGGGGTCCGTTGTTACATGGCCATACCTGATGAATACGTGGCGGCTGTATGGCCGTCTTGGAACCATGAGATGACACAGGGTTGCCTTTTTGAGATTTCTTGTTCCACGAGATAGTAAGAGCTCTTAATTCACTGTTAGGGGTTTGGTTACTTGTTACAAAGGAGGAAACCCATCAGCTGCTTGCTGCCTTGCCCAGAAGAGACATGGATGCTTCCAGTCACATTTCACTGGCCATCAGAGGCCCAACGAGAGGGGCAAGGGGAAGTGCCGAGAACATGAAGACTTCTAGGAGGAGGAGTTAGGGATTGAGGTGGGCACGAGGGATGGATAGAAGCAGAGAAGCCAAGACAGCCGTCCCTATGGTGGGTGGGCTCAGAGAGAAGAGGGAGAGAGGGCATTTTAGAGGAATAGGCCAGGAAAGCAGTGGCTATCGGCCTGAGCACAGGTGTGGAGGGGAGTTCTCCCTCCTCCCTGCTGGGTCCTTCGGGGGGCTGGCCAGTACTATTTCTTAACCCCTTTCCTGAGGTTGACTCCTTAGGGTTGGCTTCTTGTTTTTAGACGTGGCAGGGTCTGGTGGGAGTCCTGGTGGTTCTTTCTACCTCAGCCTGTCCTCTTTGCCGGGATCCACGCTCCTTTGCTGGGTGGGTAAAGGGGGCTGCGAGGAGCTGGCCCTGCGGGTCTGCAGCACTGGAGAATCAACCTCCGGAGAAATTTCTGGACAAAATTCAGGCCTTGCTAAGGGGCTGAATGGTGCATGTACATGAATAGGCCGGGATTTCAGAAAGACCTTCTGGAGACACAACAGTCCTCTCCCTAATTGCAGAAAGCCGGGCACTATGATGGGCTCGGGGGCTCTTGACCTTGGGAGGGCAATGGTCTATGTGCCATGCACGGAGGGTACATTAGTAGCCTCTCGCTAAAAGGCTCTCAGTCAGCACAGCGGGCCCCACAGCAGGGGGGCTCTGAGGCATCATGTCAACACGGCCCCCAGGTGACGGCAAGCGGCACAGACCGGCCTGGCGCAGCCCCGCCCCGCCCCGAGCATCGTGAAGGAGAAGGGACTGGCGGATCTGCTGCTGGACATTGCTTCCCACTCACCGTTAACTGCGCACGTTCCTTTACTTCGAGAAACTATACCTTCCTCACTTGGACACTGGCCGCTGTGACCGCAAAGGCAGTGGCGTAGAGTGCCCTGCAGATGAGCAAGTGACGTCAGACGAGCAAGTGACGTCAGACGTGCAGCGTTCCCCGAGAGGGAGCCTGGAACACACAGATTTGGGGAGATACCTGTGGTAGCTAGTCTCCTGGGGCAGGGCCCAGGAACCAGCATTTTACTGCAAGCTGTCCAGCTTATCCTGACCCATGCTGGATCTGGGAGAGCCGCCTGGTGATCCTGTCCGGTCCCTAGGATGGCCTGGCAACTCGGCAGGGCAGTGTGGTCAACCCACGCCGGAGAGCTAAAGGAGCCAAGGCAGTCCCGAGGGTCACCCGAGGGCAGGGTCGGAGCTAGAGTCTCATTCCCTGGTCTCTTTCCATGGGCTGCCGTGATGTCGCGTCCTCCTAGAAGGGGGTCTGAGGGAACCCAGAATCAAGGGGTGATGATGATTAGGGGAAGCAGGAACTCTCACCCATTCCATCCACGGCTGTGGGCTCCCCACTGTCCCCAGCCCACATTTCTGGAATGGGGAATATTAATAAACATAAGGAGTGTTTATGTAATACCTCCCACGTGCCTGCAAATGGCTCTGCGCGTACTAATTAACTCTCACAATTGCCCTAGGAGGGAGGCACTGTCCTTCTCCCCATTTTACAGATGAGGAAAATTCAGGAAGCACAGGAGTGCATCCAGACTCTTCGTCCCTGAGCTGCTGAGAGGGCAGGCCCTCTGGGCGCTTCCCCGAGCTCTTATTCTGTAGAGAGCCACGGCCCAGGGAGAGGGGGTGCGGTGGGACTCCCGCACGTGTCCATGGCGGAGTGGGGGCAAGGGCCCGGCTTCTGGCCTCCTGGCCGCTCTGCCTTCCTCGGAAAGGGGCGCTTCTGGGCTGTTCCGGCCACAGGGCTCATTACTGATGCCGCAAATTGAATGGAATAGCTGCTTGGTTACAAATTAATAACAGATTTGTTTGTCATTAAGGCAGCATTGTTTAATAAAATTAGTTCAGCTGAGCGTAATTACCTTCATATAAAATTCCCCCTTAAAAATTACTTTGATAAATCTAAGCCAATTAGGCAGAAGTAAAGCCTAGGGGGTGGGGGTTTGGCTCTGAGCTTAGGTTGGGTCCCTGCAGTGTCATCCCCAGGCCGGAGCTCAGTTCCCGTAGCCCTGGGGCATGCCCCCGGGGCCCCCTGGAGGCGGACAACCACTGTTGTAATCGGCTTCTCCAAGACAAACCCTCAGAGGGCCCTGGATTGACCCTTTCACTAAATCTAAATATTCCTCCTAAGGAGGTCCTGCCTCCATTTCTCTCACCACCCTCCAGCCTCCTAGGCTCATTCCTGGTTATTCTTCCGCTCAAAGACTTTTGGGGGGCCCCCATTGCCCATAAGCTGCTATTCCAAGTCTTGATCTTATTATTCAAGGCCTCATGGTAGTTCAGTGACAATGAAAACCAGATTGGGCATCAGGGGATGGAGGTTTTGGGCCCCAGCCCATGCTGGACGTCTTTAGACCGGCAATCTTCTGTTCAGGCATCCTTTACTCCCCTACACAAGAAGAAACACAGTCGTTCCCTCCTCAGGTGGTGTGAGGATGACAAGGGATCATGCTCTGGCACTTTATAAACCCCAGGCCCCCGGTGAGGCCTCCCTTTTGCTCTCCCCTTCTCAGCGGCTGGCCTGTTTCCCTGGCCTGGCCACTCTGGTCCCTGTTACTTCTGGGGACCCCTTGTTGCTGGGGCCACCCAGCCCTTTCTGGAATACCTATCCCCTCCTCTCTGGTTAGCTGGCTTAGGTTTTAAGTTTTAGTCAGTAACCTCCTCGCTCCATATGCTTCTCCTGCTTTGCTCCGCTGGCCCCTGAGCCTTCTCCCGGTGACCTTAGATCCAGACTCTGAGTGTGTGTCCCCAGCCAGGAGCGGAGATGAGTGTATGGAATCATGCCCCAGATAGCAAATTCACAAGACCCTCCCTCTGCCTTTTCTCTTCCTTCCCTCCTTCCTTCCCTCCTTCCTCTTTCCTTCCTTCCTTCCTCTTTCCTTCCTTCCTTCTTTCCTTTTGAGAGACAGAGCGCGAGCACAAGCTGGGGAGAGGCAGAGGGAGAAGGAGAGAGAATCGCAAGCAGGCTCCATGCCCAGCGCGGAGCCCAACGCAGGGCTTGATCTCACAACCCTGAGATCATGACCTGACCCAAAGCTCAACAGACTGAGCCACCCAGGTGCCCCCTCCTTCTGACTTTTCAGTTGGATTCTAGTTTCTGTTTCTTTCATCGACTCTCTGGGAAAATCTGCAGTAGAATCAAAAGAGGCCTCAGAGGTAAGCAGGCTGCACTCTCCCTGTTTACAGACAGGAAAATGGAGGCACAAAGCCACTTGGTGGCTAGGCCAGGCCTGGTTCCCTCGTCTCCTCACCTCCAGGCTGGAGCTTAGCCCTGGTCGCATTTTCTACCGCTTCTGCTCTGCTCCAACACTCCTCTTGGCCCCTCTCTGAGTCTGCTGGTCATTTCCTGAACACCACTGTCTTTTGACCAGGCGCCTGGATTTCAGGCTCCAGGAGGTGGTTGAGAGGACTGTAAATCTTTCCTGTGCAACTTATAGGCCCAAGATCTCCAAATGGCCCTGTAGGAAGCTGGTGGAGGGTAAGGATGCTGAGTAGGGCCTAGTGCTGCACAACTCCAGGGGGCACCATTCATAGATGACATCACCCTCTGGTGTTGCACAGTGCACGGGTCACACAGCTGTACTCAGTGCCCAGGGCGCCGAGAATCAGGGGGATGGGAGGAGCCTAGGCATGTAAGGAGAAGACCCAGCTCACATTGGGACCCAGACTCAGGCGGGAAGGAGGACAGTCCCTTGTCACCGAGTGCCCCGTGTCCGGCTTGCCGTGGACAACATCTGGAGCCTGCAGGCTGGCACAAACTCACTTTGTGGCTTTGAGCCTCAGTTTCTTCTTTGTAAAATGTACTTTACAAAGGCAAGTCATGCAAAAAAAAATCGATGGGAGAGTGCATTACACATAGAAGGTGAAATCAAAGCAAATGGGCAGGTATCAGAGCACAGGGGGCATCTGGGACGGGGGCGTAGGGAAGCCCCTCTCCAAAGCCCTGGCTGGTGACCTGCCAGAAGATCCTGGTTCTGGGTAGAATTCCAGCATCCACCAGGGAGCCAGAGGTTTTGTGACAGTGGCGTATGAGTGTCGGGGGGCCACGAGGGCAGGTGAGGGGGACACTGCCTCATTTCCTCTGCACAGAGAAGAGAAGACATTCTCTTTGGCCCTCAGTTTCCCCTGATGCTCTCACATGCCCAGGGCCCAGACTCTCGTGGTGGCCCCTCCTGAAAGGTCTTACCAGTCACCCAGCCTGAGGGCTCGGGAAGGGGAGGGGGCCAGAGGACCTCAGCAGGCGCCACTGAAAAGTTCCGAGCGCCAGTCCCTCCTTAGCCCCCCAGCTCCCTCTGAAGCCCCTTTTGAAGGGGGCCTCGGAGCTCTAATGAGTTGAGAGCTTTTATGGGAGCCCAGGCAAACCAATTAGGTTTGCTTAAAAATATTGTATTCATTAGCATGAAAATAAAGCTGAACTTTTTAGAGATAATTGCATCTTTTAAAATGTGGTAGTCTTTGTCTGGGCTTGTCTCATAAATATGCATGCTGCATAATCCTTTTGGAACCATGGTCGCAATCATGAGTAACACACAAATGCATCCAGAGTGTTAATATTCTGACAAGAGTGGGGCCTTTCGGGCAGGCGGAGCCTCTGGTGGCGGCCTCTGGAGGTGGGCCTGTAATCCCCAGCTGCAGCCGGTGCAGTGCATGGGGACAGCGGGGACAGCGGGGACAGCGCAGTCCTGGGTCCCTCGTACCTTAGACTAGGGCTCCAGTTCTAAATTGCTTCCTTTCATGCAGATGTCTCCAAGGAAGTGGGCTGCAGGATTCTGGGGCTTCGCTCAAGATGCAGAGAAGTGGGGCACTGAGGTCGAGCTCAATTTATGGCTGGGGAAATTGAAGCCCAGCGGGTTAAGTGGGTTTGCCAAGGTCACCCTGCACGGATGGGGCCAAGGCGAGGCTCAGTATGCCATCGTGGGCTGATGCTCGTTGTTGGAAATAAAGTGAGGGTCCCTGCTAGGGAGAGATTGTTTTTACATTTAGCAGGGAAGGGGTGCATTTCAGGTGCTGAGCCTGGGTGAGCCTGGGTGGCTGGGGGAAGGGTTGGAGACTCCAGCCTCCCCCACTCTGTCAATTGCCCTCTAAGCCACCCCGAATAAACATGCCATCTAAGTCAAAGCCATGAGCTTGCTATATCATGTGGCTCTAAGATGAGTTCTAAGCAACCCCCTTCCCAACCCGGAGTGCCCCTCAGCCCTTCTGGGTAGGAATTCCTGAGCTGCCTACGGTCCCGGTCCTATCCCTCTCTCCTCTTCCTCTTGAGTAGAGCAGCTTTATTCGATTGTTATCCCACTTCTCCATGGGACGCTAGGACCAGCCCCCCAGGAAAGCTGTGAGCTCAGTGAAGTCTCATTTCAGCAAACATTTTCAGTCTTTGCTCTGTCCCAGGCACCAAGCTAAGCCGGATGGGGCTACAGAGGCAGTAAGATGCTCACCACTTACGGGGAGGCAGGCAGTTTTCAGGGACCTGAGACCCCAGCTTCTCGCAAAGCCACGCTGTGGGGTGTGGGGAGTGGGGTATCCATCAGTTGGGCGGACAAGGCTAACTGGCCAGGTAACCTGCCTTTTGGCATGCGGCAGGATTTGGGCAGGCTGCAGGGAACAGCTTTGGGGAGCAGGGTTTGGGATGTGATTAGGCAATATTGGAGCCCAGAAAGTTCTCCTTTGCCATTTTCTGATCTCCCTCCAGAAACTCCTCTCCTGCCCTGGGGGTCTCAGTTCCCTCCTGGCTGCCTCCCCTCCTCCCGCCTCCCTCAGGACGCTGCGAAGTGTGCCAGGGTTCTCAAGTTACCAAACAGAAAACTGCGAATGTCCAACTATGAGGATGGGGTGAGAAAGCGTATCACGTTTATGTTCAGCTTTCCCACTTTTGTCAAGAAACCCATGAGGCAGACCCGTATGAAACTGCCATACACGGCCATTCTGGAATAGAATGGTGATTTTAACCTCCTGGGAGGGCTTTCTGTCTACGGGTACAGGATGTGCATTATCTCATTTAATCTTCAGGACGAATCCACACGAGAGACACTGTGACTACCACTCCCACCGTACAGACTGGAAAATTGAGGCAAAAGAACTGAACTTCCCAGGTCTTTTTTTTTTTTTTTTAAAGATTTTATTTATTTATTTGACAGAGAGAGACATAGCGAGAGAGGGAACACAAGCAGGGGGAGTGGGAGAGGGAGAAGCAGGCTTCCTGTGGAGCAGGAAGCCCAATGTGGGGCTCGATCCCAGGACCCCGGGATCATGACCTGAGCCGAAGGCAGACGCTTAACCGACTGAGCCACCCAGGTGCCCCTGAACTTCCCAGGTCTTAAGGAGCTGGGCGTGCTGGCCAGGCTGCCCGTGCTACATGGAGGTACCATGAGACGCAAGGCGCCAGGGGACTGAAGCCCACTAAGCAGAGGAAAGACAAAAATATCGGGAGGTGGTTGGGAGGTGGAAAATGGAATCCTATATTCTGACTGAGGGAAAGTTCGGCTGTTGAAAACAAAAGGAAATTCTGAGCTTCCTAAGAGAGGGGCAGGTGGGGGACAGGAGCACGGGGGCAGGTCGGGGTGGGGGAGGGGAGAGGGGCAGCTGGGGGAGGGGAGCATGGGGGGGCAGGTCGGGGTGGGGGAGGGGAGAGGAGGCAGCTGGGGGAGTGGAGCATGGGGCGGAGTCATAGCGCCTTCACTGACTCCAGGGAAGTGCCTGCCTTGTGCAATAGGACAGCTCCGGGAACATGGTGCCATTTCCCTAAAGGGCAAGAAGAGCAGCCGGAGGGACCTCTTTGGCTTCAGTTCTTAGAGAAAGAGCTGAGGTGACAGTGGGCAAGTCCAAATGGTAATGGTTAAGTCAGAGGTTAGTTTGGAGAGGCGATACCGAAGACTTGATCCCAGGAATGGGGTTCCCTGGAGGTTGGGCTTACTGCAGGGATCTGATCTGTGGCACCGAAGAAGGGCTTGCGGTAGGAAAGCACCAGTCCTATTGTCAGATTGGATTTTTAATCCCGGCTCTGCCACCTGCTCGGTGGTGACACTAGGCAGCTCATCAATTATGTGATTTCATACCAAGGCTAAGTGGCCTCTGGAGCCCTGTTCCTTTTTTTTTTTTTAAGGTTTTATTTATTTATTTGACAGAGAGAGACACAGTGAGAGAGCGAACACAGCAGGGGGAGTGGGAGAGGGAGAAGCAGGCTTCCCGCTAAGCAGGGAGCCTGACACGGGACTCGATCCCAGGACCCTGGGACCATGACTCTGAGCCAAAGGCAGACGCTTAACCACTGAGCCACCCAGGCGCCCCTCTGGAGCCCTGTTCTTTCCATGCTTAAAGATTCCAGAAGAATTAGTACTGTAATTATAGGATAAAAAAAAAACTGGTATTGATTTCTAACTGGTGAAAAGTCAGGTCTGGGTTCATGGGATGTGGTTGGACACTCCATTGAGTCCTCTTACCCCACTTCATCATCGATAAAACTGATCTTACTTGGTTCCTAGGATTCATTATATATATGTGAGAAATCAGAGGGCAGGAGGAGTGATCAATGAGTACCTCAAACCCCATACAACAAATGTATCATGGACATCTTTTCTGCAGTCTTTTTTTTCCTTTTTAAAAGCAATACTTTTTTTTAAACCATTACCAATATTCTGTAATGACCAACATGGTACATACACGTTTGTAAATAACATTTTGTATGAGATGACATTGTGCAAATACATTTACAGATATTTTATATGAGGACTAGAAGAATTGCTGCATGAAATGTATGTACATTTAACATGTTGATAGGTATATTCAAAATATTCTCCAAAAAGAAAAAAGTCAGTTTATACTTCTAACAATAAATATACGAGCATGTCTATTTCCCCCAACCCTCTAAACAAGACAATCATGTGACCTGTATTCTACATATTGATTCCTCTTATTGATTTCCAAGAGCTCTTTGTATACTATGGATATTAACCCTCTGTCAGTTATGTATGATGGCACAAATATTTCCTCTGGTCTGTCATTTATCCTTTATCTTCATTTATAGATTATTCTGCCATGCAAAAATTTCATATTTTTTATGTGATTAAATCTGTCATTCTTTGCTCTTATGGCTTCTGAGTTTTTTTTTTTTTTAAATTTTATTTATTTATTTGAGAGAGAATGAGAGAGAGCAAGCACATGAGAGGGGGGAGGGTCAGAGGGAGAAGCAGACTCCCTGCCGAGCAGGGAGCCCGATGCGGGACTCGATCCAGGGACTCAGGATCATGACCTGAGCCGAAGGCAGTCGCTTAACCAACTGAGCCACCCAGGCGCCCATGGCTTCTGAGTTTAATGCCTTGAAGAGGAAGCCATCTTCCTCAAGATTATAAAAATTTTTTCTCTATATTTTCTTCTTTTTTTAATAATTAAAAAGACTTTTTCAGGGGGTAGGGGCGTGAATTAACGGGTGAAAGTAGTGTGTAGTCCTTGTGCCCTTCACCACAATGCCCTTTTGGTTCTCCTCACTTCATGGCATATGGCAGGATTTCACTCTCTCTGTACTGCTTGGGGTTGGGTGGGGCCACGGGACTAGTTCTAGCCTGAGCTGTCAGCAGAAGGGATGGGGTCACTTCAGGACCAAGTCTGTAATAGCGAATGCAAGACTTTTCAGTCTGAGTCCAGACCTTCTATGGCAATGTTTGAGGTGGTGACTGCTCCGTCAGCTGGCTCCCGTGTGATTTCCATGAACAGAGCCTCCCGACCGTCGTGCAATGGATGTGTGCCCTGAGCCAGAAATCAGCTTTTACTGTGTTAAGTCACTGAGATCTGGGGGCAGTTTATCACCACAGCACAGGTTAGCCCATCCTGGCTGATTTCAGAAGGGATCTAACTTGCTTTTTTCCCAAAGGAATAGTTGATTGTTGGTTTTCCATTTTTTTTTTAAATGGCTCATCTTTCCCCTGATGTTATAAAATGCCATGTTATCATGCCCCCAATTCTCATATATACACAGGTATATATCTGGACTCTTCAGTCTGACCCTTCTATCTGTTTGCCTATTCTTCTACCACCATTAACTGTTTTAATTGATAAAGCTTCATAATAGATCTTGATATTTTTCAGAGCAGGCTCTCAAGCTTATTTTGTTTAGTCTCGTGAGTTTACTCTTCAGACAAATTTTAGAATTAGCATTTCAGGTTTCATAAAAACCCTATTAGAATATGGGTTGGCAATTGCATTGAATTTATATATTAACTGGAGGAAAATTTGTCTTTACCTATGGAATCTTCCTCTTATTTATTTTTTATGTGTTGATTAATCCTCTTAGAGTTTTAGGAAATATTGTCTGAGCTCCTACTCTATGTCAAGCGTTGTGCTGGCGCCCAGGATAAAAGATAAACAGAATACAGTCTGGGCCCTCCTGGCTCACAGTCTAGGGGGACAAGACCATTGACGGTGGCCCGAAGGGGAAGGCACAGGGCACGGTGGGAGCCCAGAGGCAGGATCTGGGAAACTGTCTGGCAGTTTGAAGAGGACTTAGCCAGGGGAAGGGTCTAACGGGCAAATAGAAGTACATTACCAAAGGTTCCAGGGGGGGATATGGCCGGAGGGGAAGAGGAAGGTGGGAGCTGCTTCACACCACACGTGGTGTCCTGGAGTGTCAGCCTGATCCCCAGGACAATAGGGTGTTGCTGGAAGGGTTTAACTGAGATTGACCCCATGGCCTTGGTGTAGCCTCTATTTGGGAGCGTGGCCTGATCTGTTAACTGGGAGGGAGTGTTATCCGGTAATTCTCATATTAAATTGCATAGTTAACCACTATAAACTGATCCAAAGGATATCAAATGGCTAAAAGGACTAAGACCAAGAAATAACTAACATTTACTGAGCACCTACTACGTGCCAAGAATTTTCACGGTACAGTTTTCAAGTTGTCTGTGGATGGCCCGGTATTTTTACATAATCTAAAACCTCACAATAACTCTGGCTTCTGTAGGTACGATTCCCATTTTACAGATGAGACAAATGAGGGTCAGAAGGCTCAGTGATTCACTCCGGGGTCCAAGGGCTGGGGAAGTGCAGAGCTGGGGCTGTGGAGCTGATCTCGCATTTCCAAATCGGGGCGGCTTTCTGCCCTCCACAGCTGCGGCTCGTTATAAAAAGGAGCTAGTTCTCAGCCTGGGGAGGAGAGGGAGGCTCGTTCTTGGCCAAGTTTCATTTAATTTTCCATCAGTAGGTGTCAACTGTGAACTAGTCAGAAATGCTAAAATAACAGCTTAAAAACATAGGAACCGAAATGGAAATGTAATTTTAGTGTGCCTCTCCAGCCCCCTCCCGCAGATAAGTGCCGCGTGTGGAGTATCTGTTACAGAAATGTAACACTTAAGGACTAAACTCACAGGAGTTGCTGTCGATGTGCAATTTAGCAACTTGGGCTGTTAAAGAAGGGAGGGGGGAAAAGTCCTCCACGGGCAGCAAATTGAAAACAAAAGTAAATGGAGAAAAAAAGCAACATAGCCTTCCCGCCTCTGGTTGCAGCTCCTGCTAATGGCCCGGGAAATAGCCTGCTGGGTAAAAAACGCCTGGCCTTCGAGAAACATTCACTCTGAGAGGGTGCATTGGCTGGGAAAGGGGGCTTGATTTAGCCAACCGGGCATCAAGGCCTCTGGCTGGTAGGTTAGCAGGGCTGGTTCAGCCCCTGTCATGTGCCAGGAGTGGGGCTCAGCCCAGCGGGACTTCACGATGAGGGGAGGCGGGCGTCCTTCTGTCAAGGGGTTTACCGGTTCAGTTTGGATCAGCACCCACCGGGGCCGGTGAAGTGATAATACAAAAGCCGGACAAGAACCAGAGGTGCGTGGGGACATGGAGGGGAAGGTGGGGTGCAGGTCTGGTCTGCGCGGGCTGGGGAAGGTGACATAAAGAGGAAACATGGGATCAAGGCCCAGGAGCAAGGAGATCTGTGTTTCAGTCTCAGCTCTGGCCCCAATTCACTGTGTGAAAAGCACAGACCATTTCTCCTTCCTGAGTGTCAGATTTGTTACATGTGGAAGAGTAGAAGTCGATCAAGTGGTTTCTAAGGCCTCTGCAGGCTTTGACACCTATGATTCTGTGAATTGGAATTACTGTAAAGGCTCTTTGAGTTGCTAGTAACAGAAATCCAGCTCCAACCAGCTTACTCAAAAAAAGGCTTAGGTAATTGTAAAGTGTAAAGGTGGGCTAGGATCAGGCATGGCTGGATCCAGGAGCCGGCAAAGGATTCCTTGGGCTCTGTCTCCCTCCCACATCATACCCTGGTGATGCTTTCTTCTCTCTGGGCTGGCTTGTCTTGCCATCATAAGGAGACAGTCTTTCCAACAGTCTAGGAGCTCAGCCCCACCTAAACCACAGAGAAATAATTTCTTCCAGAAAAGAAGGCTTCAGGTATCAGCTGAAGGGATAGGATAAAGAGCAGGCAAAAAAAAAAAAAAAAAGGACAGAAGATCTCCACGTGGGTCTTGTATGCATTTCAGGTTCAGGTAGAAAAGGTGGGGGAGGAGAGGAACATTCCCAGGAGAAGTGCCGGGTCCGCACTCTGCCTCAGGCCTGGCCAGAACGTTTGTGAGGCCCAGGGCAAGAGCACAGATGGAGGCCACCGACCATATGTCTAAATATTAAAAAGTCATAACTCACACTAATGAGCTGTTAAATAAAATAGGTTTCTCTGCCTATCTGGACGCACGTATCTCCATAATGACCCGAAGGCAGGTTCCTATTCAAAATCGTCAGAATCCTTGGAATTTTGCACCAGAAAGAGAGAGAACATCTCATCCCACCCCGACTCCATCCCACGCCCAGTCGACACCTTAGTGCACACGCACCCGAGCTCTGAACAGAGCCCGTATAAATAGCGGGCCTGGGGTGTGCATACTGACCCTATTCGCCTTTAGGGGGAATGACCTGGGGGGTGGGGAGGCCTCTGCAACATCCTTCTCCTCAGACTCCTTGAGATTTAGCTTTGCTGGGAGGATGAGGCCTTCGGGGGACCCTTTCCCTGAACCCCCGCCCCCACCCAGATGGAATGGTTCTTACCCTGGACTCCTGGAGCCCCTGGGGTTTGCTTGGTCAGAGAGATGCGCCTGCAAATGGCTGGTCTCAGCAACTGGGTCGCACTCCTTCAGCATGGGGACTGCCATAAACCAGGCCCCCAGAAATGTTGGTGGAAGGAAGGAGATTTGTGCAAGAAATACAAGGAAGGTGGGGTTAAGAGAAAGCAAGCTGTAGAAAGCATCTCATGGATTTACCTCCTCTGAGACTTGGTTTCTACCCCCTGCTCCCCTTGAGAACTCTATCTAAAACCCGACGGCTTTCACGGCCTCGGTCAGAGCCAGCCTGGCCTGCAGCCACTCTCCTTGCTCGGCAGGGTTATCGCAGGCCCTCCTTACTGGCCCCCTCTGCTCTCCATCTCTTTTCAAGCCAGCAGCCTGTTAAGCATTAGATCATGCCATCTGTGTGGTCTCCCGTCTTGCTCAGAGGAAGTGTCGAAGCTCTCACAAAGGTCTGGAAGGAGCTTATATGCACCAGGACCCCCCGGGGACCTGATGAGATTGTGGATTTTGATTGAGGAGGTCTGGGGTGGGGCCTGAGCCTCTGCATTTCTAACATCCCCCCCCGCCCCAACTCCCGCAGGTGACTTGATGCCTCTGGGTAGAGAACCACACCATGAATGACGAAGCCCCAGGATGGTGTCCCCTCTCCTGGGCTCACCTACTACCTACCCTTGCTCCCCTTCCACGGTCACCAACTGTTCCTATTTGCAGTGGATTGTCTTGGGTGTCAAACTGGAAGTCCTATGCCCCAGGAATTCCCTCTGTCCTGGGCAACCTGGGGCTGTGGGGCCTCCCCCCTCCGGCCCTCCCCTCGGCCTCACTCCCAGGCCACCTCTCAGGGAAGCTTCTGTTTTATACCTGCCCTTCCCCCCCTCCCCCACGGGCTCTGTCCTCTTCTCACTTAGTTTTTCTCCTTAGAAGTTGTCACCCACTAGCATACTGTTTTATGTGTTCATCATATTTGTTGTGTGTTTCTCTCCACGAGGAAGCAAGCTCCACAAGAGCTGGGATGTTCTCTCTCGTCACTGATGTACCCCCCGCCCGCCTCCCAGTGCCTACGACAGCGCCAGATACATCACAGATGCGTCGTAAAAAAATTTCTGAATGATTGAATGAATGCCTGAGTCTCCCAACCAGTACTTCTCAGACTTGCATGTGCACATGAATCCCCTGGGGGAGACTGTTACTCTGCAGATGCTGACTCAGGAGGTCTGGGCTGGAGGCTGAGCTTCTGAGTGTCTGAAAGCTCCAGGTGCCGGGGATTTGGCTAGTCCATGCGTGGCTGGAGGCTCTAAATGCTGGTCCCTTTTCTTCTCTCCCACTTGTCTCCTCCCCTCCCCAGGAAGGAGGGAAGTCTGGGTTTGGAGGTAGGGCCAGGGCTCTTGGAAGTGAGAGGAGCAGGTGGGACAATCCCAGTCCCCACGACGAGGGGCATTTGGCTCCGTGTGACTGGGTGGCCAACCAGCTGGCCCATCTGACTGATTGAGTCAATGATGAAAACGGCCCGGACCACACTTTCCCTGTCCTGTCTTGCCTTTCAGAAAGAACGGTTCCCCCTCCCACTTGTCTTCACTGTCTCTACAGCTGGCTTGAATGAGCAAAAGATTTCTGTCCAGAGCCGGGCTCTGTTGGGCTTTGCACCTGCTGCCGGCAGCTGTTGCTGATGTTCCTGTTAATGGCACAAATGGAGTCTCTAACGGCTGGGGCCTAAGCCCAGGTTGGCAGCGGGGCTGGGGGTGTGTGGGCCGCGCAGACAGACGGGAGTTCTGCCAACTACCGGGATCCAGGCTGCCCTGTGAGTCAGACGGCCGGCCGGCCAGCTCAGAGTCTTCACCCTAAGACGCTGTTAGAGGGGACTCGGGGAAGTGTAGACAGGCTCTCCACTCTCTAGGAGCTCACGTTTTAGTTGAGGTGGGAAGATTTGACATCGAAGAGATTTGAAGAATGAGATAAGACCCTGGGTAAAAACCTGGGGTTGCGTCTGTGGAACCAACTGGAAGAGTGCAGGAATTCCCACAAACTGGAATATTTCCTCTCCTAGAGACTTGGATTAAGAATGTTTTAAATTTAAAATGGGGATGCGCTCTCTATGTACTCATTAGAAATTTGTGACATGTAATAGCTTTTTATTTACGGAAGCAAGGTAAAAATCATGGGTGGTACGCACTGACCGTTCTCTAAAGTTGCTAAGAACTCTTGAGGGTTATAAGGGTCTACATTACCTGGTGCTGTTAATGTTTGGAATTTCTTGCCTTTTAAAATATCAATCTGCTCAAGTGCTTCCCCAAAAGTTAATAATGGTGATGCTGATGCAGGTGCTGGTGATAACTACATTTTCTGAGAATATTCTCTGTGCCGGGCACATAATCTTACTGTACGCTCATGACACTCCATAAGGAAGTCATGGTCATCAGCTATAGAGCCAACCAGTTCCATTTGCCCTTCATCTGGTCACTGTGTCCTGATTCCCCTGGGGGGCCCCCCCATCACCCCCAGCAACCTTCATCCTTGTGCTTCTATAGGTCACTCTGCCCCCAGTGCAAAGGTGTGACACGTGCCCGGCCCCTCACAGCATTTCCCTGGCCATGGTGTTTGGATCAGGGATGGTCACAGGACCCAAGGAGAGCCAGTGATGCCTGGGGATAAGTTCTTACCTTTTCCTCAAGGATGTGAAGCTGACCGGATGTAGGACCAGGAGTTTCTACTTCAGCTTGTGACCCTGGAAGGAGAGTCTCCCTGGGAGCTGCGGCTAGATGATGCCTCCCTAAGGTGGAGGGCAGCGCTGAATCTAAAGATAGAAATCAGGACCTGGTGGGGCGCCTGGGTGGCTCAGTCAGTTAAGCGTCTGCCTTCAACTCAGGTCATGATCCCAGGGTCCTGGGATTGGGCCTGGGGTCAGGCTCCCTGCTCAGCAGGGAGTCTGCTTCTCCCTCTCCCTCTGCCCCCAACTCGTGCTCTCTTTCTCTCTCTCTCAAATAAATAAAATCTTAAAAAAAAAGAAATCAGGGCCTGGTGACATTGCTAGGTTTTGCTTGAAGCACTTCACGCTGTTTGTTACTTGCCACTGAACGTGTCTTCGTGGATACAGAGGCAAGTATCATTCATGCTCCCATTTGCAGACAGGAGGGCTTGCTCTCTTAAGCTCAGGGTGTCCCGACAGACGTGGGGCCGAGAGGAAGGGCAGAGGGATGGACGAAATATGGTTTCCGGTGGAATGGCTGAGTGGACGGTGGAGCCTCTTCCAAGAGAGAGGGTATAGGAGGGCTGATGAATTCAGTTTGTGCAATGCCCAGGTAGGTAGCAAGGGAGTCTGGAATTCTAGAGAGAAGGTGGGTTGGAGACACAGGTTTGGCTGCAAAATCAAACCAACCACCCACCATCACCACCACTAAGAAATAACAAATCATCTACTCCAAAGGGAGCTGTGTGGTTGGTGGTGTCTCTGCAGGAGACCCAGCTGTAGGGGGAGGGTCTGTTTCCTTGGACAAGGGTGTGTGGATGTCAGGTGCAGAGGGGTTGAGCTAATTCATTCCCCAGGTCATGGCACTCCAGTATTACAGGTCTCCAGAAGGCCCTATATGTTTACTTATGTATTCCCTGTGATCCCAATTCCTCTTCTCCATTCCCATCCCGCCCCCACGGGCAGCCATTCCAATAGGTTTAACATGTATCTTGTTGTTTGTATGTGTTCTTGCATATTGCGCTTTGTTGTTTTATGTGCATATCGTTAACGGTTGTAAATGGGATGGTACGAGAGAACTCATTCTGTAGTTCACGTTTTTTTTTTGTTTTTTGTTTTTTTTACATGGCACCATGTTTTCAGATGCATCCATGTGGCCATGAGTACATTTAATTCTTTTACCTGCTGCACATTACTCCATCAGAGAGGGGGATGTGTCCTCCATGTCACCCCCTCTGCTCGGAGAGCTCCCATTCCCTGCCTCCCTGTGTTTCACCACAGTGAAATCCTTGCACGTCAGCCTCAGATCCCAGTGAGAAGTTCTGCGGGATGGAGGTCCGGGTAGCTGCCAGCCTGCAGGATAGCCCAGTGTTTCCCGCCTCCTGGAATTCGTGCCCTCCCACACCGCATAGAGCGGGCCTGCATACCTGGGAGGATACTGCGGAAAGGCGAGGTCATAGGTGAGATTCCAAACAGGAGTGCTCCTGGATCACTCCCTCACTCTGGGGGCTGACAGCTGCCATGTTGTGAGGATGCTCAGCCAGTCCTCAGGCTCCAGGTCTGGGTGGTGCGAAGTGGGCTTCCTGTCAGCACCTGGCACCGACTCGCTCTCCAGCTGAGTGAGCCACCTTGCACGTGGGTCTCTCCGGCCTCAGTCAAGCCTTCGGATGACTGAGTCCCAGCTGACATCTTGACTGAAAACTCATGTCAGCCAGAAGCATGCCGTGATGCTGCTAAGTTCCTGGCCCACAGAAATGGACCCAATGGATGTCTGTTGTTGTTCTAAGCCACCACCTTTTGAGGCAGTTTGTTCCACAGTGAGAGATAACTCATACAACCCCAGAGGGAAGTTGCCGCATCATAGAATGTGCTTGTACAAGTTTTGATCATGTGCGTTTAGAGAGTCAGTATTTATACATCTATGATGGAATTGGTTATGATTTGTCTGACCACTTCTCCATCTGGGTAGTAGATAGAGAGGTGAGTGGATTCCCCTTGTCATAGGCCCTAGAATGGGGTCTGACTCCCCTCAATGCTGTTGGGAGAAGATCGTCTGCACCAGCATCCAGCATTTCCAAAGGATTTCCCCAGAGTACTGTCTATGGTGAATCAGAGCACCCTAGACCCTGGCCGGGGCCAGCAAGCGCCTGGAGACCCCGGGCACGAGCTGACCCCTCCTCCAGAGGGGAGTTCCGCTACCCTGACCTGGCTGCATGATCCGCTGCCAGACGTGCAATTGCATTTAACCAGGCCACTGAAGAGCTTCAATTTGTCGATTGAAGTGACAGAAATTCATTTTCTCTTATTTTTTTCCAATCTTTGTCTGTAAAATAGATTTCTGCAGTGTCATTTCTCTGCTCACTCCAATCTTTAAGAAAATGAACTGCTGGAGCCAGATGTCTGTTTTATTCAGAGTCCTTTAGCAATCCCCAGATATGGGGGCCACTTGGATGTTCTGGACCACAGGAAATTGAATTGCTCTGGCCAAGGATTTTTCCTTTTTATTTATAAATTATTTTTTTATGGTATTTTCTTTTTTTCAATTGAAGAATAATTGACATACAATATTATGTTAGTTTCAGGTGTACAAGATAGTGTATTTGATATGTATACACATTAAGAAATGGTCACCACAGTGAGTCTAGTTACCATCTGTCACCAGGCAAAGTTGGTACAATATATATTTTTAAGATGTTATTTATTTCAGAGAGAGAGTGCACAAGCGGGGAAGGGAGGGGAGACAGGCTGAGGGAGAGGGGGAAGCAGACTCCCCACTGAGCAGGCAGCCCAATGTGGGGCTTGATCTCAGGACCCTGAGATCATGACCTGAGCTGAAGGCAGATGGTTAACCAACTGAGCCACCCAGGTGCCCCAAAGTTGTTAAAATATTATTGGCTATATTCTTTATGCTGTGTATTATATCCATGTGTTATTTACTTTGTAGCTGAGAGTTTGTACTTCTTAATCCCCTTTACCTATTTTGTTCATCCCCCCATCCGCCTCCCCTCTGGCAACCATCCTTTCGTTCTCTATGAGTCTGTTTCTGTTTTGTTTCTTCATTTGTTTTGTTTTTGTTTTAGATTCCACATATAAGTGAAATCAGATGGTATTTGTCTTTTTCTGCTGGACTTATTTCACTTCACATAACACCCTCTAGACCCATCCATATTGTTGGAAATGGCAAGAACTCATTCTTGTTTATGGCCGAGTAATATTCCAATGTCCCCGTTGGCCATCTATATGTCTTCTTTGAAAAAATGTTCATTCAGGTCCTTTGCCCATTTTTAAATCAAATTGTTTGTTTTCTTGATATTGAGTTTTATGAGTTCTTCATATATCTTGGATGTTAACCCCTTCTCAGATAATGTCATTTGCAAATATCTTTTCCCATTACTTAGATTGCTTTTTGTTTTGTTGATGGTTTCCTTCACTGTGCAGAAGCTCTTTTAATTTAATGTAGTCCCATTGTTTTATTTTTGCTTTTGTGGTCCTTGCCTGAGGAGACAGATCCAAAAAAATATCCCTAAGACCAATGTCAAAGACCCTACTGCCCATGTTTTCTTCTAAGAGCTTACAATTTCAGGTCTTATACTTAAGTCTTTAATCCATTTTGAGTGTGTTATTGTATGTGGTGTAAAAAAGTGGTCCAGGTTCATTCTTTCAGAATTAGCTGTCCAGTTGTTTCAACACTATTTATTGAAGAGACTGTCATTTCCCTGTGGTAGATTCTTGCCTCCTTGGTTCCATATAAGTGTGGGTTTATTTCTGCTCCATTGATCTATGTACCTGGTTTTGTGCCAGTACCATACTGTTTTGATTACTATAGCTTTGTAGTATAGTTTGAAATCTGGGCGTACGATACCTCTAGCTTTGTTTTTCTTTCTCAGGATTGCTTTGGCTATTTGGGGTCTTTTACGGTTCCATACAAATTTTAGGATAAGAACTATTTCTAGTTCTGTGGAAAATGCTATTGGAATTTTCATAGAGATTGTATTAAATCTGTAGATTGCTGTATGTAGTATGGACATTTTAACAACATTAATTTTTCCAGTCCATGAGCATAGAATATCTTTCCATTTGTGTCATTTTCAGTTTCTTTCATCTCTGCCTTATAGTTTGCAGGGTACAGGTCTTTCACCTTCTTGGTTGAATTTATTCCTAGATATTCTTTTTTTCAATTAAATTTTATTTTTTCAGAAGATATTATTTATTTATTTGAGAGAGAGAGAACACGAGCGGGGTGAGGAGCAGAAGGAGAAGCAGACTCCCTGCTGAGGAGGGAGCCTGATGTGGGCCTTGATCCTGGGACTCTGGGATCATGACCTGAACTGAAGATAGATGCTTAACCAACTGAGCCACCCAGGCATCCCCTAGATATTCTATTCTTTTTGATGTAACTGTAAATGGGATTGCTGTCTTATTTGCTCTTTCTGATTGTTTGTTATTAATGTATAGAAACACAGCGGATTTCTCTGTATATTGATTTTGTATCCTAAAACTTTACTGAATTAATTTATTAGTTCTAATAGTTTTTGAGTGGAGGTTTTATGGTTTTCTACATATGGTATGTCATCTTGAATAGTGACAGTTTTACTTCTTTCTTTCCAGTTTGGATGACTTTTATTTCTTTTTCTTGTCTGATTGCTGTGGCTAGGAGTTTCAGTATTATGTTGAATAAAAGTGGTGAGAGTGGGCATCCTTGTCTTGCTCCTGACCTTAGGGGAAAAGCTTTCAGCTTTTCACCACTGAGTATGATGTTAGCTGTGAGTCTGTTACACCGGGCCTTTATTGTATTAAGGTACTTCCCTCTATACTTACTTTCTTAAGAGTTTTTATCATGAATGGATGTTGAATTTTGTCAAATGCTTTTTTGGCATTTATTGAGATGATCATATGATTTTTATCTTTAATTTTGTTACTGTGCTTTATCATGTTGACTTAGATATTGAACCATCCTTGCATCTCTAGAATAAATCCCACTTAATCATGGTGTATGATCCTTTTCATGTATTGTTGAACTTCGTTAGCTAATATTTTGTTAAGGATTTTTGCACCTAGGGATATTGGCTTGTAATTTTCTTTTCTTTTTTTTTTGTAGTATCTTTGTCTGGTTTAGGTATCACAGTAATGCTGGCCTTGTAGAATGAGCTTGGAAGCATTCCTTCCCCTTCAATTTTTTGTAATAGTTTGCGAAGGATAGGAATTAACTCTTCTTTGAATGTTTGGTAGAATTTACCTGTGCAGCCATCTGGTCCTGGACTTTTGTTTGTTGGGAGTGTTGTACCTACTGATTCAGTTTCATTATTAGTGATTGACCTGTTCGGATTTTCTATTTCTTCCTGATTCGGTCTTGGAAGATTGTATGTTTCTAAGAATTTATCCATTTCTTCTGTGCAATTTGTTGGCATGTAAAAAATTCAGAAATCCAGGAGAGGGCTGGAGGATAGGGTTCAAATCAAAATTAGTTTGAGGAAAGGGGGAAAAAAGAAAGTATTGGCTCTCATAAATGGGCAGTCCAGGGGTTGGCTTCTGCCTGGTAGAACCAGGGGTTGTTTGAAGGCATCATGACTGTCTCTCTTCTTCTTCTTCTTGGCTTGTGTGGTCTCTGACTGGCTTTGTCCTTTGCATGGGTCCTTTCCAAGGAGCAGGCAAAATGGCGACTGGCAGTTTCAGATTCATATTCTCTCAAACTAACAATAGCAATTGAGAGAGGTCATTTTCCTTGTTAGTTCTGGCAGAAAAGCCCTAGGACTGCCTGTGGTTGGCCATGTCAGAATCATTTGTGCCTCCCTGAATTAATCACTGCAGGAAGTTTCAGAGGGGTAATCTGATTAGTGGGGGCCTGGACTGCACCATTACCTAGAGAAGGTGGAGTCGCATGATTGACAGGTCCATCAGGACCAATAGGGATGGGGGAGCAGGAAAAGTGGATGTGTTATCAGAGGAGGGGGATAGGAAAGTGCAGTGGGCCCTCAAAGACTTTGGGAAGCAGAGTCCATAACAAGCCCCAGATGGACAGGCTTCCAGTGTGGCTCTTTAATATATTTTTTTAAAGATTGATTTACTTATTTGAGAGGGAGGGGGAGAGGGAGAGAATCTCCAGCAGACTCTGTGCTGAGGGCAGAGCCTGACACGGGGCTCAATCCCACCACCCCAAGATCATGACCTGAGCTGAAATCAAGAGTGGGATGCTCAAAAGACTGAGCCACCCAGGTGCCCCAGCTCTTTAGATTAATTCCTACATCTACTCCCCTAGAGTGTGGGGCTCTTCCAGAAGAGCTGACTCAGGGCGGGTTTTGGGGTCCATAGCTACACTGATCTCGAGCCCCTACTTTGGCTTTGCTCAGGCACACAGGACATCCTTCCTTCTTTGGCTCCCAAGTCTGGCCTCATCTTGTGCTTCAGTGCAGCGACTCTTGTTTTGGGGGGAAAGCTCCGCCTGGCCAGACTTCAGTTTGGGCACAGCCCTGGATGTAGTGGAGGTGCTCAGAAAGGACTTGCCTCATCTGCTCACCCTCCCAGTCATGATTCCTCCTCACCTCCGTGCCCTCTTGCATCAGGGGCTTCCGGAAGAGTCCAGCATGGTGAAACGATGTGTGGCCCAGAGCTGACACGCCTCAGGCAAATGAATGAGGGAGTGAATGAATGAATGAGTGTGTGGGTGGACTGACAGACGGCACTAAACTTCAGAAGGTGAAAAAAATAAGATGCTCTATTCCCAACATGGATTGGCAAAAGGCATCTCTGGCCAGCTCAAGTCTGGGAGCTCTCATATCCCAAATCAATTTTCAGACTTAGAACAAAAATGCATATCTATTTCTCTCCGGTTCTCTCTGCCTTCCCTCCCAAAAGAACACGTCTGCGGGGACAGATGGCCCTGTGTCAACGTCCCTGTGTGATATTGATGTGAACAGCGAAGGGAGGCGTTGTGTCTCATGGCGGTAAAAATAGACGTGCATTAGGAATGCATGAAGTCAGACCCCCCCTCCGGCCACGCCAGGCATGCTATTCTAAACCCAGCACTCATGGGTTTGGTATCCAACCGCCCGGCAAGGCAGAACAGTGGTCTGGAACTTGACATTTAAAGGGTTTGAAAGAAATAGAAAGAGGCATGGAGCTTTCTTTTTTTAAGTCAGTCTGGCTATTTCTGAATGGGACATGCCAAGGAAACGGGAGATCGAATTCACAGCATTTTAGAACCATAGCGTCTGAGAGATGGAGCGGGGCTGTATGAGCTGTTCTGTTTGTTCCCCCCCCCCCCCCCCCAAGGCAGGGATTCCTTCCATGGAGCCTCTGACGATTGTCTGGTTTCTGCTTGGATACCTTGAGTGACAGGACGCTCTCTACCTCAAGGGGCAGTGTTTTGTCATTGGGCATTGTTGGACACATCTAGCTGCTACTACAAAAATACTTTTAAGAAAATACTGTGTGGATGTCTGTCTCTCTGAAATGCCTCTGCACTGACCCTGGGGTTCAGGCCCCCGTTCATGACATTGAAATTTACAGCCTCTGGTACTTCTCGGGCCCCTGCTCTCTGCTCAGCCCTGCATGAGGAGCTGCATAGGCTAAAAAAGAAGACATAGTTTCCAAAAGCCAGCTAGCACACAATCTGGGGAGATAATGAACATGTGTGGGATAATGAGATAGTGCGCAGCGACAGGATATTATTAAATTTGACATTGTGTGATACTGCCCGTTTCCTTCCCAGTTTAAATCAGTGGCATTTTCGCCCCCCCCCATGTCGATTAATGACACCTACATTTTAGTAGTCTCTCTGGCTTGGGAACTTGGACCGGCCTTGACTTATTCTTATTTGCTTTCCATCCCCGTCTGGCCTCTTGTGGAGTCCTGCGGCGGGACGGCTGGAGGGGGGTCTCACAAACATCCCCCTGCCCCCATCTCTGCTTACACTGTCTTCACAATCTCCTGCTTGAGGCTTAAGACTCCCTTCTAGTTTGGCCCGATATTACTCTCCTCAGACTCTGCCTTCTGCTCACACTCCCCCCTCCACCCCATCTGCCCCCAGTGCCGTTTGCTTTCTCCCCTTCATGCACCTTTTCTCTCCTGCCTCTCTTTTTGTCCAAATTCCATGGCTTCTTCGAGGTCCGGTGGAAACTTACCTTCTCTGTGGTCCCTGCATCTCCGTATAAACGAGTGACAGATTTTCCGATGGTTGCAGTTTTCTCTTTAGCAAAGCTGTCAGCCACCCCTTGGACTGGCTGTTGGCTTTTAAGGCTCACAGACCATATGATGGGAAAAAAAAAGGAGGGGGGGCTTGGTGTCCTAAGACCTGGGCTCGAATCACGACTCTGCCCCTTACTAGTTGTGCTCTCAGGCAAATCAAAGACTCTCACCGGCCCTCCGTGTCCACATCTGCATTGTGGGCGTGATCCCACTCCTCACCCTGGGTTGCTGATTAACTGAGATCACGAAGGTGGCCAGTTTTTCTCAGATATGTAATGCCTCACAGGTATTGATTGCTACTATGGCTCTGTCTCCTTTTAAAAGAGGAGGCAGCCGGGCTTGCACCCTTTTTATATCCTTGGAATTTATATCAGCAACAGCAATTTGTATCACCTGCTGTTTGTCTAGCCTTGTGCAATGAGCTTAGGGGGTTAAAAGTGAAGGCATGGTTTCCAGCCAAGGAACTTACACACTCTGGGGAGATAATGAACACATGTGGAGTACTGAGACTGCAAGATTGGACAGGGTGTTATTAAATTTGACTTTGTGTGAGCCTGTCTGAAAGCAGGGTAGAGGCTCTAGGGCGGGGGGGGGGGGTGGTGGCTGGCAGAGCTCGGTTGATGGGGGAAGGCTTCCTGGAAGAGGCAGCCCGGAGCCAGAGCTTGAAGGCTGGGTAAGCCCTGGGTAGGGGAAGACGAAGCAGGAGGGTAATCCAGGTATGAGATTTCTCTGCAGAATGCTGATCGTCCTGCCTAGGGTTAGACCACAGAGGGACTCCCCTTCAGTCAGGAGCTGTGCTGGGTGAGAAGGTGGGGGTGGGGTGTGGCGGCTCAGAGATAGTTTCTCATTTGCAGATGAGAAAACTGCAGCTGGGGTCTCTAACTGGTTAGGGCGGAGCAGGGTGCTTGCAGGTGCTAACTGCATTGGATATACTGAGAGGGGTTACATTTTGGATCCAGTGTTCTCTGGTTTGACTCCCTCTAGCTTCCTGGAGAGTCATACACGTGTTGGGGGGATTCATGAGCCTTGCCTCCCACTGGGGGGATACCAGGAATAACCAGGCAGTGGGGGATTCAGAGTGTGGTCCTGTAACCTGGCCAGTATGATGCACTCACACGTAGATTCCATATGAATTTGGAGAGGCTTTGGAGACAGGCTAATGGAGCTGCTGCAGGGGCTAACGCCCCTAAGATCTATCTCTTGGTGAGTCCTCTGACTCGAAAATCCCTAGGTCTTCTTGTTATCAGCTCCATCCATTTTCCGGGGTGAGTAATTCATTTACCTGCTACTCTTGCCAGTGTGTCATCATTACCCAGTTCCTGGTGGAGTTAGAGATAAGCTATCAGGAGTCCTTTCAGAAAGCGCCTTGTCTCCTGTCCAATCTTTATAGCCCTGCATCTCAAGTAACCTTGGCCCACAGCCTGTTTAGGGGATGGGGTGCTGAAGGCTGCTAAGCTCAGGATGAGAGCAGGTGATAGCAAAGGCCCTGCTGATGCTCACAGCCTCCTTTGTTCTTTTATTTGCCCAGCCTTGAGCAAACAAGTCACAATAAACTACACGGCATTTGGATATTGGAAATGCAAAGAGAAAGTGTCTGGAAGAACAATAAAGGAGTCAGAACAGAGGGTACGGGTGCGTGCAGGAGATTACATTGTTTAATTCCCCTCAAAGGCAAGGTGGTTTCCCAAACAAGAAATGGTTATATGGGGGGGGGCAGGGGAGCCTGGAGTCAGTGTTCGCTCTTTACAACATTAACCTTATTTGTCTGGATGCTGACTCAGAATTTGTAGGCAGGACGTATGCACCCATTTTAGCTCAGCCCCACGAATGATACAAGAAAACACCAGACCTCAGAAGCTCCAGTCTTGTTGGGGAGGAAAATCAGGTAAGAACAAAGCAGCTGGGGAAGCATAATGGGCTCAACCAAAAGGCAAGGTGTCCATAAGCTCAGACACCTCATTGGGGAAGCCTCTGTCTTCCCTTTGGCAACCAATTGCTTCCTCCCTCCCTCTGCACTCCACAGCCCTTGGCTAGCACAGACCTGGGTTTATACCTTCACATAGTAAATTATACATTTGTCTCTCTCACTAGACCCGGGGTCGGCACACTGTAGCCCGGGTAGTTCTTGTAAGTAAAGGTTTATTAGAACACGGTCGCACTCATTCATCTGCACATGGTCTCTGGCTCCTTTAATGCCAGAAGGGTAGAGCTGGGTTCTTGGAACAGAGGTTGTCTGCAAAGCCGAAGATATTTGCTATCCGGCCCTCTGTAGGGAAAGGTGGCTGACTCCTAATTAGACAACAGGCAGATGGAGGGCAGGGACGGGCTCTTACTCACATTCCAACCCTTAGGCACAGCGCTTTGCACACTAATGCTTAATTAAAAGAAGAAGTGTCCAAGCAGGGGAGAGTGAAGAGCATCCAGGGAAACAGTTCAATTACTTAAGAGCAGGAGCCGTTTGCAAGGACTTTAAAAGCCTTCATTTACATATACAGAGTTGATAAGCTAATTGCACAACAATCTTGTCCTAAATTAAAGCAGCCCCTCAGGTCTCATTAGATAACCCCTTGTTAACCTAGTTCAAGGAAACCCGCTGTTTCTCGACAATACTAAAAGTTCAATTTCCATAACCCAGACTCTTTCTCTCCCCACCACTCCGATCTCTCTTTAGTCTGAATTAGACATCAGATAGACGTTTCCCCGGAAGCGGAGACGCCCATGCAAATAACCTGGCGTAGCGTTTCTCGAACTGTAGAGGCCGGCAAGCGCGGCACCCGTTTGGTGCATTTTGCTGTCTAGACCTGGTGCTCAGGGACCTCAAGCATCCCCAGGGTCTAAGAAAGTGATCACGACGACATGGAAATTGTAAACGTTGCCTCCAAAATTAACATTCCTTGCAACAGAGCAAAACCAATATGAAAGAATGTTTAATTAAAAGTCTACTAAACAAATGACATTATGCTATCTCCGACTCCGTTCTTAGTTTATAAATTATATTAAACGGGGATGCGAGTACATTTTAAGACGTTTGGCATGATGTAGGGGTGGGGCCTCCAGGTGCGGGGATGGGTGCAGAGGAGGATGCACATTTTGTGGGGTCCAAAAGTCACAGAATTTTAGGGACTCTCTTTAAGGATATGGATATAGGGCAGTATCTTTCTTCTGTAAATGTTACACAAACATTCTGAAAACGTTACATTGTGGGGTGGATCAATATAATCGGTGAACATTTTGTTAGCATATTTCCAGAGCCTTACAATGACCTAGGCAGGTGGGAGGCCCTGAAGTTCAGGTTCCATGGGCCTGATAGTGAACACTCCCCTAAGCAACTGGGTTGTTAGATCCATGGAGTCAAATAAGCTTGGGAAGCCCTGTCAGTGGTGTTGGAGAGTCATTTTTTTTAAAGGTTCTGACAAGTCCTGTAGTTCAGAATATTATTTGATCCAGAGTTTCTGAAACTTGTACTTGCCATAGAGACCCTCTCTGGGCAAATATTTTCAAACAACTGAGAAGCGGGCTGGGAATGGCTGACTTTGCCCACCTCCCCTCCTCATCCCTTCTCAATCCCATTTCCCTTTCTGAAGTGGCTACCTGGGGCAAGGACTCCAATCTTTCTGCTGTCTCAGGGCTGAGCTGGGACTCTCCCCAACCTGATTGCAGACACAGCAGGTCAGAAAGGTGCTTTTTCAGCAGGGACTGGTTGAGAGGCGAGGACAGGGTCAGGCCTACTCATACGGGGGTTCTCATGTAATAAAATCCTTTCCTAAAAAAAAAAGTTCTGCAGCTCGGACTTTCTCTTCCTCAGAATTTTAAAAGAACAGGGCACTTTGACTCAAATGAGGGCGAAGTGGGTTGACATATGGATTCCTGAGTCTCACTTTCTATTAGCATCGTCTTGTTTTTTTCTTTGAGTTCAGAGCAAGACTGGTGACATAATTTCAGGTCCCTGTGCAAAATGAAAATGCTGGGGGCCCCTGTTCAGAAATTATGTCAAGGGAGTGACAGCTGTGCATGAAACCACGTGGGGGCCCCTTCTGACCTCGGGGCCTCAGTGACTGCCCAGGAGGCCAGTTGCGGTCTGGTGCATATTTGTGTTTACTCATTTACTCATTTCAGAGTTCAAGGTTCTGAAGGACCTGTAAAGTCTCTGTGGAAGACCCAGCGGTTTAGGAGAGGACTGTGATCTTAGCATAATGGGCCACATCTGGGTACCACGTGGAGGAGCCTTCGCGGGGCGGACCCGTAATGGAGCTTTCTCAGGGCCCCTCAGCGTATTCCATGATTCATCAGCGAGGCTGTGTCGTTCACATTATCATTGTAATCAGCTGGTGCTTTTCCAGTGCGAACACTCTCCAACCTGGGTGTTTCCAAAACAGTGCTAATTACCACGGGCCCAGGTGCATGGGGTCAGCATACAACTCCCCCTTTCCCCACCTTGTAATAATGAACTCTTCTATCAGGGGACTCAGTCTCATTGTCTTCCCTGTAAGCAGTTGGTAATTATGAGCCTAGCAATGGGGTGAGAAAGCAGGAGCCCGGGAGGGAACGGCTTCCCCTGTCCTGAGGGCCTGCATTTCCAGCAGCATCGGGAGCGTGGCATGGGTGGGGAGACCTCATGGCAGCAGAATGGGGGCCAGTCCTTTCACTGCCTCATGACTTAGCCTTTCAAGTGCAGGGAGTGGGGGGAGGGGGTGGGGGGGTGGGGAATCTCAGCAGATAAGACAAAGCAGGTGCTTTTGATAAAGGGGTTTCTGGGCTCCTGGGCTCCAGTGTGGATTCAGGAAGGGTTAGAGGCGCACTCTGAGCCGCTCTGAGCTGAGGCCCCCAGAAACCCCTTACCAAGTTCATGCCCACCAGGCTCCTGCCTCCCGTGCATTCCACCTGGGAAGCCTGGTCCAGTAGCAGGTGCGGCACCTACTCCGGCCCCAGACAGAATCTCCTCCAGGTCTGCAGAGCGGCCCCATCTTCGTTTGCAGGAAAGGGGGAGGTGGTCTGACAGCCGTGGGGGCTGGGTCTGGAACCAAGAGTGACCAGGGGAGGCGGTGGCGGTGCGCATGTGCCCTATTTTCTTGCCTTCAGGCCACTGAGGGCATCCTCTCCTGACCCTTGAAAAAAGCAGTGGTTTTATTGAACGAGTTTCCTCCTTTTCACTTTTTACTCTTTTTGGTTCATGACTGTGAGCCTCCGCGTCACTGTCCCTTGGAGCTGAGGGGAGAGCCAGGGAGGTGGGGGTGCTCTGCTTGTGCTCTGTGGGGCGGTGAGATCAGTGGGCCACCTGGAGGCCCAGGAGGCGGGACAGCCGTGGGGGACTCAGGCCAAATGCAGGACCCTGGCTAAGAGCCTTTTCCTTAAGGGGGGGAGGGGATAGTCTGCATTTGTCCAGATGTTAGGCCGTGCGGATTGGGGAAATAGTTCTCTCTCCTTAACCACCCTCTTCGATTGCCCCTAGGTCAGTGCGTCCTCATGTTTACTCTCCTGTCCCCAGAGCGGACGGTTTTGAGACGCTCTTTGTTGAGATAGCCGTTCCATCGAAGGCGTGTTTGTTAATCGTGAGGTTGAGAGCAAGCGTGTCACCACAGGTACAATTTACCTAGTTGTTTCTAATTGCAGTAGCAGAGCCCTAATGGATTAATAACTTTCTGGGGACTGGGGGTGAAGTAGGTCACTACCTCCTTCTCTTTGAAGGCCGGCTTTCACTTGTAAGTGGTTCTGCCTCGGAAGACCCAGCCTCCTCTGCCCATTTCTTTAGCGTCACAGGTGACTTGCTCGCTCCCCATCTGACCTACCGTGCAACCTTGGGCAAGTCCCTCCCTGTCCTGGGGCTTCCTCTGCCCCATCTGTAAGCAGAGGGCAACAGACCATCTCTGGGATGGGGAGCCTTCTCGCTGCCTGGAGTCCAGCCTGCAGGAACAGAGAGTCTTGAAGTGTCTATGGAGGAAGTCAGCCTGAGGAACTCTCAGGGGCCACGCCTTTCTCTACTTCATGGCAAAACCTCCATGCTGACCTCAAGTCTGATGGTAGGTTTTCCAGGCCAGGCTGGTGGACTTCCTCACTGGGGACAGGAGCATCTCCCACAGCCTCATAATGGCAATGACAGCTCATGCTAGGGTCCGTCCTGCCCATGTCGCAGAGATAATAATGAGTCCTTACTATTTACTGAGGGCTTACCCTGGGTGAAGGGCAGCACTGAAGGGCCGAGACAGAGTAGCCCGTTTCATCCTTATAACAATCCCTTGTACTATTATTTCCATTCTACAGGGAGGGGTGTTGAAGCTCAAAGAACGCAGGTAACTTGCTCACACTCACGCAGCTAGCAAGTGGCAGGACTGGGATTTCTATCCCACGCTCTATGATTATAGCCCATGCTCTTAACCACTCGCCGACATCCTTCCATTCGGTGCCTGTTTAAAGATCCATTAAAATTGGGAATGCTCCTTCTTTGAGCCACAGCTTTCTTTGATTCTTCTTATCACTGGAAACCAGACACCAAAAGTCAGAGATGACCAAAATGGTTTATATACTCTCTCTATTCTTATAAGTTGCAGTGCCAACGAATAGCCTGTGATTACCCTCACTGCTCAGGGCCCCTGGTGGAGACAGGAATCGGTCTTCCGAATGGGCCAGCACTCAGCATGGGTTTGTCCCCTCCTTGTTTGCGGGGGGGGACTGCATGGCTGAGTTACTACATCCTCTGCCTGACCTCTACCGGCACGAGCAGGGGACCAGGCCAGGCTGGGGAAGGGGGCGGGAGGCCAAGGGAGAAGGTCTTATTTTTCCTGTGGCTTTTCTTGAGGAGAAGTTGTAGACCAAGGGTGCTCTCCAACCACGGCCCTCTTACCTCATTTGGAAAGCTGAGGAGCAAGTACGGTTCACTCTGTTCTTTTCCAGAAATACCAAAAGGCGAGCAAGCATGGTTTTTAGACTTTTCAAGGAATTTGCAAACATCACATATTCCCTCCCCTCTCCATCTTCCAAGGTCCAGTCGCTTGCCTGGAACGACGGTGGATAGCCGTGGCCGTGGTCCACGCCGCTGCCACGTGGTAATGTCAGAGGGCCTTGGGCCCAGAAGGGGCATCCCAGCAAACTGCCCAACTGCTGACCCAGGGGTGGCATTTTCTGGCTACAGAACGTACTCCCATGCCGAGTGAGCTTTCGTGAGCCCGAGCCTTCGCATATGCCCGGCAGGGTCTGTGCGCTCCACTTGGAAGAGGCAGAAGCCGAGGCCCAAGGAGGTGAGGGACGGAAGGCCAGCCAAGTGGAGCCAACAGCTGCAGCGGGACTGGGTTACTCGGCCCCGATTCTGGGATTCTTTCCACCGACAAGCTCTCTTGTACAGACAGCTCTGGGATCAAAGAAAGCACCTTGATTTCAGACTTTCTTCTCCTCTGACTCATGTTCAGAAGACTTGCCTCTGTCTAGCTTGGGCCTTGCACCTAGAAAGTTTCCATCTGAGGCTGCTATCTCCAGGAGGAACAGAAAGTCCCAGGGGGCCTTAGGAAAAATGAGATCAGTCCCAGGCCCGGATCTCTCTGAAAAGTTGTTATTGAATTCTGTGCGTGGCCCTGACCTGGATTTAAAGATTTGCAAGAAGACAAATTCCAAACAGATGCCCATTAGGGCCCTGACAGCCGCAGCTTAAAGATAACATTTACATTCTGCCGGGGTGTGTATCTCTCTGTTCCCAGCTCAGCCCCTCTCCCGCCTCCGGTGGGATCAATACCTCGGTTGAGGTTACATGGAGGTGGCCACATTCTTTTAAGCTGTTTGCTCAGCGCTTGGTTTGCTCTGCTAACATGCCAGGCACTTCTTCCAACAGGCCTGTTTGCCCAGTATTAGGGCTGTTTGCCGAAACACCTACCCCAATCCGAGGGGGCTCAGCTCTCCAAACAGTTGGTCCCCACATCTGTCAATCAATAACGCCAATCGGGCTCCTGATATGGACAGCAAGTGTGGCCAAGTCCAATATTTGCCCAAACGCCGCCCCCTCCCCCTGCACCTGACTCTCCCCCAGCTTGACCAGGCGGACATTCGCCAAGCGCACAGGCTGCTGGGAAGAGGCAAGGTTGGCAGACAGGGAGTTGATTCCAGGAAAGAAGGACACACGAACAAACATGATCACTCCTTTATGAGAGGTGATTTACTGAAATACACAGTGATTACCTGCTCATCCAGCCCTGGCGTCATTAACAGTGGCAGGCTCGGGGCTCTGGTTTCCCCAGCGCGGGCAGAGGAAAGTGGGTCTCAACTTGCCAAGCTTGAGGTTGGATCCGGGGGTTGGCTTGGCATCACAGGTGACCAGAGGGACATTAGGCTATTATCAAACCCAGGAAATCAGCTCCAAAGAAGGACGACATGATAGTGAGGGAAAACACACCCCAAAAAGAGGGTGATGTTTAGTGGGTACAGTCTTTTCACAGTTTCCAACCAACTTGTTGGTTCACAATATTGTGAATGCACTAAGTGCTACTCATCTGTTCTCTTTCAAACGGTTAATTTTATGTCATGTGAATATCACCTTAGTTGGAAAAGAAAAAAAGAATGAGTCCCAGGGAGCCCAGGATGTTTACATTTGAGAGACTCTGACGCCTAACTCAGGCTTTGGCTCAGAGTAAATGCTTAATAAATGTTTATTGAAAGAACAATCTAACATTTGCACAGTCAACAAAGCTCTTTGTTATACATTAGCTCATTTCATCCTTAAAAAGCCCTATGAGCTGGGCAGGGGGGAGTATTGTTGTGTTGTAAAGGAGAAACTGAGGCCGAGAGAGGAGAGTGGTTTGCATAACGGCACAGGGCTAGCTGGGGTGGTGCTGGGATTCAAACCCCAAAGTCTCTGGCTTCAAGGGCTGTGTTTGTACGGCCTCACTGTTGTGTCTACCTCCCGACTACCAGGCTGGGAGAGAAATAGAATCTCAGCAAATGTTACTTTCCCCTTCTTTTAGGGTATCGATTACTAAAAATACTTGAAAACTGGACCATCCAGCAAAGCCACTCATTCTCCGTCAGAGTTCCTAGCACAGGCTTGATAAATATTTGCTGACTCACTCAGTGGCAGAGACCAACCTCTGGTTGCTTCAGTGACTGTCCAGAGCAAAGCTCGGGCAGATTAGGGTATCAGTGAAGCCAAAGGACTCTGGCCGCTAAGTGTCTGGAAGGGGGAGCTGGGGTCTGTGGGTGGGGACTCCCAGAAGCCTTTGCTGGGTGCAAGGTATCCTCTGGGCGCATGGCACCAATGGTACGGTGGGTGGGGGAGCCTGGTGGTGGCTGGGCCATCTTGCCACTGTCACTTCTTGGTCTCAGTGGTGGTGGTATGGCCCCTTGTTCAAAAATTATGAAGAATTTCAAGACCGTGACCACTGAGAAGGAAACCCAGCAGACGTTGCTCTGAGGACAGGGTCTGAGAGACTACACAGGTCTCTGCAATGTGGCCCCGGGGCGGGCATTGCCTGGCTTCCAGGTGGGTAGCTGGGGGCGCGGGGGGCTGTGTATGGAGCCAGGAAGTGGGGGAGGGCAGGAGGCGTAGAAGCCATCTCTTTGCTAGGGCGTCCCCCTTTCCCCTGGGGAGAATGCCAGCATGCTTCCCCCTCGCTCCAGGATCAGAGCAGCCTCCAGACCCACCTGGGTTTCCACCCTGGCGCTGCCACCTAGAAGCTCTGTGGCGTGGGATGGGACACTGAACCCCTCAGAGCCACTGGCTCCTCAGTTATAGAAGGATGCTGCTGCTCTTCTCGTCAGGTTATTGCAGGGTTCAATGAGAGGATGCTGGGGCGCCTGGCTGGCTCAGTCACTAGAGCATATGACTCTTGATCTCGGGGTTGTGAGTTCGAGCCCCACGTTGGGTGTGGAGGTGACTTAAAAATACACTCTTAAAAAAGAATGAGAGGATACCAAAGGGCCTGGCACAGTGCTGGATACACAGTGTCCCTCTTCCCAGATCATAGCACCTCTTCTCCAGACCAAGCGGGACTGAGCCCCCTCTCAGTTGGGCTTGAGTTGGCTGACAAGAAAACACATACGTGGATTGAAAACTCAAATGCTTTCAGAGGCTAAGTGGAAAGTAGATATGAAGGAGGCAGGCCCCAGAGGCAAGGCTTAGGGAGTGGTGGGGACTGTGGTAAACCGGTGGTTTGGTGCCCTACCTAACGCCACCCAAATCCGAAGACCAGATTTAAAGAGTAGGATGCTGCCAGTTCATTAGGTGGGGAGGGGGGCCATTTTGAGAACTTCTAAACAATAAGTTGAAAACTGGGACATTATATTGACACCGAGGGGAGAACTTAAAGTGCCATAAGGCCCTACACGGTAAGCTATAAATGTGGCTCCTGGTGCCAAATCAACAAGGCAATATAGTCAGTCATGTGATTCTCATCGTCTGCGCAGGAGAGATGGATAGAACGTCCTGGGAGCCAGCCCTGAAAGACATCTCCGGGGACTGCGGGGGTATCTGGCCTGTGTACGAAGGGTGGGGTGATGGGCACAGGCCTCTGGTGCAGGGAATGAACAGGTGCAGAGGAGTTCAAAAAAAACCAACAAGTTTGACCGAAATTCGGTCTGCTTTGATCGCCACTACGCACTGGCAATTATAAACGATGTCAGCGATAAAATTCTCCTCTGCAAAAAATCTTTCCTTGGCCTAAGGTGTAAGCAAGTGGGGCTTCGTGACAGTAATAACAAGTTTGAGCATATAAGCTTCCCATGAGGACAGTTTTATTACCTCTCCTTTAATACACATTTTATTGTACAGCGATGTTAATTTGGAGAACTTCCAGTTACAGAGTTGACTCCCCAAATGAGGACCCACCCATGTGCATTCGTTTTGAGGGTTGTTTTGTCAGGCGGCAGGATTATTTACTTTCTCTTTGCTACAGTTTGTGTCCCCACCTGCCCCGTGGTAGCACGCGTTCTTGAGCTTAACAAAGTAGATTTGATGCCAGTGATAGCATAATGATCGTAAAGATGCGACCTGTAACCTGACTTCTTGAATGCAGCCATGCTGGGTAACCACTGGAATTGAGGTTTGTTTCTTTTTTTTTTTTTTCCAAATATTTTATTTATTTGACAGAGAGAGACACAGCGAGAGAGGGAACACAAGCAGGGGGAGTGGGAGAGGGAGAAGCAGGCTTCCCGCGGAGCAGAGAGCCCGATGCAGGGCTCGATCCCAGGACCCTGGGATCATGACCTGAGCTGAAGGCAGACGCCTAACCGACTGAGCCACCCAGATGTCCCATAGTGAGCGCATATTTTAGTTCATGCTTGAAATAGTTAACTGAATCTGAATAATGTGTTTCAAATGGAAACTTATTTTTTAATTGTTTTAAAAAGAACAAAATCCAGAAAATGGTTTTTATCAATAAATGATATCCTTTGCTGAGGTTTTAGTCTGATTAAAACCCTCTTGTGAGTTACCAGATAATTATTTACATAAATTATTATTATATCAGATTGTAACCAAAGGATCAAAGTTTAAGCTGCTGGGAAGTCTAAACACCATTGTATAAATAGTTGTGCTTTTTTTGTCCTGTAGGAACTTGGAGTGACTTGCAATGTCTTGTAGTATTATGAAACTGGCAACTGGTTCGTAATCATTCTGAGATTTTAAAGAAATTTCAAGTGGGCACCTGTACCAGCCTGAAATGACCTGAAATCAGTAGAGCTCAGCAAAGAAACGGGAGAAGAACAGAAGAGGAGGCAATTGAAACAATGTCTGGACGTATTAAAAGTATGTAACGCTTTCGAAATCATGGGTGATTAAGGAGAATTCTGAAGAAATGACAACGGGCATATCTAGTGCACCTGTAATAGTGTTATTCATTGCATTTCATGGTTTTTACAGAAAATAATTTTGTTGCTTGGTGGAGGACTGAGTTCCAAAATGGTCCGCCTGGGTGTCAGGCTCTCTCCTTATGCCGCTGATTTGCCATCTGTGGTTCGGGCTGCATGGGCTGGATGCCCCGGTCGGGGGGCTGGGGTCAGGGGCAGAGGTGTGGCAAAGTCAGTTAGCATCACACCCTCTTTCTCAACCAGCTCCCTCTCCCTTGGGCAGGGGCCTGTATATGGGCTCACTTGTTGCCGGGAGCTCACTTGGGCTGCCTCAAGTCGGCCGTGTTGGGCTGCTCAGCTCCTGTCTCATCCTTTCCTGAAGCGTGGCACCAAGCCTGGAGGGAGACTGGGGCAATGTCACCAGTCTCTGGGGTTGCCCCAGCTGGTAGCAGCCCCTCTGTCTACTTATAAGTAGCTGTGTTTAGAATGGGGTCATCTAAAACAGACAGGTAGGTACAAAGTTTCTCCAGTGGCCCTCTGGGACATTCTCCGTAATTCCGTCAACAGGACTATGTGTTAAGTGCCTTCTTTAGGCACAGGCCTTGTGCTGGCCCCCACGGGGTCGACAGACTCAGACCAGTCCCAGCATCTGCCCTCTGGGGGAACTACATGAGTCCACCTGCGGCTGGAATTCAAGGAAGGGTGGTGGAGGCAGCTCTAAGAGCTATAGGAGAGTTGTCAGGGGTGTTTAAAGCAGGGTGACAAAATTCACCCCAGGGGTATTGTGGGAGGGCAGGAGCCTTTGTGGAATTTGAGCTGCAGAAACGAGGGTGAGGGTATCTTCAGGTCCCTATCCTAGCACCAGCACTTACCAGCTCTGTGACCTCCAGCAAGATCCCCCTCCCGGCCTCCTGGGACTTGGCTCCCTCCTCTGAGAAACTGGGGTGGGAGCAATAGTCTAGCCTCCCTGGCAGGTGTCACTGAGGGCAAAGTAAGGCCACAGTGAAGCTCTAGGCCCTCTGCAGAGGAACTGCTTGATAAATGGTGGATGATGAGCTCCCAGGGGCTCCTGTGAGACGTCCCTTCTCTCGGGGGTTCTCTATCCAGAGGCACAGTGGAATCTGGGGCTTCACTTGCACCCACACTCAGGGAAGGCTTTTCCGCAGGGGCTGAGCTCATTTTGCGCGTAGGCTTCTGGTGAGTGAACCCAATCCAGACTCGGAAGGCCTGGAAGGAGCAGACAAATACCGTGCTCTTGCACAGCCTCCCTCGAATATAAATTGTCTCAGAGGAGCTTTTGAGAGAAGCTGGAGAGCTCTCGGAAAATATAAATTGTCGTTTTTGTTGCTAATAATAGGAACGACAATTCCTGGGCTCGTGTCCTCGGATCATCGTCTGTCTGCAGGCGACTTTCATCACTCTCCCGAGGACTGGCCCAGCACCCAGAATAATACTTCCAGGCTTCCCTCCCCCCCGGAGCCTCTCTGGGACCGTGCCTGTGACCTCCTGACTCATCTCTAGATTTGTCACCAGTACGAGGATGTGCTCAGGTACTAGGTCACATATTTTAGCTACTTTTGATATGTCGCTAATTTAATCTCACAGCTACCCTGTGATGAGGGTCAATTTGTCCTTACTGTGCCTCAGAGAAGGTCAGTGGCTTGCCCAAGGTCATGCAGCTTAGAAGAACCAGAGGTGGGATTTGAATCCGGGTCTGTCTCAGTCCAGAGCCCAAGCTCCTAAGTCCAGCCTCTGTTGCTGGACGGAAACAGTCCCACCTCTGGGAGCTGCAGGCCGAGACGGCCGCCCTGATGCAGGCCTCTAAGAAAGGGAGGTAACAGGGGCGCCTGGGTGGCTCAGTCGGTTAAGCGGCTGCCTTCGGCTCAGGTCATGATCCCAGGGTCCTGGGATCGAGCCCCGCATCGGGCTCCCTGCTCGGCGGAGAGCCTGCTTCTCCCTCTCCCTCTGTCTGCTGCTCTGCCTACTTGTGCTCTCTCTCTCTGTTAAATAAATAAAAATAAAAATAAATAAATAAATAAAAGAAAGAAAGGGAGGTAACATAAAAGAAAGTCTTCACCTAACTCGATGGAACGTCTTACACTCACGGGCAGCACGGGCAGAGTTTGTAGGACGTCTGGTCAGCGCTGTGCCGAATTGCCTGGAGCACTCTCAAGGTGGCGAGAAGCTATTGAATTAATAAAATGCATTAAGATGATTGCAGGGGAAACAATCTACAGAGGATAATACACTCTTTGGAGGCATTTTCAGGTACTTTTGAAAACTCCCTTTTCCACACCAATAATTGATAGACTAACCTCAAATTGTTCTTATTTGTTCATTAACGTAAGGCCCCCAAGGGCTCACTGTGCAACACTTTATTAGCCTGGATTGAGTAATATATTTTAAAGTAATAAAACGACATTATTTTTAAATTATTTTTTAATGTGGACTTTCCAGCCATTGACTGCCCTCTCTGAAAGGTCTGAATTAGTGAGTTTTAATTGTGTGCAAAGAAGCAATAAAATAATCATTACTAAGATGATGGGTGTTTCTTTTATGGCAGACAGATGCGTCGTCCCATTCAGCCTGATGAAATCCTACAATGGGGGCACCATGTGCCCCTCCTTTGCAGACACAGAACTCACACTCAGAGGGATTCAACCTCTTGCCCAGGGACCCTGGGCGAATGAGTGGTGGAGCCAGGAGTCAAGCACAGGCTTGTCCCTTCTTTCTCTAACACTCACCAAACATAGTTGAGGTGTGAGTTTGGGTGGTGCTGAAAGAGGCTGAGTCTTTGCCCGGAAGACCGGGGTTAATAAAAATGGGAAGGTAAGAAAAATAAGAGAAGAGAGAAATCAAGACACATCGAGGCACTAGCAGGACTCCTCATTGTTTTTCTGGTTGGGATGACCACCCCTGAGGACCAGGTGGGCCCATAAATGTGAGTGTGGCATGATGATTAATTTATATGTCAACTTGGCTAGGCTATGTTCAGGGGATTGGCCAAACACCAACCTGACTAGATGTTGCTGTGAAGGTATTTATTAGATGTGATAAACATTTAGATCTGTAGACTTTGAGAAAAGCAGATTAGTCTCTCTAATGTGGGTGGGCCTCATCCAATCAGTCGAAGGCCATAAGAGCAAAATTTGAGTTTCCCAAAGCAGAGGGAATCCTCAGCAGGACTGCCTGGTAGCAATGCTGCCTGAGTTCTCATCCTGCTTCCCTGTGGAACTTGAACTTATGATTGCAACATGAACTCTTACATACATTTCCAGCTTACTAGTATGCCCTACAAATTTTGGACTTGTCAGCAATTCCTTAAAATCTCTCTCTCTCTCTCTCTCTCTCTCTCTCTCTCTCGATAGATACAGATACACACACACACACAATAGCTCTTATTCATATATATTTTATTTCAGTGCACTTTTCCATGCCATGATAAAATGAATTACAGCTCCTACATAACTGGGATTTTTACATACTTGACCCCTTTGAGAAAGAACCAAAGAAACTAAAGCAAACTACTCTCAGGGATTTGTTTGAAGACGCCACTTCTGAGTCCATCTGGGCTCCGTGTCCGCCTGACGCCACCTGCTGCGGTCGCCCACGGTCCAGGCCCTGGGCAGTGGGGCTCTGCAGTCTGGCATGACGCACACCAGGAAAGTCATCTCCAGACTCGGTCCCCGTGAGGCTCTCTCTCAGGAAGAGTAGATGGGTTCGTGGCCACAAGACTTGAAATCACAGGGGATTCTAATTATCTAGAAAATTCAATTCTCCAGAATTGCCAGGGAATTGACTTCTTCCCTGGAGTCCTTTTATCATGTAGCATTGAGGACACTCTTACTCTTATCCTTTTTTTTTTTTTTTTTAGATTTTTTATTTATTTCTTTGACAGAGAGAGATAGCGAGAGAGGGAACACAAGCAGGGGGAGTGGGAGAGGGAGAAGCAGGCTTCCAGCTGAGCCAGGAGCCCGATGTGGGGCTTGATCCCAGGACCCTGGGATCATGACCTGAGCTGAAGGCAGACGCTTAACGACTGAGCCACCCAGGCGCCCCACTCTTATCCTTTTTTTTAAAGATTTATTTATTTTATTTGAGAGAGAGAGAGAGAGCAGGGGAAAGGGCAGAGGGAGAGGGAGAAAGAGAATCTCAAGCAGACTCCTGCTGAGCGTGGAGCCTGACGCAGGGCTCCATCCCACGACCCCGAGATCATGACCTGAGCTGAAATCAGGAGTTGGATGCTTAACCGACTGAGCCACTCAGGTGCCCCTTATTCAAATATCACCTCTATAAAGAGACTGGCTCATACCCTTTTGTCCTCCCCTCCATTCCTCCTAGAAAGTGGCGGCAGGACAGTGGAGATCATTCCCATTTTACAGAAAGAGAAACTGAGGTGAAGAAAGGATGTGACTAACTTCTGATCCTGGGCAGCCGCTGTGGCGAGTGCTGGGAGGAGCCTCGCAGGCGCTGGCCCCAGGGAAGCCCCATTTCGCCTGGCCTTGCAAATTAGAACCAGCTCTGCTGCTCCCAAGAGGTCCAGGCCCCTGATAGGAGAGTACACAGATGAGCTCTAGAATCATGATCTTTTTCTGTTCTTACAGTTCACTCAGATCCAAGGCAGCCCATTTTGTGCTGATGCTCTGTGTCCCTCCGTTCCTGGGCCCAGGGAAGACATCTACCCTAAGTCTATTCTTGCTGACTCTGGCATGGAAAGTGCTCTGCCCGGGGAATAAGGATTGTAGCCATCAGCCAGAGGGTGTGGGAGAGACATCGTTGGACGAAGTGGAAGGAACACACGGTCTGGATACCGGGATTTTAATCCCCCCCCCCTCTTTTTTAAACTAGCTGTGTGACCTTAGACAAGTCACTTAACTCCTCTGAGCCTCAGTTTCTACCTCTGTAAAATAACTGCCCCTTAGGGGGCTATCAGTGGTTTTAAATGAAATAACAAATGTAGCCATGATGCATAGACTGTAAAGCACTGTACCTAAATTAGCTATTTTTTGAATAAAGATTTTATTTATTTGAGAGAGTGTGTGCATGAGTTGGGGGAGGAGCAAAGGGAGAGGGAGAGAGAGAATCTAAGCAGACTCCATGCCCAGCCCGGAGCCCTATGTGGGGCTCAATCTCACGACCCTGAGATCATGACCTGACCTGAAATCAAGAGTCGGACACTCAACCGACTGAGCCACACAGGCGCCCCTAGCCTTTGTTGTTTTTGATGTGCCCTAAAGGGGTTGCGGGAAAGGAGGGATCTAGAGTTGGAGAATTTTGCCTTCTCTGATCTCATGTTAGGGGGCGGTCACAGTCCAGAGAGTTTAAGCAGTCTGCCCCGAATTGCAGAGGGCGAGAAAGCAGGATTAGGGTTAGGCAGTGAGGATGGGTGGGAACAAGGCGGGGTGTCTGCTTAAGGCCCAGGGACTGGACCATGCTGGGACAGATGAGGGTCCCAGGAAGAGGGTGCTAGGGGCCGTGGGCAGTGAGGTTGGAGGGAGGCCAGGTGAGCAGCAGCTTCAAGGCTGGGCTGAGTCGTCCGTGCTGTCACCTGGGGGGGGACGTCAGCTTTTTACCAAAACTCATGTAGGGACTTCTAGTGCAAGGACACACGGGTAGTGCAAATCACTCCTGACGGGGGACTTCTGGTTCAGAAACAGGACAAAACACACATCCAACCCAGGTCATCTTCAGACGATCACAGACCAGGGGCTAAAGAGGTGGGGCAGGGGTGGCGAGGAGGGCAGAGCTTTCCAAGGGAAAACCCAGACCCTCATTCTCTGAGGTCAAGAAATGTGGGCTGTAATAGTTTTGCCATCATCAGAACTAGGCCTGAGTCACCTCTGGGCAGAAGTGAGAGAACACAGGGCATGGGGACAGGGGTGCGGACCTATGTGGGCAGCACACCCACACACATCTCTCAAAAGCGAGTTTACCACTAAAAATGACCTGAGGATGCTGGTAACAAGATTTGTCATTCAAGATAGGCCTTGAGTCATTTCTCCCATGAAGGAGGAAAGAAAAAGTCAGCAATAGAGAGCAGGATTCATATCTAGGTGGATCTTGAGTGCCCTATGTCGCCTTCCTTCTACTGAAATATTTCCCCTTTGCTCTCTCTTACTGCTTTACATTCCACCATTAGAAATTTATTCTTTTGGTTATCCAGTTTCCAAGAGTTCTTCATACAAATGCAAAAGTTCCTGGGAGAGGCAGCAGGTAAGCCTGGAATGTGGAGTGGGATCCAGCTCAGGTAACTGGGACCGGAATTAGTTTCACTGGGGGCCTGAGGGGCCAAAAGGGGAGAGTAAAGGAGAGGGTGGGTAGGGACAGAGTTTCAGCCTCACTTTACAGATGAAGAAACAGACTTAGACAAATGAAGAAAGAGATTGGTCTGTGGTGGGAGCAGGCCAAACCTTACTTTCTCACCCCAAATTGTGTGTCTTCAGAGTTGTTCAGAAGCAACTCCATGAGTATTCATTGATGTTATCTTGTGCTTGTTATATCATCAAATACAGAATGTTCGGGAGGCAGATAACTTTAATCCCTAGGCTGTCGGTCTCTGGATCAAGAGGAGCCACATCTGTACGTGATAAAGGGATCACTGCCCCTCATTAGTGATATGGAGAGCCCCACACACCACCTGAGATCCTGAGCGTGAGGCTCTGCCTGGGGGGATCCTGGGGCTGTATTCCTTGGGGAGGGGTGAGGGTACTTTGCTTGCAGGAGGGAGAATGAGCTGCCTGTTTCGTGACCCCAAGAGCCAACTAACCATTAGCGATCATGAATGCTGTTCTCTAAATTATATCTTGCTCCCTGAGTGCTGGGCCCCCGGTAGGATTGCACGTGCAGGCCCCTTGTGCTGGGTGGGGCCGGTGAGCGGTGAGCGCAAGTTTTCATGGCCTGAGACCCTTGGCTCTTGCCCTGAAATAGTCACATTCAAGATGGCGCTGCTCCTTCAGCCTGGACCCTGTGGAGAGGGAACGAGCACCAGACGAATCATGTCCAGGACTTTAACCTTCCCTGTTGCGAGCCACTTCACTCTGGTGGTTGTTTGTTACCATGGCACACCCTAGTGCATGCTGACTGCCCTTCCTAGGGTATGAGCATGGCGTTTGTTCTAGATCCTTCTGGAAAGTAGATGGAGGTACAGACACGGTGGGGCAAACCCAGGCAGCGTGGCATTCCTTGGGTCTCCCCCACCAGCCTCAGTGCCGTCCCTCGGGCTGTGGGACAGGAGTGCGGAACAGCAGAGGGCACCAGAGGCCTGTCTCCGCTCTCCCCATCATGGTGCCATCCCGCCACGTTGGAAGAGCTGGCCCTGCAGCAGGGGTGCTGGGGGCTCAAGCAGGGACAGAGCTCAGGGCCTGTCCCCTGGCCATGTCACTGTGGTTGTGGGCGAGTGTTTGTAGGATGCAGACTGACCCCTCAGAGGGCTTCTGAGAGACCGGGGCTGGGAGCCGGGGCCCCACTGGGGCCTCTGAAGAGCAGGCCTTCCTCTCACTCTTTCCCTCTCGGCCTGGCTCTGTCTTAGGTGTCATGGTCAGACCCATAGTAAGGCTGCGAGGGGAGGCCAGGGGCCAGCACTGAATGTAATACACAGAGCCCGCCCCCTCCAGCCACCCTGGCACAGAGCTGGGGGACCTCGGGCCTTCCCCAAGGGCTGCTGAGGCCTCAAATTCCACCGTTACACACTGGCTGTTCAGCATGCTGCTTGGACCTGAGATGTTGAAATGCAGCCGTGTTTCTCTCTTTGGTGGTAGGGGGCGGGGGGTGGAGGCTGGAGGGGGCAGGGCCAACAGCAGTGTTTCCTAGATTGACAGGACAGGGCAGGTGTGGGGTCCCCGAGAGCCTCATCAGCTCCGAGAGCTTTGTCCTGGGAGTCGGGCAGCTGTGTGATCCCCTGCAGGGCCCTTTCCCTCCCTGGGCCTCAGCTTTTTCTGTCGAAAGGGAGTTGGGGCCGACTGAGCCCCCTCCAGCGTTAAAACCTGTGTTTTTAGGAACATGTTTCACTGCTCAGGACCCCGGAGGCCGTCTGGCCCTGGGGAAGGGGCGGGAGCGAGGAGAAGGGGCCCCCAGGAGTCACTAGCTGGGTGTGCAGTTTTGCCCGGAGTGGCTGGACTGCTTGCACGTGCTCGCTTTCCTTTAGTGTTGGCAAACGCCTTAGTATTTACACTTCCCTGGATCATATAAAGACCAAGGTCAGGTCAAGATGGTCCACATAACCTCAGTTGGCCCAGAGTCAAACAGAAGAGGTAATGGTGCCCGGGTCTCCTGCCCGCCCTCCCTGGCTTCTCTTGGTGCTGTTCCCGGCCTCCGGGTGCTGGTCCTTCCCACTTGGACGGGAGGTCTGACCTGGCTTCTGGATCCCTAGTCAGAAAGTCTTCCAGAACATCTAGCAGATGGACTCCGAGCTGGCACCTCTGCTTGGAGTGCTTTGCTGCCACTTTCCCCACCCTCACCAGTGAGCCAGGCTCCTTGGTGAAAAGGTGGCACCAAGCTTTCTCCAGCAAGAACCCAGGGGCTCTGGAAGGTGTGGTCTCCCCGGAGAAGCAGCGTCTCCCTCAACCCTTTGACCTTTGTTCTGCTCGGAGGTTGGGTCGAGCGGAGGTGGGCCACTTCTGAAACCTTCTTCAACTCCCCCTCTGCCCCTGCCCCCCTGAGCTCTGGAGGGAGGGAGTAAGGGCATCACAGAGCTCACTGTCAGCTATTCTGGTTTGGGACCTGTTATGAGAGTCCCGTCTCTCTCGAGCTTAGGGCCTGGCAGAGGCATGCTTGGTGTTTTTCCTCCTCCTGACTTGTTGGTACTGTCAGGTTCCACCCCGTTATTCTGTCAAGTTCACTGACCTGCACTATCCGGCCCTTTAGTCATTCTCCGAGGCCGGCCAAGGGCGGGATATCGCCAGGGACTGGACGCACAGAGATAAAGCAACAGAAGACAGTCCCTGAAGGGCCCGAGTTTAGTGGGTGTGAGACTTATAAATAAGGTTGTAATTCAGGGCAGTGAGTGCTGTGACAATGGCCCGTACTGGCCCTCATGGGTGCATCTGGTGGGGGGCGCTGGCCGCGGAGGGCCTTGGGTCATTGCTCTAGTTCAGGAGAAGAGGATGAGGAGGCCAATTAAGGTGGGTGGTGGCAGGAGTAGGGGAACAGTTCGGAGACACTGCGTGGGGAGGAGTGATCTGATGGGATGACCATTTGGATGTGGAGATGAGGAGAGGGAGGAGGTGAGGCTGACTCCCAGGGTCCTGGCTTTGGGGGCTGCCTGCTTGCAGCCACTCACCCCTCACCAGAGTCGGGGGCGTGTGCCGTGAGTGTGAATCAGGGGTGAATATGCTGGGTTTTGGGAGGCCCATGGCCACTCCAGAAGAAGGTGTCCAATAAGCAGTTTGTGTAGTTTGGAGAATTAAGCTGAGCGTCCACAACAGTTGGGTAGTATTTGCACCCCTGTGCTGTAGATGGGGTGATTAAAAGGGGGGTAAATAGAGGAAGACAGAGAAAAAGGCCTAGGAGAGAACTCCTGAGAGCCCCTGCATTTCAAGAGTGGGTGGGAGAGGCAGGGAAAGGAGTGGGCAGTGAGGGGGAGAGGCGTGGTGGAGGTCAAGGGCACAGCAGTGAAGAACCAGTGGTTGATATTTCCAAGGGCTGCCCAGACGAGGCGCCCAAGCCTGGGGTTGGACATCAGCAGGAAGGTCACTGGCACCCTCAGCCCCAGGGATGATGGTGGAGTGAGGGGCGAGGTCATGGGCTGTGTGCTGACCCGTGTGGGGCAGGCTGCTCTGTCCTCTCCTGCCTGCACAGCTCTGAGTGTGGGGTACTCAGTGCTCCGAATAACACGTGGTCGGGAAAGTGTGTTGAATGAATGATTGTGGGGCTGAAGAAGACACTTGTTTGTCGCTAAGACTGGTGAGATTTGAGATTTGAGTGCCTCACCTCTGTCACCTCCCTGCCCCCAGAGTGAGTCACAATCAGAAAGGTACTGGAGGGGGGTTTCCAGGCCTTATCCAGATCTGGAAATGATGAGCTAACCCGGGAGAAACGTGGAGGCCTGTTTGGAAAGTCATGAGTGCTCCCTGCCCGAGGGTTGAGAATGCTTTCCTCTGGGGGCTTTCCTATAGCTCCAGTCTTGTCCACACCTCCGGTGGTGAGCTGGGCATTCGGGGAGCCTCTAACTTGCTGGGCTCTGGGGGCAAAGCTCCTCTCCTGGAGAGCCTACCCAGGCCAGCAGGAGCACTCAAGTAGGAGCACTGAAGTAGGAGCCCAGGGCTAGGATTCTGATCTAAGCTCTGCCTTTACCTCATGCGAGGCAGTCGTCTCTCTGGGCCTCAGTTTCTCCATCTGTGAAGCAGGGATTCCAATACTGCATTCACAGGAGTATCCCAAGGATAAGATGGAATAGTGGATACAGAGGTGATATGGAATGTAGAACATGCCATATATATATAAATGCCAGAGTTTTCTTCGATCATTCACTCATTCGTGCTTACATGCCTTAATTCAGCAAGAAGTGACTAAGTGCTCACTAGAGGCTGTGATTCCAAAAGACTGAGTGCTTGGGACAGAGCAAGTGGGCAGACATTGTGAGACGAGCCTGCCTTTGAGCCTAGTGATCCCTGCCCTGCACTACCTATGGGGGAAAGGAAAGGGTGGGCCTGATAGGTTGGTGGGCATCGGTGCCCAGGGTGGGAGGGGGGCCACCAGTCCTGACAACACACTAGCAGCATAGATTCGGTGGTGCTGGGAACTCCCTCTCTCTCCGTTCTGATGGGGAAGTTTATACTGAGCAGGGTCAAGGCTTGTTTTTCTGCTTTGTCCTCTGGACTCTGTTATTTAGTGGCCGTTGGCAGGGCAAAGATGTGCATGGGAGAGAGTCCCAGGGCAGCACATGGCCATCAGCTGGCTCCTGGATATGCAAGATCTGTGTTCAGATCAGGTGAGTGAACTGGGATGAGGTGCTTAACCTTAATGAGACTCAACTTCCCCACCTGCAACATGGGATTCTTAATCCCTGTCCTCTGCGCTTTACCAAGATGAAGTGAAGCTGTAAACTTTAAAATATTGTAAAGACTCTTGCTCCTCCTCCTCCTCTTCCCCAGACACCGATTCATTACCATCAAAATCATCAGACTGCCTTTCTGGGCTCCTTCCTATTCCCCCCTTCTTCTCGTGGACCCATTGGTGCCATGTCTACTCAGTGTGACAGCCCGAGAAGTGTGTCCCCAACTTACCCTTCTGTGGATCGAAGTGACCACTGAATGTCTGGCTTGCCGGTCAGGATCGGCTGATCTCTTGTCATGACTATTCTGTTACAACTTACGGAGGTCATAACCCAGAGGATTCTGGGCATCAGAACCACGGAACATGAGTGTAGGAGGAAGCGTTGGAGAGTGTGTTCTCTGGCTGAAAAGAACAGGTGGACAAGAAATTGTTTGGATGGTGCTCCTCAAGTATGAGTGTCTTTTTTGGCGATCCTGCCAGCCCTCTGCCTTGCCGTGAGTCTGGAGGGCCAAGGTGGGTATGGTTCAAGTGCAGGGCCCCACACCGGTGCACCTCATCCCTCAGCAGGCATCCATGCGGACGTCCGGATTTGCGCAGCCTGGCAGAAGATGACAGAGGTGCAGGGGATCGTTGGGTTTTACAGGCTAAGCTTTGAGGTTTAACTACTTATAAATGACTTGAAGGTCCACTGCGTGCCACCGTTTGTAAATTGGCTGAGGCCGAATGTGAATCGTTGGCACTCAAGGCTCGTGGGAGAGAAAGAGATTCCGTCTGGGGAGGGTCCCGCCCACCGTCCAGCCTCTCATCTCAGTGTGGATTGACTGTTCTTCACCTGTCATCAAACGCTTGAACTCGGGAAGTGATGACAAAGAAAGCCAACTGCTGGGGCTGGAGATGCAGCGAGGGGGAGGTCAGGGGGCTTAAGAAAGTGAGGATTTAAAGCCAGAAAATAGAAACTTCAGGTAACTTAAAATTTTAAGTTATTATTTTATTTTATCATATGGGAAATGGTATGCACCGTCCTAATACTAACACACTGAGGGATCCACAAAGTCCTTGGGCTGTGTTCTTTGGAAATGGTATAGAGTGCTGAACGCACTAGCAGAAACTGGGAACAAGCACTGTACCCCTCAGTAGGAGACTGGCTACATCGATCGTGGAGCCTTCCTGTTATGGGATGTAGTGCAGTTGTTAAAAAAGGAAGAAAGAATGGTTTAATAAATGAAAAAAACAAGGTGTCAGCTTTTTTAAAAAGCCTAGGCATCGATATCCCAGGAGAGACCTTGTTTTTTATTTTCTTTTTTTCTGGAAGGTACACGGGCATCTGCTCATGAGGGCTCTCTTATGGAAACCTCCAATCAGCTCCCCGAGCCTCACTTACCCCATCTGGATGGGGAGCCTTACAATCCCATATCCTGACATGTGAGGGCAGCTCCCGGGGGGGGGGGGGTCACCCTCTGAGAGGACAGTCTTGTGCCAGCCCCAGAGCCTCATGGGAACAGTAGTGGTTTGCTCGAGGTGAGGCTGGGGAGGCAAGGAGACCTCCGGAGTCTGGGAGGTCTTGGCTGCCACTCTGCTCGTAGGATCAGAGGTGAGTCGTCTCTCACTTCCTCAGTGTGGAGACCCCATCGCAGCTGCTGGAACAGACCATGCGTTTGCTCCCCTCCTCCACCCTGAGGGTCTTCGTGCACAGCTGACTCCGGCGACAGAGGGGTTTCCCACGGACCCAGACCTAAGCCTGCCCAAAAGGCAGCCAGGCTTCCTGGCATCCCCTGACATGGCATCTCCTTGCTGGGCCTTCGCCGGGCCTGGGGGTCTCTCTCCTGGGGAGCAAAGGGGAGAGGCCTGCTCCCTGGGAGCTGTGTTCTCACCCACCAGGCTCCCCACACGCCACTGGCTGGTGGACAGCCTTCTGGGAGAAGGCCTAGACACCCAAAATCAATTTGCTAAAAGCCAATTTGCCAAATGATCAATTCGCTGAATGACTAATTTGCCGTAGGACTGAGGATTCGTTTTTTAAATTTCACTTTCCCTGTGGCTTTGCATTGCAGTCTGGCAGCAGAATTCTGCCGGAGTGTCAAATTTCTGATGCTGAGCCTGACTCTAGCACTCAATATTTTATATGGAAAGGCTAGGCTTGCCCAGCCCCCACCCCTGCTCCAACTCTCCTGCTCCGCTTTCTAGGGGGCTGTTCTCTTGGAATGTAGTTTCTGTCTACTCTCTTCACGCAAGCTTATCCCGTGTCTGCTCTTGGACGTGTGCAATGAGAGTGGGTCCCTGTTGCAGTCAGGGCCCCTTCCCCGGAGGGGGCTCCGGACCTCGCAGGGGGTCATTCGAGAAACGGAAGGAAGTGATATTTTTCCAAGCCTGAGTTTGAGATCTAGGATTCATGTCCTTATTATTATTATTTACCATTTTAATTGAAGTTGTAATAGACATGGAAATAGTGAGCATTTCCAAGTGAAAGAACGAACTTTTTTCCTTACTTATTTATGAAATTGTAGAATCTGAATTATAGTTGAGAACCATCTTGTGGCCAGCGCGTACGGCCATAAAATTTGCCAGTTACCCAAAATGAGCCGTTTAAGATCTCGAGTTATGGGGGGAAAGCCAGTTATTCCAGCTCTTGACTTCCGATGTCTGTTACCTGTGTGTGTATCTACGCTCACGCCCGTACCTGTACCTGTAGCCATCAGTAGGCGATTTTAAAAAGCAGACTCATTGGGGCGCCTGGGTGGCTCAGTCGGTTAAGCGTCTGCCTTCAGCTCAGGTCATGATCCCAGGGTCCTGGGATCGAGTCCCGCATCGGGCTCCCCGCTCGGCAGGAAGCCTGCTTCTCCCTCTCCTCCCCACTTGTGCTCTATAGCTCACTATCTCTGTCTCCCTCTGTCAAATAAATAAAAATAAATCTTTAAAAAAAAAAAAAAAGCAGATTCATCCCAAATATTTTCATAGGCTTTGGGATGCATGATACTCTTTACTGCTAGATTGTCCTTCTTAGTGGGCTTCACTTAAATCTGCACCCATTTGCATACTTGTACCTAGCGAATGCTAATTTTTCTTCTTCTTTGCCTTTTCATCAGGCTGCCATAGTATCCTGAACAGAACACTGTGCAGGTGACCTCTGGGCAGGTTAATTAATTTCACTGAGTCTTAATGACTTCATTTGCAAAGCGGGGCTAAAAACACCTAGCTGATGAGGTTTCTTTGAGTATGAAAAGAGATAGTGGGCGGGAGAATGCTGTAATCGTTCTTGGAGTTGTGCAGATGTAGGATGTTAATATGGCATGAATTCTGGATAGGAAGAGCAAGTCCTGATATCTGTAGACCTTTAGAAGACAGATGGCAGGGAAGAAATTGCCACGGTCAAGGTGAAAAGTATAGAACTCTGTCTTTGCTGAAGTTTCTCGTGGGCTCCCCTACGTGCCCAGGCTAGATTCTTTGCCGCCCTGGGAAATCCTGCGGCTGCTCCAGCCTCATTATACCTCATCTTCCCTGAATGCCTCTGAGCTCCAACCACACTGACTCTCTAGATTTCTGGCACATTCCATGCTCCTTCCTGCCTCAGGACCTTTGCACAGGCTGTTTGCACTTCCCTACCTCCCCACTAAAGACCATCTTTAGGTCTTAGCTGAAATATCACTTCTGTGAACTTCCTGTGACCCTCCCACAGGTAAGCTCCTCCTGGAAATTATTCTCTCTTGACACCTGTGCTTATTAATTTTTCACAGCATCAGTTATAATAACAGTTAATGAATTCATTGTGTAATTATTTGTTCAATGTCTGCCCTTTTGACTGGTCTATAAACACTATGAAGTCAAAGATTGCGTCGTGTTCACTGCTGTGGGCCAGAATTTAGCACTGTGCCTGGCACATGGCTGGAGCTGGGTAAAGACTCTCTGAACAGATGAATGAAGGGCAGTGAGGCAGCAGGTAGGGAAGAATGAATGTGCTCCTCGCTTTTTGACTCATTCTGGCACTCCTCAGTAGAGCCTGATTCCCTTTCCGCCCGGGTCTGTCCTCAGTTCAGGTCTTTGCCTCTGCTCTGGGCTGGAGTACATCAATCAGCAAACGTCCTTTGAGGTGAGACGGAGGGCAGCCTGGGTGACACCGAATGTCAGGTGTGTAGGCTCTCCGAGGACAGCAATAGCTCTGGGGAGTGGGGTAGGTAGGGGGACGGCGTGGAGAGGGTGGGATTTACAGCCCAAGCAAACGAAGGTTGCAAGGAGGCCTGGCCAGCTGTCGGCAACCCCAGGAGGACCTCAGCCAGCCCTGTCTGCTGTCGGGGCTGTGGCTGGCTCAGGAACGGGCAGTCTGGGTGAGCAAACCCCCTTGTCCTGGCAGGGCCCCGAGGTTGCCTGGCCCCTCAGGAGGCAGGACTGCTCGAACCTGGGCAAGCTCCTGCCTGTACCTTCTTTCTCCGGCTTGCCCAGCATAAGTGGGTGGGACAGACTGGGGCCCTGGCAGCCCTCTGGGCTGGCCGGGGAGGGGGAGGCCCTAGTCCTCTGGTTTCTCATAGCCCCCCACACCCCCGACCCCTGTCACCCACTTCCTGGTCTGAAGCTACATCTGCACTGACCCCTCCCTGTTTCTCTGACACTGGACATAAAAATATAAGACACAAAACCTATAAAAAGTAAATGGACAAGGTATGGACTTGTGTGTTCCCCCCCCACCCCCCCTTCTTAAAGATGTTTTATGGAACCAGAGAACGTTGGAGTTGAAGAGAAGCTAGTTCAACCTGACTTTTGTCAGAAGAGGAGGCTTGGACACCAGGAGGAGGACCGAGACCCCCTGACCCCCCTGCCACACTTTAGTGGTGTGTGCCTTCCATTCAGAATGCTGGACACTAATATTTGGGTGGGTGTGTCAGCGGACAAAGAGCTGAGAGCTGGGCCCCATGGGAATGGGGTATGAACACAGCACCCAAAGATGGGACAGCCGTGACCCCAAGAACTGAGAGAACACCTCCGATGGTACCCTGGTGCTTGTCCTTGAGCTGCTGCTCACCAGGGAGGCTGTGAAGGGTTTCATGGCAGCCTCGAAGCTGGCCTTCTTGGTTTCTGAAGTCACCCATCATTTGAGGGTCTGTCTTGGAGCCTGGGCTGGAAGTAAGGAGAAGCTCCAGGGTACTTCCTAGACAGAGGGGAAAGATATCAGCATGTCTTGGGCCCCTTTCTGAAGGGCCACCTGTCCCCAGCCTCCCTAGATCAGGCTGACTATCACTCAGAGGAACAAGGATTCCAGCCCCCGAATGCCCAACTTCATCGCTAGATTCTTCTTTAAAAAGCCTTTTGGATGGAAATATGCTGAGTTGTGCTTTCTTAAGAAAAAATACAACATTTCCTCTAGAATTTGGTGAGGGGGCTACTGAGCGTGTCTCAGCACCTTGAGACCCTCTTGTCCTGGAATCCCTGGCCTTGCAGAGCCGATAGGAGAGCACTGACGTAGGTCCCCATCACTAAGAGAGAACCTAGCTGTGTCCCGGGCTCCATCTCCAGCCTCCCCCCACCCCAGGCCTTAGGAAACTGGAGCTTTAGTCCTGCTGAGACCCCCTAAACCCACACAGGAAGGACCCTCTGACCCGGATCCATCCTCCTCTCCCCTCACCCACCATGGCTCCCTTTTCTCTAGAGCATAGGAGTGGGTACCGGGGTCTGTGTTGTGGCCCATCTTTCTCCCTCCTGTTCCACGATCTACTTTCCCTTCCTTCTCTCTTCTCAGCTCATACACACACATGCTAGTGAGTCAATCGCATGGAGAAGCAGTGGGAGTGGAGAGGCCGGAGAAGCTGATGGGGCTGTAGTACCTGAAGGAGGTGGCCCCAGCTGGGCTTTAAAGGATGGACGGGGTTTGGAGAAGCACAGAGGAGGAAGGACAAGCTACAGAAGAGTTCAGGGATGGGTTTGAGGGGCCTGGGTCGAGACCAGGGGGCAGTGGGTGGGGTGGGTGTGTGCATGTCAGGCTAGGAGGGAGGTTGGCTATGAGAATGTTGGGAAACCAGAGCTGAGATGTTTTGTTGGATGGAGGATCCAGTGGTCCTGGCTGCGGTCGTTTTAGCTAAATAAAGCAGTCACTGTGATTTTGAAACCACAGCGGGCTTGTTCCACGGTGATGGCAACTAATTATGGATTGTAATTGTTTAAACACAGGGAGGTGTTTTGACCTGAATAGTAATAACGTGAAGGGCCCCCTTTGGTGTCTTCCCACACTCCTGCCACCTTGTTCCACAGGCTCGGCGAGGACAAAGGTGAAGCGGGGAGCTGCGTCCATGGGGCCCAGGGAATGGGCTTTTCTGGATCTTTGCGAGTCAGACCGCGGCGGCGGGGAGAGCCGAGAGGGACCTGGGTCAAGCCCTGTCCCTAACCTGGGGCTGTGGGCACCCGGCCGGGCTGTCGTGAAGATGTAACAAGTCCCCGGCATGGGGCGTGGGAGCTGGATGGCTGATCGTGGCAGAGCCACGTGACCTCATTGCGCAGATGAGGAAACTGAGCCCCAAGCGGGGGCCTGACTAAAGTCGCACGGCCCCCAGCAGAGACTGGGGGTTTTCAGAGGACCCTCAGCAGCATAGGTCACCCGTGGTGACAATCACTGTGCAGACTCATGTGGACAAGTTGCTTTACCTCTCTGAGCCTCAGCTTTCTCATCTGCGATGTGGGAATAATGAGTACGGATCTGATGGGGTGATCACGAGGATGGCCCCAGATGATACCTGCGAAGCCGCGCCCCTCCTGGCATGCGGATCCATGCCACCATCAAGGATCATGTCCAAATAGAGGCCTTGGGTGCCGCCTGCCACCACTTGGTCCACCCTTGCAGGGGCCTGTCCCTCTGCAGCCGAGTGTCCCAGGGTCGATGGGAGGCTGCTGGTGCACGGATGGGAACTCCTCTGAGCCCTCCGGGGCGGTGGGGGGGTGGGGAGGGGTGGAAGTGGGGGTGGGGCGGGTTTCTTTGCCTTGTGCAGGGCTCCCCTTACAGCTTTCAAACCGCAGGGGCTTCCTCTGTCCGCCTTGTCCCAAAGCTCTGAGAGGATGGGGCTACGGCATAGAGCGGTGTGCCCTCTCCCTGCCCCCGTGTAACCTAGCAGAGGCTCTACTAAATATTTCACAGGATCTGAGTACAGATGGCTCATTTTACAACCCGAGAGGCTCGGGAGGGGATGTGATGTTCCTGCAGAGTGAGGGCTTGAAGTCACTTCTCCTGACCCCACTTCAGTGTGCTCCCTGAGGACTCACTGAATTCTCACCAGAGTTATCCTCCTGGGTTGAGCTCTGGGTCCTCTGGCTAGGATTCTTCCCCAACCCTTTTGCTTATCTGGCTTCTGTGTGTCCTTTAGGCCCCGGCTTAAATGTTACAGCCTTGAGCCCCTACCTTGACCTGGTTGGATCCCTCTGTGTTCTGTTCTCATAACATCGTCTGGGGTAGAGACTGCTCATTCCTTCCTGATATACACGATTACCTTCTTTTATCAAATCCTGATTTAACAGGGAAGCAATGTGTACAGTTAAAAGACTGTCTCTTACAGCCTTCCTGACAGCTAGCAAGTTGCTGAGTAAGGCTTCTGAGAAATTGAGAGAGAGTTGACTATTTTTTCTCTTTGCATTTTGCTCTTTGCACCTTTCCTTCATTTTGCCTGGAACACAGGTGTGATGGCTGGAGCTCTAGTAGCTGTCTTAGACCTTTCTGTTAAGGATATCAAGGATGGGGGCACCTGGGTGGCTCAGTCGTTTGAGCGTCTGCCTTCGGCTCAGGTCATGATCCCAGGGTCCTAGGATCGAGTCCTGCATCGGGCTCCCTGCTCAGTGGGGAGCCTGCTTCTCCCTCTGCCTCTGCCCTCCCCCCACCCCCTGCTCGTGCTCTGTCTCTCCCATAAATAAAAAAATCTTAAAAAAAAAAATGGATGTCAAGGATGCTTTTATGTTTGAACAGGAGCATAGCAAGGGTCTGGGCCCCTGAAGGTTTGTGGGAGACATTGCTCCAGGCCGGGCTGCCCACATCTGGACTTGTTTTATGTAAGAGATAGAACCCTCACTTGTTTTCATTACTATAGTTGGATTTCTATTCCTGGCAGCCAAACTCAATCCCAATTGATAGAACATTCTTTGTGGCTCTTATCATACTTGATGCTAGTTATATGCAGACCATTTTAATGCCTCCCTCGTGAAACAGTATGAGGGCAGGGATCCCTTCTGTCTTGTTTACTCCTGTATTTTCAGTGATTGGTACAGTGACGGTATTAGTAAATTTTTTGGAATGAATGAATACATCCCAGTGAGCACCTGGTGTCTAGCAGGGGTCCTACAGGACATTTAGGGAAAGGGTGGCTCTGACAATGGCCTTCGTAATAACTATGAGAAGCAACTTTAGCTGCCCAGGCTTCTAGGAACTACTTTTCCTTTCTCTATAAATTGGCTCTCCAATACCATCATTTAAAAATATAATTTAATTTTTTTTCCAGTCTGAAAGTCTCTTAGAGAATATTCTCCTCTATCTCACTGCCTATAACAGCTACTAAAAAATACACAAGGAACAAAATCAAACACACAAGCAAACCGATTTTTTCTTTTCAGTCTTGGTTTCATTCAGCTGGTTTTCTCACATACTTAGGCTCATATAAAAATTTGTGTCTATTCCTCCCTCCAATATCATAATAGAATTTTCCCATTTATTAAAGGCTGCACTGAATTACAATTTTTCAGTGGATATGTGGCAACCTGTTTTCCATTGAGGGGAATTACTTAGCCTGCCCCCTCTTCTGGCACTCTTAGCTGGAATAATGCTGAGATGAGCACCTTTGTGCCCAAAGCTTTTCCTATGCTAAGGGTTATTTCCTTAGAGGAGCTTCTCAGAAATGGGGTTATTTGATCACAGGAGATAAACGTATCACAATGTCATTTTGCAAAACAGGAGTCAATGCAAAATTAAAGGGAAAGAAAGACTCGGTCCTTTTACTTTTCTCTGGGCTCAGTTTCTCTAGCTGTAAACTGAGCAGGTCAGATTAGAGGGGCTCCAGGTTTCCTTACAGATGGGAAGTTTGGTTGACGGCTGGGAGTGGAGCCTCTGACGTTCTCCAGGGCATGAGGTCATGAGGTGAGTGAGGGGCACGGAGACCTGGATATGTCAGCCGGTACCTTGGTCCCCGGCCCCCCCAACCTCCTCTGGAGATGAGCCTGCCTGTAGGTGAGTCACTGGAGCCTCCAGACCCCCTTTCTGTGTCTCCCTCACCTGAACACTAATTCCTCAACTCCTAACCGTCCCGGAGAGGAAGGAGAGCTTCAGATCCCCACCGAGTCTGAGGGCCAGCCTGGGGTCTCCTGTGGGGCTGAGGATTCACCTTTGAAGGCAGATGGAGGAAGAGGGCAATGCTTCACCTGAAGGAACACTTTTGGACCAGAACATCAGACCCTGTTGCCGGCCCCTGAGGGACCCGAGCACAGGACAGAGCATAAGTCACTCATGGGAACGACCAGAAGTGCAGCTGGTACTCTTTTAATGAGGATCCCTAACCGCTCCAGATGGTATTATTGTATATATCCGTTCTGTGCCCCACCAGCCTATGAGCTCTTTGAGGGCAGGGATTCTCTGATTTGTCTCTGCATTTGGGTCACAGTGGATGCTCCATACTATTTTAAGTGAACAAGAGAATGGAAATGCCCAAATGTAGTAGGAGGAATTCTGGGCAAGATGGGAAGGGAAGCCAGAGCTGGGATAAGAATGAGTGGGAGGAAACAGGAAACTGGGGGGAAAGTCCTGGGCTGTTTTTCTCCAGCAAGGCAACATGAACCGAACCAGACCCCAATCCCTGCAGCCCGGTCCTCCTTGCATGTGCAGGTTGCACGGTCCTGGTGGAGAGCTACGGGTAGAGGGGAAGCAGGTGCAGAAGGAGGAAGCTGGGGCCCTTAGGACCCATTTGTTCATCACAAAGTGTTAGTTCTTTACCTCACTCATTCTTTCACCTAATATTTTCAACATCTGCTGTGTGTTATGTTTTATGTTAGGTCTGCTGCTCAAGGATGGCCCCTGGAAAGCCTGGTACCCGGTACGTTGGTACCTAGAAAGGCAGTGGGCGATGGCAGGCAGGGTGGGTGACGGGATGTGTGGGCCACCCTGGTGGGAGCGGTGATCCACAACAGGGGTGGCTACGCCTCGTGGAAGGGGCCTCCCCAGCTGCTATTGGGCCCTGTGAGCTGCAGTGAGGCCCTTCTGCGAAGGCGGAAGCCTTTGCCTCAGGGCCACCAAGGGGGAGCAGGGGAAGTAGAGCGGGGGAAAGCGGGCATTCCATGCGTAACAACTGGGTAGAGCTTTGAGTGGGGTTGGAGGTCACGCATGGGGAATGGGAGCCTGGGAGATATTGCTTACACATAGAAAAGTGGCAGATAAGCTCAAACAGTAAATTACAACTGGATACGTATGCTAGGGTCATGGGTCATGTCAATGTCAAAATACTACTTGTGGAAGATAAAATGCAAATGAGAAAATATCTGTGAAGATTATATATATATAACATAATATATATAAAATTATATATATGTGTGTATATATATATATATATATATATATATATATATATATATAGAAAGAACTGTTGATTGCATTAATGGCAAGGCAGAGTGATTTGTTAGATGGTTTTACTAAGTTAATCTTACCAAGTTAGTTGTATTATTATTATTATTATTATTATTATAACAATAATCAAATTGAGAAGCAGGACAATACTACAGCTTATAGGGATGGGAGGTATTTCCTTGAGGTGCCTTATCACACAGTAGAAGGGCACCCAATAAAAATAGGATGGGATGAATGCCCTCCAGGTCTCCTGTGCCTGGGGTCAGGGCAGCTGTGAGCCCTTCAAGGAAGCTCTGATGCTGTAGGTGGTCCAACTATCCTCCGATTTCTCTCGGGGATCAGCTGGGGGTGGTTTATTTTCCTTCATGAGCAACAGTTAGCTACCACCCCTCCACAGTTAGCAAAGTAGAAGCTGTAGCTGTTTTGACACTTCTTCTGACTGGGTTGCTCGTGTAACCGGTGGCTCCTGGCTGCATTAGGGCTGGTAGCACATCAGAATTGTCTTCTGTTGTGACAGGAACCTGGAAAAATGTGCTTCCATCTTCTCTGTGGTCTTTTAAAGTTTGTTTGTTTTTTTGACATATCTTTGCTGGGGTTGGGACATAGCCTGATGGATGTTTGTTGAATGACTAATTATTGACTGATAGGCTCATGGCCTCCATTGAAGTAGACTGAGCAAGCAAACCACTGAGTGGAATGTGGAGTCTAGGCTACACAGTGTACTCATCTGCTGATCACCGAGCCACCTTGCTGGCTATTATTACGGAAGCACTAAAAAGAAGCTCTAAATTTGGAAGACATGGAAATACCAGGAAGGAAGGAGTCAAGTTAGATCTAAGGGTGGGGAAGAAGAAGGGGTGAGATATCCAGTCCAGAAAATAGTTGATTTTTTTTTTGTTGAAGATTTTATTTATTCATTTTTGAGAGAGAGACAGAGAGAGCACAAGCAGGGGTAGGGGCAGAGGGAGAGGGAGAAGCAGACTCCCTGCTGAGCTGGAAGCCTGACATGGGGTTCGATCCCAGGACCCCGAGATCATGACCTGAGTTGAAGGCAGACGCTTAACCATCTGAGCCACCCAGGTGCCCCAAAACAGGTGATTTCTTAAGAGGTGTCTTGGTCAACAACTGGTGCAAGAAACAGAACTGTAAACTTAGCTCTTGATAATAATAATAATGAATTTGTTGGAAGGCTATGAGGGTCTCATGGAATCAAAGGGCAGGGGTGACAACCAGTGTCCACGAGAGGGTCAAGGTGACATTACTGGAAAGTTATCAGAGACCTGGACAGCTGCTTGGCTGTGCTTTGTGTCCCTCCTTCTCTGGGGCCTTGTGATTTTTTTTTTTTTTTAATCTCAGCCTCTCTCAGGAGGTCTGTTTCAGTCTTTTCTGTGAAGCCTGGCCTTCTCCATGTCCAAAAACGTTCACCTCCATGGGGACATGAGCTCTCAGATCTGTCTAAACCTAAATTCCCAGAAGAAGGAATCTGATTGGCCAATGGGCAGCCAATGGGGTGCCTCCCCTCAGTCAGGTGTCCGTCTCGGTTCCAACAGGGTGCATTCCGCTGCATAAACATGGCGTCAGGGACCGCTCGTCCGGGGGGAAGGGGGCGCAGACGGGGCGGGCACGTGGGCTAACATGTCTCCTTTGGGGGAAGACGGGGATGACTTGGCGTTGCATAAAAGCATTCAACCACGTGTAGACAATGCCCACCATGTACTTTTAAAAATGAACGGCTTCTGAAGCTTAGAGTCCAGGTCATGAGGGCTTACGTAATTGCTGATTTCTGAGGAGATTCCCCCTCATTTTCTAAGCCTTTGGAGAGAGCAGTTAGTAGAAAATGTTAATGACCAATTTCAGCAAATGACCATTTTGGTGCTCCCAGGCCACCAGGGCTGGCCAGAACTAATTTTTAGAATGCCCCCTCGATGATTCTGGCAACTTGTTTAATGTTGACCTAGAGACATGCGATGGGCCCAGATCCAGACGTACAGCTAAGCCTCGGTGCTTTACTGTGTGCAAGGGAAAGCCGGCCCCAGGACCCGGTGCGGATTCCCCGCCTCCGAAGGCTCCGTGCCTTGTCTGGTCTCTCTGCGGGGCTGCTGGCCGGGGCTGGGCAGGCGGTGCACGGCCGGGGAGGTGGCCGCGCTCGTGACCCTCACCGGAGCTCCTCGGCAGCCTCCGTTCCACACCCGCTTCACGGCTGTGCTTCTGCGCCTCGGGGCTCCCCCTCTGGAGTGAGGAACATACCGCCTTCCTTACATCACCCACGTGGCTTGGGCAGGCCTGGCCGCTGCTTTCTGTCCCTTGTTCCCTCTGCCCCTCCGGGATGGCTCTCAGGACGATCGCGACATCCCAGCTTGCCCCAGACATGAATGGAGGTCACTGTCCCTCTCCGGGACTCCATTTGAAAGCCTTTCACTGTGGCATGTTCGATGTTGGCTCCCGTGAAAGGGACTTGAGCCCATTTGGCAGGGAGACTGCTTTTCTGAGGAGCGGGCTGTTCTCTGTTCTGAACTCTCGCCCAGTGGCTGAACCGCCTCACAGCAAGGACCAGCCCCAGATGGAGGCTGCTTTTCTAGGTCTTCATCATTACAACAGGGCGGCTACGTGAGCTTGCCCACAAAGGCCCTCCCGCTCTAAGCTTCTGGTCCTGATGGGCGCAACGGCTCCCACCTATGTTAGGCCCTCCCCTGTCGGGTGCTTGGGTGATGGGTGGATTCACGGCTCGGTCCCCCAGACTCAACGAACCCTAGTCCCTGGGGGCCTTCCCCCCCACCCCCCCCGCAGACCCCGGCAGGGGGTTTGGCTTACAGCCTGGGGCTGCCTCACCAGCATTATTCCCGGGCCCCACCCCAGGGGGCGGCCTCCCTCTGTAACCTTTTCCAGTTGCTCCGGCTTCCCTGGAGTGTTGACTTAGCCAGGGAGCAGGCTCCCTCTCTAACCTCGGCGTGTTTGCTCAGCGGAGGAGTGGGCATGAGGTCCGCTTGACTCCATGAGCACATAAGTTCCTCTGTCTTTCCAGGAGCGTCCCACGGAGGGGGTGCGGCCGGGGGAAGGGGGGTGCCTAGGAGGGAGCTGCCGGTTATCGCAGGCTGTTCTAATGCGGCTCAAACAATATTGAGAATAACCCCGGCTCAATAGCACCAGTTTTAGGCTGCAGAGTCAATATTGGCTGAGCAAACATGGCAAATAAGGAGTTGCTATTTGCGTAGCTATGAGGACTTGCGTGCTCCGGCTGTCTCGACAGGGCCCTTGGAAATGAGGGGAAGGCGGTGGCGTCTGGAGGTGGAGGGATGCGCGCGAGGGCTGGGCCAGTGTTTCTCACCTCAGCACTATCAACCGTGGGGGCCCGATAATCTTTTGTTGTGGCCAGCTGGCCTGCGCGTGGCCGAGCGTCGGGTGGCATCCCTGGCCTCCACCCACGACATGCCAGTCACACCCCGTCACCAGGCATGACGAACAAAGACGTCTGTCCACATTGCCGGATATTCCGCGGGGTGCATCTCCCTCGGCCGCCATGCGGGCCAGGCCGGGGAGCAGGAGGGTGTGAAGCGCCGAGGGGCCCGAGGGGCCTCCTCATGCCTCCTGACCCTCTTGCTCTCCAGATGGCTTGGCCAGTCTTGGGGGTGCCAAGAAAAGCCAGCCTCTTAAAGAAATCAGTGCAACGTCAAAGTGCCTCTTTAATCCCAGAGCCTTTTCGGCTGCTGGCCCCCGGGGCGGGGGGAGTGTCTGTGGCCACTCTCTCACCCTGGCCTTGTCTTGGAACCCACTCCTGTTCTCCATCCTGAGACACAGCGGTTGTGAGATGCTCAGATGATGTTCATCTGTCTTTCTCTTGGAGAATTTCTGGCATGTTTCACTCTGGCTGGTGACCTTCTCAGTCACACATGCTTATTTATAACAATCTGTCCCTGGCTCTCCATCCTCCTCTTTGTCACCCAGGGTTGTCCTGTGCTCTCTCAAATCCTGCAGTCAGCCAAGCCTGGGCCCCGTGGGAGGGCATGTGCCAGGGAGGACAGCAGGGCGTGCCGGCCACAGAAGCCTCTCTGGGGACAGGTGGCACCGCCTCAGGCTTGGCAGGGTCACATCCAGGCTCACGTTGGGTGCTTTGTGGCTGGTGAAAGAGTGCTGGAGAGAAAGTGTTTATAGCCTGGGGCAGGCCCACCTTGTGGCAGGGGCCTTCCGTGTCCTAACTCTGTCTGTGCTGCTGGGCCCAACGCTGGGACCTGGCGATGGCCAGAGAGCCCACCCTGAACAGCTCTGGCCGCATCCTGATGCCTCGAGCCTTCCTCTTCAGTCTGGGCTCTTCGGTCTGGGCTCTCGAGATGCCCTGGCGGGGGTGGATGAGCAATTAAAATGATGACGCCAAGAACAAGTGGGCTTTAAGTGCATTTCCCTGCCTGCATGTTGATCCCTTTTGTTGTAATGGGACCAGAAGCGGAGCCCGTCCCTGAGCAGCTGTGATGACGTGGGGTCCTGACCATCATAGCCATTGGCTTTGGCCCCAGGAGGTAGCGTCTTAGGAGGAGGGAAGGCTCCTGTGGGCTCAGATGTTGAGAAGGACGGAAATGTGTTTATTGTCCGGAAGGAGGGGCACGGGCAGGCGGAGGTGGGCGGCTTGGGTGTGTTTAAGCAGCTGCAGAAAGGCAGCAAGGTTTTGTTTTGGTTTTTCTTTTTCTAGAGTTAACACACACTTCTCCATGCCCCACACCATTTGGCCTCTCCCCCACCCCCTTTCTCCTTCCTCGCGCCTCTGTCCCTTAGGTAGGTTGAAAGAAGGTATTTGAGAAACCTGCCACATATACTCCTTTCCAAAGGAGTCCCATAGAGCAATGGAAGTCTTCCAAAACTCTTCAGACCTGCCGCCTGATTTCTTGAATGACCTGGCTGGGGGCTGCTTTGAATGATCTGACCCAAGGCTCAAAGGCCCAGAGGTCGGACACACTCCTTACGAAGCCGCCCTGTTTGTGGAGCCACGTGGGGAAATGGGATCTGTAGTTGGAGAACCTGGGAGGGGTGTGTTGGGGCATGGCTCAGCCCAGTCAGAGCCTTCAGCGAGCCTCTCCTGATACAGCCTTCTCCCGGCTGCCCCTGCCCGGCGCCCCGCAGGTGTATTGCTCTTCCTGGGGAGAGGCGGGACGGTGAGCATCCTGTGGGGCTGTGGCTGGTGATGGAGAAGCCTCGGGGGCAGCCATGGGGTTGGGCAGCGCAGCTCGGGGTCCTGCACACTGGCTCCAGCCAGAGACTCTCACTCTTCTCCCTCTTGCCTCTTGAGAGTCTGTGTCAGACTTCATTTGAAGAGAGGCTTTTGCTGTTTGGAAAAGACAAGTGGCAGTTGTAGTGGAAAAGGATTTGACTCTCAAGCCAGGGGCAATGGAGTTCTAGTCCAAGTTCCCCCAACGACTGGCCACATTCCCTTCCGGTGACCTAACATTCCTGAGCTCTAGTTGTCCCGGCCGCAACAGAATAGTAGCATTGAGCCCATAGGGCTGTTGTGGGGGTTAAGTGAGACAGATTGGGTGTGTGGCAGCGGCTCTGTGCCCGGTGTCAGAGACCCTCCAGAAATGGCTGTCTTCAATGCCCTTCACCTCTCCCCTGCCTGGTCTTGGCCAGCTCACAGCCCAGCCTAAGAGCAGCCTCCCGCCCCCTCTCCCCAGGTAGTGTCTGATGACCCCACCTCTCGAGCTCCCAATCACATCGTCCCTCTCTGAGGGAGGAGAGTAATTGAAAGAACATCGGTGGCAATGGAATCAAAAGACCTGGCTTTGAACTCTGCCGTAAGACATCAGGCCAGTGACTTAACCTCACTGAGCTTTGGTTTCCTCATCTGTATAATGGGCCCAGCGATACTTTCTTCGGAGGTGCTAGGAAGGCAGTGTGTGGGAAATGTTGGCACAGTGACGAGGCCCCCTTTGGAATTTGTTTAAAATGCAGAGTTCTGGGGTGCCTGGCTGGCTCAGGAGCTACAGCATGTGACTCTCCATCTCAGGGGTGCAGAGTTCGAGCCCCATGTTGGGCATGGAGCCTACTTAAAAAAAATGCACAGATTTCTTGGCACTACTGCCCAGAGCTTCCGATACAGCTGGTCTGGGGCGGAGCCTAAGAATCTGCATTTTAGATAAGTGGGCAGGTGATTGTGAGGTGGACAGTGTGTGTGTGATCCTAGTGTCCCGGGGCCTCACCAGACGGCGTATACAGGGCAGGCCACCACTTTGCACGCTCACATTCTTCCCTCCAGCTGTGCAGGCAGGACTGTGGGCACAGTTTTCTTGGGTACTTTTGAGAGCCCCCCCAGAGTGCCACATCACGTTGCAGTCACCACGTAGTGCCTGTTGAGATCTTTCAGTCCTGCCCTGTCTTTGTTCGAGTGGTCCTCCCCATCTGTGATGAGGGCAGTGTTTCCAGCCACATCTAGAAGTGCTCATGGTGCAGTGTCAGATGGGAGCCGGGTCCAGGGCAGAGTATGGGGCTGCAGCTCTGGGCAACTTGGTGTCACACTTGCCACCAGGCCCCTAAACTGTACAAAGTGCTACAAAGGGCCCTATGCTAAAAGCTCCTCGAGGCCCCTGGCCAACATCCTGATTCTTACTAGAGCCGAAATAGTCCCAGGCCTGGGCAGGGGACAGATGCCAGCCCCTGTGTGCAAGATGCCAGGGTCCTGTTGCGGCAGGCACGGTTCTTCCCTCTTTCCAGGCCCGTGGCGTCTGGCACAGGGCTGGGCGCAGAGTACAAGCCCTGTAAGTGCTGGTGGACCGGTGGGTAGCTCTGAGGAGGTTCTGGAAGCTGGTCTGGAGGCTGGTCTTAGCTCTTTCCTCAGCTCCATCCTTAGCACAGGTGGCGCTGCCCGGGGACGCCTGAGGCTCAGCCAGCTGGGACACCTCCTCATGGCCACCACCCCTATGAGTTCACACCTCCAAATTCATCCAGGGCCTTGGCACCTGCTCACAGTCTTCCTCCTCCCAAAGGCCTGCCACCGTCCCAGGGGACGTCGGTGTCCTCGTGAATGATACATCCCTCAGCCACACCTCATTGTGCTTCTTACACCTTTTCAGATCCGATGACCATCACTGCTTCAGTCATAACCTTGCTTCTACCCCAAATGTTAGGGATTCGCAGAGTTGGCCGATCATCGGTGCCATTTGGGGAGCTTTAAAACAGAGATTTCCCAGGTCCACAGGAACTGGGTCTGAGTTTCTGTTGATTGGCCAGGGTCGGGACCACTGGAACTTGTCATCCTTGGTTGTGGTTCTCTTTGGAATTCAACCCGACAGCAGCCTCCCCTCTGGCCACAACCTGTCACCTCCCGGCCCCTCCCACGCTGTACCTGGGTGTCCTCATCAAGTCCCTGAGGCTTTCAACCCTTCTCTTTTCCTCCTGCCCACCAGCTTCCTCCTGCCTCAGTCTAGATAGCAGGAGCCACACTTCGACACTTGGGGCCATACCCTCGGCCCTCGGTCCTGCTTGCCTCCCACTACCCTGGTCTGATGAAATCTGAGGTCTGCCTTCTTCACTCCTGCCGCCGGGTTGTCCCCGCTAACCCCCCGGCATCACCGCCACCTGCAGGAAACCCATACTCCCGGGAGCTCGTTGGGATGCCTGGTCCTCCTCTTGTGAGCTGGCAGCCTGTCTCCCATCGCCCCTGCCCCCCAGCACCCATCACCTTGGGCACCTACTACATGCTCTGTGCTCTGGCTCCCCAGACCCAGGACGCCGGGACCCGCCCCCACACGCTCACCCTCCTTTCTGTATTGCTCCTCCTTCCTTCCAGGTCCATCTCTTCCCTTTTGTTACCCGTAATCATCTGAACAGTTCGCTGAGCGGCACACAGGTAGGTCTCACGGACAGGATTACTCACAGAGAACCGGCCATACAATAAAATGGCCTATCGAGGGTGGGGGGTGGCAGAGAAGAGAGCAGAGACACCGGAGGCCTGGTATGGGAGGAGAAGGGGCCGGGCCAGGCGCTTGCCAGGAGTTCTGCACAACGACTTCATGGGACAGGTGTCAATCTCCCCATTTTGCCTTTGAGAGGTAAGGTGGCTTGCCTAAGGTTGCAGAGCTGCTGTGTATTCCAAGTACAAAGGGTGTGAATTCAGGGAATTAGCGCCTTTGCAGCTGCAGGAAGGGTGGAGAGTGAGTGAAGGTCAGGAAGTCATTGCTGAAGGTCAGCCTGCACGTTCCAAAATGGATGGTTCTCTGAAACTCCCCTGGAACCGTGCGGAACCTCCAGGAAGCCGGCGGCTGTGAGCAGGTGAGGGCAGGTGCCGGCTGGAGGTGGCGACAAACTTCCCGTCTGCCCGAGGGCCTGCCTCCAACTTCATTCTGAAGAAGAATGGTCTCTTGCTCCTTAGCCTTCCAGAGATCACGTGTGTGTCTCATGGGCAGAATCTAGCCTGGGACCCTGTGCAGAAGGGGAACCTGGGAACCCTCAGTTCCTGGAGGAGTCTGCAGAAGGGGCTGGGGGATGCCGAGGTGGGGGGATGCCAGGCTGGGGGGATGGCCACTGTGGGCCAAAGCTGGGGTCTGAGCCCACACCTGCATCTCCCTCTGCTCCGTTTCCCAAACCATGCTGACTCCTGTCCTGCTTCCTTATAAGGGACTTTTGTCCTTGCTGCCCCCGGTCACTCTCTAGAATTGACAGAAATCCCGCCAAGCATCCGTGGGCACGGAGGGCTGTGGGGATGGACTATAGACTACACGTGTTGGCACTTTCCTTCTGAAATAATACTTCTTGCTTGAGAAGTAAACGCAAACGCTCGAGGTGTCAGTTTCCATCCTGTGGTCTTGAAGAATTTTTAGGGGCGGAATGCTTTGTTCAACTATGACACGGAACTGTGCGGTACGTGGTGGCACCATCACCCTGCTGGGAACCACGCCGGCCGTGTCTCTTCTGTCTCTGCTGGGCAGGGATGGGTCACGAGAGGCTCCGGAGAGCATCAGGCAGAAGGAGGGAGACGAGCTTCTTATCAGCCTGGAGAATCTTTGCAAGTGTCCGAGGACTGTGGGAATGAAGTGCTAAACAAAGGACCTCTACCTCTTTCCTTCCACTCTTTCAGGTGGCTTTCTGGGTCAATGACCAGACTCCCTAGAAGGCAGTGGGGCTTGGGGGTTTACTATCTGGGAATGGAGCTAAAGAGAAAGTTACATCCCTTCCATGACAATTTGCCACGAGCCTCATCATCTTTTCCCTGAGTAGCTTTGGCCTGGAGGTCGGGGGACACTTTGTGGACCAGGAGCACTGTCCTGGTCTGGGTGGCACTTCTTCAGGGATTCTGAGAGTCCACAGTTTTGTTCTGTCTTCCTTTCCTAGTTCCTGCAGACCCCAGGCCAGTATTTGTGTGTGTGTGTGTGTGTGTGTGTGTGTGTGTTTATTCATTTAAGTGAGAGAGACGACACTGGATCCTAAATTTTTCTCAGTAAATTGCAAATATTATCAGATGTAGTAACATTCTGGGCCAAGACAAATGCAATTTTGGATTATTAAATCCACATGACAAATGAGTGCCTATTAATTTTTATTTATCTTGACTGAATTAACAGGAACTAGCAATGGAAAAGAAAAATAATTGTCTTTCTGCTTCTTTGTAAGAGCACAGCGGATTTGGAGAAAGCCCTAACAACCAGCAGCATACAATCACAGAATGCTGGAATGGGAGAAACCTTTATTTGCTCCAAGTTAACAGACACATATGGAGTATCTCCTAGGTCTTGGGGATTCAAAAGCACATTGTTCCAGTCTTCAAGGGCTCAGAGTCTGGTAGGGGCACCGATGAGTCCCCAGTCCACTGCAACAATGATAACAATGTTGAGGAACAAAGGTTGTATGAGGTTGGAGTAGGCTCTCGTTAGAGTAGGCTCTCCTTTGGAGTGGGGAGAGAGTTAGGGAAGGCTTGCTGGAGGAAGTTATACCTGAGTCGGGTTTTGCTATATGAATAGGAGTTTGGCAAAAAAAAAAGTTGGGGAAAGGCATTCTTTTTTTTTTTTTAAGATTTTATTTATTTATTTGTCAGAGAGAGCACAAGCAGGGGGAGCAGCAGGCAGAGGGAGAAGCAGGCTCCCCACTGAGCTAGGAACACGATGCAGGACTCGATCCCATGACCCTGGGATCATGACCTGAGCCGAAGGCAGACGCTTAACCAACTGAGCCACCCAGGCATCCCGGGGAAAGGCATTCTTGTCAGAAAGAAGAACAAGGACTTATTAAACCAGAAACCAGCAGTCTGAGGGAATAAAGTGGAGGGAGATGAGGCCAGAAAGGTGGTAGGGGGCCAACTCTAAAAGCTGGGCTGACAACGGGTCTGGACTCCTCCTCAAGGAAGGGGGTGGGCATCTGAGGGCCTGAAGCAGGGGAATGACCACTTTGGTAGTGCTGTGGGGGTTGGAAGTCTGAAAGCAGGAGACCCTCGCCAGAGACTGCCGTGGATGGAGGATAGACGCCAGACGGGGACAACGCCAAAGGAGAAGAGCTAATGGATCATATTGGTTTCTTTTCGTTGCTGTAACACATTGCTACAGATTTAGTGGATTAACACAACACAAATTCATTTTCTTGCAGTTCTGGAGGCCAGAAGTCGCAGATCAGCTTCCCTGTGCTAAAGTCAAGGTGTTGGCAGGGCTGGTTCCTTCTGGAGGCTCCAGGGAGAAACTGTGCCCAGGCTGCCTTTTCTAGATTCTAGAGGCTGCCTCTGGTCCTTGGCTCATGGCCCCTTCCTTCATCTTTATTTTTTTTATTAGTTTTTACAAGATTTTATTTATTCATTTTGGGGGGTGGGGTGGGGAGGAGCAGAGGGAGAGGGACAAGCAGACTCTATGCTGAGTGTAGAGCCTGAAGTGGGGCTTGATCTCATGGCCCTGAGATCATGACCAGAGCCGAAATCAAGAGGGGGTGGTGGGGAGGAAGGAGTGTTGAGATAACCCTTCTGGGCAACAAGGGGAAGGTGGGACTACCAACTGACCTAGAGAAAGAAGGAAGAGCAGATTTGGGGAGTAGTGTGGGGGGGGGGAGTGCAAACAGTGAACACGTCGAATTTGAGATGTCCAGTGGGCCACCATTTCTGGAACTCAGGGGAGAGGTCTGGGTGAGAAAGAAATCTGAGCCACTTATGTATAGTTGGCAATTAAAATTGGGGATATGGATAAAATAACTTGGGGAGAGTACACAAAAATATTCTTGGGGCACCTGGGTGGCTCAGTCAGTTAAGCGGTCGACTCTTGATTTTGGCTCAGGTCATGATCTCAGGGTTGTGAGATCGAGCCCCATGTCGGGCTCTGTGCTCAGTGCGGAGTCTGCTTGTCCCGTTCCCTAACTCTCCCTACTGCTCATGCTCTCTCTCTCAAATAAATTTTAAAAAAATCTTGAATTGTATGGTACATCCGAATCACCTTGGGATAAACAAGTAGTATTTTAGTATGTCCAAATATGGTGTACCTCTGGGCATCATAAATACCTGGGAATTTTATCTACCAACCCTACACTGGGAGCTGGTTAAAAGGCACATCCGTGGGCTCCATTCCTGGAGATTCTGGTTCGTCAGTCTGGGGCGAAGGCTGGGAATCTGGGTCTCATGTAGTCAGACCTGCGGCACACATTGAAGGAGAGTGGGGTAGGGACAGGGCTCAGCAGCCGACTCCAGGGGTCTCAGCACTTAAGGGTGAGAGCAGAAATAAGTCAGCAAAGGTGCCCAAGGAGGAACAGAGAGCGCCAAGGGAAGAAGACCGGCCTGGATGGTCTCACCAGGCACTGAGAGGAGGCAGGTGGGGGCCAGCCCGGGCGCAGTGGGAAGCTGTAAAAAACACACAGGGAGGAAGCCACTGATCGGCAAGGTGGGGCCAATGGTGGCTCTAGCAAATTCGTGGACTTCCTAGTGCACGGCCTCTGGGTTTACCTGAGTTGTCCTGCAATGGGAGACTTCCCTAAACCCAGTAACAGCGCCACTGGTCTCTGCTTCTCTGCCTGTGGGCTTTCCCCAGTTCACCTTGGCTGAAGGCAGGTACAACCTGGAAATACCCTTGGGCTAACCCTCACCAGTGGGGGATGCAAGTTGGGGGGATCAGTGCCCCAGCCCACCAGCCTCAGGGAAGCTCTGTGTACTCAGTTCCTCCGAGGAACTGACAGGTGGATCTTAGTTGCCCACAGTGGTGACCTGCTGAGTAGCTGCACTGAGACATCTTTTCTCCCTTCCCTGTCTTCCTGCCCACCAGCCCCGCCCCATCCTCACTTCCTGGGATTGCCTCCCAGTTATACTGTGTGTACCCATGTCCTCATTCTCACCCTGCTTCTAGGGCGACCCAAACCAACACTTTGGAGATGGCTGTTTCGATGGAATCATGGGGATGAGCTGGGGGCAATGCGGGAGCGTCAGAGGAGGGGATGTTATCCTGGGTGAAGCCCGAGGCCCCCCTGGTGCAGTGTCTATTCTAGCTTAGATTAGGACCCTGGGTTTCCTGAGTCCCTTCTGCAGAACCTCTTTCCGGGGTCCTTGAATCCTGGCGGGCCATCTCCTGGGGACTCTGTGCTCCCTGGGCAAACAAATGTGCTCCTGGTTGCCTTGTGGCTACCCTCTTCCCTGCCCCCATGGGTCGTGCCCTCACACTTCAGAACAGGCCTTCAGGGCCTTGGCGAAGGAAGGAGCAAGTTTTACTGAGTACTGCCCTGTGTCCGGCTCTGCCATCATGTAATTTTGATGTCCCCTCCATTATTTCCATCTTCCAGATGAGAAAACTAGGTTCAGGGGAGTTACATAACCCGCAGCGATCCCCAACTCAGGACATGGTGGAGCCGGCCCTTGGATGTGGGTCTGCTGCCTGTCTGGGCTCACTCAGACACATGACAGGTAGTCGGAATGGTGCCCACGCCCAGCCATGCCTTTCCTTTCCCTGGCCAGGCCCGTGATCCAATTTTCTTTAGCTAATTCTTCAAGGGGCTTGGCTCCCTGACCTCTCATCTCTTGGGTGACATTCTTGGTCCGTGTTCCTAGGGCACGTGGCACCCCAGGCTGGTACCTTTCTGAATGAAGTCCGAGCCTTGGGTCGGTTACCTCTGTTGGCCCGAACCCTACCCCTCTGTCTTCCGCCCCAGGATCATGTTTGCTTCTGAAGCAGCCACTGCTCTGTGTGGGCTCACATGAAACTCTGGGGTCACCTGAAAGCCCTGGGTCCTTTTCTCACTGACGGGGCCAGGTCGAGATGCTCCTGATACAGTTAATCATTTTGAACCCCAGTGCAGACCTTGACATTTGTTAGGACTGTGCTTTTCAAGATTTGGTCTAAGGGTACAAGAAGAAGAAATGCAGTAGGTATTGATTTCCTTATATGGCCATTTATTGGCAGTTAACCGATTCATGTTCGTGTCTCAGATTTCCGAGTAGATTGCTAGCTCCTTGAGGGCAGGGGATATGCTTTTTCTCCCATAGGACCTGGCGCAAAGGTCTGCAAACAGTAGGTGCTCCGCCAGTCTCCCTCCGGCCTGCCTGAGGATCTGAGGCTCCATGCGCAGTCCCCCCCTCCTGCTTCTCTCAGTCCCAGTTCTGCCTGTTGTTGACACCAGCCCGTCACAGCGCCACCAGCAGCTGATTCAGGTGCACAGAACGCCCCCCATTTGAACCACTCCTGTAGACTGGCTTCCTGGTAGGGTGGGGTAGGGGAAAGAGGCCTGGCCCTGGAGCCAAGAGATCTGGGTCTGAATCCCAAGCCCAGCGCATGATCACTTGCCGCTTCTTCATCTGTATCACGGGACAATACACAAAGGTAGTGTGTGTTGAACCTGTACTAGAAACTGTGTCCTATTTACCCCAGTGAATTAGGGATAATTAACATCCCCATTTTTCAGGTGGAAAACACCAGGGATTCAGAATAGTTAAGTAATTTGCTCAGGACCAAGAGATCAGGGTTGGGGAGTGCACTGGAAACCACACAGCCTGTCCCGGCCTCAGCCATTAGGCAGGATAAATCTATTACTTCCCAGATGATCCCAAGAGTGAAGGAAAGCTCAGAGGTACGGTGCCCCTCACCACTCCTGGCTCATGCCTTTGTTGGTAAGCGCTCAATAAGTGATAAGTGCCAGCCCTGCCCCCGCCCCCCCCCACTTCTTCCCCTTTATTTCCCCTGCTTTAGGGCAGGGCTGTGACCAGGGCACAGAAGCAGAAAGTTGGCCGTCACTCCAGTGAAAGGAAGAACTTTCTGACCGTTGGGACCCTGGGTAGAAAGGTCTGCTCTTGGCAGAAGACAGAGCCTAGCTGATCAGTGGCTGGGTTGAAGTCTCGTCTCGGTTCGAGGAAGTGAGAGAGCACCATGGGAGGCTTGGCTGAGAGCTCCTGGACCTTGGTGAAAGGATTCACTCATTCACAGGGCTGTTCTTGACCTCTCTTTCTCTCTCCCTTGGCTCCCACACACAATCTATCACCAAATTGTGTTGACTCCACCCTCCATCACTTTTACCTCCTCCGTAATCCGGCACCAGCCCATTGTACAGATGAGAACACGGAGGCTCTGATGAGACAAAGGGCTTACTCAAACCACATAGCACCAGCCAGAGTCTGGTGCACAGTAGGCACTTGGCACATGTGTGTCAAAGGGCTGACCGACTGGCCGAATCGATGAGTGAGTGAGTGAATAACAGAATTCAAGCCCAAGCATGTCTGGCTCTCAGGGACCACGCCTTCTGAATTCTGCCTTCATAATGATGACAATTCTAAGTGGGGGGATGAATAACAGCACCCCCTGAGCCTGATGTGCTAGTGTCTTTGAGCAAAGCGCCTGCTTCCCTCAGCCCGTCCCTCTAAACCGGGAGCCCGAAGGCCAAGTGCTTCCCACTTCTGGAATCTTCCCTAACGGCTCCTGGGGCAGCTCCACACCGACTCCCCAGCTGCTCTTTTGAAGATGCTGTTTGCTTTTCCTGCCTCAAGTTTTATCATTTTCTCCAGGAAAATATTTGTCTTCCCATTACTTGAGTTATGCCTCTCGGGTCCAGTGGGGAGGCCTTGGAGAAGGATTCGTCCTGTTTTTTTGTTTGCTGTACGGGGAGAACAAATAGCCTTGTTTGACTTACCTGCGTTTTCCCAGTAGGTGGACCCCTCGGAGCAAACACGGGGGAGATCTACCTTCTGCCCCTTGGACCTGATGTTGACTGAGGAGCGTTTAATTGGAAAGGGCTTCCTTCCAGCCAGGCCGGGGTGGGCCAGGCCAGCCTCTCTGCTTGCTTCACCTCACAACAGGTGCTCCTCTCCTCAGACGAGGTGCCCGAGCTGGGCCTGGCACCTCCTGGAGTCCAGGGAACATTCTGTCTTCCTCAAATAGCCGCCCGGCCCTGTCATGCTTAAATGAATTTATCTAAGAGGGAGACTTCAAAATGAAAGGTTTCTGGAGATGACGGGGTGGGGTGAGGTGAGGGGCTGTGACCCCGGGAAGAAACTTGAATTTGTTGTCTGCAAGGGGCCCGGGGGTTTTGGAGCCTGACAGAGCTGGGTAATCTCCTGCTGTTTGCATTACTACTACTTCACTCTGCAAACAAGCAGCGAACGCTTCCTAGCGGCCAGCACTGTTTTGGGTGTTAGGGACGCATCAGTGAACAAAAGAGGTCATAGTCTCTGCCCTTTGGAACTTACATTTCAGTGGAAGACACACAAACATAATACACAGAAAAACTGTAGCAGGTTAGAAAGGGGATGGAAGAACCCGAGCAGGATTAGGGTGATAGAGATGGTCTTTTGGGTGGGGGTGCAGTATGGATGGGTGATCAGGGTAGGCTCATGAAGAAGGCTTTGAGTAGACTTCAAGGAAGGGAGGTGCTTCATTCCAGGCATGTCTGATTCCAGAGCCCAACTCAAGCCTATACTCCCTCTTTCCCAGCTGAATAAGAGCAGAGAGCTGAGTACGTAATAGTGCTCAGTAAGTGTTCGATCCTCTCCAACCCTCTTCCTTTTAGGGTGTCTTGGGCATTCATCCACTCAGGATGTGGGGGGGCAAACACGAGAGTGGGGCTCCTGGCAGGACAGCATTTTCAGCGCAGGGCGTGGGCATCAAGGGGTGACCCTGGGGAACAGCTAGTTCCCAAGATAGCCATGACTGATCTTGAGAATAGAGTCAACTCTGGTTGAGGAGTGCAGTTAGACTGGGAGGGATGAGTCTAGCCAGAGAAGCTAAGCTCACAGAGTGAGGTCCACTGTACTTCCTAAGTTTGCCCGGAGGGCAAATGAATGAAACAAAGATTTCCTGAGGGCCTACTAGGAGGGGCCTCAAGGTGCTCCCCGTCCATGTCATTCTTACAACAGCCCTCTGAAGTAGGCAATATAATCTCCATTTTATAATTTTTTTTTATTTTTAAAGATTTTTATTTATTTATTTGGCAGAGAGATAGAGAGAGAGCACAAGTAGGCAGAGTGGCAGGCAGAGGGAGAGGGAGAAGCAGGCTCTCCGCTGAGCAGGGAGCCGGACGTGGGGCTCGATCCCAGGACCCGGGGATCATGACCTGAGCCGAAGGCAGCCGCTTAACCGACTGAGCCACCCAGGCGCCCCTATAATCTCCATTTTACAGCTAGGGACACAGGTTCAAAGGTTGAAAAGCTTACCTGTCGCTGACCAGCTGGGATACAGATCTGGATCTGTCTGTCCACGACTAATTTTTCCATCACAGTCTTTATCAACCTGCCTATCTGCACAATCTCCACCACCACCACTGTCACCATCACTATCTACATTACCAACAGCATCAACACCAGCAGCACCACTGACGTCGCCGTCAACACCACCAGTGTCCCTGTCAACTGCGTCCCCAACAGCCTTCATGACCCCGTGATCATAGGCAGTAGGGTAACAGTCTGACAGGTAACTAGGCTTTGGGCGACTCAGATTATCTGTCAGCTTCAGCTTCCTTATCTACAAAGTGGAGATTAACATATCTATCTCAGAAGGTAGGTGAGGTGCTGAAACCAGTCTTCTGTTTCCTCCACTCCTCTGAAACTAGTCTTGTCCAGATCATTGATGACCTCCATAACTGTCATCTTGATACTCGTCCCCCCGCCCCGCCCCCCGGAGAGCATCTGAGGTATCTGACCACGTCCTCTGCCTTTCTCCCCCTTGGCTTTTGTGACACTCACCTTCTGGTTCTCCTTCTCACAGATCCCTCCTCCTTTGCTGGCTCTGTCTTTTAGTGGACCTCTAGACATTAGAACATTCCAGAGCTTGGAGGTAGCCCCCTCCTTTCTTCATCCACACAACCACCGTGCCTCCCTTGGAGCATTGCAATAACCCTGACAGCACCAGGGGATGGTCAGAGAAGTGGACCTTAGGGCAGGCTGTGTGGCCCCCGGGGGAAGGAGGTTCCCTTTCCAGGTCCATCTGGGACTCAAAGCAATCTTTTCAAGCAGGAGATACAGGGCCAATCCTGAGCAGAAGTTTTTGCAGGCAGTTTGAGTGGTCTCTGTCTCTTGAATCTGTCTCCCTTTACCATTACTGTTGCTTATGGGTCTGCATTGTCTCAGGTGATCAGAGCCCCTGGACTCCTTCCACCCCCAAACATGTGCACACCCAGATGTCAGTGACAGAGAACCTCCTAGAGAGTGACCCCCACCACCTGGGTGGGGGGGTCGATTTAGCAAAGAACAAAGCAGAGAGCTAAAGAGAGATTTCCAGTTGGTGGCTGGGGATATTCACAGGATGCTTTCCTGGAAACCAAAATAGCACCCCTTTGGGGGCTACTGTTTCTGCCCCCACATTGAGCCCATCCTGAAACAGATGGTCCCCCGTTGGGCTGTTCTTGCACACACGAGCAGAGGTATTCTTTTAGGTCCTCTTGGCCTCAGGAGCATTTTGAATCAGATGCCAGGAGAAGCAGATTGCCTACCCCTTATTCTGGGGGTTGTGGGCGGACGGCTTTGAGAGGAGATCTCTTCCAAGAATGTGTTTTCTCTTACATCTTCAGGATGCGATGCACTTCACTCTCTGCTCTTTTGAGGCTGGCATGGGTGTGAGATGGCTTCCGGGGTAATGCCGGCACTGCCTCGGCCCCTCCCCCACCCCGCTAGGAGAAGTAGGGGTGGGGGAGTCCCACTTGGCATCACCCGGCATGCCCTTCGCACAGGGCTACCCCACTGGTGGGATACTGTCTGCTCCTCACTGCTAGATTAACATTCCTCAAACGGCTCTGTGTGACCGGGCCATTCCCCCGGCTCCAGAACCATCCCAAGTCTCTCATTTCCCCTAGAACAAAGTCCCAGGCTTTAGTCTCCCCTTCACGGCCCTGCGATTGAGGCTTCGTTGGCTTTTCCAACTGTGACCTCTTTCCTTCTCTACCAAATTCTTCCCTCCAGACAGACAGGCATCATGGCGGCCTCCTCACCACTCTCTTGGCTAGAATGCCCTCTCCCACTCCTTTGTTGCCCATCTAAACTTCTTGTCCTTCCAGACAGGCTTCAGCCAAAACTTGCAAAGGCCTCCCTCTTCACTTGGAGGTCTTCCTGATCCTTCTGCTCATGCCCCCCAGCCCCACTGGACCTGTTCATTCTCCCGTGACTGACCCCCACTAAGGAGCGTTTGTTTACAAAGGACCACTTGCTAAAGTGTTGTCTGGGAGTGGGAGAACCACAAGGGATAACACAGTCTCCGGGGTTAGTTACAGTGGAGCTGTTACCACCCCCAGTCCTGAAGAAACAAGGCGAAGAAACTGTCAGGAAACCCGCAAGGAGAGAGTCCAAAGAGAAGATCCAGGTGCTGGGACCTTCTGGGGGGAGGCAATCAGCTTGGTGAGAGCTCCCAGGAGGGAGTCCGGAGAACACACCCAGACCTCAGCCTCCTCTTTCTGATCTCCTGGTTGGCTGAGGCCCTGTGGAAGCCAGAGGGCACAGGATCCCTTGACCCAGTCCCTGCAGGTTCCCCCCAGGGCGGGCAGCAGAGTGAGGGAGAGTAGAGGAAGGGGAGGGAGATGATACCTCATACCCCAGATTTCCAGTGGGTAAACGGTGAGCACTTCTAAAGTCACGAGTATAAAGTTTCTTAGGATCAAGGTGCTCAACTTCATTTCACAGATCGGAAGACGGAAGCCCGGAGCGGCTTCATGCTGGTCTGAGGCCACCCAGTAAGGCCGCCTCAGACGTGAGAGCAGGGTACGTGCGAACCCCACATTAGTAAACGGGTTCTTCGGAGCAGACTACCTCATACGTTATCACACAAGAAGGATGGGTTTAAGGCGAACTGGCCATGCTGGCATGCTTGTCCCCTAATGGGGGTCGGTTTGCAAGGGGGAGTCGACAATCCTCCGGGGAAGAGATTCATCCTGAAGGGAGAGGCCACTACCGACGCGTTCACCCGAGTGTAAGTGAACCGAAGTTCGGAGCACAGCGTGGTGAGAGTTTGTCAAGCCTGGTCCTCACCTGGCTCCCTGGACACCTGCTGGAGGCCCACAGAGAGCAGCGCGTGTGCGCGTGCGTGCGCATGTGTGTGGGCGCACGCGCGCCATTGGAGTGCGTTCTGTAGAAGAATCTGAAAGACCCGCTTTAGTAAACTGTGCAAGATGTCGGACTCCACTCGGCACCGCGTCACAGACCGTGACACAAAAAACCAGAGAGGAGTCCTCCCTCGCCCCACCTGAGACCTCACCTCGTCTCCACTCTCTTTTACTCCATTTCCCTCTGCTCTTCCGTGAGAAGTTAAAGCAGTTGCACAGTGGTTTACGATTTTGGGACCTTCACGTTTCTCACGGTCACTCACAGCAAGCCTGGGACAGAGCCAGGGCAGGGATTAAGATATCCAAATGTCAGATAAGGGAATGAATTCAGGGAAGTCCCCAAATGGTCCAGGGTCCCACAGGGAGAAGGTGATGGAACCAAAGGGCTTGGCCCTGAAGATCACGCCCTTTTGGCTGCAGCATATTCGCACCTCCCCCCACCTGCCCAGACACCACCTTCCTCTGAATCTTCGCTTCTTTCTCTCCCCTTCTTTCCGAGCACCCCTTCCTCATCTCCGGCTTCCCTTCTTCCTCTCCTGAGTCCCCATCCTCTCTTCTCTCTCTCTTTTTTCCCTTCTTTTCTTCTAAAAAGCCAAAGCTTCTCTCCCATCTGAGAGGCCCAGAGCATGGTTTCAGGAACCTTCTTGCCTGCTTCTTGATATGCAGAGTGTCTGCAGACAGATGTGCTGGGAGAGCCTCTGCCTCCCTGCGGGAGAACCTAACTGGGTGACTCTCTGCTTCTTGTACTAACCCAACGGCTGTGTGCAGACAGTACATACAAATCACAAGCATAAGTCATCAAGCGATCTGTCCTTGAACCAGTTAGATCCTGACATCCGCTTACTAATTATCTGCTGACTGAGGAAATGGAAACATTGACAAGTAGCTTGACCCAACAAGATTGGGTTCCTTATCCCAACCCCCCTTCCTGAGCATGTTTATAGAACACCACATCTGCCAACATCTCTGAGCCTCTCCTGGGCACTGGCAAAAAATATGGACAAATATTTATATTCCATAAACTCAAGATGGTTTTCATACTGTTTTCATGTTTAACTGATTTCAAATGAACGACAATGGCCCTTAATGTGGTTACAAGAATTTGCCATTAATTTTCACTTAAAATTGGGTCCAGCCGGTCTATAGGCCTACACTGTATTCCAGTTCTTAATGATTTACCTTCCAGAAACATGGGCTGCTTCCCACTGGCTAATTGGCACAATAGCTTAGCAGGGGCCTCCATCTCCTATTACATGTGAACAAAAATTAAGTTCAGAATATCACTCCTATTTTGGAACTCTGTGCATTGTGTTTGAGGCAGGCAGCTGGGAAACTGGGTGAGGGCCACAGGCATGAGGCTGGCCCAGCAGGCCGGCCTTTCCAAAGAAGCCAGCCCTAGCTCCCAGCAGGAGCCAGGGCGGGCCTGCCAGGACCCACAGGAGTGCGATTCAAGGCCCTGTGGCCTTTGTAAAAACATTCTCGTGTCTCTACCCGGCTTTGGAACGTGCCAGGGCAGCGTCCTGGGTTCTTTGTGAGGTTTCAAATCTTTCCTCCCTTGGTCTCCAATGCCGATGGCGGGATGGAGGGGGACTGTGACAGAAAGAGAAGAGCTGAGCCAGAAGAATAGGATTCTCCCCTTTGGGGGACGTCATTTAAACTTGATGGGATTCGGTTTCTGTCTAATCAGTGAGGCCATGTGATTTTTTTCAACATTTTTGTAGGGGATCATATGAAATGGGACGGAATGTTGGGAAAACAGGCTTACCCTGGAGATAGGGTCCCCCTATGAAAAAAGAAGGGTTAGACCACATGGCAAGGGTGGGGGCGGTAAGTAGGCTTCATGTGCATATTCACTCTAAGAGAAAGAGTGCACTTCTGGAGTGCATTGTGGAGCATGAGGCTGCTACCTCTGAGCTCAGGGAAGAAGTTCCCTGATTGATTGTGAGTGATTATCGATGATTATGATTAATTGTCGTTGTCTGCCCTGGTCACTGGGAAGGGAATGGCAGCGCCTGTGTCATGCATTGATCGTTTCTGGATTGGATGACCTTCAAAGGCCCTTTGGATTCTATGTTTCGATAAAGAATAATTGAGAAGCGAACCACCCTAACTTCTTGCTCTGACGGTTGAGCCCTAGAGAGCCAGAGCAGCAGGCCTAAGGCGGTACTCTTCTCAAACTGGAACGTGCCCACTTGAACCTTGTTGAAAATGCAGATTCCGAGTCAGGAGGCCTGGGGTAGAGCCCATATTCTGCATTTCTAACAATCTTCCAGGTGATGCCAGTGCTGTCGGTCTATGAAGCGCGCTTTGAACGGCAAGGATCTAAGGCAGCACTCTGGACCCAGGCAATGCTCCCGTGCTCCAGGATTCATTTCAATGCAACCACCATTTGTCAAGCACCTTCTGTGTATATGCTTTTTTTTCTAAGGATTTTTCCCGGGTCATTTAATTTATTCCTCCAGACAACCTTTTGATCTTGGGTAGATTATTTCCAACCCCTGCCACCCACTTTTAAAAAATTTTTTACAGGTGCAGTGGGGTTTTGGTGCATAGCCCATGGTCTGTGTATGGCAGAGCTGAGACTCACACCCAAGGCTCTCCCCGCACCAGGCTGGGCCCTTTGAGCACCTAATTTGTGAGCCTAATGGGAGAGCTAGTGTTGCGAGCCCCCTCAACTCAAATGGGGCAGCCCGTGCAGCTGCGCCCGGGGATTAGACTGATGCCAAATGTGCCCCTCGGATCATGTCAGAAGGCCAAGTTCTGCCTCAGTGACCCCTGGCTCCACTGTTTCAGATGGTCATTAGGCAGACAGGCAATATCCTGTGATCCCAGGTTCGTGAGAAAGAGTGTTTGACCTTATGAGTATTTTGGAGCTGGACAGACCCAGGTTGGAGTCTGGCCACATTATGTGACCTTGAGCGAGTTACTTCACTTCCTTGAGTGAAGGCCCCCTCACTTGTAAAAAGAGGATGATAAACATTCTTGCCTTTCAAAGTTGTTGGGAGGATAAAAATTAATAATGTAGTAAAATCCACGGTCTGGTGCCTAAAAGAGATGGAGCACTCAATTCCCCCCTTTGGCCCTTCGGAACAACCGTAATGATATTGTTTTTGCTATTCACCACACGGATACAACCATTTTATTATTATTATTTTTTTTTTTTTTAAGATTTTATTTATTTATTTGACAGAGAGAGAGTTAGCGAGAGCAGGAACACAAGCAGGGGGAGTGGGAGAGGGAGAAGCAGGCTTCCCGCCAAGCAGGGAGCCTGATGTGGGGCTCGATCCCAGGACCCTGGGATCATGACCTGAGCCGAAGGTAGACGCTTAACGGCTGAGCCACCCGGGCGCCCCGGATACAACCATTTTAGAGTCTCCTTCAATGCAACGGCATCATCTGTAAAAACAGGTTCAAAGTGGCTATTTAGTGTAGTGTCTTCCCCATATACAATAAAAGAAGAAACTCTATTAATTACTAACTATCATTCTTTCCTGATATAACAAAAAAAACTATATAAATAATCTTCAAAACTTATACTCTAAAGTAAAACATGTCAGCACCAAGCCATACTCAATCAACACAGACAAATCTGGAAATTAGAAGCAAACTTCCAGCATCACCATTGTGATTTGACGTGAGTGAAGTCATCGATAAGTTTTGCAACTTTTGCTGCCTTGTTTCTGCAGTGAGTGGTGTTAATTCTGTTAAATGTTGTTGTCACAGAGTGTTCCTTAAATAGCTTTTAATTGGTTTTAATTTGGAGAAAGACTGTTCTGCTTAAGATACCAGGGCAGAAATTGTCAAAAATAAAATTAACAGATAACAGTCTGCAGAAAAACATTGTAGACATGCTGTCCCAGTCCATGCAAATATATGGACACTTTGAATTTTGTCACTTGTTGATGATTTTCACAAAGCAGTAGTTTAACTGGTGATGCTTCTAATGTGTCACTGGGACCTTCTGTGTGTTCTTCACAGTGGACTTTCCATCCACATGAATTCATTAGGATGGCAGAAATAAAGTGCAAACAAGTCAGCAGTTGCACTTAACCCTGAAATTTTGGGTCTATTTAGGTAATTATAATGTTATCAATGATCTGTGAAAAAAGGATAAACAATATAAAATCCTTTTCTAAAAAAACTGCCAAAGATCCAATTACTGTCATCTGACACTCAGAAAATAAACAGGGGCGAGCACATGACGCCACAATCTTTTTGTTATCAGGGCATCTTGGAAAATTGCAGCCAAAGCAGTCTTCCTTCTTTCCTTCCTTCCTTCCTTCCTTCCTTCCTTCCTTCCTTCCTTCCTTCCTTCCTTCCTTCCTCCCTTCCTCCCTTCCTCCCTTCCTCCCTCCCTCCCTTCCTCCCTTCCTCCCTTCCTCCCTCCTTTCCTTCCTTTCCTGAGAAATATAGTCAGAATTTTTCCACCCATCTTTTAAAGTATTAGCATAGTTCTAGATGCATGATTCCATTCAAGAATTTTATATCCCTCTCAGCTAAGGGAGCCGCTCTGACAGCCCCATCTTTGTAAAGAAACCAGCCAAGGTGCCCACATTCTCTCAGCTCTAAAGGCAGCAGAAGTCAATATACTTTACTAGGAGTTGCCGAGTACTGTCAAATAGCCCCAGTCTCATTGCACATGGCCTCCGAGGCACGCCATACTTTGTTCAAATGGCGTCTGGCATAAAATATGTATTAGAAACATTTTTCCCCCCAAACTAAAGTAGGTCTTAATTATGCAGGGGGAAACTGACAAGTACAGTGATCACTGCAATATATCTACACTACGTACTAGGTAATATGTCCTTGCATTTGCTTAGCCAATAATATATGAAGAGGCAGGATTTGAACGTTCCTGTCTAATACACAGAAATATGACTCCATAGGTCACCAGATACAGGCTAGATACAGTTGAATATGAGTGAAGTTTACCCACTTGATTGTCATGAAAGCCAGAGTGGAAGTCTATTCAAGAGCAGCTTTGTTTATTGACCAGTGGTGTCGTGTGTGTTTAAAAGACAGTTGTGTGGTCACCAGCTAGCTCATGAGACTCTCTCTCTCTCTCTCTTTTTTTTAAAGATTTTATTTATTCATTTGAGAGAGAGAGAGAGAGAGAGAGCATGAGCAGGAAAGAGGGCCAGAGGGAGAGGGAGAAGTAGGCTCCCTGTTCAGGGACGCAGGACTCGATCCCCAGACCTTGAGATCAGGACCAGAGCTGAAGGCAGATGCTTACCGGACCGAGCCACCCAGGTGCCCCTAGCTCGTGAGAGTCTTAAAAACCAGTTGCCTGTGTGAGAGCCGCAGCTGGTTGCATAGGAATGATCAGTGCACAAGGGCCCTGAAACGATGCATCATCCCAGTTGGACATGGGTCTCTTGGTTTCCCAGGTGCACAGTCCCAGCTCCTGACGATGGAGGCACCCACAGTCTGGCCCCAACTTCAGCTCCAGCTACCCCGACCCAGAGCCCCTCTTCAGCCTGCTGGTCTCTGTTCTGAGATTTTTGGTGCTTCTGTCTTGCTTCTCTGCCCTGGAGTTCTCCTACTTTGCTGAGTTTCTTCTCTTCTCTGCCTGCATCAGTCCCACTCATCCTGGAAGACCCTGCAGAGACCGTGGATCTGCGGGGCCCTGGTGAGAAGCCGAGGGTGGTGCATAGGAATGGATGCGGGAAGGGACTGTTTAAAGGAGTGGCTGGGCTTGGCCTGGAGAGGCGTCTCTAGAAGCACAAGAGAACAGTGAGGGAACCGTGGCAGCCAGTGCGGGTGGCTGGCAGAGACGGAACCAGAGGAACACGGAGCCCGGCTCTCTCCTCCCGCTGTCCATCTCCTGCCACTCCACTTTGGCCAATTCCAACTTGCAGATGGAGGAAAGATGTGCTTCATGCAGTCCTCAGTGGTGCAAGCTGGGTGGAGGGGCTGCAGCCTGGACAGGGTGGGCAGCCCTCCGCCTTCACCTGGGAGTCCTCATGGGGAGTGAAGCCCAGAGAGGTCTCTCTCTTCTCTGAGCCCCGGGAGCACCCCTGGCCTTGAGAAGCTGCAGTGCTTCTTAGTGTTGTGCTGTAAGGACATGGTTCTTTCTCTGGTTTTCTCAGGGTATCATGACCCCCAACTTAGTGTGGAAGCTCCCTGAAGCAGGTGCCCTACTCTCTTTGTATTTCCCATATGGAAACAACCAAATATCCTGGGGTTTCTTGGCTGTGTCTGTTTGGAACAGTGTGTCCCTTTGCTCTCCTCCCACCCACTCTGCCCCAGGCCAGGACATCTGGATCTGGACCTGGAGTGTTGGTAGATTTTTTGGGGGGGGATGAATACTAACATAAGGGTGAAGATTCTGAGGGTCCTGGGGCTGGCTTGGGGAGTTTTCAGCGGATGCAAGAGGAGACATGAGCATAGGATTTAGCAGAGAACCTGATGTCACACTCAGGAGGAGGAGCTGGGGTAGAAGGCAGGGAGAGTCACCAAAACCAAGGGACCAGAGACAGGGATTGACATGGGATGTGAGTGGGGAGTGCAGGGTCATTGGGACCTGAGCCAGCGAGTCACCGTCAGGGAGACATTGGGACGGGCAGCGAGGGGGCTTAGACCAGAGCTATAGCGTAGACTTGTGCTGTCGAATAGAGCAGCCGCTAGCCATGGGCAGCTATTTAAATTAACTAAAATTGAACAAAATTAAAAATTCTGTTCCTTGTTCACACCGGCTGCCTTTCCAGTGACCTACCGTGTTGACCAGCATAAGTTAGAACATTTCCATCATCACAGAAGGTTCAATTTTACAGCCTGGTCCAGTACATCCTAGAGATTTTAGGGTCCCAACAGCCCTAACAAAAGCACCTGTTTGGGGGCACCTGGGTGGCTCAGTCAAGCAACTGCCCTCAGCTCAGTCATGACCCTGGAGTCCCCGGATCAAGCCCCACATTGGGCTCCTGGCTCAGCGGGGAGTCTGCTTCTCCCTCTCCCTCTCCCTCTGCCCTCCCCCTGCTCCTTCCTATCTCTCTGTCACTCTCTCTCAAAATAAATAAATAAATAAAATCTTAAAAAAATTTTTTAAAAAAAAGCAACCATTTGTTTGACTGGCTCCGTTCTTATCTGTCCCAATATCAAACAGACCTAGCTCTGGCTCTTCACTTTGCCAGGGATAATTGTGTGATGAGTCCCCAAAGCTCAGTTTTCTCATCCGAAAAACGAAGATAGTAAGAGAGGACTAACTCCATTGAGGACTGAAAGTTGTCTTGAGTGGTCGTGGATGCACAGGAGCTGCTTAATAAATATCAGTTCCCAGCCTCCCTTGCAACAACAGTGATGATAAGTATCGTTTACTAAGGGCTTGCACTGCCCTGAACAGTTTATAGTGATTGCCTCACAGAATTCTCACAGTAACTGTAGGAAGACAGCATTATTGTTCCCATTTTGCAGATGAGGAAATGAAGCCCCGGAGAGATTGAAACGCATGCTGATGTGAGGCAGTGGTGGAGTCCTCTTTCTGTATACTTGATTACAAGCTGTCACACTTGGTGCTCTGCTGTTTCCTATGTCTTGTCTAAACGCCCAGAGTGGCTGCCCGGCGTGGACCCGGGCTGATGCTTGGTTGCTAACTGGCACATCAATTGTGATCAACTTTAGTAGGTACATTGAAAATTTCTCCATCCCTGATCATTGCCTTTAACATTTGCTCCTCAATGGGATCTTGAACGCGAATGCAGGAGTGTTCAACCTGTGTTTAATTAAGTGCATAGCTGGCAGATGACTTTGGATCCGGGAGATTTTAGGAGCACCGTGATCCTGGGCGGAGAGGGAAGAGATTGATTCTTTTCGGGTGGGGGGACCCAGACAGAGAGTAATGGGATTATGCCCGGGTTTCTACACAGTAAGCAACCTTAAGCTGGAATCTGGTGTGTCCTTGGGCAAGTCATTTATACGCTGGGAATTCCAGTTTGCTCACCAGCAAGAGACAAAGTTCTGCCTCTGCTGTGGGTGAGATTGAAGAGATCCGAAGACCCAGTGCCTGGGACAGGACGCCCTCAGCAAACATACTCTCAACCCCCACCCCAGGAAGCTTCCGGGTCACTCTGATCTCTTTGTTTAGTGAGGGGAAAGGGGCCTTTATCTTCTGGACCACACATTTTAAAAGAATCTACAGTTGTGTCTTGGGAGTTCTACAAATTATGTAAATTTCTACCTTGATTGGGAAATCTCTCGTTTCCTCATGCATATATTCATAGAAATGAGAACTGCAGAAGAACCGACTCTAAAGCCCGATCCTGCCTCCCAGCCTCCCCAGAGCTGGGCCCTGGGCTCCCTGCCTCCCTGCCTGGCAGGTGACTGTAGGGTCTGCTTGCCAGCTAACGATAAGAGCGAGGCCTGGGGGTTCTGGCGCTGGCACCGAGAAGGTTCCAAGAAGAAAGAAAACCATGTGAGACCTTGTGTGTACTTGCAGTGAGGCAGGTGAGGAAGACTGGGCAGCCTCCAGGGCCTGACGTTATGACGTGGTGTCACCCTGAAGAGAGACCTGGGGTTCACGGGTCTCCCCTCCTCCTCCTCTTGTCTCTCCCCAGGTCATTTCCTCTGGTGAATCCCAGCCTGAGCTGGTTTATCCCTGGGTTGTTATTTGGGGTCTGTGGGGAATTCTGAGCACCCCGAGGTGGAAGTCACCAAGTTACCTGGAAAGACCGTGAGTAAGTCTTAGACTTAGTGACAATATCTCCAGCAAGGTTGGGGTGCAGTGGTTTGGTGTGACCTGGACTGACTTTGGACTCGGACTTCTCTGGGCTCCATTCCTGGCCCTGCCGGTTATGAGCCATGGATCCCGGTCCCGGCAGCTCCCTCTCCCCTCTTTGATATTCTGGAGTACCAGCTTTGTATTGGGATTTTCACCCAAGTGATGCTTTCTAACTCTCACAAGGCTGATGTAGGGTGACAGTATTCCCTTTTACAGGGGAAGAGACTGAGCCTTTGGGAAATAATGCCTCCCCCTTCCTTCCCCCGCCCCTCCCCTCCCCCTCCCTCTTTCTCTCCCTCCTCCCCCTCCTCGTCCCTCTTCCTCTCTTCTCCTCTCCTCTCCTCTTCTCTCCTCTCCCCCTACTCCTCCTCCCTCCCCTCTCTCTCCATCTCCTCTCTGGTCCCCCTCCCTCTCTCCTAGACCTTCCATCCTCACAGTCAGCTGAGCTCCTTGCCACCTACCTCTGGACCCCTAGTCCAAAGTGCTACATTGACCACAGGGAAGAGACCGTGCAATAAATCACTTGTGGAGGCTTGGCCCCACTGGTTTGACAGTTGGTCACCACCAGGCTTGGCCGTCACCCAGACCCCCTCTGAGCAGGAGATCAAGGCTTCGGGCTCTGGCAAGGACATAAAACAAGGCAACAGAGAGAAACAATGGAGAGACTTTTCAAAAGCAAGCATTCCTGACCTTTGTCCAGACTCTGGGAACGTTTTGTTTTGAGAAAAATCTAATTCACACAATGGGGTTTGGGGCTGAGAAGGCAGGTTGACAGGCCCAGTAAATGTCAATGAGCCTCGAATGCTGGGCAGGGCTAGGAGAGCCCCTGGGGAAGGCTCTGCTCCACTAGCTATAAATGACCCTGGGGACCCCTAAAGGAGTTTTATTTAAGCTATCGACTGGCAAAGAGATGGAGACAAAGTCCTGGGATCCTCTCTCTTCCCTCACCCCGCACTGAAGGCAGGCTGGATATAATGGCTCTGCTCTGATTGTCCCTTCTTCAGCCCCTCCCAGAGCACTTAGGAGGCTCCAGGTTCATGCAAAGGGTATATGTCAGCCTCAGGCTGTGCTGGTGGGCACTAGAAAGCCAGCCCTACCCCCAACCCAAAGGAAATGCACACACCACCCCACACAGTTTGTTTCTAGGAGAACCATCCTTGGCACTTCCTCCTGCCGTAGGGCCATTTCCCAACAGCCTCTGGTTACACTGGCAAAAGATCAGAGTCTGCTCCCGGAAACTCCTCAGCCTGCAGCCCCAGCTCTTGTCCCGGTCCCTCTGCTGCTACTTCTTTAGAAGTAATAATTTCTTATTCTTGTAGTTATGGGCCCTGGCTCAGTATGGAGAGGAAAGTGGCTAACTGACGAGTGGGCCCAGAGAGGGGAAGGGACTTGCCCAAGGTCACACAGCTTGTGGGAGCAGAGCTGGGGCCAGATTCCTGACTCCCAGGTGAGGGCAGTTTCCTCCCAAGCTCCATGCCCCACCAACAAGCTGGCTGGTTCCTCGTTTCCTTCTTGCCTGCCTTCTTGGCAGAAAGCATCACCATCTAGAGCCCCCTTGATTTTTCAGACTTCACTGAGAACAACAACAACAAAAAAGGAAACAAAACCAGAAAGAAATAAAATCGCCCATGATTCCCCAGCCCTGACCCGAGAAGGCTTCACTGCATAAATCTGAGAGAGAGGTCCCCCCCGCCCCCCCAACGACCTGCTCTGACCAGGGTCATTTTGCAAGGGCAAGCAGGACACTTTGGGACTTCACCCCATCTTGCCTTTGTAGGGGCTTTATGTCTGTAGACAGGTTAGCATGTCTTCACGAGCGCCAGCCCTTCTATTTGTTTTTCTGGGGCTGTTTTCATTAAGAGTCTGCCTCCCTCGGGCAGAGCCAGGGACTTGACTGCAATGCAGGAAGGTTATCTCCTCTCCCACTAAATTTCATTTCCTGTTAGGTGGCTCGGGCCCTCCTGCCGGCTGTCCCCATAGAGGTGGCAGTCCTGTCCTCTGGCTGGGAGGTGAGGCTGCCCAGGCCTGCTCTGTAAGCCACGCTGACTGCCTGCAATGCTTTGTGAGGGGGGCTGGCTGTCGTGTGGCTCCCTCGCACTTCCTAGAATGATGGTCTAAGTTCTGGCAATGGAGGGCAGAGATTGCCTTATTCACTTTAATTCCCTAGCACGGGGCCTGGGCCCGGCTCAGAGCACAGGAAAGATCTCAAATTAGAACATATTTCCACGTCCTTCTAGTCTACCCAGGTTGTCCAACCACCGGCCCTTGAGCCTTGCTTTCCTGCTTTTGCTCCAGCTGTTCACCCAGTCTGGAATGCCTTTCTATCAACTTTTGATGCTCGGAGTCTTGTCAACCTCCAAGGACCAATGCCATCTCCTATTAGAAGGTATGCTCCTTAAGAAAAAGGTTGAGCCCACTTACGCTTGTATCCTGATACGGAAGGGCCTCAGCACATGTCTGTTGCCCAAACGAATGAGTGAATAGATGAACAAATGAAACTCTGATTCCTTTCTTTTTTTCCATTGCGATTCCATTTTACCTCCTTCTCAGAAGCCTGCCCCCACCCCAGCCTCTAGAACCCTCTCCCTTTTACTGGGCTGACTTCCTGGGTGTACCTCTTGATGCTTTGATCCCTGTCTGGTTCCCGCATCCCAGGCTATGCTTGGCTCTGTTGAAGAAATCCTTCTCACCGTCTTCCAACACTCTGTCGTATTGCCTGCAACTAAACTGTGTTCAAGGAGGGGTCCTAAAAGAAGGGCTGTGGGGCAAGCTAGCCAAGGGTATTCCAGAGGGGCCAGCTGAGGCAGAGAGGGACAGGCGGAATCATTGGTCCAGGTCGGAGAGGAGTCAGATCTTGGAAACAGGCTGGGACACTGGGGACGCGAGACCAGGTGTGCACTACAGATTCTAGAGCTCAAGTCAATGCTTTTCCATCTAGCAGGGACAGCATTCCCAAGGGCTCTCGTTGGCAGAGAAGAGCTGCTCCGCCAATGGTATTGGCCATCTGGGATCCCGAGGTGAAGACTTATGGCTCTCAGCTGAAACTGGTTGCTCTCTGCTGGGCCTGGGGACTCTTGACCAGCAGTGGCCAGAGGAAGGCTGGAGTAAATCCTGTTACTAAAGTTGCCAGTGACACTGTAAGCTCCTTGAGGGCTGGGGTCACGTCACCAGCACATCCCAGGGTCTGTCAAAGTCCTGCTGAATCAAAGTGCATGGCATTAGGCCAGGGTAACCAGCTCCTGAGGTCCTGATCAGACACAGTGACATGTCATGACTCCTGCCTCCCATGTCTCGGAGTTCCCACAGCCCGGAGCTCGTGGTTGGACACGTGACAGGTACAACAAAAATATTTTGTAAGACTGAAATCAGCTTATGTGTTACGTGGGGGTTTCTCTGCCTCTTGAGATCCAGATCAGATTGGCTTAGACCCCCCAAAGTTCCTTCTCCGGGGAGAACCAGGGACCCTGAGATTTCGGAGACTTTCTAGGGGACACACAGCCTCCCGGCCCCTGCTGCCTCAGGCTCTTCACACCTACTGTTTTCATATCAGAGCACGTGGGCCCAGACGGATGTCGCAGCCTCGTCTCATTTTCCATGGAACAGCTCACTGGCACAAAGCATTCGTGGGTGAGGCAGACTGATTTGAAGATGCAGGGTGGGACGGGGGTGGGAATGAAGGAAGGATTTACATCACAGCAATGCAAACAACTTCGAGTTGAACATCAGGTGTTTCCATTCTTAAAATGCCCCTCTGCCGGCCCACCCCTCCAGGGAGCTGCAGCTCTGGACCATCTTCTGCTCCCCAATCCCTCCCCCGCCTTCTCTGATTCTCTCTCTCTCCCTTTCCTCACTTTGAGCAGTTTCTTTCCTCATTTCCTGCAGAGCGGGATGGCCTTGGCCCCCGCACACACCCAGGCCTTCAGACCTCCGCATCTACTCTTTGAGGTCGCTCCCCAGATAGAGACCTTTTGCTCCTTAGAGGAGTTCTGGCATCAGCTGTAGGTCATAAAGCTTCATGCTTTGCCTGGATGCGGAGCACAGAAGCTGGAAGGGATCCCAGAGATCATGAGTCAAACTCAAGTCAGACAATCGTTGGCCCAAGGTCCCTGGCAAGTGAGACAAAGGGCAGAAGCTGGAACCTCGACCCCTGGCTCTCATGCTCGCATAGATTAATTGATTCCATGAGTAACTCAGGACTCCAATGTACTCTTACAAGTGTTTGACTAGGAGCAGGTTTTGAGGCAAGCCCACGTCATCTAAGTGGACAGCCTGACGGCCCTTAGTGGTTCTTCTTCATCACTCCCCGATGCCCAAGTTGAATTCCATGAGCACAGCCCTTTTGTCCCTGCACTGGTCTTGGGCTGGGACAGAGCCAGGATTCCAGCCCTACATCTACCATTTAAGATGCTGCTTGATCTTGACCCAGAGTTGTCTTCCTTTGGTCCTTAGTTTACCCACCCTTAAAAAGAGGTCTGTGTCAGGCACTTTCCTGGCAGTTTGTAGAAATGTCTCTGGTGCCTTTGCAGGATGGCACACTTGACTCCAAATGTGTGTGTGCGTGTGCTTTTTACCCCAGTGCAACTGAAAGCAGCTCCATTTATATCTGTTCTAATGACTAGGGTCTCATAAGGGCTTCTAATCAAAAAAAGATTCCCATTGCTTAAAAAGCACTTGGAAACCTCTGTGTAGCTAACATCTGGGGTCCAAGGCTCTGTTGAAATCTGAGCCTTCATGGCTACAGTAAGTGGGGCCATGCCACAGGGCTCCCCATGGCTGTGCCTTCCTCATGGCCACCATTAGCAAACTGGGACGTCCATCACGAGGCAGCTGGGTGGGTGGGTGGATCCCCATCATGGGGGCTGTTTTGGGACTTTCTGAGTATTGGCAAGTGTGAATCAGGCCCCAAGTTTTCCATTTCCTCTGCCCAATACACTCTTTCATGAGAGCATATAAATATGTACTTCAGCAAAACACAGATGCAGAAGTTCCATAGTCCAAAGGGGGTGTGGGAGGGAGTGGAGGGCCGGGCCCAGGTGGGCAGCCAACATTTCCACTGTGGGTGGTACACGGGTAAAAACCCTTTCCCTCCTGCAGCCCTTCCCAGGAGCAAGTGTCTGGCCAGCCCATGTGCCCCATGATCCTTGAGCGTCTCTCCTTGTTCTTAGCGTGCGTGGTTCGAGGGCAGCCGGGGCGGGACTCAGGCAGCCCCTGTGTGGAGGCAGGCTTTCCTGGCCAGCAGTGTGGCCCCCAGTCCCCGCTCACACACAGACACCAACAGCTTCCTTTGGCCTCATACTGAGATTAAAAGGCACAATAAGGTGTGTGTACAGCACTTCAGAGTTTGCCGGAGGCCTGGGCATCGCTGTGCTTGCTGGTTGTCCCTCCATCCAGAGTGAGGGAAGAGCTGAGTCCCTGGGGGTCATGGCTCTTCTTTTGTTCTCACTGGGTTTCCTGTGACTCATCACTGGGAACATTGCTGGTGAGGATATTTTCCTCCCCGATAATATACAAATATATTATCCTCCCCGGATAAATATACAAAAATCAATTTCTTGTAAACCCACAATAACCAGTTGGAAGATAAAAACAAACCAAAAACATAATCTACCTCTGAATGATTCTCCACGAGAATTGTGTGGAACTTTCATGAAGAAAGCCACAAAACTTTATTAGTTTTGTGTCAGAAAATTTTCGAGTAAGTGGAGAACACAACGGGCTTTTCGTTGGGGAAAAAGGAACAATGAAAAGACGTTTGTTTTTCCTGAATTAATATGTTGATCTGGCAAAAATATAATAAAAATCTCAATGGAAACTTGTGGTAACTTGACAAGACAACTCTAAAATGAATCTGAAAGAATAAAAAACTAAAAATAGCTCAAGGACTTTTAAGAACAAGAGGCGTGGCTTGCTTTAACGATATTAAATTATGTTTTAAAGGTACAACCACTGTGCAGCATGGTACCAGCTCCAGGAACAGCGAGCACCAAGAGCACATAACTGATAACTATAAAACCAACTTTACTATGGGCATAAAAGCAACATGAGATCAAAGGAAACATTACAAATCAATAGGAAAGACTTGGATTAACGATTGGTGTTGAGAAAATTGACTACTTGGGAGACAGTCCTTTTCGATCTTCACCTTTTTTTAAAGGAAATTTCAGATAATTACAGCATGAAACAAAAGAAACCCCATAACAATAGAAGAAAACATAAGTGAACATTTATATTAGAGTAGATAACACGCATTTAAGCTCAAAAACAACCGAAGAAATGACAAAAGCAATTGCCTACCTCAAAACCTCCCAATGTGTATTTAGAAAGAAACTGCAAAAATAAAAAAGGAAGCGACAAATCGAGAAAAATATTTGCAACAGATATGGTAAAAGGTTAATGGCCTTAGTGTATAAAGAGCTTTTACAAAGACTTAAAAAAAAGTGTTAACATCCCAGTAGAAAAATCGGTAAAGAACCTTCACAAAATAGGACATACAAATGGCTAAAGTATGAAAAAACATTTCATTTTAATATTTGCCAAAGAAATGCAAAATAAAACAAGATTCTGCTTTCACCTGTCCAATTGCTGGGACTACTGCTGTGGCTGGGTGCATAAATGTTAGTGACAAAGTTGGCCCATAAATTGGCACAATCTATCCAGAAGAATTTCAACCTTTTTCGGAGCTTTGACTCAACAGTTCTACTTCTAGGAATCCACTGGAAGAAAACCTTGGAGACGGTATCAGAATATTCATCACAGCATTATTTATCAGACCTGAATACTAGAAATAATTAAGACATATGACAACAAAATGTTGATAAAATAGCATGTATTTATGTTGTAGAATACATTTTTATTTTTATTTTATTTATTTATTTATTTTTATTTATTTGAGAGAGAGAGAATGAGAGACAGCATGAGAGGGAGGAAGGTCAGAGGGAGAAGCAGACTCCCTGCTGAGCAGGGAGCCCGATGCGGGACTCGATCCCGGGACTCCAGGATCATGACCTGAGCCGAAGGCAGTCGCTTAACCAACTGAGCCACCCAGGCGCCCTAGAATACATTTTTAAAAGCATATGTCAAACAATATTTAAGGGACGCCTGGGTGGCTCAGCCGGTTGAGCATCTGACTTTGGCTTGGGTCACGATCCCAGAGGGAGTCTGCTTGTCCCTCTCCCTCTGCCCCTCCCACCACTCATGCTCTCTCTTTCTCTCAAATAAGTAAATAAAATCTTTAAAAAATATTTAAAAATATGGGAATATGCTTACCATGGAATGTTAAATATTAAAAATGAAGCTCTGTGTGTGTGTGTGTGCACGCGTGCGCACAGTGACTCAGTTTTCTCCTCCTCTGTATGCAGTGTAGAGAAGAGGTGGAATTGACATGGTCTGTTACTAGATTTCCCGCCCTCAGTCCTCCCACCTGTAAAATGGGATCATAATGCTTGCCCCTCCTCCCCTCCCCACCCAGGGCCGTGCGAGGATGAATGAGGTATCCCATGTAAACCTGAGGTAAGTTCTAATTCTTCATGAGAGAGCTTCTCTCTCCAGGGAGGTGGAATATTCCTCAGGGCCGGAATCCAGTGGTTCCATTACCTGCAAGACAAGGAAGAGGGATGGTGCACATTAAGATCTAAAGATAAGCTTTAAAGTTCTGAGACAGTTGAGTTCCAGCCCTGACTCAACCTCATGCTCCCTGCATGACCTTAGGTAACTCACCATCCCTCTCTGGGCTTCAGCAGCTCGGAATCAGGTGAGGGAATAGCCACGATCCCCGTGAACGCTGTCATGGTGCCATTCTCCTTGCACGGTTAAAAGTCACTGTTGTCTCCTAGTCTGTCTGGGTCAAGGCTGGGCTCACAGGGCCCTCGGGCAGGGCTACTGCCCCCAGTTGGATGGATTACCTGATGGACGCAAGGATGTTGACACGTGATGGCAGGCGTTTTCATTTGTTTCATTCACTTTTGTGTCCTCAGTGCCTAGAAAAGGGTCTGGCACCTAGTGAGTGCTCGACACCTACTGACTGAATGAAGAATGAGTGGGGAGAGGATTGATGGGCAATCCTGAAAGCCAGGCTGGATGGCCAACCTGAGATGGGTGTCCTCGGGGACCTCCCCCACTGGCCGCGGAGCCATCAGGGAGGGAAGGAGGGAGGTGAAGGTAAAGGGGGTGCCAGGGAAGAGTATGTGCAGGAGGCTGCAGCTTGGCGGAGGCTGGGGCTTGCAGCACCTGCCGTGCGCACCCTGAACAGGTCAGGGGGCGGAGGGGGGGTGGTCCCAGGGCCCTGACCCTGGCTCTGTGCTGCATCTTTTACCTGTGTTATGTTATTTGAGCTTCACTCGATTCCTGGGAAGACAGTATTATCATCCCCACTTTATAGACAAGGCAATGATCTCAAGGAAGGAGGAAAATATGCCCCAAGGTCACACAGCTTGGAGGAGCCAGGATTTAATCCCAGGGCTGTCTGATTCCCAAACCCTTGACCTTGACGCTATACTGTACAAGTGTTTCTCTCCCTAAACTTCTTTTAGTGGAAAGGAAAGAGTCCACTTTTGCTGTGTGTACATCTTGGGAGGTATCCCGGTGCTGCCCCTAAATCACCTCTGGATATGAGTGTTGTGCTGGGAATGGGCCATCGGCTGGTGATGGATTCCCACCGTCCATCACGCCCCCATGGCGCTCTGGCACGCAGTGCTGGAGTGTAATCAGAGTGATGGTGTCCTGATCTATGGGGGACATACATCATCCCAGGGCTGGTACCTTGACAGAGTACCTTAGCTTGCTGTCAGCGGGACAGCCCCTTAATGTATTTCCATAATATATCACCCACTGAAGGTGGCCAAGGAGGCCTGCGGATGCCAGTCAGCTAGAGCCCTTTCCACGAGTCTCCCTGAGTCAGTTCTTGGTCTCTTAAAATTCATGTGTGCTTGCGGAATTTGTGTGAGCACAGAGAAAGCAGAAGAGAAGGGGGCAGAAGCAGAGAGAAGCTGAAAGGTGAGAACAGAGATGGGGAGGAGGGAGGAGGGCTCAGGCAGCAGAGGGAAATGGAGGAGGGAGAGAACAAAGGTGGGGGGAGGAATGGTGAAGGGTGGGGTGTCCAGGGCTGGGGTATCCAGGCTTAGAGAACAGGAGGGTTGGGGAGCAGTGCAGAGGTGCTAGCTTTGTAGCTGGGCATAGACGTTGTTGTGAGAACACTTGTATTTGGCCTCCTGGGGGCCTCATTCCCCTGGGGACTGGACAGGTGGAGGGAGGAGGCATGAGTGCTGGCAAGACATGGGTCCAAGAATGGAAACTTCTCCTGCTCCCTTCACAGAGAACCAAGGGCGCTGCGTGGTCTGCCAGGACCTTTCTCATTCTGCCTCCCTTGCTCCAGAAGTCACCTCGGTGGGAGGGATTCCCAACACTGCATCTTGGACCCCAGCACCCCATGTCCACTCACCCACCGGATAGCTTTACTCAGACAGGCCAACAGCACCACACACTCCGAGGACCCCACACTGTGGTCATCTGTCTATGCCTGGTCTCCCTCCCTTCTTACCGCAGCCGAAGGTCTCGCCAGGCTGCCTGAGATCTCACAGTCATGTCCTCTCCACCAGCCCCGCATTCAGTTCTGTCAATTTTTTTCCGTTTCTGCTGCCTTGATCCTAGCCCACATTAGTCAACTCTTGGGCCAGCCCTCAATCGAATATTTACTAAGAACATACTCTGTGCCAGACACTGTGCCAGGGGGACAGCTTGTGCTGGTGTCGATCTCTCCCCTCATCAACCTATCCTGCACATCACCACCCAATCGGCCTTCCTAAAGCTCCCTTCCGTCGCATCACTTTGTAATCCCTAACATTTCAAAGAACGGGCTCCCACTGCCAACTGGATGTCTATGTGCCACACTTAGGGACTGTAAAGAGCTGAATGGGACCATGATTTGCAGGTAGGTGGGTCTGAGGGTGTAGGTCCAGTCTGGAGGGGTGTCCTCCGTGTTGTCCATGGCTCCTTGATTGGCTTCTGTGAAGAGCTGAAGGAGAAAGAGGTGTGAAGAACATGTAACTCTAGTATGAGGCTGGGCACCACAGTGCCCAGTCTCACTGTGCCATCACATTAAAACATAGTCTAGAAAACACAGGGCTCCTGGGTGGCTCGGTTGGTTAAGCGTCTGCCTTCAGCTCAGGTTATGATCCCAGGGTCCTGGGATCGAGTCCTGCTTCGGGCTCCCTGCCCCTGCTTCTCTCTCTGCCCCTCTCCCTCCTCTTTCTTGTTCACTCTCTCACTCAAATAAATAAATAAAATCTTTAAAAAATATAGAAAATACAAATAGAACTGATTTCAATCTTTACTGGATCTCTTACAGGGCATTAAAGGAGATCCATATTATGACCCTCCTTAAAATCCCATTGTCTCTCCTTCCATCCTCTTAGCCCTGTAGTGGCTCCATGGTCTCTTCCCATCTAAATCCACTTCACGGTGTCCTACCAACACCTTTTTCAATATCAGGCTTTTCTGTGTCTTTCTCCTTCCTCCACTCCTTCCTATTGCCCCTTAATTTTGTAGAGCAACTTATTCGCCTTGGGTTTCTCACATTCTTTTTGCTTCATGCATTATTTGGGTTCTCTAAAAACACAGGAGAGTCTGGAAGTTGACCCAGTAAGCCTATGGGTTCCAACACCAGCTCTTGGAAACGCTACCTTTACTGCATTGAACTGTTTTTGCCCCTTCATCAAAATCGATTGAACATCCTTGTGTGGGTCTGTTTCTGGCTTCTCTGACCTGTCCTATTGATCTGGCTGGCTATCCCTCTGCCATCACTATTCAGTCTTGATCACAGTGACCACCTAAGCCTGAAATTTGATTCCTCCCATTTTATTTTTCTTTTTAAAAATTTTCTTAGCTATTTTCCTTTTTTGGTCTTTCCATATAAATTTTAGAATGATCTTGTCTACAAAAAAATCTTGCTGTGATTTCGATAGGAATTGTGTTAAATCTGTAATCAGTTTGGAAGAATTGACAATTTTACTATGATGAGTCTTCCTATCCATGCATACAGCATGTTTCTCCATTTATTATCTTTGATTGCTTTCATCCACATTGTATAGTTTCAGCATATGACTCTTATTATATTTACACTCTAAGTATCCCTTTTTGGGGGAGCAATTCTAAGTGGTATTGTATTTCTAATTTTGGTGTCTATGTGTTCATTGCTAGTATATAGAAATATAATAGATTTTATATATTTATCTTGAAACCTGTGATCAGTTCTAGGAGTTTTTGTTTGTTTGTTTTACAGATTCCTTAAGGTTTTCTATGTAGACAATCATGTTATCTGCACATAGAGGCAGTTTCTCTTCTCTTATCTGCCTGCTCTTTTGTGTCCTTTTTCTTGCTTTATTGCACTGGCTACAACTTCCTGAGCTATGCTGAATAAGAGTGGTGAGCACAGATAACCTGGACAGTTCTCAGTCTTACAGGGAAAGAATTCAATCTTTCACCACTAAGTATGTTAGCTGAAGGTGTTTTGTAGATGCTTTTCATCAATTTGAGGAAGTTACTGCTCTATTCTTATTTCATCAAATGCTTTTCCTGTATCAGTTTATATGATCATATAATTTTTCTTATTAATCTGTTAATAAGGTTGATTACATTGATTCATTTTCAAATATGGAACCAGTGTACATCTCTGGAATAAACAGCATTTGGTCATGGTGTATACTTCCTTTTATATTTTGCTGAATTTTACTTACTAATATTTTGTTTCGGATTTTTACATCTATATTCATAAGGGATAATTGTATCTTTGTTTTGGTAATTGGGTACTACTAGTGTCATAAAAGATTTGGGAAGTGTTCCCTCTTCTTCCATTTTTCTGGAAGGAATTGTGTAGAATTTGTCATTTCTACATTTGGTAAAATTCTCCTGTAAACAGATCTGGGTCTGGAGATTTCTTTTTTGGGGATTTTTAAAAAAATCATGAATTCAGTTTTCTCAAATAATTACAGATTATGGGACTATTCAAATGATCTATTTCATATTAAGTGAATTATGGTAGTTTGCATTTTTAAAAGAGTTAGTCCATTTCATCTAAGTTGTCAAATTTACTTGTGTAGACTTGTAGTGTCCTTACTATGCTTTTGATGTCTTCAGGGTCTGTAGTGATATCCCTTGTTTCATTTCTGATATTGGTAATTTCTGTTTTTTTCTCTTTTTCTTCTTTGTTTTTCTAGAAATTCGTCAATTCTACTGATCTTTTTAAAGAACCAGCTCTGTGTTTCATTCATTTTCTCTACTTTTCTGTTTTCATTGTCATCAAATTTACTCTTATCTTTGTTATTTCCTTTATCTGCCTGGTTTGGGTTTATTTTACTCTTCTTTTTTGAGGTTCTGAGGTGGAAGCTTAGATTAGTGATTTGAGATTTTTCCTCTTTTCTAATGTATGCACTTAGAGCCATAAATTTCCCCTTCAGCATGGCTTTAGCTGTGTTCCACAAATTGTGATGTGTTCTATTTTCATTTTCATTCAGTTCAATGTGTTTTTAAGTTTCCCTTGAGGCTTCCACTTTGACCCCATGGGTTATTAAAAGTGTGTTATTTAGTTTACAGTGTTTGGAAATTTATCTGTTATCTTTCTGTTACTAATTTCTATTGTGGTTGGAGAACACACTCTGCATGATTTCGATTATTTTAGATTTGAGGATTGTTGTATAGCCTAGGATATCATCTATCTTGGTATATGTTCTGTGGGCACTTGAGAATAATGTATCATTTTCTATTGTTGGGTGGAATGTTCTATAAAAGTTGATGAGAACCTGATGGTTGATGGTGTTGGGTTCTTTTATATCCTTGCTTGTTTTCTGTCTAGTTGTGTATAAATTGTTGAGAGAGGGGTGTTTAAATCTCTAATTCAATTGTGGAGATAACTATTGCTCCTTTTAGTTCTAGCAGCTTTTGCTTCACGTATTTTGCATCATTGTTGCTTGATGAATTCACATTTAGGATTTCTAGGTCTTCTTGGTGGATTGATTCTTTTATCATTATGTAATGTCCCTCTCTCTCTGGTAATTTTCTTTATTCTGAAGCCTACTTTAACTGATTATTGTTATAGCCACTCTAGCTTTCCTTTGATTAGTGTTTGCATGATACATCTTTTTCCTTTCTCTTGCTTCCAACCTGCCTATGTCACATTTGAAGTGAATGTGTTGTGACAGCATTTAGTCGGGTGATGCTTTTTAGTTCACTCTGCTAATTGTTCTTTAACTGATGTATATAGACCATTTACATTTAATTTAATTATCGATATGTCAAAGCTTAAGTTTGTATTTTTGTTTTTTCTGTTTCTTGTCTCTGGTTTTTGTTTCTCTGTTCTCTTTTTATTGCCTTTCTGTGGGTTACTTGAACATTTTTTGGAAAGAAAAGTGAGCAGGCACTGGGGCTGAGGGACCCCCACCCTGCCTGGCCCTGGACTAGGGTTGTCAAACCAAACCCTGCAGAGCTCGACTCCCAGTATGAGCTTATTGAGTAGTGATTTGCTTCTTTGTCCACTAGGTGAGTGGCGGACAGAATCCTGGGTCTTCTGAGGTTTCACGTCAGCTCTTAGTCCCAAAGAATGCCTCCGTGGTGGCACTTCAAGCACTGAGCAAGCTGGACTGCAGGAGGTGATCCGGAGGACCTCCACGTCCCGTCAGTAAAGAGAAAACGCGGACTTCAGAAAGGAGGGACTTGACTCCAAGGCACAGTAGTTAGGAGAATGCTTTTCCCTGAGTCCAGCAGAGGGACAGTTAAGGAAGGGTTGTCTTCTGGTTGAGGGGGCTTCAAATCCGGGGGGCCTTTGGCAAATGAAAGAAATTTAACTGTTTAGTTGATAAACATTGTGTTCCATTTGACCAGTGGGGACAAAACAGGACAAGCCAGGGGGAGGAAGTTGGGGCATCAGGGTGGTTTCTCAAGGGTGGGAGAGGGATACTGACTCCAGTGGGAGAAAGGTGGGAAAAGGCAGCCATCCTGGGACATGGAGAGAAACGCCTGACCACCAGCATGTCCACTTTCCTCAGCCAGAGGCCTCTGGGGCTGCTACCAGAGAGGATAAAAATCACATGTGAAATTTAGTAGATACTCATTTATAAGACAAAGAATGGGAATTTGGACGATCTGTGTCTGCTTGTCACAGGTTAACAAGGGGGCAGAGTTGAGTCCCGTCTAAGTCATATGGGGAAGGATGGTAGTGAACCGCAGCGGCCTTTTCTGCAACAAAAAGGGGTGAGGGTGGGGTTTCTTTAACCCTCGCGCTTCCCAGGATCACAGGTGTAGGAAACATTCAACAGTGTCAGTCCCATCCTAGAAATTGAGTTGAATCCTGCAGGAAGCCTGGATCAAACCCAGCGTTTATCCAGGAGGACAATCAGGGCTCTCAGCAGGGCGTGGGCCCCCTCCCTGTGAGCTGCTCCCCGCTGCCGGCAAAAGGTACCCCCTGAGCGCTGGTGGGCGGGGCGGGGGGCGGGTCCGGGGGCGGGGGTTTTCCCAGCCAGCAGCAGGGTTCCTAGGCCCGAAGCGGCTGCGCCTAGCTCAGGGATTAGCTTCCCTCCTCCCACTCCCCCCACCCTCCCAACTCCTGGCCGCCCCCTTCCCTGCCTGCCACACAGCTGTTTTGCCAACATTGCTGCCTGATTATCTTTCAAGTGGCTTCTTGGAGCAGATGTTCCATCTCCTTCCTGCATCGAAAACAAACAGGCGCTCTGTTGTCATTTGCTCTCCTGGGGAAAATCCCTCTGCCGGCGCAAATTCTTCTTGAGAGGTTCAGGGACTTCTGTGAAGTCTCTCCCGCCTGCTCCTTGCCAGGAATTTGCCTCCAGAGGGATGACAGGGGCTCCTCAGGTCTTCCGAGGTGTGTGGCCCCTCCCGGGAGTGGGCTGGGGAAGTAAACTTGTAACAGGATCAGATTCAGACCTGGGGGAAGCCGGGGGGGGGGGGGGGGGGGGGGGGGGGAGGGCTCACTCCTGTCACTGCCTTCCCGATCCTATTTAACCTTTTGAAAAACATAAACATCTCACCGACTTTGATTCTGAAAGATCCCCCAGCGGTTTGTCCCCAGTTGAAAACCTCTGTTTGTTTCCAGGAGCCTCACCAACAAGGAAATGTTGCTGGCTTGCTTTTTGAGGTTTGCGTTATGAAAGCAATAGGTTTTCAGTTTCTGTTTTATGAATATGAAAGTTGAATGTGTCTTTCAAAAGGTGCCCATTTCATGACCTCACCCTATTGAGAATCAGGGCTCGGGGGTCCACCAGGCAGCTGCTTGGCGAGTGGTCAGGATGACCTGTGACATGCCAGGAAGTGGCTGCTTTTGCAACCTGCTATGTGTGCGGAAGAAATTGCAGCCTCCGCAACTCCATACTGGACGTGAGGCCCGGGGTGCGGGGGGCCGTGGGGCCTCTAGCTCCTATACCAGTTGGTTGCAGCCTGTTAAGGGCTCTGGGAGGAGAGGGGAGAGACACCGGCTGGGACAAGCCAGGAGGAGGAAGTTGGGGCATCAGGGTGGTTTCTCAGGGGTGGGAGAGGGATACTGACCACGGTGGGAGAAATGTGGGACAAGGCAGTCATCCTGGGACCTGGAATGAAACACCTGACCACCAGCATGTCCACTTTCCTCAGCCAGAGGCCTCTGGGGCTGCTACCAGAGAGGAGAAAATCACGTGTGAAATTTGATCTGTCCCCAAACGTTCATTGATTTGGATAACAGATCTTGCTGTTGCCCATTCCATTCCACTCCCCCACTTTGTCATCAAAGTGTCCTCTGGCTAGCTCAGTTTCCACCTCACTCCACTCTGGCTGGGCCCAGCATTGCCCAGAGGTGTGAGCCTTGCCACACGTCTCAGGCCTGTCCGGTGCTCATCCTGCTTAGCAGAGTCGGGCTCAGTTGACCACTTGGTCCTGATACCCCCTCGTCTCTCGGTCTCTGAGACCCCAGCCTCTCCTGATTTCTTCCTGTGTCTCTGGCTACTCCTTCTCTGTCGCCTTTGCTGGCTTCTTCTTGATGTGCAAATGTCCACGTTTCTCAATGAGAGGGCTCTGCCCCCTGTCCTGTTGTAGACTGGGGTTTCACACACGTTAGAAAGCATGCAATCACTCCGGGGTGATCACTAAACATGCAGGCTCCCGAGCCCTGCCCCTAGAGATCTGTCTGGGGGCCAGGGGGCCCAGAAATTTGTATGTTCAACAAGCACCCAGAGGGATTCCAAGGCTAGTATCCACAGAACGTGCTTCGATGAAGTTCTGCATTGCACTGCTGCATATATGATTTTATCTGATCCCAAGGCAGAGCACAGTATTTATATGCTGACAAGTCCTCAATTGGTATTTCCAGCGCAGACCCTCCTCAGAGATCCAGGCCTGTATGTCCAGATCTACTTGGCATCTCTATTTGGACATGACCCAGGCATCTGAACCTCAGGATTCCCGAAAGTAAACTTGATTTTTCCTTCCCAGAACATCTCTTCCTAGCTTCATCTCAGGAAATAGAAGCCAAGCCCCAGTGGCTCCTTCAGATCCCCCTTTCTGCCCACCCCAGGTCCAAAACATCCACAAATCCGGCATCCGGGTTTACCTTCAGAGTATTTCTCCAGTTGGCCGTGTCTCTCCCACTCGGGTGCCCCTGTCCCTCTGTGCCAAGCCACCAGCGTCACGACCTAGGCGACCTCAGGAGATGCCTCCATGGTCCCCCTGCCCTAAGTCATTCCTTGACACCAGCCAAGGAGGAAGTAGGAAACTCCCTTCAGAGGCTTCTCATTGTACTTAAGATGAAATCCAATCCCCCGCCCACCCATGACATCAGCCCCTGCCTGTCTCTGCCCCGGCTGTCCTGTCACCCTGGGCCTTGTACCCTGAACTCTGTTCAGTTCCCAGAACAGGCCAAACACTTTCCTGCCTCTGGGCTTCTGTACATACTGTTCCCTCTGCCTAGAGTGCTTTTCCCTGGTTGTTCAAGGGTCTCTGGTTCCTCCTCATTTTAGGTCTCAGTTTTCCTGGCCTCCTTATTATTAATATTATCACTTTCATCCTGTTATTCTTCATCATGGCCACCTGCCCATTCTTTCATGGTATTTCATGGAAGCTCATAATTTGTAAATATGTATTTATTAATGCTTACTTATATCCTTATATCTTTTTTTGTCTTTTTCACCGGACAGTATGTTCTGTGAGGGAAGGGACCATGTCTGCTTTTTTGTTACCTAGCACACATTAGTACTTGATAAATATGTGTTGAATGGATGGAATGAACTTTGTTTCATCTAGTTGTATAACAGTAGGCTGTGGCCCTGTTATTCTACTGCACTCTCTCCTGTTCAGACCCGTTTGAGTCTGTTCCATTCTGCTTTCATCTGGTGAACCCTATTCTACCCTATTCTAGTCTGTTCTACCTTGTTCCAATCTGTTCTGACCTCATCCGTTCCATCCTGTTCCATCCTGGTCGATTCTGTTCCAACCCGTCCTGGTCTAATTCAACTGTTCTGTCTCTGTCCTCTTTTATTCTGTTCCATGTTGTTCCAGTCTATTCTGTTTTTTTTTTCCCTTTCTACTTCTTTCTGTCCATACCATACTATTCTTCTCGATTCTATTCTGTTGCATTCTGTTCCAGTTCATTCCTCTTGCTCTATTCTGAGAGATTTATTCTCATTTTGCCCCATTTCATTTCATCTTGCCTCAGTGCTTTCCTTAAGGTTTTGGAATACCTGCTTTGTGCTCACTCTTTTGATAAGGACCTGTGAGATTATAGGAGAAGGAGATGCCATCCTGGGCATGAGAGAGCCCTTCTAAAGGGTGAGTAAATGGTAGAAAGGAAAGAAAGAGGTGGTCAGTGGATCTAAGCTGAGCCATGATGGAGAGGATTTGGTGGAGAAGAGAGGATGACAACATGAGAGAAAGCAGGTAATAGGCCTAAGTGTTGGTGACACACCGAGGACACCAGCCTGAGAAATTTAAGAGGGAGCCTAGGGTTAGCACAGGCGGAGGGTAGTGAGGAATGGGAGATAAAAGGGCAAAGGTAGATTAGTCTCCTACTGGCTGGCTTGTTGCTCTGATATTTTTAAACAAGGGTACTCCCATGGTTTGAAGATGGCTGTTGGGATACCATCTGGCCTCAAGACATCAGGAGAGGCAGTGTAGTCCAGTAGGTCTTTGGGTAAGTTGCTTGGCCCTTCTGAGCCTCAGTTTCCACATCTATAAAATGGGGAGAATAACACCTGCTTTGGGTTTTGTGAGGAGAAACAGCTTAGCCTTCTATGCTGAGGGTTGGACAAGCTTTCAACCCAGAGCCTGACCCATCATAGGATCTCAGTAAATGTTCACTGTCTCATCTCGCCCTGTCTACTGAGTAATCCATTCTTATTTTACTAGGTTAGCTCTGAGCCTCAGTTTTCCCAACAACGAAATGGAGACAGTGTGGAACCAGCACGAGGTGTTAGAGGGGCACTGTCTGAGTTAACATTCTTGCTTTGAGCTTGAAGAGACCAGATGTACCGTCAGTGTTTGTTGATCAAACGGTTGATTGTAGCTTCCTTACAACCCCCGTAATAACACTTAGCACAGGGCCGGGAACACCGGAGGTGCTTCGTAAATACCCAGGGACTGGAAGCAAATGTGAAAGAACCTGAGAAAGTGGCAGGTGGGTTACCCCTTTCCAGTGAACACCAGGCAGGGGGATGCTGGGGCTGAGCCCATGAAATTTACACCAGACTTCCAAATATATTCAGAATCAGGGAATTAGGAGACAACGGAGGAGGCTGCCAAAAAGAATTTATCTTGGAAGTGGAGCTTGGGGAATAGCACTAATATTTTCGGAAATTGAAACTCCAACCATGAAATTGCCTATCATTTATCATACATGGTCTCTCAAAGGGGAAACGGAAAAGCATTTAGTCTTATTGCTTTTTAAACACATGATTGCTGAGCACAGCCATCCAAGCTGCGGTTTTAAGAGCTGATGTGTCTGACGGGGTCCTGCCAGCCCGTCCCTCCAACGTCATGCAAGGCTGCGCTCTGCAGACTCTCCCATGTCAAGCGCCCTGGGCCGCACATGGTGAAGGTCCCACCCAGGCCCGGCGGGGGCCACTGGGTGCCTTGCGAATTCTGGCACGTGTCAGAACCTCCAGATGTTCTCAGATCGTCCCCAGTCCCTTCTTTGTGCCCAGCAGTCATCTCACTGTTAAAGGCTTCAATACTTTTAGTTTCAAAATTCCCTTTCAAAGGGTCCCACTGTGTCCTCCTTGTCCACCTTACCTGCTGCTGATCATCACACGTCTCTCTCCCCCAAACCGACTGTGGGGATTTGAGCCTCTGCGTGCAACTGGCTTCTGGGCCTCTTTGGGTGGAATGCCCCCAGGCTCATCACATGCGGTACGCACTGTCTTCCCATGCCCCTGGCCCGCCTCCCAGCCTCCCCTGTTTGGCGGAGGGCATCCTGTGGCCTCGATCGCTGGGATCGGCTCTGGGGCCCAGACACACAATCACTCCATGTGCATCAGGTGGCGTTCTGCTGCCATGTGACTCATCACAGCTGATACCCCCACTAGGGGCAGGTCCTGACTAGCCGCCTTTGCATGGGGGTGGGGGAGCACTGTTTCTTTGTGTGCTGCTCTCTATATGAGATAGTGAAGAGGGAGAGAGAAGATGGGGTAGGCAGGGGCCAAGCCCTCTTCAGCCACCCTTCTGCTCCCAATAACCTTGTGGGGAAGACAGGGATGGTGAAATTTTTGTCCCCATTTACAGATGATGGATCCTGAGGTTGCAAGAGCGTGGGTAAGTCATCCAAGGCGACCACACCGGAAGTGCTGAGCCAGGGCTTCTGACGTCTAGCACTATGTTCCTGCTCCTGCACAGAGAAGCGCCCCGGGACAGTGGCGTACGGTGAGAGAAAGTCAGAGGACATGAGTTCTTGCTCCCTCCTGTGTTGCCTGCTGCTCCGTATTTGGGTGGGCCCCGGGGAAATGGGGGTGATCCTGCAGCAGCATTTCCTGGGACTCTATGTCCCCCCTGGTCATTGCACTCTGGCCCATGGCTTTGGATACCATCTCTGTGCTGCTGATGCTCAGACACCCCCCCTGCCCCCCCCACGCTGAGCTTGGCAGCAGATTGCCAACTGCCTCCTGGATGCCTCCTCCTGGAAGTCCTCCAGGTACCACCAAGTTGAACACGCTTGCTTTTTGGGAATTCTGAGTCCCATCTTGGAAATCTTCACATCTAGACCTCGTTAACTTCATTCTCACCCGAAAGGCTTCTTTGAGTGAGGTTTTATTGATTTCTCTCTCACGTTTCTTCAAGACTCACCGCCAGCAATGGTTACGTAATGAATATGTCTTTGTACGTCGTCGGTATTCCGCTTTGTCCTTTATGCTATTATCGCCTCTTGTAAGACTCTTTCACATAAATGTCTGCTCCAGTCCAGTCCTGGCCGGCGCTGGGGGCGGGTGGACTTGAAATCTCTTGCCATAGTAACTTTTTCCATTTATTAAACACCAAGCCTCAAAAGTTTCCCTTTATGTCTTGGTTACCAAGAAGCTCAGAACATTATGAAGTGTTCAATCCTAGTCATTTTATTAGCCCACACTGTAATATATGTTCTTCTTCTCTTTGTACATTTTTTTTTATTGTGGTAAAATATACACAACATAAAACTTGCCATTTTAACCATTTTTAAGCGTACAGTTCAGTGGTGTTAAGTACATTCATATTGTGAAACCAGCGGCATCACCCGCCTCTAGAATTCTTTTCATCTTCCCCAACTGAAACTCTGTCCCCATTAAACACTAGCTCCCCATCCTGCCCACCCCCCGGCCCCTGGCCACAGCCATTCTACTTTCTGTCTCGATGAACTTGACTAGTCTAGGCACCTCCTATGAGTGAAACCAGACACTATTCGCTCTTTCGTGACCAACTTGTTTCACTTAGCATAATGTCTTCAAGGTTCTTCTATGTTGTAGCCTGTGTCAGGATTTCCTTCCTTTTTAAGGTTGAATGGTGTTCGCCTGGATGTGTATCCCACATTTTGTTTATCCATTCATTTGTCAATGGCTGCTTGGATGGCTCCCATTTTTTTTGGCTATTGCGAACTCCGCTGCTAGGGACATGGGTGTACAATGATCTGTTCAAGTCCCACCTCCCAACGCTTTTGTGTCCATGTCTGCACATGAATTTTAATTTCCTATTTTAACAGCTTTATTGGCTATATGCCTGTCAATATGAGAAGTAAATACCCCTAACCTGTTTTGACCAGCCCTGTATGTCTGCCCTAGTTCTAGGTCCTTTACCTATGCTGTGTCTTTTGATTTATTGTAATCTCTATTTTACAGTTGAGAAGTTGCTTCTTTTTGGAAAAAGGAGGTGTAACGATGATAACAAAGCTATTAACTAACTAATCGAGCTGCCTCTGCATTCCTCAGCCCACAGCAATGTGAGTCCCTCCACCCCACCCCGCCCCGACTCGATGGAAATGCTTTGGCAAGGTCATCGGGGACCTTCAGGCAGCCAAGCCAGTGGAAACCAAACCTGCAGCTGCAGCTGACCCCATGACCACCAGTCCTTCTTGAACCTTCTTCCTTGGTGTCTGGGATACCCTCTGTCCTAGGTTCCCCTGATTTCTTTCCTCGGCTGTCTCTTTGTGGGGTCCTTTCTCTCCATTGACCTTCAAAGGCGAGCAGTCTCCATGGCTCTGTCCTGGAACTGCTGCTCTTCTCACCCTTTCTGGGTGACTCCCTGATCTTCCTGCCATTGTGGTCACTGCCTCTCCTGGCAGATGGCTCCCCAGTCTCTATCTCTAGTCCTGGGCCACCCCACCCTGAGCATCCCACTGACATATCCAGCTGCTGGGCCAGTGCATCTCTCCCTGGAATGCTCCACAGTGAACTTAAACTCAACACGACCCACGTGAAGTTCATTACAGCCCGCCCCACCCACTGCCCCATTTACCCAGCTGCTTGAGCCACCAACCAATTAACTAGATTTCAGTTTATCATCCTGCCTCGCCAATCTTACCTCCTTGGTATTTCTAAGGCTGGCCTTTCTTTAGTCCTCTTTCCAAGATCAGGCCTCATCTTCCCTTGCCTGGAGTATCCGAGCTGGCTGGGGACAGGTCCTCCCCTCTGGTCTTGCCCTACTCCGACTCATCTTCCCCAGCTGTCAGATGGGCTTAGCTCGCACACAGAGCTGTACTCACAGCCCTCCGGGGGGCTCCCCGGTAGTGACAGGATAAAGTCTGAGCTCTGAGGTTGGCATTTACACCTCCACAGCCCGGCCCTTGGCTCCCCTCCCGCCGGCCTCGCCACTGTGTGGCCCACACTTTCCTCGATTGAGTGTGCGCTGAGGGCCTACCCTGTGTCAGCAGTTAGGGGCCGGTGGTGATGGGGCTAAGAGCGGGGTGCCTGCCACTGGGGCAGGGGAGAGACGGTCACCAATCTGGGGTCACTCAGTCTGGTCTGTTTCATGATGGGAAAGCATGGGGGATAAGGAATGTTCCATACTGGGTGCTGGACATGCTTGGCCCCTTAGTCCTGACAGTGATCCTACACTCCTCTGTCTCTGCCGTCTGGTGAGCTCAGGCCTCCCCGATTTCTCCCCCGGGGCCCCTCCCATGTCCTCTTAATTGTTCTCCTCTCTTGATCTCCAGCCCACCCCACCCAGTGCCACCAAAACATCCTTTCTAAAACACATCTGAAGACGGCTGCAGGAAATGGCCAACGTCTTTGATCGAGCTCGAGGCTCTTCACAGTGAGGGTCTTTTCTTTGCCCCCGAGCTGCCCTTCCCTCCTGCTCTCGGCCACTGGCCATGCTCCACTGCCAGTCAGTTCCCAGCCGGGGGCGCGGGAGCGGTGCTCTAGCGGTGGGCACGGAGTGCCCAGTGAGAGATGGAGACAGGAGCTGCAGGCCATTCTTTAGCATGTTCTGCAGTGAAGGGGAGCAGGAAAACCAGGATGGGATCCAGGGAGAGGTGTGGTGATGAACGGAGCTTGTTGTTTATTATAGGGGATCCTAGAGCATGCGCATCCTGCCCAGGGTGACCCAGTGGACAGGGAGAAGATGGGGGTGCAGAAAGAGGAGACATCCAGGTCTTGGAGCAGGTGAGAGAGGTGGGATCCAGGCCCCACGTGGAACAGGGGGCCTTGGGCAGAGCGGTGGCCTCCGTTCACTCCCTGGGATGGAGGGAGCAGAGATGGGGTGCAGGTATGGGAGGGGTGCCGGTTCCCTGATGGGAGGATGAGGGAGTTCTCTCTGATTGCTACTATCTTCTGAGCAAAGCCTGAGGCCACTGAGGGGGGTGGCGGCGAGGGGTGTGTGGAGAGGAGAAAGGACAAGGCATCTGTTTGGGAGAATGGGGTCGTGCCGGCCCAGGCAGCTGCGCGGCAGAAGTGCTCCTTTGAGATTTGAGGCCACGAATTTAGAGGAAAGTCATTTTGCTTTTTCTGCAGCCGCGTCCTACTGAAGGGTGCAGGAATCACGTACGTGTGTGGTTGGATGGTGCCGAGCCTGGGCATGGCTTCTAAGTGTGAAGAAGGAAGGGAGGAAGATTGTGAAGGGTGGATATGAGGACCCAGACAGGTATTGATCCTGGGATAGCGGTGGTTGGTGGCCGGAGGGCTCGGTGGGGCAGAGGGAGTGTGATCCGGAAGGATAGCAAGTGGCAGGTGGTCCCAGGTGGGAGGCTTAAGGGGGATATTTTGTAGATGGTAAGGTTGGGGTGTGATGCTCATGGCCACCGGGTGGATTGGATGGCTGGAGTCAGCCAGGAGGAGGAACAGAGAAGCACCCCTGTTGGATCGATCCTCAAAATGGACGTGAAGTCGCCCAGTGGGGGTGTGACCCAGGGGGGCAGTGGGTGGCCCTGCCACAAGGATGGTGGTGAGAGGTAAAGTCACTTGGCATAGAATTCAGAGGAGCTGGGGCTTTCAGAGGGGAAAGGTGGATCTGAGGGCACCTGCCTCCCCTCCCAGTCCCAGGTGACGTGGGATGTGGAAGAGACAACAGCCTCCCCTGGGGAGGGGGCGGGGAAGTGGTGTCTGGGGTGACAGCCAGGTATCGGTTAGGGCAAGAAGTTCAGAAAAGACATTGGGGAAATGGGGTGTTAGGGATGATAGACCCCGAGTCCCCGGTGCTGAGGAGGGGTGGCTGGATGCCTCCATCTCTGTGCGGGGCTCAGATCCTGCTCTACGAAGGAATGTACCAGCCCCACGCCTCTCTTGCTTCTGGTTCCTCAGCAGCAAAGTGGCGTCATGGTCACTTGCTAGTGAATGATAAGGATGCTTTGGGACGAGGGTGTGGGCCCGGCCCCAGGCCTGGTCAGGCGGCCCTCCGGTCGCACCTCGCCTGCCACTGATGGGCGGGGGATGCCCAGCCAGGCGAACCCACGAGGTGGCCGTGGGAGGTTGTTGGCCCTGCCGGCCTGGGGAGGCCCCGCCCCCCGCTCTGTCCAAGTTGTGCTGGTAAGAGAGGCAATGCATTTCGAGGACGATTGAACACGGGCAGCACCGGGTCTTGGCAGGTGCTCGTGGCACAGGTGCGTGGGTCATTGTGAGGCGCGGGGAGGTGTGTGGGGATGCAGCGCTGTGCTGGCCTGGGGGCAGGAGCCGGGGGTGCTGGCCAGAGGTGGGGCAGGGCAGGTGGTTTCATCGGGCATTGGGAAGAATCCTCGAGGCACCAGCCTATGCGGGAGAGAATACTGGCATTCTTTGAACTAAATTAATTCAGACTCGGAGTCCCTAGGCTGTCAGAACAGGGAAATTCAACCTAGTGGCACTGGTTTCCATGGAGATGCCCATTGGCCTTGCCCTTGTAGTCCCTTCAGAGCCAGCTTTACTGGAAGCTTTGCCTAGCACTGTGATGCCCGGGGCCACCAAGAGTACCCTACACCACCTTTGCCTGTCCATTTTGCAGATGAGCAGGTGGAGACCCCCAGGGGCCTAAGGCTGTTTAGCCTGTGCAGAATGGCTCGCCTTCCCACGACTTCTTTCTTATCTGGGGCCAAATCACTAGAGGACAGATCACGAGCCCACTTACAGTCAGGAAGGGTGGTTGGTGCTGTGGGCAGGGGAAGACAGTCCTGACACTGAGGAGGGACAAAGGACTTTTTGGAGGAAGCAAGATCAGACCAGGACCTGGGAGGATGGGCTGGCCCTGGGGACAGTGAGAAGGGAAGGGTGGATGGGCTGGCCCTGGGGACAGGAGAAGGGAAGGGTGTTCCTGGGGGAGGGAGCAGCAAGGACAAAGACGTGGCAGTAGAATAAGCTAGCATGCTTCCAGATCACCGAAGCGTCTAGCCTGGCTGCTTGTGTTGTAGCTGGACTTAGGTGACCCCCTTCCTTAGATCCTAAGCTGGTTGATTGGAGGGAAAAGGGGTCCTCATCTGGCCCACTTGGGTGTGCAGTTGGGCTCACTTAATCTTCTCATCAGCCCCAAGGGGCAGATGGTATTGGCTCCATTGTGCAAATAAGGAAAATGAGGATCAGCCAGAGGCTTTTGAATTCAGTCTTGTGCCTCCCTCTGCTCACCTGGCTATGGACAAAGCGGGGAACCATGTCGGGCACCCCTAACTAAGCACCATGAAGAGGGGAGAGGGTGCCCTGTCATCCCAAGGGCAGCCCCCAGGAGACTGATGGTCATTTGTCCTGAGGGGCAGCGGGCAAGACTACAAAGGCAGAAGTCCGTTGGGACCCCAGCTCACTGCCCGGACCTCTTTGGATGGATCCATTTCCTTTCTGTCTTCCATTTGCCATCACTGGCAGGAACGGTCTGGCTGGCCCCTCTCCACGTCCCTTCACCCCCATAAGCCTGTGCTTTGTCTGTGGCCTCCAGTCTGTTTGAGGCTGACTACTTGGTTCACTTCTGCCCCTGTGACCCTCCCCAGCCATGGATTCATGCTTCTTCAGCATAAACATTTCAGGATCTGGGAAGTATCTCAACCAAGTGGCTCAGCCATTGGTGCCAGCCCCATCCTTTAGCCAACTTTTGGGTCTGAATTCCCCACCTGAAAGCAGACATTCACCCAACAGCACCTGTGATGGGCACACTAGGGCTCTGAGTAATGGGAGCTCATTGACCGAGGGCCTCCTCCGCGCAGACCCCACCAGCAACTGCATTCATCTGCTTGTATCCTTACACTCCCCCTGTCAGGATTGGAATTCTTTCTCCATTCAGCCCAGAGAGGTTAAGCGACTTGTCGAAGCTCTCACAGCTTGCAAGAGGTAGAGCCGGGATTAGAATCCAGAACCCTATGACTCCAGTGCCTGGGCTCATGCTGTGTGACCCATCACTGAGACACCCACGCCTGGTTGGGCCCCAGGATCCAGGGGCATCCCACACCTGCACCCCTGCCCCCCGGGGGGCACCGCCAACGGCATCTTCTCCTCCACCAGGCTAGGGGCTCTGTAGTCCTGAATCATAAACTACCGGGGACCACAGCCCGGCAAGGAGAGTCAGACCCACCGAGCGGTCTCTCCGTGGTGTTTGCGGGTGGGGGCCTCCCTCCCCGGCTTGGGCAGGCAGGCAGGCACCGTGGCTGTCTCCAGGCGGCAGTAGGATGAATACCTGATGGTGATTAGCTAAATCATAACATCGCTCATGCCATGCATAAGTGATGAACCAACTGGTGCCAGGCCGCACTGAGCGGCAGTGGGCACCCCCCTCCCCCCAGCCCGGAGAAGCCACCACAGTGCTGCCTCCCTGTGTTATCTGGCACATCAACTGCTGCGACAATGAATATAGATTGACCTTATTATAGCAGCCGGCTGCTGATGCCAGGCGCAGCCAGGCATACTTTGCACAAATTAAAGGTGTCAGCATGTAATTTACGGTTCATGGCAAAAAGGGGTGGGTGGGGGGAGGCACGGAGGCAGGTAGCAGGGAAGGTGGGCCGGCTTCGGGGCTTGCACCAGGAACCCACGCACTAATGACAGGAGGTGCCGCCGAGTGTCATTTCATTCCGGTTTGCACGTTTTTAGCTATTCCCTGCTCAAGGGGAGCAACCCCCTCTCCTAAGCGCCACCCCCCCCCCCACAAGCTCTGTGTGCGTGCGTGTGTGTTTTTCAGCTAAATTACTGGTTTTACCTGAAGAGCGTAAAGGAGGTGTGCTAATTTACGGCTCGGCAGATAAAGCTGCAGTGTGGGGCGCTGTCTGGGAAGCCTGTAATACAACATCATTTGACTAACACACCCGAGAGCAGCTTGACATCTCGAGTTGGGCCTGTGATTAAAGTGGTAGTCTTCCTCCCCCCCCTTCCCTGCTCCAACACGGGGAACAGATTAAACTCGAAGCAATAGATCTCGGTTTTCTTGCCATCCCACTGATATTCACAGTACACAGTTTGACACAAAGAGTAAGTTATACATCACAAACAACAGCCTCTGCTCTTTACCGTCCAGAATTAATTTTCCATTTGCTAAGCTTCCTGCTTCTCCAAGCCCATTTTCCTGCCGCAGAGCAGGGCTCCATTCTCAAAAAGGCAGGGGAGGAAAACCTCAGGTCAGGACTGGAAAGGGATGGCTAGCTTCGCCCCTGGGGTTTACAGATGAGAAGAACAGGGCCCGAAGCGGGGAGCTGACTTCCTGCAATGGTCCTGTGTGCTGGTGGCGGCGATGGGGCTGAAAGCCGGTCTTCCGAGGGCGGCGTCAGGCACCTCCCCCCCCCCCCCCCCGCCCTCCCCAGCCCCGCCGGAGCAGAGAAGGTGGGCGGGGGTGTGGAGGAGCTGGGAGACTGCCGGGCTGCCCGAGTAGCTGGTTATCCTCCGCTTGCCTCCTACCCACTCTACAACCTACAAAACTCTCTCTGCCCTTCTCTGCGCCCCAGGAGGGGACCACTAGGGGCTGCTGGGGCTTCTGGCTGCCGCCTGGGCTTGGCCAATGGAAGGTATCAGAATGAAAAGGGAAGGTGGGAGGAGAAAGATGGATCTCCCCCGCCCCACCGCCGTGATGCTATGGCCCTGGGAATGGCCACCTCCCTCTGTGACGGCGCTCTGGGGGGGTGGGGGGCGGCCCCTGTTCCATAGCCCCAGCTCCCACTGGGCTCTGACAATGCCGTCTGCCCCTGCTTCTTTAGGTTGGGGCTCCAGGGCCGCCTGGCATCGCAGAGCCTCGGGACCCCTTCGGATCCCCCTGCCCCCATCCGCCTCTGTCAGCAGCCCTTCCATTCCTGCCCCTCCCATTGAACCGTTTGTGGGGAATTCTGTTTCCTGGGAATTCCGTTTCCTGCAGGACAGCACCTGGCGTCGTTTGAAAGGTTCCAGAGAACTCTGAGCAACACCTAGTCTTTGTGGAGGACCCATGCTTGCCCGAATCCTCTGCCTCCAGGCACACACCGGGGGCAGGTGTTCAAATCTCCCATGGCCACCCAGGAAGAGTCAGGGGCCCTCCGGGAACCTTCCAGCATTAATCCAGCTGTCCTGTCGCGGCCTCTGATCGCCCCCTTCCACCAAGCTCTGCAATAAGTGCTTGCACAGTTCACCTCGGGGGAGTTCACAGGGGCCACGAGCTTGGGACTCGCTGGCTCCAGGGCTGAGCACTGTTCTCGATGCTGCGTGGGAGGTTCACCTCACTGAACCCACACAGGACACGCACGCAGACACAGGCACAAATGATGAAATGTCTTTTGGGAGCAATAAGATGAGCGTGGGTGAGGAGGCAGGGCCAGGAGTGATGAGCACACTGGAGGTGGCAGATGGGGTGGGTAAACCAGGGAGGGCCTTCGGGAGGAGGTAAATAAGTACCGAAGACAAACAGGAATCTGGATGGAAGCGTGTTGCTGGGAGCTTTCCAAGCACCTCTCTGTAGACAGGTTGTACCAGAACCACCGGGTTGGGCAGGGGTTAGGGAATACGGATCGAATATGGACTCCCAGCCTCACCTCTGACTTCCTGAATCAGAATCTCTAGGGCTATAGTCCGAGAGAGTCGGTTTTCTTTTGAGGCAAATCTGATATGCAGCCCGTCTTGGGAAGCACGCCCCCCTTTTTGCCTAGGGCAGTGCACAAAGGAGGTGTAGCCAGGCTCAGGGCCCCACGGCACCTGATTCCACAGCCAGAGCTTGAACCCAGGCTCCCAGCACAGTGCCCACCCCTCCACTCATCCAGGGGGCAGGGCGGGGGCGCAGCCCCCCAGACCCTGGTCTCACAGCACCCCCACCTCCCCTGGCCGCCCCGCAGCCCTCCTTCAAGATGGCAAGCGGGGGGTGGATGAAGGTGGTGGCAAAGCGAGAATACTCCTGGAATAACATGACATTTAGAAATATGAATCAGCTGGCACTTTCTGTTTTCTCCTCTGCACCAATTCCCCCCACCCCCACCCCCACCAGGCTCTCTCTCCAAGCTGCAGGAACAGCAGGAGGCCTGGACATCCAGGCAGGGAGTGGAGCCAGCGGGGGGCCACCCACTCGGAGGAGTCGATGGAGTCTGAGACGATGGTACAGACCCGGGCTCCGGGCCAAGCACTGCCCCTTCGTGCTGTGTGACTTTGGCCGAGGTGTGGCACCTCTCTGGGCCTCAGCGCTGGGACACTCAACCATCACTCCTGCCGTGTGAGGGATGACCCTGCGAGTCTCGCTCTATCCCCAACCCCCTCTTCTGCCCTGCTGTCCTGAAATGCCACAGCTAACGTTCCGTTCCTTTGGTCCCTGAATGACTGGAGCCCAGGATGGGGCAGAAGCGAGGGTGCTGGGAGAGGGAGGATGCTAGAGGTGGGGCAGACAGGCCGGGGCAGAGAGTGAAAGGCCAGTGGCTCAGAGAGGTGTCTCGGGTGCCAACCTCCCTGTCTTTCTGTCTGTCAGCTCAGGAGCAACGATGCGGAGGCAGAGGGCACCCCCCGCCCCATCCGCTCCTGGCTCCGTGTCAACATGTGGGATGGGAGCAGTGAGCCAACGGTACCCTTGTGGTCTCCGAGATGTGAAGGTGGGTGGGCCTTCCCCAAGCCTGGCCGGGACAGCCCCTCAGGCAAGGGAGCCCGGGCTTCTGCCTCACCCTCCCCAGCCCCTGCAGCAGCCCGCGGAGTGAGGCAGCTCTGTGTGTGTTTGCAGCCCCCCACCCCCAGGTCAGGCCTGACTCCCCACATGTCCCCGCGGGCTGACGCAGGGCTGCGTGCACGGCAGGTGCCCCAGGGACATCCACTGCACGGCGTCTACGTACCCCCCCGGGGCCCTCTCCGTCCTGCAAGGCGTAAGGCTTGTTCTCAAGAGGGGCGCCCTTGAGCCAGGCTCCTTCCCGGCCCTCAGTGACCACATCTATGAAATGGGGGTGGTGGTCAGGCTCACAGGCGGAGGAGCCCTTTCTGCTTTTGCCCTCCGTAGGCCCCTTGCTTCGGGAGGAGAGCGGGCCAGAGTGTGGCGTTAGAGCACAAGACGGCTGTGCCTCAGTTACCACCGTGTATTAGTCAGACAGGGCTGGCCTGCATTAGATGCTTGGTTAGTGTCTGTCGGGGGCGGGGGGAGTGGAAAGGGAGAAAGGGGGGGAGGGAGAGAGGTGCGGTCAGGCTGGGGTGTGCAGTCCTATCAGCTGGCTCCTGCCCAACCATCCTCCTGATGAAGGTCACCCTGGAAGAGATGATGGGAGGGACCCTGGAGGAAACTTCCTGCAAAGCAGAGCTCCATTCTAGAGACTAGGGAGTTCTGCTGCCATTCCCCACACCTTTACTCTGAGGAGCCTCCAGCCAGCAGCAAGGACTCGGAGCTGAGCACCCTGAGCCCTGAGCCTTGGCAGACCACCCCACCCCACAGCCCCGCTGAAGGTGTGTGAGCTGTAGACCCCTGTCTAGGAAGGATGGGGTTTAGCTGGCTCTGAGTGAGGGTGGGGATGTGGGTGGCTTGTTGAGAAAAATGCACCCCGGAAGTGGGAAACGTAAGAACGGGGAGACTTTCTATGCCTAGGAGCCCAGGGCCCATCTGTGGTTCCTCACCTGGCCTTGTTACCTGCCCCTAGCTCTTAACCATTGGTCAGAAATAGACGTTTGCTCCCCTGTGTGTGACCTGGCACGTGGTCAGAGCACCCTACCTTGCCTGGGGCTTGTCTCCACCAACATCCTGGCCGGCCGTGCCCCGGGCACAGGCAGGAAGTGCGCTGAGTCCCCTCTGTAGGTGACAGGGCTGCCCTGCCCTCGGCTAGCTGGGAGAGTTTATGTCTTGTGATTTTGTTTTCAAGGCAAATTTCTTCTTTGCTCTTGGTCCCTTTTTTGTTTGTTTCTCTTGAAGGCCCTCGGGGAACAGGAAATGGCCCAGAAGCATTTCCTTTCCCACCCTGGACCCGAATGCTGTTCCCCAGGGCTGCGGGGTCTTCGATGGCATACGTTGGGTGGGGAGGCCGTTGGGACGGGGTGGGCCCTAGCTTAGAACCAAAGCCTCAGGGGGCTCTAGACATGAGAAGAAACCTCGAAGAGCTACAAGCAAGCCATTTAACTCCTGAGGAAGCAGGAGTCCCAGGGAGGCCACTGGACTCACCTGGCGACTTAACATTCCCCATTTTGTAGAAGAGGAAACGAAGTCTGCCCAGGGTCATGCCACAGGGGGGCAGAGGTCTGCCTGGAATGCCAATCTCTGGGCTCTTGTTCTCTTCCAGGACACTCTGCTGGTACCTTCGTGTGCATGATTATTTATAAAGTAGTTGTGATTAGCCCCGCTCTACAGATGAAGAAGCTGAAGCTCAGAACAGTGACATACTGGGCAAATAATTACATCTTCATCTCTACTGAGATCAGATGCCACAGGTCCAGTGGGGGCCCAGGAGGTCGCCTCCTCCAGGAAGCCCGCCGGGAGTGTTGCATTCTCCAAAGTCTTCATGAACTTATTTCGAGGGACAAAAAAAGAAAAGAAGGAAGGAAACATTCATGAGACGCTCACTCATTGCCAAGTACTGCACGGGTACTCATGGGGTCCCTCTGCACCACCCTGTGTAGGCTCCTCGTACAGATGAGGATGTCAAGGTTCAGAAGGCTCGGGCCCAAACCCAGGCCTGGCTAACTCCCAAGTTCAATGAGCTTTTCTCACTTAGTCAACCCCACGGTTTGTTATTCTAGAATTGATTCCTGGGTGCTTGTCTCTGCAACTCAGCTCTAAGCCCACCGACTTCAGAGATTCTGCAGACCCGCGGCCTGGCCCCGGGGGCAGTCAGCAAAGACTCAAGGCCTTGAGAAGGCAGAGGGGTCACGGGCCCTGGTGCAAGCAGGCAGGGTTCAAATTGCTCATCTGTCACTTCTTAGCACCGTGACCTTGGGTTCTCAATTTTCCACTCAGAGCCTTAGCGTCTTCATCTCTAACATGGTGGGGGTAATAACCCCGAGTCTCTGGCTCACCGCGTGATGTGTCGGGGAGGAGATGAGCTGTGAGTTTCAAGCATGGCCCAGAGCGGGTGCACAATACAGAAGAGCTACTGCTCTCATCAGCTCCCAGCATGCACTGGGTGCCCCCCACTCCCGGCTGTGACCTGGCCCTCCCGTCCTGGAGGGAGCCTGCCTCCTCTGCTCCCCGTGCTCTAGCTCTGGGCACCCAGGGGCCTGTTTGTCTTTGTGTCACTAGCTGTGGGTGGCTAGTGTGACCCTGTCCTGCCTCCCAGCTGTTCACCCTGCGAGCCAGGCGGGGCTCCTTGGTGCCTCCAGACGCCCAGAGGGAGGCAGGGAACTCAGCGAAGGTGCTGGCCTCCCCCTGGCCTGCCGGGAGCTGCGGAGGAGCCCTGGAGATGGTCTCCTGGCTTCACAGCCAGGGGTGCGGTGGGCGGTTGCCAAGGGGACCAGAGCACCGCCCTGCAGATTTGCTGTAGACTGAGGCCGGTGGCGTCTCAATCCCCAGGATGGTGGCAGCCAAACCCCCAGGCAGGGTGGAAGAGGGGGTGGGGGGAGGGAGACGAAGCCACTCAAGTCAGCCATCAGGAGGTGTGATGGGCACGGCCTGTCTGCACAATCTGGGCTTCTGGCTAGTTCCCCCATCCTTGGTCTCAGGTGGCAGTGGCCCCCTTGGGTGCTCAAACCAAGCTGACCTCTCAAAGGGAAGTTTGGGCCCATCTGAGGCAGGAGTGCTGGGAGCTGTGGGTTTTCTTCTTTGCACTCAATCGTTATGTGGAGAGAGGTGCGGAGGGGTCAGAGATTCTTTCCTAAACTGCTGCTTCCATATCCCTCTATATACACCGCCGTGTGAGGCTCTGAGCCTGATCTTGATGAAGGACGTTCTTTTTTATCTGCGGGCGTCCATTCCCCGGGGCGGGGGGAGGGGGGTGGTCCTATTTTATGATCTCCAGGGGGAATTGTCCTCATTTGGTTGTTTCTTGCTCCTTTCTGTCTCCCCCACTACCTTGGAAACCTCCCCACAGAGACTGTGGGTTTTTCATCAGTGCTGGGACCCCAGTGTCTAGCCCCAGAGGGGCTCAGTATGTCTCCTCTACAGGAATGGCAGGCCCCGTCATCTGGCCAGGCTAGATAAGTGATGGCAGGAGCAGAGGAATATGAGGGTCATTTAGAAAGTTCTTCTGACCGTCCAGGGGTGTTCATGACACTCAGCTCGTTAGATCCCCTGCATAAGCCGCAGCAGGACCAGGCCCACTCCCTGCACAGATGAAGGTTCCTGAGACCCGGAGAGAGGAAGCCTCACAGGCCAGATGACACCACCGGCTGGAGGGACAGCAGCAGGAGTGTGTCCCCCTGGCTTGAATTTGGATCAGGCTCCTGCAACAGTGCACGAAGAGGTCACATTTCCACCTGGGAATGGAGCCTCAGGCTCCTGAATCAAGACCATAAGTCCTAATGGGGCAGTAATAAGTAATAGTAATATCTCGCTATAACAAAGGCCAACAGATGAGGAGCTGAGGCCCAGGGTGGTGCCCCGGCTGGCTGGAGGTCACACTGCAAATTAGAAGTGGTCTTTGGGGGGCACCTGGGTGGTTCAGTAGGTTAAGCATCTGCCTTTGGCTCAGGTCATGATCTCAGGAACCTGGGATCGAGCCCTGCATCGGGCTCCCTGCTCAGCGAGGAGTTTGCTTCTCCCTCTCCTTTTGTGTGCTCTCTCTCTCTCTCTCTCTCTCAAATAAATAAATCTTAAAAAAACAAACAAACAAAAACAAGTGGTCTTTGATTTCCTATCCATCAGTTTCTTGGCTTGCCAGGTAGGGTGGGCAGGCCGGAGAAGTTAAGCTTGCCGGGTCTCAGATGAGGATCTCAGAAAGGGTCGTGAGGAGAGAGGGCCAGCCTGGCTGCCTAGAGTTTGTTCTTGGAGCCCCTGGGCAGGGGTCAGTGCAGGGAGGAGCCAAGAACAGTGGCTCTAAACATTTCAACTTTGGCCTCACTATCCAGGAAAAAAAATCAGCTACCAATATATGCATATGTATTTTTTTATTCATTATGCAGGTTCAAATGTAATACTATGTTATGTATACAATGAAAATGCACAAGTACAGACGTTTTTATTTCCCATGGACCAACTGCAGGGGTCAGTGCAGGGAGGAGCCAAGAACAGTGGCTCTAAACATTTCAACTTTGGCCTCACTATCCAGGAAAAAAAATCAGCTACCAATATATGCATATGTATCTTTTTATTCATTATGCAGGTTCAAATGTAATACTATGTTATGTATACAATGAAAATGCACAAGTACAGACGTTTTTATTTCCCATGGACCAACTGCCGTGCCCAGCCCTGGGGGTTACGCACCCCCTTTTGGGGAACAGAGACTAAGAACATCGGCTTTGGAGCCCAACAGACCTCTGGGTGAATCCAGGCTTTTCTGGTCATTATCGATGTGGTTTTAGGCCAGCCTCTGGACCTAAAATGTTTCTTCCTCTGTAAAATGGGATAATAAATCCTACTTTGCTGTGTGGCTTAAAGGAGATAATGGGTCCAGGGCCCGGCAGGTGGTAGGAGCTCACCTACGGTAACTACGGTGATGATTATCATGACAAGCCTTGCCCTCTCTTGCTGAAATTAACGAAATTCAACTCTACATACCACGGGCCCACAGGCTGGTTTTCTGTGCTGTCCATGATCACAGGGATGGCAAGTCATGACCCAGCATCAGCTGGGAGTACGTGCCCCTTCGCCGAATCCCATGGCCACAGAGTCCATATGGACAGACAGACTTGGGACCTAGCTCAAGTAAAGCCTGTTCAGCATCCCTGCTGGATGGGGCTGAGCCATGGGTCAGGTGTCAGCCTGCACTGTGTTCCTTTTAAAATAATGGAAGTGTCAGTTTGAGTTCACGGGCTGGTCACGGTTTCGATCCCTCCCGAACTTCATAAGGCAAGTCCATGAATTATACAGTGCCGGAGCAGACGGCGCGAAGTACGGATGCATCACAAGCCGGGCTTAATAAGGACACTCCAGCTATTCTTGGAAGGCATTTGCAAGTCAAAAATATGGTGCATGGAGATCTGATGTCGACTTCAGATTCTGAAGATTTCAGCTGGGTCAGCAGTATTTTATGTTAAATCCCATGAACAAAAAATAAAGACACAACGAGGGGGCACCGTACTTTGTTTTGTTTTTAATTTTAATTTTTTGATGATAGCACATACGGTCCGATGGGCCTGCCTTCTCCTACCCACCTCATCGGCCTACCCTCCAAGTCATGTCAACAGACATCTGTATACTTCCACGGACTCATGGTACAGATGGAACATTCCCTTGTTGAGGAATTAAAAAGTATTCCTACCAGGGCGCCTGGGTGGCTCAGTTGGTTAAGCGTCTGCCCTCGGCTCAGGTCACGATCTCAGGATCCCGGGATTGAGTCCCGCATCGGGCTCCTTGCTCAGCAGGGAGCCTGCTTCTCCCTCTCCCTCTGCCGCTCCCCCTGCTTGTGCTCTCTCTCTCTCTGCCAAATAAATAAATAAAAAATCTTAAAAAAAAAAAACTTGCTACTATAAAAAGAAAGAAAAAAAGTAAATATTCCTACCATTGGAGTTTTGTGCTAAATAGTGAGAAGATTAAAGTTTTTCTATTTTTTTTCATATTTTTCACCAAGATTTTATAAGACTGATACTAGCTATTCTCCATAATATGCGTGTACCAGTTGTTAGAAACTCAGTTGAGAAGGAGAAAAGAGAAGAGAAACGAGGATTTTACATTTACCAAAAAATGGGGACTAATATCTGTTTAAAAAAAAAACAAAAACGAAATTGCACTGGGGGAGAAGAACCAGAGTGAAAGTGGGAAGGCAGGTCTCTATCTAGGAGGGCAGCTTTCATAAAAAGACAGATGCTGAGTCCCGGCAAATGCAGGGCTCCTGCCCGGACTTCCCTGATAGGTTCACATGTGGGTTTGTTTACAAACACAGTATTTATGGGGAAAGGCAAGCAGGCATCAGTCAGGAGATGAGAGAGGATCAGAAGCAGGAACATTTGGGGCGCCTGGGTGGCTCAGTTGGTTAAGCAACTGCCTTCGGCTCAGGTCATGATCCTGGAGTCCCGGGATCGAGTCCCGCATCGGGCTCCCTGCTCAGCTGCGGGTCTGCTTCTCCCTCTGACCCTCCTCCCTCTCATGCTCTCTGTCTCTCATTCTCTATCAAATAAATAAATAAAATCTTTAAAAAAAAAAAAAAAAAAAAAAAGAAGCAGGAACATTCAAAATGCCTCTGTGGGCCTCCTTTTCTGGCCGTTGATGACAACAAAGGAGCGTGGCTTTTCGAACTCCCTTCCTTGGAAACTGGAAAGTCAGCAGCATCTTCATGTATACAAGGGCCTGGTGTTTCTGGGAACCATCAAGTGTAAACCCACTGGGGCAGTCAGGAGGGTATTTATGGCAGCAGGAAAGTGCAGGAACATTCTGTGAGTCAGAAACCTCGGAGGCTGGCAAAAGTCCCAGTGCTCAGAAGGTGTGCAGATCAGCACTTCTCAAACTGAAATATGCAGAAGAATCCCCTGGGGATCTTGTCAAACTAAAGATTCTGATCCTGGGAAGGACCTGAGATGTTGCATTTCTAAAAGGGGCCAGGTGATGCTAACGCTGCTGGTCCATAGACCACACTTTGGGTCAAGAGGATGGAGACCGGGTTCATTCTTCCAAGGAGTACGTTCAGATATGCGTGTGTCAGCCCTGGGATCTGGCACTGTCATGGGGACATAGAAGGGCCAACACCTGGCTTGTGGCTTCATGTCTACTTCCAGACCAGTACCCTAGATGGCTGGCCCACGTAGGATGCAGGGCCCGGGATGCTGGACAAGTCATTGGCAAAGGACAGAGCGCCGGGCCATGCAGGAGAAGAACTGGGTTCTCCTGGGACCAGCTGGCTCTACCACTCTGCTGTGTGACACTGGGCAGCCTGCCATAGCTTCCTTTTCCTCATCTGCGTGGGGCGAGGGGGCATCCCTACAGCATTCCATAAAATTGAGTAGGGTTGAGATTCCGGGGCTGGATGATGCCCCAGGCAATAGCCGCTGTGGAAAGAACCACATAACTATGGGTTCGAATCATGGTTCTAGTAAAAGTAGTGTGTCCTTGGGCAATTTTGCTCATTTCCGTGAGCCTCGGTGATTAGGACACTGGCTAGGTGACCAATGAGCATGAGCCCAGGCAATCAGGAGAGAGAGATGTGGGCACTGCCCCACTGCCCTTTCTCTTTCCTCTTGTGGCCACAGAGCTGGCTTCCCGAAGATCAGACATGACAGCTTCAGCCCTGACTGAAACAGGCCTCCTGTCCTGGTCTCCCAACCAAAGCCTTCCTGTGTGAGGTCCTGGCGGGTTGGTGTCAGAGTCCGCATTCACCCAGGATAAGTCTGTCCTCATCTGGCTTGTCTTCAAGGGGAAGTCGGCCTGTGGATGAATACAACATCTCATCTGGGCCAATCTGACAGATCTACTTCTCCATTGTATGTCTCAGTGTTCCAAGGGAAAATGGAGTAAAGCACCTGCTCCCCTTAGGGATAACGTGGACCCAAGGAGGACACGGAGAACGCGGGCTTACTAAGCAACCATAATATTTGCCTCCCCTGAGACTTTTTTTCAAATACCTTCTTTCATGGAAACTCGTTCATCTCTCTAGGGCCCATTTGTCCATCTAATAACAGCCCCAGTTTTATTTAGGGTTCTACCCTCCCTCACTTTGGTCCACAGGTCTGGTTGAGACTCAGCCACAGCTCTTGGAGTGGATGTACAAAGCAAGTCTCACCCAACCGGATGGACAAAACAAGCCTCCTCTGGCCACGGGGATTGGTTCAGTGGGCTTGGCCACGTGACACCAGCTGGGCCAATCAGAAGGAGCCTCTGGCTATTTGCTGGACATGTGGTTCTCCATCCACACTGTCATCCATTGCTGCATCCTTGCCCTGGTAAGGCACACTTGTCACCATCTGTTTCCCCTGGTGTCTACTAAGATTTGCTATCCAGTCTGGTCTTTGGACAGTTCTTCCCTTCTTTGTTGACGTGGGCTGGGACACAACTGTGTCCTTATCTGATCCCACAGGACATCCTCTCCTATTGTTGAGGGTCCCCTGGGAGTCTCTGCCGCTCAGGTAGCCCCGCTGTTCTCTACAGGCGTGGAGACGCCCATCTGTTCTCTGCACCAGTCTGGGTCCACACGTCTGGGATCCTCCACTGGACAGTTGTCCTCCTCCAAAGTTTGCTCTCATCCAAAGCCTCCTCCTTTTTTATTCCTCGAACTTGTCAGAGAGTCTCGTTCTGTTATTTCCTCTCCCACTGAGATTTGAACGTCAAGAAGATTCAGGAATGTGGCTCCGTCTCCCAGCCTCGCACCTCGGCAGAGCCCTGTCCTGCTCTCCTTTCTGCTCCCGCCCATCCCCACCCACCTTCCATATCCATAGGTAGCCTCTGACCTTACGGCAGTCTGGCTTCCGTCTTTCCTTTTTCCAATCCACCTTGTATGCCCCATTTCCTTCAGAGCTTTGCTTCTGATGCTAAAAATTAGGCATTTAGAACTTAAAAGCAGTTCCTGCTAATCAAAAGCCTTAGCTTTCAAGAATTTGTCTCTGCTCTGAGTACCAAAAACCTGTTTTGAAATGAAAAGAGTTGACTGTTTCTCTTCACACCTCGCATTCCTGATATAACAATCCTAATAACAAGCCTAAAGGCAAAGGCACCTTTAAAAAAATGTCCAGAGGTGTGGGAAGTACGATCATCCTGCTGTGGCATCAGGGATATTCTCAGCTCCCCGAGGCCTTCCAAAGTTCTTGCAGGGGGTCAGGAAGAACCAGTTTTGGAGTCAGGGCCCCAGTTCTGCCACTTAATAGTTGCACAGGGTAGAAAAATCACTTCAGTTTTGTAAGTCTTATTTTCCACCTCTATAAAATTGCTATTTGTTACTGCATCGCATTCTTGCCTCTCCTGTCTAATATACTGGATTGGGGCCGATTTGGAAAGTAACCTTGTGTAATGGGGATTCCCTGGGCTTCGACTTGTCTTCTTCTTCTTCTTCTTCTTCTTCTTTTTTTTTTTTTTACTGGTTTGCATGGGGATCTCTGGGATGTCGTGGCTGGAGAGAGAAAAACATACATGGTATTGGACACTGGATTTGTCCATCTGGGTTCTCAGAGCTCAAGGAGTCAGGAGTCATGATGGGAAGGACCGCAGGAAATAAATTAAGGATCTCCAAGACCACTTGTCATTGCTGGGTAAGGTAAATGCCAACTTTACAGAAAGATATAAGATGCTTATATTTATTTAATCACTGCAAATGTCACTATTATCACAGATGACATTGATTTTTAGGAGAAAAGGAAGGAAATATGTTACATTTCTGTTTTGTGCATATGCTGATTGAATGAAAAGTTTATACCAGATGCCAACTTAAAATAAGGGCATATAAATATTTAATTGTTTGTATGTATATATACATTTCTGGATACACAGTATGTGTCACACGGAGCACTGGTTCTCAACTAGGGGCCAGTTTTGCTTCCCAGGGGACATTTGGCAATATCTGGGAACATTTTTGGCTGTCCCGGCTGGGGGATGGAGAATGCTACTATCATCAAGTGGATAGAGGCCGGGGATGCTGCTAAATATCCAGTGATACACGGGACAGCTCAGTTATCTGGCCCAAATGTCGATAGTGTTGTGGTCGAGAGCTCCCGACAGAGACGTATGTCTGAAGGCAGGAGTCCGGGGCAGTGTGTGTGAAGGACGTGGAGCTCTACACCTTTCTTCAGTATATCACTGACACATCCGCTTGCTTGATTTAACAGCCCCTTCCTGACCGACTTATCTAGAAAAAACACAAGTCACAGGCCAGGGAGAGGCCGGACCTCATGGCCCTTCTGAGCCACAGCCTCTGCGTTCCTGAGGATGCCCACGGGGCCAGGCGCAGCTGTCAGCTTCTCCCGTGATTTACACCTAACGTGGGTGTGGCCCGCCTGGGCTGGGACTGCGCCTGTGGAAAGGTAAAGGGGAAGGGACGAAGGGGAGCTGGGGAGGAGAGGCCAAGTCATTTCAGAGTTTTATGAAGATCTGAGTATTATTAGCACATCATTTAAATCGTTGCCCCCAAAAGAACTGCTCAGGTATGGTTTGTCTACAGACGAAGACATCGAGATACATGGCTTTGTGGCTATACGTAAAATATTTACCTACATATATAAAATTGTACACACATGCAATGAGGCAAAACATTTACTACCCTAACAGCTGCCACCAAAATTCCCTGGGGAATAGGCACTGTCTTTGAGAAATGTCCTTGATGAGCCACTGGACTGGAGAGAGACCCTGAAGGCAAAGTTGTCAGCTGGACCCCCAAATAACAAAAAATGGAAAAATTTTAACTTTTGCTTCTGAAGGGGCTGGGTAGGAAAACAAAATAGAAGACAAAAAAAGAGAAAAAGAGAGAGACAGAGTTGTCGATAAGACAGCGAGATGCTGGGTACTTTTGGGGGTGGCAGAACCCGTGGAAATATACGGTGTGGGGGGGAGGAGTCAGGGGGGCTCCTAAGGAGTCGGAGTGTGGCTCTGTATTACTTTTCCACTTTTCTAAATGAAAAGAAAAAGAAGATGAGCATGGCTCTGGGATGCTTGTCATGCCGTGTGCTCAGAACCATAGAACCGTATTAGGACATCTCTCCCAGCCGCTGCTTTGGGGGGCCCGCGTGTGCAGCCCGGGGAGATGGGGGCTTCCCAGAGGCAGCATCTCGAGCAGCAGGAAGCAGAGGGGCAGCGGCAGGGAGGCCTGCAGGCAGAGGCAGGCCCAGCCCCCCAGGAACCAGGGGAAGTCTAGGGGAAACCCTGCACCCCCATAATGCAAGGATCCATGATTTCAGCCACACTGATCTAGATTTTAAGGTTGGCTGGGGAGCTCCACTGACAGCCGGGACACCACACATATTCCACCAGATGATGAGGCCAGGTGCCAACTTATTTCCAAATCCTGGTGCCGGAGATACTGGAAGAGCACTTAGGTAAAACAAAGGAGAGAATCTGAGGCAGACACAAATTCACTAGGAGATTCTAGATGCAGGTGCAGTAATAGGACTACCGGGAATTCAAGGAAGGCCGATTCCTGAGATCAATCACATGTTTGCACTTTCAGGCCCGAGACATTCCAGAGTCTGGGATGGGGGCCGAAGGAGGTGTGACTCAGTCACGCACTGCCCTGGGCTGTCTACTCCTCCATGCAGGGGGTTGTCGGTGAGTCCCCGTGGCCTCCCAGGGCAGTGTGAGCAGCTGGTGGGGACAGGGCACTGTCGGTGGTCCCTGCCCGGGTCAGCCCATGCTGAGCACCTCAGATCATCAGGGCAAGCTCCCCTAGCTTCTCTTCTCTCACCTCCGCAGGGCCTTTTAACTGGGGACTCAAGTTGGGCATTGTCGTCTGGCCCTCAGCGTCTACTGTCCCCTTCTTCTAGGGCATCTTCCTCAGCCCCAAAGGTTAGAAGGATAAACAAAGCAAAACAAAACAACCCACATTTCCCAGACTCCCTTGCAGCTAGAGTTCTGAGAGTGAGTTTGGTGCTGCCAATCGGAGGTCACCAAGCTGAGCTGTGAAAGCAGAAGTGAGGCCAGCTTCCTGTCACGTTTAGCCCATGACTGTGGGTTAGCAAGGTTGGGACATGTGGGCTCACCGGCTGCCGCATCTCAGTGTCTATGCGGCTGCCTCGTTGGAGCCAAGACAATCAGTAGCCGTGGCTTTGCGGCCCCGGCTTCTGATCCCCGGACTGAGCGCACAGAGTCCCTGATTCTGGGCCGGAGGCAGCAGCTCCCTGTGGTCAGCTCCGTGGTGTCCGCCGACGCTGCTGGAGGCCGGGGGCAGGAACCCGCTGCCCCTCCAGGCCCTCCCGGGGCCTTGCCTTGTTTTTAATCTGGTGTTCTATCCCTTTCTGTTTCAAATAGCTGCGCTGGTTTCTGTTTCCTGCTGGCTGACACAGAACGTTACAAAGACACCACTGGACCGAGGTGTGACTTCAGAAAGCCACAAAGGAGGGAGAGTGGCTCCAGTCAGCACTTCTTCCTCAGCTTCTCACAGACGAGGGGACCGTCCCTTCCACTCTGGGCCCCAGGCTGGCGAACTCGGAGGGGGCGTTCTCTCCCAGGTAGTGCAGGTGCAGGCCGGCCCTCAACAGAGAGCCCCCCCCTTAAGTTTGACACCCTAGTGCCTCTGGGGCCTCGTGCTCGTCCTGGGCCCACCCCAGGTCTAACCTGGGGGCCTGGCTGACCTCAGTGCCGAGCTCGGAGACTTCTCAGGCTGCACACGTGCTGGGGCTTGAAGAACAGCGTGGAAGGACCTCCTCGGAGGGCTCTCCGGTCTGCCCCGCACTGTGCACTGTGCCTGTGGGGCTACGGCTCCCCAAGGCTCGCCGCGCTCCCCCTGCCGTGCCATCCTTGTCCTGGCCCGCTGGGTGATGGAGGACCTTTGGCCCCAAACTTAAAATGGGTTTCATTAGCCACTTCCATGGAGCCTCATCAGACGCCTCGGCGGAATGGCAGCTTGGGGCGTTACTCCGCAAGCACTTCATGCCCAGTGCCCAGTCGTCAGGTTGGATGAACAGAAGCATGGTGTGCGAAACAGTGGAGGGGAGAGTTCTGTGCTACTCCAGCTGGTCAGATACGCCGGGAGAGCTGCACTTCCACAGGGCCACCAAGGGGCCCGGGCCACTGCACGGGGAGTGGGTGGCAAAGCGCTGAGCAATACACCTGTGTCCGAAAGATGCTCAACCTGATCAGAAAACAGGGACATGTAAACTAGAGCAGCAGGGCCTGAAGGTGCTTTTTGCACCTGTCAGATGGCCAGTCCCAGTATCTGGGACCAGAGCTGGGTATTCTCTCTCCTCTCAGCACCGGCCAAGCTGTTAGCTACAGGAGAGTGGGAGGGCAACGCCAAGGGCAGAGCCAGTGTGTTTTGGAGGGAAATGAAAGTGGGTTCTTCTCTCTCAGATTCATAATGGCTGCGGAGCTAGCGAGAGGCAGACGATGGAGTGGGTCCCCAGCATCACGTTCCTAGCTCCGCTTCTGCCTCTAAGGCTCACAGTGGAGGAGGGAGTGGGTGCCGAGGCTGGCCTTGCAGGTGCGGGTTCAGGACCGACTTAGCCCAGAGATATTGGCCTGAGAACCTGTTCACACAGACACATTGTTCCCTCGGCCCCAGCTCAGAGGACATCCCACGCTGGGTGTCCGTGCAACCCTGGGAACTCCTGGAAATGCATCTGGAGTGGAGACAGGACGCCAGCCGCAAACAGCCCGCAGCCTCGGAGCACGCACGGCTCTTGCCTGTTATTACTGGCTGGAAGTGAGTGCTGGTGGGGGCTTTATCTCTGTTCTGACAGCCCGATGATGTACGTGCTGGCTCAGGTCCTCGATCCTCGAGCCCCGGTTCCCAAACTCCAAATCCTCCTGACAGCCAAAGATTTTTATAACTCACCTGGTGGCAAGTCCCAGGCTAAAGTGATGTGAGGTTAATTTATGGTCTTAATTACTTACTGTATTATTTCATTATTTACTGTAAATGTTCATATGTTTCCCTACAGAAATATTAGTGTGTTGGATTACGAGGTGTTCCTCAGAACGCGCTGGTGTTACATAATATACTCGTACGCACCGTATACATTTTCTGAAACCCTACATTCCTGAATGTTGAGCTATCTGGCCCTGAGGTCAACTATAGTGGGCTCATATTATTTCCATTTTACGTACAAGGAAAACTCAGGTTCTGGGAAGAATCAGTCATCCTGCCTGATACCACAAAGCTCCTGAGTGACGGGCAGACGTGAACCCAGGGTCTTCTGATAGTCCATCCTGCACTCTCAGCCACCAGGAACAGGGCCTGTGCTTCTTAAATGCATGTGAATTCAGAGGTTAGAACAGCTATGTTTTCTGTGACTGCCTTTTAAAACCCTCTGTTCCGAGAACAAGGGCATAACACCAAGACCGTCCAACCACAAGTCCCTGATTGGATCTGGCATGCGAAGATCTTTGTAGAGCCCTCTTAGTTATTTTTACAATAAACTTCAAAAAGCTTTCTGTACTTTGGATATTTATTGTTTCTGGACATAGTGGCAAGCAGAGATTTATCCACAGAAAGCCTCGAGTTTAATGAAGGCTTTTGTACTGCAAATGTGTTCATGTGACTAAAATAGAATAAACTCGTGGGTGTTTCTCCTCGTTGTCCCCCTCCGTGTCATCCCTCCCTCACTCCGAACCCTTGCTTGTCCCGTGCTCCTGCCAGCACCTTCCCTCTGATCCATTCATGTTCAGTAATTAATTCATTCAACAAACATTTATTGAGTCCCAGCGGCTGCCGACAGTGCGGTAGAAGAGGTTTTATGGTTTATTAGAAGCACGCTGGGCTGCCAGACAAAAGATTGAGGTCCTGGTGCTGCAAGAGTTTGAGCAAGGCGTTTCCCTGCTCTGGACCTTAGTTTAACCATGGATGAAGTCAGGGAATAGATGAGAGGATGCAAAAACCAACCACCCAACCCACCTGAACCATCAATCATGAGGTAGAGAAACCTCACACAAGTAGGATTAAACAATAAAGGACTGTGGTCCTTGGGATAGTCTGACCAGGGCTCTTAATTCAGCCCTCCTCTGGGTAGCCTTTTTAATCTTCAGGGTGGCTAGCCTCATGATCACAAAAGGGCTGCCAGCAGTAACTGGAGCCACATGTTTCACAACCAGGGAGAGGGAGGCTATGTAAGCACAGCTACCAAACGGATTGCTTAGATCCAGTTTTGTTCTGATCAAGCCACGCTGGCTCTAGTGGGTCAGAGCCTGATCTAGAGGTTATTAAATATTTTGAGCATGACCCCTGGAAAGAGTGCCCCTTCTCATCGTCGTTAAGCAAAAGTCCAGGATTTCCAGCTGATAGGCTTAAGTCTGTTACCAGAACCAATCCCCATGGCAGGGGCCTCGGCTGGTTTGGAGCAATCAGGCCCACCCCTGGAGCTGGGCTTGAGGTCAGTTCTGCTCATACGGCATGGTTCCTATTTGAGGGGTGGGAGGGATGAGGGTTTTGGGTTGCACACAGGGCTGCAACTAGAGTGTCCTCTATCAGCTCTGAGGTCCCCCCTTCCTACTCAAATTTTCTTTGCTTCAGGTTTTCCACCCCGTGCACATGACATTGCAAAGGATCCCTCTCACCTGCCTGTCTCCTCGCCACCCTCTTAGCTTAGCGCGGTCACACAGTCTGGGGGCTGCTACCACTGTTGGGGATTCTGCCATCAACTTCTGATCTTCTGAGAATGTTCCCCTGACTCTGAGACGAGAAGAGAAAGCCCAGATATGCGGCGGTGCTGGTTAGTGGTGTCAGCCTGGGCTGAGCAGGGAGAGAGTCGTGAAGGGTAAAAACATCTGGCTATCTGCAGGGCCTCCCCTCTGCCTGGCACTCAGACGGCACTGAACACATGAGTGGTAATCAGCTTTTCAAGTAGAACAGTAAGAAGTGGCTTGTTTTCAAAAAACTCAGAAGGTGATGTGGAAAGTACTCTTCCCCGCCTCACACCTCTAATTCCTAGAGTGAACGACGTGCAGCCGTCCTCCTTCTGTGTATTCTCCTGGTTACGTGCTATACATGTTCCAGAGCTATCAACAGCATTTACGTACGTGTGTGTGTGTATAAAATGATATCCTTCATAATATATAGACTACACAGGGATTATAGTAGAAATAAATGTTTGTTGAATAAAAAAACGAATACCTAAAACCAAACGGGGCGTCTGATGGTGAGCAGCTCAAAGGGGGTGGAGGTTATCATCCCCTACGCCATCCACGGTGGCCAGCCAGGAAACAGAGCCCGTGGAAGTTGCTGCACCTGGGATCCTACCATAGAGGATCCACGGAACAAGGCTTGAGGGACTGGAAAGGCAGAGTGCTCGTTGAGGACCCACGAAGATGGTAACTGCAAAAAGGCAGCTGGTGCCCTGAGTGGGGGGAACAAAGGAGGAGATAGGGGTTGTTAGAACCAGAGCGTGGCGGAGAAGCTGAAGACTCGGAGGAGGGGGCGCTGGTGCCGTCTCTGAGGGGCACACGCTGGGGCTGGTTCTCAGGCAATGACAGAAAGGAGGTAGGCAGGAACGACCTGGGACTGCAGGGGCAATACTACCTGGAAGAGGAAGCCCATGGGATAGACCAAGCTCCCCCCCCGCTCCATGACAATGACAGTGGCAGCGGGTCCGGCAGGAAGCGGGCAGCGAAGGGGAAGTGTGGTTTGCAGAGCTCCTGCCCCAGCATCACCAAGTAGGAAGAGCAGGGTGGACTTGGAGCTGAGAGACAAGTGTGTAATAACTGGGACGCCTTGCTTCCATTCACTTGCGGCCTCTGTGCAAATGAGAGCAAAGCACCTGCTGTGGGCAGAACTGGCCCTGTGCCAGGGCGCATGGCTTGGGGAGCAGAATTAGAAGGCGGTGCCTCCAGGAAGAAGCAAACCGTACCGGGGTGTCTGGCTGGGCAGAAAACCGCGGGCTGGACTGCGGCCCCTCACTGCCTTCTCGACGGGGTGCACTTACTCGCACAGGGTACGACCTATACCGCCGTGTCTAGTGGTCTTGCGTCTGTCCGGCTACAGCACCGGGCGCCTTCTGTTATAGCGGAGCATCACACACGCACACACGTGTGCAGACAAATACACGGTTTTTGCAAACGCGGTATAGACGTGACTGCAGCCGTTACCTGTAGGGCCGGTCTGCCTGAACAGGAAAGGGGGCTATCGGGCTATTGTCCTCATATTCCCCAGCCTCCATGGGGGCTGGGGCTGAGCATGGGTTATCAAGAGGCCCCCGTGAGCCCTGGTGTATCTTGTTTGGAGCCCCCTGGGTACCTGCCCCTTCTCAGCGTAGGATCCAGGGTCTGAATTATACAAATATGCTTCCACAGACAAAGGCATAGGAAATAGGAACATTGTCTCAGCAAATCTAGGACAGGCAGCTGTTTCCAAGGGACAGGGTGTTGGTGGTGAACCAAGATGTGGGGGCTGGGGGTCTTCAGCTAATAGGCGTGAGAGAAGTTTGAGAGGCAATTTCAGAATTCCTCATAAGAGAGTTTTCAAATTGGATGGGACCCAAGAAATGATCTAGTGATAATGATGATGATCATACTAGTTGTCTTAGATTAGGTTTTCTGGAACCAGGCTCTGAGAGGGTTGTGTGAGAAACTGGGGAGCAAGTGTGCACAAATCAAGAGGTGAGGAGGCCGACTAGGCTGGGGCTGGGGGGAAGCATACCCACGGGGCAGCTGTGAACATGGCCCCAGCCCACCCTACAGGGGGCTCTGGAGTGGGATGGTCCTTCAGAATGGTCTCCAACCGAGGTAAGAAGGCTGGGCCTTGTGTCCACACCTCAGCCGGTCATTGGCCGCCGGCCCCCGTAAGAGGGCGGATCACTGTGGTCTAAGGCAGGTTCTGATGAGGGATGAGCTGTGGGCTTCCCATCAGCCAGAAGGTTGATGTGTTGGCTCTGAAGAGGGGATCTGGGCAGAGCACAACGGCAGCCACCACAACAGTGAGGAGATGGCAAAGGCTACCAGCTGTTGGTCCCCTACAGCGAGCTAGAAGCCTTGTCTAGAGACCTCCCTGAGTAGTCCCCATCCCGGTAAGTAAGTAGCACTGCCATCCAACTCCACTGCTCAATGCAGGAGTCACCTTTGGTCCTTCCCTTTCTCCCTTCTCCACACTCCTCCCTGCAGTAGGATGTAAAGGCTACATTTCCAACATTTCTCCTGAATCTGCCCACTTCCCTCCATCCCCATCTCTCTGGGCCAAGCCATCAAGCCTTCCTTGGTCAACTGGAAGAGCTTCCTCACAAGTCTTTCTGCCCCCCCGCTCCCCCCCGCCCCCCCAGGGTGCCCTGACACCCATCTTCCTACCACAGCCAGAATGACCTCCAAATATCACTCTCCTGTGTAAAGTGCTTTAACTGCTTCTTGTTGAACCTGAAGCCTGCACTCCTTATCACGGGATACAGGGCCCTCCCAATCACTCTCTGCGCCCTCCTCAACCTCTGTTTCTCCCTAGCCCACCATCTTCTAGCCACACCGGCTTTCTCTGGATTCCTTGCACGTAACAAGCTCAGTCTTGCCCCAGAGTAGCTGTACCCTCTGCCTGGAATGACCATCCCCAGAACCTGCCATGGCCTGGTCTTGCATTCAAGCCTCAGCTCCAATGTCACCTGCTTAGTTAGGCCTTCCCTGACTGCCCTAGTTAAATTCTTAGTGGACACATCCATCTGGCCTGATTGAAAGGGCCAGGCGCCCCCTCTTGCAGCCTGGGGGCTCTTTGCAACTGATCAAAGCTCCCTTTGTACAACCTGACCTGGCGGTGGGATGTGCCCTTTGGAAGAAAGTTCTCACGTGGTCTTCAGGATCCCAGAGCTGTCTGGGACCTTGCTGGGCTGGTTATGGCAAAGCCAAACTCACCACGGGGCGGGAGGAACTCAGGAGCTCCTAGCTTAGCCCAGCTTCTCCAAGGGAGTCAGTTAGCAGGGGGTAAAGAGAAGCCCCTTCTCCCCAGAATTTTTAATTGCACCGGAAACGGTCCAGCCGTTTGGTCCGACTCAGAGGGGAAATTCGGTGACTCCGTCTACAGGCTCGGGGCAAGTAGGAACAGAGATGAGGTTGGAAACGTTCTTAACGTGTGTATTTCCTTTAGTCATTAAAGGGGAAGAACAAGCGCTTGCCACGTTTGAAGGAAACTCTCATCCAATTTACAAGCAGTTATGTGGTTCTGTGACTAAGCCATCGAGGACTTGGGCTAGGTGCTGGGGCCACCCGAGTGTTGTACGGTCCCTTTGGTCATGGAGCTGACTTTTAGGGGAGGAGACAGGGCAGGGGAAGAGGGGCATGGGACAACACTCATCCAGACGGCTCGCTGTGTGGGGCTGCGGATGGGGTTCTCATACATGCAGAGCTCCAACAGGGGGACAGCAGACTCGGTGTGCCTGGGATCCAGGGGCTGGGCAGGCAGTGAGTCTGAAGGTGCAGGAAGGGGAGCAGGTGAGCTCCGCAGGGCAGAGGCAGTGAGCGAGGACATCCTGCCCGAGTGGCTTCGGCAGTGGCTCCAGCAGAACTAGGGGCTCCACGTGAGCATCCCCAAAAGGATGGCTCGTCCGCCCCGTCTCTCTAGCGCAGTTCTGCCTCCCTGCTCTCTCTTCCTCACTGCCTCCTTCCCCAGCGGGGGCACACTCAGGGATGACACGCTGAGCCCTGGCAGGCTCTGGAGGCCCCCCTACCTGGCCGATGCCTTACAGTCTCCAGCAAGCACACGCCAGACCCCGTCTTTTGGCCGGGAAGCGCATTGGCACCTTGGAACCTCTTCTTGGGAAAAGCAAGAGCTCGGTGTTTGCGCCTCCTCCTTGATTCCTTTGGAGGGGGCGGGGGTGGGCACGGATGCCCAGAGGGATGGACGGGTGAAGTGGAAAAACATGGGCTGGCTTCAAAGCAGAGCCCAGGGAGGCTGGGAACAGTTCTGCTCTGTGAACAAAGTCAGGCTAAAGGCAGAGAGCGAGCAAGCGAGCATGAGAGAGAGAGGCAGGGAGGGAGTCAGCTCTTGGTAATTTGAAGTTAATTTTGAATTGCCTGGAAAATCACCACGCAGCATCCAGTTCTGCCTTTGATGGTCGAAAGAAACCAGCTGCTTTTATTCTTCTTCAGGACTTGTTTCCCCCCCAGCAGTGAAGCAAATTAGGCAAAGCAGCGGTGGGAGAGTTGCAGTTGGTGTAATTTCTGAGGAAAAGGTCAGGCTAATTGTTGGTTAGGAGCTAACAGAGATGAGGCATGTTGCTCCTGCCTGCTTCAACCTGCTCCCAATCATGTCCCACTGGCATCTGCAAAGCCAGGCACCCACGCGGGCTTTCGTGACTAACTGAGGCCCCTTGTTCTAACCACCAGCCTGCCTGCACCACGCTAGGCATCTGGCGGGGGGCGGGGGGGGGGGGACACACGAGGCAGGTGGGATATGGCCCCTTGGCCCCAGAGGGGCCCACTGGGGCAGCAAACCTTAACGCCCACACCAAGCTGCCTTATCACACAGCTTTTCATTTGCAACATCAGCAGTGTGGGGAATGCCGGGGAAGTCAGCCTCTTTTTTTTTTTTTTTTTTCCTGTTGCTTCATCCTTATCAACTCAGCTGTAAAAACTAATATCACTGGAGCCTTCCTTGAAGGATACGCCGTGTATACTTAGCTCTGGAAAGTCTAGAATGTACCTTTGTATCCCGCTTAAGCAGCCACCTGGGCAGCTCACCTGGGCTATTTGGGTACAGCTGTTTCTAATGAGCAGTGGGATGCCAGTTGCCCATGAGGAGGACCAGGGAGGGGCGTAACCTCGTGATGGGTAGAAGATGGGAAAACTGTCATCTCAGAACAGCCAGGGGTTCCTCTCTTGATAGAGGGAGAGGCTTTTTGCTTGAGGGCAAATGTTCCCTCCGTGCCGCCGAAACGATCAGGATGGACCTTTGCGTCCATAAAGTGAGTTCCTCCCTCTGTTGCGGGGAAACTGGAAAGTAACCTGAATGTCAGTGCTGTCGATGGGAATATGGGAGATGCAAATGTTACGTGTGGCTATGCCCGAGCTGGGTCTCTCCTTTTGTCTCTCGCCCTCCCTCCCTCCCTCCCGCTCCTTTCTTTGCTGACTGTGCCTGCCCTGGTCCACATACTTTAGTCAGGCAGTTTGGTCACTGAATGCAGCTGACCCAGAAAGGAAGCCTCTCCCCTTGGCTGCTTCCTGAGTAATGATCAGGCTGGGAGGTTATTCAGATTTATTTGGAAACTTCAGGATTCCATCTGGACCCTTCCTAGGCAGGATGTGGCTTTCTTCCCTGACAGCAACCCCAGGGTAGCCAAAGGGGGATCTACGGGGTTCAAACTTAACTTTGGCTGGGTCATCTGGATTCTCTTGTTGGGTTGCCGTGATCTTAGAGCGTTAGGATAGTGACCACCTGGATGAGTATATGGCTCACCAAGTCCTCCTGCAGTGGCCCACACAGGCCAGAGTGGGGGATATAATGGGTCTCTATATGTTTTATGAAAATGCTCTCACCACTCTTGCATCTGAACCTTCGGGACGGAGTATGAGTAGGAGATGATTGGGAAAAGGGTGATGTTCTACCTGCTGGAATGGCGGCAGAAGGGCAATGACCCAGCCCCTGGGGAGGAAGTACCTTAGATTTGTGGTCAGAGGTGAGCAACTGGGGAGGGAGGGGCATTAATGGGATTTGTCTTTCAGAACCCCTCCTGGAGGCTTCTTCGCAAAAGAAAATGCCCTGGGGCAACTCTCCCAAACTGTTGAAGTACCTTAAATTTAATGGCCTGTTGGATCTGCTGTCCCCACCAGGGAGTTCTGACCATAATTTGGTCCCCATTCCCCTTAACCTTACTGAGAAGTCTATAGGAAAGGCAGGAATGGCCCCAGCTCCTTCATCTCCCATACAAAATACCTGTCAGCACCTCTGGATTTTGCCCAACCCCATTCTCATAGCTGTTGCTCAATCATCCCATGGGGCAGGCGAATGTCACCCAACTAGGGGAGTGGGCAGACAGAACAAGTTGGGACGGTCTGCCCTCCGGCGGTCTCTCCCAAATCAAGGACTAGACTAGACTGATCGCAAGTGAATGGGGAACCCCGTGGCTGGCCACGCATTGAGGGACCACTGGAAGCACTGTCCATTGGTGTCCCCTGACTGATGAAGGTCCCACTTGGGGGATCCCAACAATTGTAAAGAATACTTTCTTTCTGGGGGCTCCGTATGCACCCCTGGGACTGTATTTCTCGTGTGGAAGCCAGATATTAACGTGTGTCCTTTCTGAAAACACAGTGACCTACACCTTAGGGTCGTCATCATCATAAGAGACCTTCAGGCATCTAAGTAGACACCACTGGTTCGTCACTGAACCCCCAGATGACTGCAGCTACTTGGAGGGGCTTCCCTGATAGACAACTGACTTGTTACTTGCATGTATCTGTGTCTAGTCATCCCTATCACGGGGGTCCTGCACTTAGAAAAGGAGGCACGAGATTTGTCCCTGGCTTTAGCTGACCTCCCCTGGCCCTGGGCCCTGGAAGGCACTCCTGTCAACCTCAGCTCACTGACCACGGTTGTTTTAAATCGCGGAATTGCCCTATGCTTTCTCCTGGCTGGCATGGTGGAGCATGTGAAGTCCCTAATACATTCTAATGTATTACATTCTAATGTAATACATTCTGTCTGCTTGGATCTCTGCCTTGGGCCAAGTGGAAAGGTCAGTACAGAACCGTAAGGCCGAATCCCCCTGGCTTTCTCAGGTAGACCCTGATTATTATGGCCTCTGTTCGGGTGGCTGGGTCTAGGACTCTGAGGAGGGCATGGCTGAGGTCAGTACTGCAGGCCGGTCTCATCCTGCGCCTTGGAGTCCTGTTGGTAGTTGCCTTAGTTAAATGCTGCCTGACACTAACAGAACAGATTTGGTTCTATTCTCGGTCACGTTAATCAGTGTGGCTGGTGGAGTGGTGTGCTCAAGGGAGAATTTGCCAGAGGCTGAGACTAAAAACAAGGGGTGGATATGGTTGGGCGAAAATTCTCCGCGGGCCTTTGGAGTTTCTGCCTGTTTTGTGAGCAGAGGCACTTGCCTGCGTTTATTCTGGACTATCTTTTTAAGAATGTTGTATAGCAAAGAGCCCTGCAGGAGAATGTTCCTCTCTGGGGTACAGGGCAGGCCATCTCACTGCTCCTGATACAAAATTCACCTCCCGAAGCTTGGGCTTTCTCTCCTATAATGCAACCGGTTTTGTGCAGCATCATCTGGCCCTTTCCATGTTGCTTGGGGATCTGGGGTTTGGGGAACCAAGGCAAGAAAATGCTCCTATTCTGGCTCTGGTTATTTCTGTGAAGAATGAAGTCTTTTGTCTGTGAAGAGGGAGAGTATGGTGAGCTAGCTTGTTAGATTGGGAGTAGGGTAAATCTTGGACGCCTCACAGTTCTTGACAGCCACGATCTGGCCCGGACGACCCTTGCCCATAGTGGGCATATGAACATTTCCCACCATGTGCATCACGGGAGGGCAAAAGTCCGAGAGGGAGCGTCATACTGGACGGTACCAGACTGCTGGCTCGTGTATGTGGGGTCACCATCCAACGCTGTCCTTTGTCCAGCCCCCAGAGCCATTTCTGCACGCCGATCCCGGAGGCTGGTGGGAAAGGGCGAGCAGGGGCCCCTGGGGTCAAACCACATGGGCCTCTACCGAGGTCCTCCACACAGCACAGCCCCTGCTGTCCCATCTGTCAGGCAGGGATGACGATAGCACCTACCTCAGAGGGGTTTTGTGGGGACTCACTAGGCAGGCTGGGCTGAGGGTCGCCCTCCGGCCGTGGTGGTTACTCTCGTGGCCAACAGTGTTGCACTGACCTCCGCTCATTCTCTGGAAGGCTCGCCTCTCCCTCTTCACAGCGTGTCTGTAATCTGAGTTTATCTTTTCTACCCTGAAATTGGCCAATTTACATGATACCCCTCACCACAGTCACTGGATGTGCCTCTAATCTAATTAGACTAATTTCAATTTCCTGGATTTAATGACTTTTAATTTAATTAATTTAGAATGCAGTACACAGAGTGATTAATTAGGAAACGTTACTGAGGGATTTGGAAGGTGAATCGCGGTATGGAAGAGTTTAAATATCGTGGCTGTGTCCACCGGTGGTCGCTTCGCCCGGGAGGGGCAGCGCCTAGAGAGCCGGGCCGAGTTGGGGTTTGAGTGGAAGTCACCTGACCCCAAGCTCTGCTCCTTCATCTCTCTGCTCGCAGTGACCATGAGCAACTCCTGGGGGAGGCGAAGAAGAGGCGGTTGCTGCCGGCAGACGTCACGTTGCCACTGAGGCAAGTGTCCTGGGAGGTGAGGACAGACCTTGCCTTTCTACAGAGCTCTAGCTTTCACCGTGTTTTCCAGGTACCAGGTATATAAGCAAACTGTAGGCCTCTCACACACGGCGATTTTATTTTATTTTATATTATTTTATTTTATTTTTTGCTATACTCACTTATTGAGTACTTGGAATAATGATAATGATGATGATAATAATCATGTTAACATGTATATAGCGCTATGTGCCAGGTGCCGCTCTAAGTGCTTTTACTTTGATTAACTCATCTCTGTTATAGGAGGTGAGCCCTCTGAGGGAGGCGCTAGAATGTCCATCGTCTGAAGGAGGAGGTACCATGTTGGCTCAGCTGGGGAGATCTGTTCCCGTATTGCATGAAGGGACAACTCCTGGGGGAGTCCCGCCTGTGGCCGGCGGGTGGGGGGACAGTTTAGGGCTGGGCACTGTTTTGAGGACCGCTTAAGTCACACTGGTTTGCCTCCTCCATCTCGATGACACCGCTTGGAGCACCGTCTACAGGGCCAGGCAGGCATCCTCATGCATCCACCCACGGCCGGCCTCCCTTCCTCTTCGCCATCGACCTCAAGAAGTCATGCACTCTGTTTGCCATTCAGGGCTTCAGACTGCGGTTGTGTTGGGCCCGTGGAAGGAAGCCGAGCTGAGCCTAGACCCTCCACCTTGAGCTTGGCCCTCTACCCTAAAGTTCGGCTCCAATCCCGGGCTCACTTATTCCCCAGCTGGGTTCATTGAGCATCTCTGGGACTCTGACCCCTGTTCTCCTGGAACAGTGGGCCATGATACCAGTAGGGAAAGCAGGGTTCAGACTCTACTCCCTGATGAACAAGCAATGTCTGATAGGGCTGGACCCTATCACCCAAAGAGGTAAAAACACAAGAGCCACCTTCAGTGTACACCCTGTCGGGAATAAGGCCAATAATTGGAAGCCACAGAGAGATTCTTTATAAGAAAGGACTTTCCAAGAGCCTGAGCTTTCTTAGCTAGAATGGATTCTTCGGTAGGCTGTGAGTTACTAAAGGGGTTCAAACAGAATACCCATCAAACACCCATCACTGGCGGGTTCAAACAGAAGCTGATTGGCAATAATTTGCTTTTTCTGGAATGTTCTTTCCTATCCTTTTCTGCTGGTTAATTCTTATTCAACCTTGAAGACAGCTCAGGCATCATTTCCTAGTAGACCAGGTGTTCTCTATGCTCCTGTAATGCCCTGGGCATAACTTCGTCATTGCCCTCACCATACATTGCAATGATCTGCTTCTGAGTTTGTCTCTTTCGTGTCTTGTCCATATCACCCTTCAATAACCTTGCCAAGTACGTGTGGTTTCCCCAGGTTGGAGGGTGGGGAGCCTGAGGCTCAGCATGACTGAAGGTCCTGTGCATGAAGCCAGAAGGAGGCAGAGATGGTTGGGCGTCTGGTTCCTGGGCCCGATGTCTGTCTACAATCTTTCCACCACGAGATACTGCTCTCCTAGCAGTGGCCCCGAATTCTGTGATGCGTGAGGTCATGTGCTTGTGTGCTAGCCACGTACCTGAGGCAGCAGGGACAGTGCCATCAAGGGGCGGCACATGGGCCATCTTTGGAACTATGCTGATCCCAGTGCAAAACCAAAAGAGCACACAAGCCCTCCTCATCATACACATGCTCGCTCTCTGAGCCCTTCGGAGGTTGTGGAGAGGCCAGGAAAAAAATGAGGACCAGGGCAGTCAAAGCCTGCGTTTCTTCGGGACCTATGGGGCTTGTTTGGGCCTGAGCCAAAGCCCCTCTTAGCACTCACATTCCTTGATTTAACAAAGGTGAGGAGAGCCCTGCCCTGTGGTTTTAAGGCTGGATTCCATTTCTATTAAGATCGCTGAAGGCCCCATAAGATTAACTCACAGTCACCCCTGTGAAAGCCGATCCGAATGGAAAATCGAGTTAGAAAATTCTGCCTTCCCTTTGCCTCCCACCTCAGGAGATTAAGGGAAGGCCCGATGCTGAGTTCTGGGGATTTATGGGAATGTGCAGTTGCTGGCTGTTAAGCGCTCACTCTTTGGGATGTTGGCAACCTCGCTTCCTATAAATCGTTGCTGGTATGTCTTAGCCTTCCCTTGCCAGCGACGCGGAGGCCTGCAACACCTTTTCCGTGCAGTAGCCTGTGCAAATATTGAAGTCGGGCCCAGAAAAACACCAGCATAGAAAGGGGAAACTTTGATGTTTGCTAGTTATTTTCAGACAACCCTTGCCAAATCTTAATTTTTCTAGTTTACAAGTAAGGGATTCTGACCATCTGTCTGCTGTCAACCGATGTTTGTTTGGATGAAGATTTTATTTTTTTTCTCCCAATCTAGCACTCCTGTTCTTACAAGTAGTTTATTGGACTTCATAAATGTCAGCTTTTTGCAGGCATTTTGTAAGCAGCTTATGATTTAGTATTTAATCAAAATTGAGCAGTCAGCGTCTGTAATCAATCTGAGGCGGGAGTAACAATGAGATGGAAGCTCAGCATCCCCACCAAGACCACGACTGACGGCTCCCAGCTATCTCGGTGAGAATTATGTGTGCGTCTGAGGGGATGGGGGTGAGTGGGACGATGGACGGAAAAGCACGCACTGGGCACCAGTCGCATGCTACCCTGTGATGGCTGTCAGCTACGGACTGCTAGGACTGCCTAACAAGCCATTCCAAACTCAGTGGCTTAAAACAATAAGCTTAAAGCAATTTAGCTCCTTAATTTATGGAGTCAGTTGGGAGCTCCTCTGGCCTCGGCTGAGCTCCATAAAGGTGTGGGGATAAGTTGGCTGTTGGTTGATCTTGGCTGGCCTCCTCTGGGACGACTGGGGCAACTTGACTCCACTCCACAGGTCTCTCGTCCTCTACCAGGTTAGCTCAGGCATATTCTCATGGCGATGGTGGGGTGCAGAAGCAAGGACACCGATCACTCAAGTGTTCCCCTAAGCCTCTGTGTGCCTTACATTTGCTGACATCCCATTAGCCGAAAGGTGACATGGCCTAACTCTGAATCAAAGAGGGGGACGGACTCCATGTCTTTATCGCGAGAAGGATTACAAAGTCACGGGCAAAGGCCAAGGGCACAGGAAGGGGTGGAGAATTCAGTCTATCCCAGGGATTCTGGAAATCCCAGAAAGGAGGTAATGCTATAACCCTAATGTCCAGATGGAGAAGGGGAAATTCAGAGGTTAAGTCATTTGTCTGAGGTGTCTTAACAGAGTTGCAATGAAGCTGGCATTCTTCGTTAGCCTGATTTGATTTACTTTTGACTCCGCAAGACTGCTTTTCCCCGTGGATAGGTAAAGCAAGAGTAAGGGGTTTCTTAGGAATCATCCATGTCCTCTCCCTGCTCATGTTGCAGATGGCAGAATCAAAACCCAGAGAGGGGGTGGGCGTAAGGCCTCACAGCAGGGGGAGGACATGAGAAGGCAGGGGCTCCCAGGCAATGTTCTCTCCTACAAATCAGGAGGGCCCATGCTTCTCCAATCCCTCACAGGGCCTTCTTCTGCAGAAAGGCTTCAGAGAGCAAAACTACTCTGTAAGGGTTCCCAAGTGGAGCAAGGAAGGTGCCACCTTTGCTAGGTTTGCTGGAGAGGAATGCTAAAGGCAGGAGCCTCCTATGATGTTGTTATTAAATTCCTTCCTTGGTTGGTGCAATGGACTGAATTGTATTCCTCCACATTTACATGATAAAGCCCTAGCCCCGAAATGGATATAGGGAGAAGAGAGGTCGCTCACTTTCTCTTTTGCTACCAGCTTCCCTGCCTCCAAGGATCGGCTTCATGCCACAGTAGGGTTGGTAAAAATTGTCAGGAGGAAAGTGAGGCTCACTAGGGAAACTGAGGCACTGCTAAGAATCGGACTCACCAGTCCCCCCACCTCATCCCTCTGGCTTCTCCCCGGCCCACCCCCTCTATCCCCTCAGCTGACCCTACCTTCCCTCCATCCCCTCAGCTCCTCCTGGTCCATCTCCTCCATTCGGACTGCTCTAGGGGCAACACAGTGCCAACGAGTCAGCCCGGCCTCAGCTGGACTCCACTCAGTGGCTGTTTGTCCCTGGCAGCCAGTAAACCCCTCCGAGCCTCAGTTTCCTTCCTCTATAAAATGAGAGGTCATGGCTTAGTGTGAGGTTGCTATAAAAACCAAGAGGATGACTAGCTCATGGACATTCAATTAATATTCCTTTATCGTCCACCTCCTCCCTACTCCTGTTGACCTGAATCTTCATGGCACTTTCCTATGCCTTCAATAATTTAGCATGCATGGTTTATTAAACCGGGGCTTTCTGATGGGCTGTTACTGACCTGGCAAAGGACAGATGTTCCCTGGGAGGTTGCCCAGGCCCCGAAGGTAGTCAGTGATGGGCGAGCCAGCTGGGACAGTGTCCTCTTGCCAGGGGGGAGTGGCTGGAGACCAGACCCTGATGCTGTCACCTTCATGCCTTGGGCCACCTCTTGGCCTCTTGCAATTGCAGTTTCTGCAAGATGGGGTTCATATTGCCTTTCCCATGAGGTTTCTATGGAAACTGAAACCAAGCAGGTGAAATTCTTAGCTCTTCGTGCCTCCTTGCTCTGCTGCACTTAGGGCTCAGGCTGGCTTCAAATCTGGGGAAGGAAGCTGGTTACCCACCTGGTCTATCCACGGTACTGGGCTATCCAGGCATTTCTTCAGAACTGGTCATGTCACTTAAAGCATGGCTAGCCTAGATCCATTCCTTTCAGTCCTAATGAGGAAATTCACCTCTGAGAAAGAAGTTTCTGTGATAAAAGACATGTCTTTGGGTTGGAGAAGTCCTTGAACCCCTGATGGCTGATGTTTAAGAGGAAGAGCACTTGGGATTCTTAGCACTAGTTCTGGTCCCGCACTAGAAAGTGTCACTGTGTGACCTTGGATAAGTCATTTCCTCTCTCTGGGCTTCAGTGTTCTCAAATAGAACATTAAGGGCTTAGGTTGTATGGAATCTAGGACTTTGATTAGCTCAAAAGATTAACTCTGAGGTTCCTTGTGGGTTTCCAAAGAGGTGGGATCTTGATGGGCAGGTTTGGTGAAGGTGTGGTGAAAGGCAGAAGCAGGGGACGTGGGGTAGGGCTGGGCAGAGGTGGACTGCCTGGGTGTGGCACCCATGCTCATAAACCTATTAAACTTGGTGGTTCAAATCAAGGCCTACTCATGGATTGATTGATTCACCGATTGCTTTATTCTCTTTATAAGACTTCCTCTGACCCTTACCTGCCCAAAGTACTCTTTTCCTTCCCTGACCTTCTGGGAGCCCTCCATGTAGCCTCATTCCATCTCTTGCTGGCCTGGCTGTTTTCCAGATGGCCCCATGCCTGCTTTTCCATGCCCTGGCCCACTCACTGCCTTCTCCCTGGAAGGCTGGAAGGCTTTCCTTTCCATCTCTACTTCTCCAAGTTCTGGCCATTGCTTAAGGACCTGCTCAAAAGCCACCTCTTCCAGGAAGTCTTCCCAGGTATCTGATTCAAAACTCTCTTTCCATGTGCTCCTTATTAGCACCCTTCAGTGTCTGTCCATTGACATAAGATAAGGTGAAAACCTTTAGCTTAGGTCTCTAGCCTTGTTTCTCCTCACTGCCCTCCCCACCACCCAGTTCCAGGTAGGCCAGGGTATCTCTTACCTCCATGCAGAACTGAAGTTGTTTCTCCTTCCTGGAAAGGCTGTTCTCCACCCTGTCCCCATGATGATGACACTTTAGGACTCTAAGACTCAGCTTATGGCCCCTGTACTGCTAAGAGTTTCTTGGACTCATCTTTCGGTATTCTGTGCTGGGCCATCAACCAGTCTCATACATGCATCCGGTGACCCTGGTTTATTTACCTCTAAAGTCACAGTGCCTTGCATAGGGCCTGGCACATAGCGAGTGCTCGATGAACATGGCACTGAAGAGTATTCCTCTATGTGTCCATCACAGCACTCAGCAGAGGCCGGGACCCAGGCAGCTATATGGATGGGATTGTTGATTCAAAGCTTTATTTGCAACAGCCCCGGGCTCTGGGATGGAGCCTTGGAGCTGATGGAGCTGAGGAAATAGCTCTGCAGTGTGTGTGTGTGTGTGTGTGTGTGTGTTCTCTATGGGCATGCCTGCTTCGGTCTTGGTGATCTGCCATGTATGGGAGGAAGCTTTAGCTCCCCAGAGACTCATGCCTCTCCCTTGACATCCTTTCTTCCTGGGCACCAAGCTACAAGCCTACCAACTCCAGGGTAGGGGTCAACACCAGAGATGGTCCTGGAGGGCCCTCCATGGTCATGTACAGACAGCATTCTGCAAAGGACCGGGGCACGGTCTTGGAGCCGCATGGTCCTGCACTGGGTACCTTACACAGGTTTCTGATACCTCACATCCTCTGGGGGAACCCCTCATGTTGGTCTTCTTGTGTGCTAGGCCCTGGGTGAAGCCCTTGTGAAAAGGATCTGATTTAGTTTTCATAACCACTCTAGTTGCAGAGGGGAAACTGAGGCACGGGGACATTGAGTCACTTGTGTTAGATTCCAAAGCAGCCGAAGGGCAAGCAGGGGGAGGAGGTCGAGCAGCCTTTGCCACAGCCCATGCTCCTGAGTGCTGTGACCGCCCCCTCTCATGTAATAACACCTCCTTGAGCTACCAGGTTCATGTTCATAAGTGGCATCCGTGGCGTGACTGGCACACAGAGGCATGCAATCTGGAGGCTGACGTCATCAACCTCTAACTCAACCTCCTCGTTATAAAGATAAGGAAACTGAGGCACACTTCATGTAAGTGACCTGACGATCACGTTGTGAGTTGGGCGGACTCCAAGTCAGGTCTCCTGATGGCCGGCTATTTTCATTTCTCATTATTCTGTGCCCCGCAGGCGAAAAATTAGAAGGAAAGAGAATCTGACACTTTGGAGGAATCGAGGCGGGGGCGGGGGGTGATGGGGCAGGGTGGTTGAGGACACCCTGCCCTATCACTTCTCCAACCACCAGCAAGGATGGTCCTGTTAATGGTCCCAATTTGCAGTTCTGAAGATCTGATCGCAGAGGGGTGGGAGATTGCCTGAGACTGGTAGCTGGCGAAAGAGAGTGGAATTTGAATTTAGGCATGTCTTTCTCCAAGTCCTGTGCTTTTTTTTTTTTTTTCTGCCTTGCCAGCCCAGGAGTGGGGCCAAAGATCAAGGTCAGGGTAGTCACAATTTAGACTCTCGATTGTGGCAGGGAGCGGGCTGGCTGCTGGGGTGGTTTCTCTTGAGCACCGAGAGAGCTCCTGGGGCTTGGGGAGAGGGTGGTGTGGGGTGGTAGTGTGCCCCAGGGGAAGAGGCAGCTCCTGAAGCCTGAGGGGGCTGGACTTCTTTCTTGGAGTGCTGAGGGAGCCAGGAAGCACCATTTGGTCTCTGTGAATCCAAATAGCCTCTTGGGCCTCTTTTGTCTAGTAGGGTGGCTTTCGAAGGGCAGAGAGTGACTTTGGAACCTGCAGGTTTGAGGATCCTATGCTAGAGGTAGATAGGAAATATCTTAGAAATCTTCAGTTTTATTTTGAAAATTCATGCGGAATTGGCCTTCTTCCTCACAATATATCCACATGTGCAAGTGCAATGGATGAATCTAGCTACATGAGCCTAGCTGAGCAGCCTAGATGGGGTAGGCCAAGGGACCCCGTCTTTGGCCACCTCCTGTTCAACACTTACCAAAAACTAGATGACTCATGGCATCGCTGTAAGATAGGTTGTATTAATTACCCCAGTTACAGACCAGGAGAGGGTGAGTGGCCTGCCCAAGTTCCCACAGCCATTGATGTAATAGGATTTGGAAGCCACATAAGTCTGACTCCAAAGCCTGAGGCACTGATTCACCCATGGCCCTGAACTGCCTTGTCATCAAGGGGCATGTGGGAAAGTGGGAAGGGTGGACATTTCGGTGGAGGTGAGGGGCAGGATTTGAAAAGGACTTCAACGGAGCTGAAATGAACCTTGGGCCCAAATGAATGCATCCTAAGATGAAGGCCAATAGAGACCTTTGCTTGCACTGGGGTTCAGACTACCCACCGGACACACACAGGATGTGGGGTACCTGGGTCAACAGCACAAGTGAAAGATGCTGGGTTTTTAGTTGACAGGAAGTCTCCTATGAGTCACAACAGGGGGAGGTGGCAGCCAGCGAAGCTGATGTTACCGTAGCCTCCGCAAGTGGAGGTACAATGAGGAGGGAGGGGGTTCTCCCAAGTCAGTTTGCATCCAGGAGATGGAGTTCAGGCCCGGGACCCTCCATCAGGGAAAGGGTCGCTGACAACCCACCAGGCTCTCCGACACAGCAGCAGGTGTGGGCGGGTAGGGGGGTGGAGCGGCTCCTGGGTGTCACTCTATACTCTTCTCTGTCCCCTGGCATCACCGAAGCATATTCATATATTTCCGAACAATTTTAGCCCCCTCTTGACTTTTATGCAATTGCCTTACCTGCCTTCGGAATACGCTACTCGGTCCCCTTTGATTTTTTATTCATGTAACCCGAGTAAATGTGGGGATTCCTCGTGACCCAGTTTCTACATGAAGTCACATTCAAAGCAGCACAATCTGGCAAGTAAAAGAAAGAGGGTTTTCAGGCTTCCTGCACATCTCTCAAAGAGATGAAAAGGGATGAGGTCCCTGCTTACTCCTCTATCTCCTTATCTTGTGCTTCGAATCTTCTTTAGGAACTTTCACTCTCCCAAGGTGCCCTGAAACCCTCCCGGCATCCAGTCAACCGGACATGCCATCGCTCTCGACTTCCTGCATCTCCATGACACACGTGGACTTAACATCTGTGTCGTCTTCTTCTCGTCCCTCCTTCTCTTCCCTGTCTTCCTTCCTCTTCGGTTTTCTTTCCACTTTAGTGTTGCCCCAAATGCCTCCCTACAAAGTGGGACTGATTGAGCCAGCCAGGATGCTCCCCCATTTCTCGGGTGTCCCCAGACTTGTCTGTCCCCTCCTATCCTCCCTGGAACTGGGATGGCCAAGATGGAGCTCTGATGGGAGCTGGCCGAGGAGAAGCAGAGCAGGCCAGGACCATGGTTTTGGAGGGGGTGTGTGTGGCAAACATGGCGATGGGAGGGATGATGGGTGACCAGCAGCAGGCAGAGGACCATCCCCAAAAGGTCCTCCTCACCTGTGTGGCTCATTTCCATTGCCCTGGGCGCCCCTTCTTCACTTCACCCTCTTTTCTCTCATGGCGTACCCTGAGATGTACTGGGGGGAGGCAGGCTGGAGAGACAGCACCTGCCACACAATCCATGCCCCCCTACACTTCCCCACCTCCCCTGCAGCTAGGTTGGGGCCCGCGGTTTGTGCTGACCAATAGAGGCTGCGAGCGAGGCAATTAACAGTTGAAGTGCCTCCTCCTTCCCTTTCTGCCATAGTGACTCTGGAGGCCCTGTATTCCAGACGGCATGCGGAATGGGGGAGGGTCTCCCAGCCCCCACTGCACCTTATACGCAAGAAGTCAACTTCCATTCTACGAAGCCCCTGAGGTTTCAATGTTGTCCCTGCTGCATCGCCTGGCCTGTCCCAGAGCATCAACATTAACTGAGTAATTGCTATTCTTGAGTTCTTTAATGTGATGAAGGAAAAAGCTGTCTCTGGAGCCACCCAGGGCGGCTGATGGGCGCTTTCCTTCCCCGTCATCATGCCGCACAGATGGCACTTCCTGTTTGGTCACACCTCCCGTGGGCTTCTTCATCCCCCACTGACTCTGCCAGTCACCATCCTACACAGTCAAGTGTGCACAGTATTAGAGGTTTGCCAAGAACACATCCTTGCGGTTGCCAAGGCGTGTCTGTTGGAGGAAGAGTATTCTAACAGACAATGTTCACAGGAGAAATGGACTGCCCCAGGAGGCAGCCAACTCCTTGTCTCTAAGGTGAGCAAGTAGAGGTTAGATGCCCATCAGGGATTTGAGGGGGACGGGGCATGAAGATGAGATACCGCCTGAATGGGGAGGGGGTTGGTGTGGGAGGGCGGGATAGACCAGATGGTTTTTAAGTCCCATTCAACCCTGAGAGTCTCCAGCATGGAGTCCAATTTTTTTTTTTTTTTTTGGAAAGTGGATGAATGGATAAATTTTGGTCACTAAAAAAGTGAAGAACTTATGAAATAAAATAGCCTCGTGTAATGAGCAGGTAAGTATTATTAACACTAACATTATCCTTTCTTAAGGGTGTATGCTCATGAGATCAACGTTCTCGGCTCTCATGAGGTTGACAAATGATGCCCAGTGGTCATGAAAGCATGTGAAACATATCCGTAATTTACACGTCAACCACAGGAGGGCCAAGCTGAGGGAGGAGTCACAGCCTCGAGACAGACCAAAGTCATCATGATAACAGCCCCATAATAAGGACATCAGTGTTTTATCATGCACCAAGTATTCTCCCTGCATCCTGAGTGCTTAGAGATTACTATCTCTGAGCTGATTGTCATATATCATATATTATCATAGATCTCTGAATTTATGATCATAGCCTCTCGAGGAGAAGGGCTGCCATTCTCATGGTACAGATGGGCAGGGAGATTTTCAGAGATTTTTCCCACCCAGGAGCACGTAGCAAGTTAAGGGGGGAAATCCAAGACTTGAACCCAGATCCTTTGATTGGAAGTGATGGATTTTCAAATAACAGAGCGTGTAAACTCCTGGCACTAGCAGGTGGGACCAAGCTCAGTTCACATGCTCCTTGGTTCCTGAGGAACTTCCACTTTCTGTGTGTGGGGGGTGAGGTATAGAGAGGGTGAAGATAGCCCTGAACTACTTATAGGCAAGAAGGAATTTTGGGGGGTAAAGCAATGGACTGGGGCACAGAGTCCTGGAGTTCGGGCCTTGACTCTTCGTCTGACTCATTTCATCATATCCTTGGGGCCCGTTTCATCATTTAAAAATGTGAAGAAAAACACTGACTCACCTGCAGAATTTCTGTGAGGACCCAATAAGAAGATGGGGTGAAAACGTCTTGAAAACCCTACAAAAACTAAAGTTCTTGTTTAGGAATACATTCAGGGGCAAGTAACAGAACTGCCAGCCATAGTGGTTTTAACAGCTGAAGCTTTATTTCTCCCTTGACAGAAGGAGCCCATGGGGTGGGTGCAGGGCAGGGCAGAAGGTGATGTCATTACACCATCCAGGGCCTGGCCTCTGTCTGGTTTTCTGCTCTACCTTCATCCTCATGCTGCTACTTTATACACCCAACGTGGGTGCCGTACCTCCAGGCCCGTGTTCAAGTCCCAGGCAGGACAAAGAAGGGAGACGAGGAAGAGTGGCACCTATATTAGGAAGGGGAAAGTCTTCTTGGAAATGCAATAGCTCATTGGCCAGAACTGCAAGCAAATGGCCAGCCTCTAGCTCACACGGGAGGCTGGAGGTGTGAGCGCTTGTGGCGGGGCTCACTGCCCCGCAGAACAAGTCCAGGGTCGTGATGGAAAAGAGGGAGAGGCTGGGACCTGCAGTGCAGGCGGCCGGCAGCACCTGCCACGGCTCTGCTACTGAGAGATCTCCTGAGAACGGCACTCAGTTCACGGGGATCTTTTAAACTCAGTCTCTGGACCGAGCGAGGGCAAACTGGGTTGCCTCATCCTTGGAAGAGAAAATGGATCCGCAGGATCCCACTGTCAGAATGGGAAGCAGAGGCTGCCGGCTGGGGACTAGAAGAGGGGTGAGTGCTGCTGCAGGTCTGGGCGTTCCTCCGTGTCTCTCCCCACCTCCCCCTGCTCCATGCGTTCAGTTTCATTAGCCTCCTTCCACCAGGCAGGGCGGGCTGAATGCGAGGAGCTCATTTCTAGCCGCTGTGTTTGTGTACGTCTCCACCCGAAGATGTCTAACCACAGGCTTCCTCCTGACTCCTGGCAACAGAGAGAAAACAAAACCACAGCAGCTTTCATTGCTGAAAACACAAAACTGACTCGTTTGCCTAATAAGCCCAGACGGAGGAGCTTTATTTCTGGGAGGAAATGCTCCCGACTCCAGTCCAAGGAGTCTCGGGTGGGCAGTCAAACCGCCAGACGAGGCCACGCGCTGGCCAGGTGGAAGGAAGCCACCCGCCCGGAGGGCGGACCCCGAGCGCCAGGAGCCCACAGCTGGCCCGCGGGGCCCGCACGAGGAGGGCACGCATGGAGCAGTGGGCCCCTGCCCGCCCCGAGACACCACTGGCCTCTCCCACCAGCTCTGGTTTCAAAGCACCTGTTCCGTGCATTTTGTATCCCTTTCTCTTATTTTCCGTGTTATTAATTTCAGCTATTGATCAATTCCCATGTTGTACTTTCTTTTTTTGTTTGCTTATTTTTTTCTAATTCCTTATGATGTGTATTCAGCTCCTTTATTTTTAGTCTTTCTTCTCTAATAAGAAGGCATTTCAGGCCATAATTTCCCCGAGTTGAGCTTTTTTGGGGATCCCATAGGTTTTGAAATAAAATGTTCCCCTTTTATCTGTTTCTAGATGGTTTTTAATTTTCGTTTTTTTAAAAAGATTTATTTAATAGAGAGAGAGAGAGAGAGCTCACATGGGAGAGGAGCAGAGGGAGAGGGAGGGAGAGAATCCCAAGCAGACTCCCCACTGAACATGGAGGTCAATGCGGGGCTTGATCCCAGGACCCTGAGATCATGACCTGAGCCGAAACCAAAAGTTGGCCGCTTAACTGACTCAGCCACCCAGGCGCCCCTAATCTTCATTTTAATATTCTTTTGGTCCGTGGGTTATCTAGAACTGTGTCTATTAGTTCCCAAGTAGTTGAGGATATTTTCAGCCACATTATTTTTTTTATTTGAAAATTTTGGATTACAGTAAGAGATTGTGACCTATAAAATCTCTAATTTAAAATTAAAAAAATTTTTCCTTTGTGCCCAAGGATGCAATCGAATTTTATATATGTTCTATGGGGAAGGAAAAGCTGAGCAGGTCAGACCGATGTGGAAAAGAATGGAATTCTAACATGTCCTTGTTCTGCAGATAAATTGCCCCATTTCAGATCTAGTTTCTCTCTGTTTCCAGCTGTGTGTCCACGGACGAAAGACAGAATTTTTTGGAGCATTTCTTTTCCATCTTTAAAATGGAACAATAGGAATACGCACCTGTCAGCATTTCCGTGAAGATGAGAGGAGATTGTGTAAGGAAACACGCCTACAGGGCTGCCTGACACAGAGTTACTAAATAGAAATATTGCTATTTTTCTTGTTGGTTTGTTATTTTTGCAGAAAGGGAGGAAGCTTTACTGTTAGTGCCCTTAGTTTTATCCCTGCCGCAGAACTGTAGTTTCTGGTTATCGAGAGGCCTGGAAGGAGGAAAGAGGAAATGGATAGCTCGATGAAGCCACCACCCTCCCTGGGAGGGGAGCCACCTGAAACCAGAGGAATGGGGCCACTTGACCAAACAAATACAGCAATTTGGTGGCAAAGCCAGGCTTCTAACTCAGGTCTTAACTGGCCAGTCCCCCTCTCTCTGCTGGCGGCCACTCTAGTGTGTCTCTCGAGAGAAGAGGCGGTTGCCCGGAGGTTGGCCTCTGTGGTGAGGGAGGGCTGGAAGCTCCGGGTGCGTGGCCACCTCTGAGCTCTGTCACATGACACCTTCACCATCTGGGAAGAGCAGCTCTGAGGTCAGTGAGTTCGAAGGGGAAGCTGGAGAGAGAGGGTTGGTTGGGCGTGATTAGATGCTTTGGACATTGCTGTTTTGTCGCTCACTGGGGTAGGGGGAAAGCAGGACCTGAGCTGGGGAAGGGGTCCTCCAAGGGTGGCTGCGCCCCTCTGGGCCTCAACCCCTGGTGTGCCAGTCTGCTGTGCTCCCCGAGCCCTGGGCTGACCTGGCAATGGCAGGTGGCTCCCGGGGACGCCATTGTCATCTCTCTGGTAGGTCTTTGGAGCAGACCTCAGGGGCAGTGGCCCCGCGTTACTGATCGGGGTGGCTTGGCAGCATGGCCGCACCCCTGGAAACTGGAGGGGCTGAGGCGACAGCTGAGTAGTACTGTGGAGGGCTCATTAAGAAGTAAGGCCAAACGGGATATGGTGCTGGCTCCGCCTGCCGGGTGACATCTGTCATCCTGAACCAGGACACCCTGGTTCACAAGGAACTGGGAAGCCATGGGAAGCTCTGTGGTGGGAGGCTTGGGAGGGGACGGAGCCACCGAACGGAATGACAAGGCAGAGGGTGGCTGAACTATATGCTCCAGGCCACTGATCTTGGGAGCACGGCCACTTGTTGGCTAAGGACTCCCTGTATCCCTAAGCATCACGTAACCATGCTGTGCATGGGCCATGAGTGGACGAGCATGCCTGGAACATCCGTGCATATGTCGAGGCAGCAGGACTCCGACTTCAGATAGGGGTATGTGTTGGGGATAGGCTGCCGCCAGCTAAGACCTGGGATTCGGGGCTGATTCTGGTGGCTCCTCCACATAAAATTTAAAAAAATATATGAGGCCCCTAATGGTTATTATGAAAATGAAATAAGTCAATGCTTGCAAAAATGCTTTGTAAATATCAGCACAAATGCAGAAGAAAGTTGCGGTATGTAGAATTTGGTCGGAAAATGCTAGCTGATTCTTTACTGTGTTCCCAGCTCTTTGTTAGAAGCTGTAGAGAAATCAAATGGGGCCCCATCATGGGGCTAGTGGGCTTTCTCAATGCGGAATGCTTTGCAAACATCATCCTTTCCCTGCCTCTTCCTCCGAACACACTTCGATTAAGCACCTATTATAAGCCAGGTTCTAGGCTAGGAGCTGAATAACACAGTGATCACTGTCTACTAGGAGACAGACTTGAGCAAATGGGTAGGGACCAAGCTCTGTTTGGTAGCCAGGGATTGTCCCAGAGAAATGGATGTGTTCACTGGGCATGAGGCAAGGAGGCAATGAGCAACAAGCTCAGGAAGGCTGCTGGAAAGCTTCCGATAGAGGTGACACTTGACGTGGCTCTTGATGAGGGAGCAGGGATGAGGAGCAGGATCCTTGTGGGAACCTGGGCAGAAGGAACAGCATGCATGAAGGCATCCAGGTGAGAAGCCCACCCACACGAGGGCATCAGTGAAGCATGTGAACCTAATTCCAAATTTTGATCCCAGGGTGCATGTTGGGAGTCTTCTTGGAGCTCAGAAAATTTGATGGCCCCAAATGGGATACCCTCATTTAAAGAAACTCATCATGGCATGGACACGGAGCAGGGCCAGAGCGGTTTGATCAATGATGGGTGTAGTGGGAAGGGCACGAGGTTTGAAGCAGAGAGTGCTGCTTCTAATTCAGGCCTAGCTCTGTGACCTGGGGTCACTACGAACCTCTCTGAGCTTCAGTTTCATCCTCTCTAAAATTGGGTCAGGTGACCTGAATATTCTCTTGGAACTCTTCATCTCTGGCTGGAAGGAGTAACCACAAGATGGGATGGGTGAGTGGATAGAAGCCAATTTACACGGAACACAGCACTGGGGAGCCGAGAAGTTGTGATCTTGGCCCTTCTAGAGTCCACAGTGCAGTGGAAAGACAAGAAAGCAGCCAGTTACCACACAGTCTGGTCTGAGTTTTGTAGGCTGAGCGAGGCCAGGACATAGGGAAGCCCAGAGGACGAGCCCCTTTTACCCAGCCTGGGAAGTTAGAGTGCAAGTTAGCAAGGCAGAGATGCAAGCAAAGGGAACGCTAGGCGGAGGGAACAGAATGAGCAAAAGCATGCGGGGGGAGCCAAAAGCAGTTCTGTCCAGCTAAGACACAGAATCTGAAATGGGGAGCGGGAAGGCTGCAGGAGGTAGACGGTGAACTTGAACGCTGTGTTAGGGAACTTGGTCTTGATCCTGTATGTATCAGGGAGCTATTTAAGACTCAGAAGCACGAGACAAAGGATTGATCAGGCTTGGCCACCTGTATGGCAATTGCGAGTGTGTCCAGGGGAGGCAGGTTGCAGAAGTCCTAGATGCCAATGTGAAAGGTGCTTGTCGGAGGTTGAACCCATCCTATAGCAAGCCTTAGAGCGCCACTGAGCTTCCACGGACTGGGTGCCAAACTTCCCCACGCAGCCCTCCCTTGCTCCAGAGAGGATGGGGCCCCCAAGCCATGAGAAGTCTCCCCCAGGGCCCAGGTCTCCAGAGCCACCCTCTGCGGGGATGGCCTCCTCCAGCCGTGGTAGTCTAGTCGAGGCTGCTCGAGCTGGGGCCCGTTGGGCTGCAAGGGACATTTTGCTCAAGCAAAATGATGACCTTGTGGAAAGGATAGGGTGGCATTTCACAAAACCCAGGGGTGCAAACTTCAGCCCTGCCTCAGAGGAACTAGAATCAGGAACTGTGGAGTCATGCCTGTGGCCCTTCTCCCAGTCCCACGGCTTTTCTTCCTCTTTCTTCTCTCCATCTTCGAGTCAGCTCTCTCTGGAGAGGCGTGCCCTGCTGCCCGGCTCCTACTCCTCCCTGCCAAATGGCCTGCAGAGGCGAGGACAGGATCTCCCTCCTGGAGCTGGTCTTGGGGCGGGGGGTGGGGGGGGGGCGCGGCAGGCCCTGTGGCTAAGCCCCGAGGGCAGATTCATGGCCTCGGGGCAGGGGGCCTGTGGCTAAGAGAGGGGGTGTCTCCAGACAGTGTGGCTCCAGAACCGGCTCCTGTGGGTCTGTTGGGGGGTGTGCTTGTGAGTGAGTGGGGTGCGGGCACTAGATTGGCCCTGAGGGCTGTCTGTTCTATGGAGATCCTTACCCCAGGGGGGTGGGTAGGGTGGGTCTCGGGGCTTTCCAGCGAGGCTGCCCTCCAGATACACAGTAGCCAGCATCCCTAGAGACCTCCATTTACCTCTTCAAGAAGGGAGTTAGACCATGAAAGTGAAACCCAGAAAAATCCCCATGTTTGCTATTGTGGACAGTGAACGCAGACCATGAAAGAGTCTGAGAGGAGCTTGCCTTTGGGGTGTGGGAGGGCTGGGCCCTTCTGCTGCAGGCTTGGGGAGCAGGCAGGCTCAGAGCCCAGGGGTCTGGAAGGAGGTGGCCGCTCTTGGAGGAAGCATGTGAGGCCCTAGGGCGGGAGGCTACCCAGTGAGGAGCCAGCAGCCTGGGGCTGAGGAGGGGCCCAGGACTTCTGGGGTGGGCCTGCGGTGTTCCTTTGTTTCAGATTCCCCTTGGACTTCACACAGCGTTAGCGTGAGGAACCAGAAACCATTTGGTGGTTTTCCCCAAATGTGGAGGGATCTTCCCCCTCTCGCATCTCTCGTGTTGGGCTTCCCAGGGGTTCTCATAAACCCAGGAGGCTCTGCCCTCGTTTTCCTATGGAAATGGATTCCCTGAATAGCAAGGGAGGCCAGCTGTAGCTGATGGAACAGAAAACAGCACGGGCTGCTGGGGGGCGAACGTGGGCTCCTATCCCTGTGCGTGGCAGGCCGCCCCCGCGGGACGGAGGAGGTGGCCAAGCATGTGGCCTCTGCACCACACACTTCAACTCCAGCACTATTGCTTACTGGTCGAAATTACAGGCAAATGACTTAAATCTTGCCAGGTGTCAGTTTTCTCGCCTGTGAAATGGGCATAATGACAGCTCAAAGAAAGATAGTGGTCCTCAGGATTGAATAAGAGCCCCAGAGAAGCACTGAGCATGGTGTGTGGATGGGCTCACCAATGCTAGCAGTTTCGATGATTACTGTCCCCGCTTTGGCACACACTGCAGGGCCTCAGCCCAGTCCCCCATGGGGTATCTGTTGGTTTCCAGTGCGCGGTTACAATGCACCTGACGTGCTAGCTGTCCCTACCCCCTCCGTGTTAGCTAAACCCCGCCCCCCCCACATGCTGCCACCTCTGGGATGTCACTTGGGCTCTATCCTCCTCTGTCAGCAGTGCTTGTGAGAGCTGCCTGGCCAAGACCCCCCACACCTCTGGCGGCAGCCCGATCTGCCCTCCTTCGTGACAGCCCCGCAGATGTGGGAAGGAGCTCAGCACTTCGCCTCCACTCCCCATGAATCTGTGTGAGAGGGAGGCAGCATCCTGCAGTCCATCACGTCACCCATGCAGCTCTGGGGTGCCAGGGCAATGCCTAGCCTAGCGGTGCGACCTTGGCTTGCCTGCGCCTCAGGTTCCTTGCATGTCACACAGAGATAACGCAAGCAGCGTACTTTGTTCTCGGGGCTGTTGTAAGACCTGTAAAGCACAGACAATGCTGCCTGGCACCTCTGAAGGGCTCGCCAGAGGTTGGATACTTCTATAAAATAATCTTCGGGGCGCCTGGGTGGCTCAGTGGGTTAAGTGTCTGCCTTTGGCTCAGGTCATGATCCCAGGGTCCTGGGATCGAGCCCCGAGTTAGGCTCCCTGCTCTGTGGGGAGTCTGCTTCTCCCTCTGCCTCTGTGCTCTCTCTCTCTGTCTCTCAAATAAATAAATAAAATCTTTAAAAAAACAAACAAAATAAAATAATCTTCAAAAACATGACTTTTAATGGCTGTGTAACCTTCTTTTGTGTGGGTAGATCCTAATTTATTGAACCAGCCCCTTGTTGCTGGCCATTTAGGCTGTTTCCGCTCTTTCACTATTATAAATAATGCTGTAGTGAACATCTTGTATAGAAATCTTTCTGTTTATCTCTGATTGCTTCCTTAGAAGAACTCCCCAAATCTTGTTTGTCTTAGAACAAAGCCCTGTCCCCCAGACTTTTCAATGATGCCCTTTGAAATAAAAGCAAAGCCTATTTTTCCATCAGGGAAAGAAACATATGGAACACGTTAACCAAGAGGTGGTTCAGGAGGAAGGTAGAAATAGGTTCAAGATGGGTTTGGATCCATTTCAGGATGTCTGACACAGAATCAGTTACACAGCTCCACTCGAGCCTCCTTCCCAGACAGAGGCAGAGGCTGGTCCTCAGGGACCACTGACTTCTTTCTCTGAGGGAAATCCAAAGGGCTTTGATATTCTTGATGTTGGAGGAACAACAAGGACAGATCAATAAATGAAGCCAGTGTGTGTGCGGACAACTCCTCCAGCCAGGAGGGGGCGATATCGCCTGTTTCTGTCATCCAGTTGGGGCTGGGATTTCTTGCTAACAAGGACTTCCTTTGTTGTTGTCTTAAAACTTTGGCTTACGTTTTATATATTTCTCTTGCCTGTTTTTCCTCCCTTCCTCCCACCTATACGCTTTTCAGAATCACTTCGGGTTGCCATTTATTCATCCATTCATTTGGGAGAAATCTATTACATGCTTCCCCCAGGCCAGCCGTCAAGATTGTTTTCAGACCTTCTAAGACCTGGACACACTTGCTTTGGAAGCTCCAGCTCACACAGATCAAACATTTTGCAAATCACCCATATTCCATATTAAGTGTATTTTTTTTTTCTGTAAAGAAAAATAAAGATTATTTTTATAACTTCGCTTTTGAAATTATTTGGCTACAAGTAATTCATTCGATCTATGCCTGGCTTTGATTTCTCAGCAGTTATGGAGGTACTCAAGAATTCTTGCAAAGTGAGAAAATCTAACCTGCACATCGTTTTCAAATATAATGAAATTTTTATGAATTTTTATGAATACTAAATGAAACCATTAATGCGGTTGATGTAATATTTTGTTTTGGAGACGTTTCATTAAAATTTTATTAATTTCTATTGCAAAGTCTTTCCTTCGTGTTTTGGGTCCAGTAATTTTGTTTCCAGGTCTCAAACTCTTTTAGGGATCTCTGAAAAGTTCCCAGGCCCTACGGTGCCCAGTGGCTAGCAGAGCCCTATCAGGCTTGGACGTGGAGAAACAAAAGAATCGGTACAGTTTTTACGGAGTTCCCAGGCCATCGAGTGACGAGTGGGTGAACTAGTCCGACAAGACTTAAGTATTGCCAAAATGGAGAGTGAACGGAGCCCGGTGAAAATATCATCTGATCTAAGTTGGGGCCAGAGGGGGTCAAGGAAGACTTGGAGAGAGCAGGTGTGCCCAAGCCAGAATGTGCACGGTGAACACTTTTCTAAGCAGGTTCCAGAAGGGAAGGACGTTGCGGGCTGAGGAAATGCAGAAGGAGCTGACTGGGAGAAGAAGCTACGTATGAACAAGCTGGCTGACCACCCAGTTCTTCCCACGCTGCTCGCTAGGGTCTTGTTCTTTGGACCAGCAGCACTGGTATTATCCAGAAGTTGGTGAGAACTGCAGTTTCAGGCTCCCCAGCCCTCCTCCCTGTCAGCAGGATCCCGGGATCTGAGCTGGGCCTCCTTGGGGTTGGGGCCGTGGGAGTTGGGGAGGGCGGCTGGGGGGAGGCCTGCGGAGCTGCAGCCCCAGGAGAGCGGTAGTTGTTCCAAAAGATGTTTTTTTCAAGTCTGGCCTGCGAGTCCATCTCTGGGGGCCCAGACGGCTCAACCGTTGCCTGAGGTTGGGGCTTTTCTGTTTAGAGTCTCCTCCATGCACTGGGCCCACACTGTCCCTTCTGCTGGCCATCGCTCCAGACAACCCGTGTTGCCTGTTGGCTCCCTGAGCCGGCGCATCACCGATTACCTAATAGACTGTAGGCTGTGTGCGTAATTTATTCCTGTGAGTAATTGATCACGTTAGGATGAGCAGGGGCGGTACCGGGAAGGAGAGGGAGAAGAAGCATCGATAACCAGGGGAAGGAAATCTGCTACAGTCAGCTAATTACATGTCCCTCTGAGGCAGCTCTTTCAACACGATGGCCCCTCTTGCTGGTGTTGGCCCACCGCCCCCTCCCCTGCCCCCATGCGCAGATGGGCTTTCTGATGAGTGAGGGCTAGCAGAAGGAGCTGTAGACGGAGCCAGGAAACTTGGCTTCTAGGCCAGGTCATTTTAGGCAAATCACGTCTCTCTGGGCCTCAGTTTTATGGACTGTAAAATGGGAAGGCTGGATTAGTGGTTTCCAAACTGGCTGATAGCAGAATCACCAGGGATACTTTAGAAAACATGAACTCCAAAGTCGAGGGCACAGTAGGTGCCGAGGGAGGCCAGGAGCCTGTGCTGTAACCAGCACCTCCCGTGACTCCAACGCCGTTGATCCGACAGAAATTGGGGAACCACTGGGTTGGAAAGATAACCTTAAAGCTCCCACCCTGCTCTGACCTTTTCAGACCACCGATAAGGCTGGACTTCCCCATGACCTCTTCAGGGCATCAGGACATTCTTGCAGAAAAGAGACTAGAAAGGCAGGAGACCCATCGTCTACTCCTGGCTCTGTCGCCAGTTCACTAGGTAATAACAGTTTCTCCTTGTGCCTCGACTAACCCACTGCTGGGCACGCTGACGACGCCACGGTGCTTCTATCCGTGCACCGGCTCACTGTGTGCCTGGGGAGATTTCAAAACACAGCTGACTGGTGCCCGTTGTCTCTGGGATTCTGCTTCACTACGTCTGGGGTAGCTCAGGACGCCATGTGTTTAAAGACTGCCAGGTGATTCTGAAGATCCGCCAGGTTTGTAAGCCAGTGACCTGTCCAAAGGCATCGCAGAATGGGACACTGGTGTCCCACGGGACTGACTGGACAGCATCCAGTGCGAGGAGTCCACTGCCATGTTGGCAGGAAGCAGGGGCCATAAAAGGCAGATCCTCACTCACTTCTGGCCTCCGTGTGAGTCTAGACACAGCCTGCTAGTGGAGTGCTCCGCTGCATTGCACCAGACGGAACGGAAGACCTGTGTTCAAACCTGCTGCTCTTACTAATAGGGTAACGTCGGGCACGTCGCAGGAGCAGCGTGAGTCTGTTTCATCGTCTGCAAAATAGACAGTCGACAGTAACCCCGTCCATCCTCCCAGCCCCAGCCCAGTTGGGAGGATTAAATGGAACAACCTGAAGCCCGTGCTCTGCGAGTGGTCACACTCTGTGCAAATTGTCCACCTCATTCCAGCTGCCCCCAGCTGCCTGCCCTGGGACCGGTGGGAACCAGGCTGGCTGAATGTCAACATCTCTCACTTCGATGGAAGCAGGACTTGGAGGGTCTGCTGCTGCACTGGGCCAGAGGGCCAGCGAGGAGGTAGACCCAGCTTTCGGTTCAGGTGGAAGCTTCTGGAACTCCTCCACTCTGCACAGCCAGCTGCTCGACCCAGGGCTTTCGTGTTTTCTCTCATCTTTTGGAGCCTCGTGTGATAGCCCCAGGTAGGCAGGGGCCTACGTGTTGGCTAGTCAGTGAGGCTGCAGCCAGTTCTTTGGGGACTGAAGTCTCTCAAATCTGTCGCTTTCTGTCCATCCCCTTCTTCATCACCTTAATCCAAGGCACCTTCAAGGGACCAGTATTGCCCTCTGCAGATGTGTTCTTCTCATAGCAGCCAGAGAAGTCCTCTTGTGGTATAAATTCGGTCATGCCGTTAATTTTGACTAGCTTCCCATTCTCACCGAATAAGATCTAAACAGGCATGTGAGGAATGTCCTGGAATGGCTTCTCATTCTCTCCGCATGAACGTCACACTTCTCCCCCTGGTTTCCATGGCCCTGTACAACCCGGCTTCTGTCTCTCCTTACTCTCTGTGTGTTCTCCCAACCTGTTACTGTCCTTCCGCATGCATGGCTACACACCATCTCCCGCCCCTCTGTGGTGAGGCAGGAGCAGATCTTTGAGCTCCAGTCAATGGGGTATGAGTGCAAGTGACCCACACCACCTCTGGCCTTGGCCCCCACATGTCCCCCCAGGCACTTTTTCTTTTTGCTCTTGGCTGCATGCAGAGGATATAATGGACCACTCCAAGGAGACCTTAGGGGACAACAGGGAGCTTGGGTCTTGAATAACTGAGTGAAAGACCACCCACCAAACGCCTGATTGGTTCTGACAAGAAGAAGGAATAAACCTGTATTGTCTGAAATCACTGAGACTTGGGCTTGTGTGCTCTTATGGCCTGACTCCTGGCCTGTTCTCAGTTCCTGGAATATGTTAAGATCACCCTCCTGCTTTTGCCAGGCTGTTTGTTCCCTCTGCCTGGAATGCTTTTCCCTATCATTCCTCACATGCTTGTGTCTTTAGCCTCCCAGTCTTCATTTAAACATCACCACCAGCTTTTAGCTTTTATCTGTGTTCTTGTCTATTTTTTAGTAGAACTTTTTACAACTTGTATGTCGTTTTTCTTAAATTGGTTTTTCATCGTGCTCCCCCCCAGAATCAAGGGCACGAATCAAGTTCGTCTCACTCCCCTGTGTATACCCTATGCCCAACAAAGTATCTGACAAAAAGTAATCACTTAACAACTATTAGCTGATGGATTAAATGAATGAATGAACAAATTATGTGATTCAGTTCAGTTCAATTCAAATATTTGCTGGGCACCAACTTTGTGCCAGGCACTTTACACACATATAATGTATTCTCTACTCAATCCTCATTAAAATCCTGGTGGGGAGGTAAGATCATTATCCCCCCTTTTCATATAGGGATCACGAGGCGCTGCTAGTGACCATAACCCAGATCCTTCACCACGGCATCCTCCGGTCACCATCTTACTTCTGAAAGGTAAGTACTATGATCTCCATTTTACAAAAGGAGAGACTCATGCTCAGACAGACCGAGTCACTTTCCCAAGGTCCTGCAGCTAATGAGGTCATGGAGCTGGGATTTAAACCCAGGTCCAGGGGAAGGGAATGCAAGAGAATGGAGACACGCCTCTCTTACAGGGCCATTCTTCCTGACAGCCTCATTAGAAATCCCCAAAGAATATCGCGAACGTGGGTGGAAATGAAGACGTGGAATTTGTCCAGAGTCCCCCGAGCTTGGTTTGCAACGGGATTCCATTTTAAATGCAGGACCCATTCTCCCCCCTGGTGCCTGGGATTGGGGGGCGCCATTTTGCATCCTGGGAATGCGGCTCCCGTGACCTTGCGTGAGCCGGGCTGGGCTGGCCACCACCGATAAGCTGGAGGCATGAGTGCCCAGGTTCATCTGGGGAGAGCAGCCGGCGCTGTCGATAGGCAGAGAAAATCTGTGATTAATTATGGCAGATGAAAGTATGAAGTAATGACTCCTTCTTGAGGGCTGGGCAAGCTGAAGAGCCTGGCTCTCTGGATGCGTTTGGAGACTGCACAGCCCCTTCTGAAACCAGCAGTAAACTTTAATGGCTGCAAGTTCTGTGACTTGGCGGGCTGCGGATTGGGTGGCGCATAGAACTCATGAATCCTCTGGGGTGGGAGCTAATTAGGGTGCAATTTTTCAATTACGGAACATTGAGCGAGCCTCTCCCCGGACCCCCACACCATCCCTCAATGGATACACTCCATTTGTCTGTTTTCCTTTATTTCTTAATCATCTGATGATATGACAGCAATTATTTGTCATTTGGAAGAGAAAATCGTCACGGAGCTATTGTTTGCCTCCTGAAGCCCCAGCTCTTCTGTGGAGATGGTTACATTTGATAAATGTTTTGCATTCCCGCCGCGCCTCCCCCACTCCCACCGGGGGTTGGTGTGGTAACAGGAAAACATTAGCCTGTGACGCTAGCCTGCTCTGATTGAAACGCCATTTGTAGAAAGGCCTGGAAAAGAGCAGGATCGAGTTTAAAAGAGCCGCAGCCCAGAGCTCCAGGCCCACCCACGTCACCTAGGTTGAGGCTGTGGGACATTTGCTTGGGGAAATTTGGTCACTTCTCTGAGCTAATAAGCCAGCATCAGAATCAGGAATGCAAAACAGAAATGGAGCACAAAGAAAAAAGGCAAAGAAGAAAGCCGCGCTCCGCCAGAAATGGGAAAACTTAAATGACTTTGTTTAAATGTCATGGTACTCTCAAAGCCCTGTTCTCATATGTATGCAAGTTAATTAAATGGAAAAATGTCAAATTAGTTGCTTAAAATATTAATGGCAGGAATTATCCCAGATTCTAGAGCAGGCAGAGTAGAGGAAATGAACCTTTTAGGGCTTAACCCTTTTTTGGGTCATCTTCCTCTCACAAAATAGAGCTTTCGTTCAAGCATGAAAAGATCAGTCACGACTAAAGAGTTTTGTGGGTTTCAGGACCTGAGCTTTCCAGTGGGTCTGCAACCTGTCATTCTGTCTGTGATATAGAACTCACTAGTGCCATTTACTTTGGTAGCACCGGCTTCACGTGGGGGATTTGAGGTTTCCAGAAAGGCCCAAATAATCATGACTGTGTCCCAGTGGTCTGTTCTGGGGTCTGGGTCCATTTTTTCTCTTTTGGTTTTTGAAGGGTATTTTGGTTTAAAGAACCCATTACAATGCAAAATATGAAAAGATGGTACAAAGAGGGGCGCCAATGTTCTACTCACCGAATGTTTATTCAGTACCAAGGAGGTGGAGCAAAACTGTGCTGAGCAAAATGGTGGGAAAAGGGTGAGTCCTAGACTCAGGGGTTTTGGATCTGGCAGGGAGAGGCCACAGGGTCCCGAATCTAGTCTCATGTTAGCATGTAGGGGAACTGAAACCCCGAGAAAACAAGGAACGTTCCAAAAGTCACACAGCTACTGAGTAGTGATAAAGCTCATTTGTTCATGCAACACAGTTCCTGCCCACCTCCCCCCGGGGACTTCCATGTATTTGGGGACCACAGGGCACATAGACACAGGCCTGTGCATGCCACATGCCTGACACTGTGGAAGGAAGGGCAGAGGATGGAAAGCAGGGACGTGGATATCAGGGAGACCTTCCCTCTATCAGCCACCCAGCATTTACCGCCCACCGTGGCAGCCAACTTTCCATGCCCACAAAAGCAGGCAGGCCAGGAAGGCAAGGGCTGTCTGTTGAGAAATTATGACTGTTCACCGTACAGACACACTTAAAATCACCGTGGGGAATTTGATAAGTTCGACCCTGACAGATGTTATCCCTCTTTAACAGATTAGGAAAGTAGGTGAATCTTTAAGCCAAGGAAGTGGCCGAATTGAATCTGCGGGAACTGATAATCCTACAGGAGGCAATGGGAGATCGGTTTACTAATAACTGCAAATTAGCAATAGAAATACCAAATAATAGGGGTAGGGCTCAATTTCAAGTGGTATCCTCAGAAGGGGGGAGGAGATATTCTGAGATGCTCTGTGGGAAAAAAAATTCCAAAAAATTTAGGGAAATCATATATATATATATATATATATATATTTTATCAGCCAGTGAGGTCAGCTGAATCATGGACCCCGAATACCACATCTTAATCTCCAGAACCTATGAATGCTACCTTCTATGTGGCAAAAAGGACTTTGCAGATGTGTTTCAGTTAAGCATCTTGAGATGGGAAGATTATTCTGGATGATTCTTTTGGGCCCAATGTAATCACAAGGGTCCCTATAAGACAGGGGCAGGAGGCTCAGAGTGAGGAGGAAGAAATGTCATATAACAGAAGCAGAAGTTGGAGTGATGCACTTCGAAGACAGAGAGAGGAGCCCTTAACCAGGAGATTCAGGTGGCCCCTCGAAGCTGCAACAGGCAAGGCAGCAGGTTCTCCCCTGGACCCCCCCCCCCCCCAGAAGGAACTAGCCCTGTCAATATCTTGACTTTAGCCCAGGGAGACAGATTTTGGAGCTGTAAGAGAATAAATGGGGCTGCTCTAAGCCACTCAGTTCCTGGTCATTTGTTACAGCAGCAAAATAAGAAACTGACACAGGCTGTTACTGCTAAGTGCTACTTTCTCATTCCTTGGCCGTAAGAGGTTGGGTGGGGCAACTCTGGTTCAGATGATAGGTTTTGCTTTTAAGTCTCCTCATCAGCTGCATTCTGGGAGAGTGGCTGCCAGGGGTGTGCTGTTTTCATGGCAATGGCAAAAATGGGAGAGCAAACTAGCAGACGCTCACCATGTCCATGGCCATTTCAGCCCCGAGACACCCCACTTCTGCCCATCTTCCATTGGTCACATGGCCAAGCTGAACATCCGTGAGAATGTGGAACTATACACGGCCTGGTCTAGGGGCAGGCACTGCAGAATCATATAGCAAAAGGCAGGGATGCATGATCCTCACATTGGGGAGGGGTAGTAAATAGTTGCGACCTGCCACACTTTCCTTGAAGATCCATAATTCACGTTAACATGCGGACAGCTCTGAGAAGTCCTGCAGAAAATAAGTTTGTCTAACTCTGTTCACACAGTGTTCCCCAAGCTTTTTGGAGAACAGAGCCCGACTATTAACCTACAGGGTTAATATTTTGAGACATGCTCATGAAGTTCAAGGGAGAAGACAGTGGGGCTTCACTGGGTCTTGAAGAGTGGATTCAAGCAAGCAATGAGGCTTTTACCACTGGTGGAGCAAAACTGAAAGTTTTTCATGTGAGTTCATGTCCCCTCCCCTCAAGGGACCCTTTCTCATGAGAATTTTATCAAATACTCCATTCCTTCATGGACAAGAAGAACCCGGAATGATATCCTTGTTGTCTAAAAGAGCAAACACCACTGTCTGGGAGTCCAGTCTGTCCTAGCCCAAGGGTCCCTTGGAAATTGCTCAAAAGGTAGGTGCTCACCTCTCATCCAAGAACTGGAGCATCTCCTGGCAGCTGGGCTTCCTACAAACAAGCATGGATTTGGGAAGTGTTGCTGGGTGGGAAACAGACAGACAGAGGTGGGTGAAACAGGTTTCCCACGAGAGTCGATCATCAGGCCCGCTACTAGAAGTTTTCCCCTTCCCGTGAGGACCTAGATGAGGAACAGGCAGAGGAGCAGAAAAGAGGTCTCCCAGGTTAGGAGCTGTCAACTCCAACCCATGCAGGTGAACGGACTCCCTGACTCCAGGGGGCCCCCAGAGCAAAGCGGGGAGCCTCTTGCCTGGGGAGGCCTCCACCGCTCTGAGAAACAGGGGTGAGGAGGACACGCTATCCCCGTGCCCTGCCTGCCTCCCTCACTGTGAGTCACCACAGCGCTGCCCAGAGAGGGCTGACCACTCTGTGGGATGATGACTTATTTGACACACTTAATTAGCCTATTTCCATGTAACATGTTTTAACGGAGGCCATTACAGCCTAATAAAAGGAAACAATAGTGCCATAAATCCCAGGATCAATAGAAGGGAAAGCAGCGAGGCTGAGAGCCGCTTCCTCTGAAAGACCCAGAGGGGCTTCAAGAATGCAATTCCCCTTGAAATTGAAGGATGAGGGGAAAGAATGTGTGCTGGCTCACCCGCTTGCCTGCTCACCCACGCATTCAGCAAATAGTTAGGGGTGGGCACCTCTGGGCCAGTCTCTCCCTGAAGCCCCTAGGAGGTAGACAAAAGGCACAGCCTGGGGGAGGAGAAAGACACAAGAACAAGAATGTCACCGTTCAGTGTGGCCAATGTTATGAACAAGAGCTGGAAAGAGAGACTTCCTGGAGGCAGAATATTTGAATGGGTTTTGAAGGATAAACAGGAGTTTTCTGGGTGGAGAAGGGGGTGGGGGAGGACAATGCCGGGAGCGGGAAGAGCACATGGAAGGCACAGGAAAGAGGCATGGTAAATTTGGGGAACCAGGAGTGTGAGAGAAGCAGAGAGAGGGTGTGGCTGGAGAGGTATATTGAGGCACTTTGCCAAGCTGGATTTGGGATTCTTTGGAAATTCAGAGAAGTTGAAGAAGACCAGAAGGCACAGTTACCGGAGACAAGTACTGCAGAGAAAACTCCTTGTCTTGGTTCATTTGGGACCCCTGAAGGACTGGCCTGGAGCCCTGTAGCTTTGCAGGAGCCCCAGTCCCAGCAAACCTGGGAGGGACACTGCAGCCCCTTCCGCTTTGTACCCAAGCAGAAGCACACCCCAGCACCGAGATGAGCACAGCATGAATTCACAGCTTTGGAGGCAGGACTGGAGGGGTGGAGGAAGACAGCAGAACAGCAACCTGTCCATTCACTTGGAAGGAAGGGGCTTGATCAGGAGAAGCTGCAAAAGTGTTCTGAGGGACACATGAGACATTCACACCCCGGGTGGCTCCAGGAGACACTGTCAGCTCTTTGTGAGGCACCATGCCTATGTGGGATGCATGCCTGTGGCTGGTTAGCCTAGTGGTGACAGCCTCATATAGCAAGGTCAAGGCCACCGGCTTAGTCTACTTCTCTGGTAATGATAATCAGAAATCTCACAAGTCCGTGTGTTGTATTCAAGAGGAGAGCTGGATTCTTAGCTCAGCTTGGCCATCAGCCAGTGACTCCACTGTGGACTACTCACTCTATCCGTCTGAATTTCAGTTTCTTGATGGTAAGTAAGTTTTCCTCAATAACTCTCTCTTTCACCAGGGCATCCAATCAAGTCCAGTTGATTTTACCACCCAAAATATGTGTCTTTCCCCCTAGTTGAAGCCCCCATCGGAAGTTGTCACTGGGGAACTGTCGGAATCCCTGAGCTGGGTTTCTGACTTGCCTCTTGCTTCTTTGTTATGCAGGGTCTACATCAGGTCTGTGAGGAGCCGGATGGTAGATACTTAGGCTTTGTGGGCCACATATGTCTATGTTGCATATTCTTCCTTGGTGGAAACAACCCCAGTGTCCACCAGCTGATGAATGGAGAAACCAAATTTGGTATGTCCATTCAATGGGATATTATTTAGCCATGAAAAGCAATGAAAAGTAATGCTATAACATCACTGAACCTTGAAAACATTATATTAAGTGAAAGGGCCATATATTATAGGTTCCATTTATAGGAAATATCCAGAATAGGCAAATCCAGAGACACCGAAAGTAGGGCTGGGGTGAGATGGGGAAATGGGAGGTAGTAGCCAAAGGGTATAGGGTTTCTTCCTGAAGAGATGAAAATGTTCCAAGATTGACTGAGGTAAAGGTTGCAGGAGTCTGGGAGTACACTAAAAGCCATTAAATTGTATACTTTAAATGAGTGAATTATGTGATATGCAAATGATTTCTCAGTAAAGTTGTAGTAAAAAAAGATTTTCAGCTCCCAGGCCATACAAAAACAAGCTGTGGACCACATTTGGCTCATGGGCTATTGTTTGCTGACACAGAGGTTCTTCATTACTGCCAGAATGCATGGTCTAAACGGCAGATCTGATTTTGTCACTCCCCTGCCGGGAAATCTTCAATGGCTCCCCATTACCCACAGGAAAAAGAACTAATTCTTTGGCTCTCATACATGCTCTTCCACACTCTGTCCCCAGCTAGTTTTCCTAGTCTCCTGTCCTTCCATCCCTCTCCATGCAGCAACCACACGGATGACTGTTCATATCCACTGACACTTCCCTTTGATTTGGTTTCTGTAGTACCCTCTGCCTTCAGGATTCTGGAAAGTTCCTACTTATCTCTGAAACATTCACTCGGGTATCCCTTTCCTTCACCGCACCTCCTGCAGTCTCCCTGGGAGAATGGCTTGCTACTCTAGTATTGTGTGGTCTTGGATTGCATTTATTTGATTAGATATACGCTTCCCTTCAGAAGACCGTGAGCTCCTTGGCAGCCGCAAAACAGGAACCATGTCTTTTCTTCTCGGCCCAACCAGTGCTCAGCACAAGTTCCTGGCATGCAATCAACATTTAGTAACGGCTTTCTTGAAATGAATTGAAGCCGGGTGAGATGCAGACTAGCTAAATGGTATCAGAGGAATTCAGCAGCATCTCACTGCAGAAAAGGCTCCTGGAGGGTATCTAGTAACCTAAGCCCCTCATTTTCTGTGATAAAACTTGCTGGAGTCATCCAGCAAGGAAGGGCTGAGGCTCATCGAGTCTGAGTCTCCGCCCCCCACCCAGGGGCGCTTGTGTGCACACCTCCGTGTCTTTCCACAATCCCTTCCAACAGGAACACTGTGGGATTCGAGGCAGCTTGCCACAGGCAGGTTTTACAGCCATCTCCTTGGCTCGGCTCAGCCAAACATCCTGATGGCCAACAGCCCGCTTCTCCTCTCTCCCTTCCATTCTGGGCACTCTGGAGCTCCTGAGAAGGGGTCAACTACCTCAGGAGTGGCCGGAAGAGCAGGCCGGCACCTCCGGGCACGGCTGGCTGCAGGAACAGAGAATACGGCCCACATTCTGACGCAGCTGGAGCGGGAGGTTGGACCCCAGCTCAGACTTGGATCCCGCAGTTTGATTTATGGCATTGGGAACTTGTTGCACACATGTTTTTCCTACGCCTGGGAACACCCCAGGCTGACTGTGGTTTTCTCTTTCTTTTATTGTGTGTGTGTGTGTGTGTGTGTGAGAGAGAGAGAGAGAGAGAGAGAGACAGAGACAGAGACAGACAGAGAAAGAGACAGAGAGAGAGAAAGAGAGCCATTTCTGAGCCAGATGCAGGATCAAAGTCCTTACAGGCTGCTAAATAATTACAGAAGATTCTGGATCTCACGAAGGCGTGTTCCTCCCATGCAGGTGCATGGAGAGCCGGCTGCCACCTCTGTAGCCTGCTGCCGAGCTCCTACTATGCGCCAGCCCCTCGCACTATCGCGCTCCGCAGGAACTCCGTGCGCTGGGAGGGACCCCCCTTGTGTGCAGGACGAGGGAGCCATGAGCAGGAGAGGTTCCAAGGTGTGCTTAAGGCCCCCGCTTAGCTAGACCTGGAGTCTGTCCTTTGTTTCTGCCACCTTAGCGCTCGAACCTTCCCCTCCTTTGGCCAGACACCAGGTTTTCGCCCCGACAAACATGCGGTCCCCACCTCCTGAGAGCTTCACCAGCTTCACTTTGTGGATAGCTTGACTGAAACTGACCAAACTCCGAGCTATTTTTTGGGCCCACGTCTATGTTTTTATATTGATTCACTGACTTCTTAAGCTGCAGATCAGCCGTTCCAATGTGTCTCATTAGCAGAGGAAGAAATCCAGGACTCGGGAGGTCAAGCACCACGCCCAAGGTCAGCTAGCTACTGGATGACGGACGGAGCTAGGATGTGGGCCCTTGTCCCTTATGTCTCAGCTAAAGCCCTTTCTGACCTGCTGTGCTGTCTTCATGCTCTCTTTGTCCACCGAAACCTTTTGGACCCTATCTCTTAGCACTTCTACGTCAGCAGTGCGTCGGGTCCCTCCCCATCTTAGGTTGTGTTTACATCCTCGGGTGCTCTCTTGTGTCCATGGGTGGAAACAGCACAACAGATCAGGAGCCAGGAAATGCAGGGTCTGTTCGTGGTCTCCATGGGGCTGGCTTCCAGGGGCCTCCAGCCCTTGCCCAAGCCAGCCCCCGCACGGACACCAGCACAGATTGGAGAGGCCTTCCCTGTTTTAGAGAGGAAACACGGAGGCCAGAAAGGATAGAAGTGACTAACCCAAGCACACACAGAGATTACAGTCCATTGAAGACCAGAAATCGTTGCCTCTGCTGCAAGGTGTGGCTGCAGGTTTGAGGAGACATTTGTCTTTTCCTGTGGGTCCTCATGAGCAGGGAGGCAGATGCCAGCTCTTCTGAGGAAGCACGTCCTAATGGTCAGTGTTGTTTGAATGGCAAGAAGATTATCTGAGAGGTAGTGAGCTCCCTGTGGCGGGAGATGACCAAGTAGAGGCTGCACACATTCCCCCCCACCATGGAGCAGGGTTCAGACTGAAGAGAGCTCAGTGACCTCGGTGCCTATCCAAAGGACCCAGGCCCCCAGGATCCAAGACTCTTGCCTTTGCTTCTGGGAGAGTCCGGGAGCAGGAAGGGGTGGGGTATAGCTTCAAAGATGGAAAAAGCCTTCTGCCTAAAGAGGTCTCATTGTTGGCCATCAACCAAAGATTTTGTGGGACACCCTCTGAAATGTAGGTCTGGGTCTTATTATTTAACCTTAGCCCCTGAGGGGCTGTCTAACTAGATGAAAGGCCGCAGCACTTAGAGGGTGTTACAGAACCTCCTTCTGGGGAAACAAGCCCAGGAAATGGGCGGGGATGGTCCCGGACACTCAGTTGGAATTGATGGGGCAGATGAAAGTGCAGGAAATGGCCCAGCATTCAATTCTGGGCAGGAGCCTGGACATCTTCATGGACCAGTGGGCTACGGGCCTCAGCATCCAGGACGCCTCTTCTGGGAGGTGAAGTAGGTCTGGATGCCTATCCCGGCCCCGCCTTTTAGGAGCTGTGTCCGCAGGTAAGTCACGTGGCATCTGAGTGTGGCTTCTTGCTCCAGGTCATGGTGGAAGTGACTCCTCCTTCTCGGGGTGGGGAGTGCCCTCCGAGAGCAGGTATGTGATGTTCCTAACACAAAGCGGGGGCAGGAAGTGGTTTGAATCCCACAACTTGATTTACCGAGAGTGTAGTCACTCTTCGAAGTTTCTTCCTCAGCTTGGGGCCAGCCCAGACCAAGTGTGGTTTCCTCTCTCTGTGTGTGAGCCTGTGCGTGCGTGCAAGTGTGCATGCGTGTTAGTTATCTGTCCTTCGCTCGCCGCAGGGTTCATGTCCACCAGAGGAGCCCAGGACCCTCAGACCTGCCCAACAGGCTGAGACATTCTGGGGCCCCGCCAGACACATGTATACCACAGTGAGTGTTCATGGGGTGCATCTTGCAGACGGGTGGAAGTGGGGTAGGGTAGCGCCCCTGGAAAATCAAATAATGGTGCAAACCACAGAAAATAAAACCATGTAAGCAATAGAATTCTCTTCATGCTAATTTTGGCTCTTATAGATTTTCTTGAATCTTTGATGCCTGACGTTACCTCCCTGTTAGAATCTGGTGTAAGTCGGGGTCTGATTTGACACCAAATTAGCTAAGTTAATTATTTTCTTTGTCTCTAGGTTCTTTCAGAGAGCACCTTCCTTTCCAGACTATCTGCCCCCAGAAAGCTTTGAGAATCACTGAAAGTCACCGCTCAGAAAGGAAGATTTTTCTTCAGCAGGTAAGAGACTTGGGAATCTAGATGTGGTTCTCCACCAATCCAGCTCTGACAAGCTGCCTCACCTCGCCCGGCCTTGGTTTGCCAGTTCCGTTTGGAGAACAACAATGCCTGCCCCATCCTACCTCACGGGGGCGGAACAAGGCTCGAGAAGATGGAAGCCTGTGAAATGCCAGGTCAGTCCGTTCCAGCTGATTCTCACCTGAGGGAATTCCACAGGGGCTCCTACTGACTCCGTGCAAAGGTTATGCCAGGCTCCAGGACTTAGAAATGGCGGGACCTACCTTCTGCCCCCACAAGCTAACAGTCTATCCTTGTTTCTAGAAGTGGACTTCCAGTCTTTGTGCCTAGGTAGCATAGAATCTGTCTGCCCGTGAGTTTTTGGCTGTGGAGTTCTTGCCATGCTTGCCTACCTTCCTCCCTGCAACATTCTCATCCTTTCCCCACCCCACATGCTTGCTCTGAGGCGTGTAGAGCTAGAGGGGTGTTTGTATGCCCTCTTGTCCATGTGGGAGTTGAGGCCAATGAAGCTCAGAGGAGTGACTGACTCACCGAGACCCCATAGCAAGATGGCAGCTGATGGGAGACCAGGTCTCCTGCCTCCTTTTTTTTTTTGAACAGATTATCAAGCTTTATGTACCTTTATTTTCAACACATGGGGCATATAATATAAAGATTTCATACTGGGCAAATGATATTCATTAAGCCAAAGAAAGGGGGAAAAAGGGGAGGAATTTGCATTGTTTTGACTACACTGTTTAAAATATAAGTATGCAGATTTTATCACTGAAAAAAATCCGATTTGTGTTTATCAAGGACTTAAACTGAGCCTAGGACTTTTTCACACCTCAGTTAGAAAGAAAACACCACAAAAAACCTCCAGAAAACATAGACTAAAAGTTCTTTGGCTGCCGAGGCCATAAGGGCTCTTTTGCATTGTGCCAAGAGAAGTGACATCGGGCCAGAGATTAAATGGCTGTGTCTCACTTTGTGCAGGTTACTGACTTGCTTACTTGTGATACTACGAGAAGGTGGCTGGGAGGGGACCAGCCTGTGGGGGCCGAGGGAGTACGTGGAACAGGAACATCATGTGTGCTCATTTCTTTGCCGGCAATGAGTTGCAAAGCAGAAAGACCCGGGAAGCTCAGAGCTCGCATGGCCCAGAACAGTCACTGTGTCACCGAAGGGCCAGGAGGAATGGCAGGCCTGGAATTTCAGCAGCGCTGGGGCTCAGGATTAGTGAGGGAGGACATCTTAGGGAGGGCCCTTCCCAGCTCCGGTGGACGCAGCCCGGGCGAGCCAGGGCCTGGGAATACCTCCACGTCGTCCAGGGCCCGTGCAGCAAAAGAGTAGGGTCAGTGGGCCTGGACCAGCCTTCCGGCCTGCCTTTCCTCACGGAAAAACATGGTCTTTGTTCCAGGCTTGTCCAAGACTGTCTCCTTGAGTTCTTCCACAGAGGTCACCACCTGGAGACCTGTGTGGGCTTTATGTGGGCTGCAGACAGGTTTAATTTGCTGGGATTTTCCTTCAGGAACTGTGATCGCTGCCAGCATTGAAACACTGGGTGTTTTCACATTTAAAAAAAAAAAAAATCTGGCCTTTCTTGGGAACTTGGGAAATCTGGCCACACTGGGCTGGGTTCCCACATGACCACCATCACCCGAGCTGGCTGCATCCCCGTCACCCTTCGGCCAAAAGTGTGTTTGCCTTGGTCCCCACCCAGCCGCTCTCACCCGTTCTCACTACCTTGCCTGGCCCCGTGGCATGTGCATCTGTGACCCATGCCCGAGTCTGTCTTTATTTTATAGGTGAGGACACTGAAGGCCTGGTTTAAAAGTCACGGAAATCGAAGCTCCGAGGGTCCTTCCCCCCAGCTTTGTATTTGTTGTCCCCATCCCCCACTAACCCCCCAGGGATCTCCCCACCCGTTTCAAGCAGCTCCAGGCTCTGCTGGCCAAAAACAGCTGGGCCAACAGGACAGGCAGAGATGTTGGCCCTCACCCCACCCCCACCGTGGAATGTGCCCCCAGCCCCTCGCCCTCCCCCACAGCCATTGCAATTTCCAGATTGAAGATTCCAGGCAGGCTGGGGCGTATTTCCCACCCAGTGTCTGGGGCCTATTTTCTCCTTCAAGTCATTACAAGTTCCACGTCTCTAGCAACCCAGGGGCTTGGAGGCGGAGCTGCCTTTCCTCACAGCCCGGGGTGCTCCGACACCAGGTTTTCTCTGTTCCTTTTCCATATGCCCCGCTCTAGCCTTTGGTCTGGGTGCAGCTTGTCAACATTAAATAAGCACTTCTTGTGGTTCACTCATAACAATTCTTTAGATCTTGGAAGCCAGGCTGTGGAGCTCTGCATATGCATAGATCTCATTTTCACACAACAGGCTGCTTAGCAGATGGGGACCCAGACCAGCCTCCAACATTTAGCAGAGAGTTAAGATGTGGGAAACTAGGTGGCTTTTAACCAGCCCGGACTGCTGCCAGCGTTCAACCTTAGAGAATTTTCACAGGGAAAAGGGAAAAAATAAAATAAAATAAAAAAAAAAAACCCAACAACAAAAACACACACACACACACACACAAAACCAACAAAACCACAGTTTTCCTTGCTCCCCCAAACCAGATGGCAGATGGTATGGAACCAATAAAACACAGATTCAAACGTTTGTTTATTTAACTTTGAATGTAATATGGCTTCGTGGTCCCTTACAAGGAATCACCAACCTTGCAACCAGAGAGATGACATTAGTCAAACTTCAGAGCAGCGTTTGGAGGTGCTCCTGAAGGGGCCGTGGAGAGGGACCGGGGACAATTCCTGGCCAGAACCCCAGCCTCGTGGCCCGTTTGCCTCTCCCGGTGAAAACCCAGGAGGTCCTCATGAACGCTGACCGACGCTTGGTTTCTGTTGCTTGTCTTTTGTCAAGGTTCAGTCCAAGAGGCAGCCAGCCGCATGAGGAATGTTCCTGCGTCATTTCTAAAGCAGCTGTGGACGATGTTGGTCTGGGCCACCAGGGTGAGAGACCATGAAAAAACGGTCTGAGCCCTTGAGAAAAGGCTCTCCTTCATGGTGCTTGGGGTTTGTGATATCAGAAAAGGAGCGTTTCATGAGGCCGTGTGGTGCCCTTTCTGTTTGGGCTTCCCAGAGACCTCGGGCAAAATTATATGCTCAGTTGAAATAACTATCTACATTAGTTAAGATTCTTTTGGTTACCAGTGGCAGAAACCCAACCCAAACTACTTTAAATAAAAAGATAATTTATCAGGTTAAGTAAGAGCAGATGGTTTCAGAGATGGCTAGAAGCAAGGGCTTAATGTTCCCCGGGCTCCCTTTCTAGATCTTAGATCGGCTTTTTCTACAAACCAGCCCCATACCTTAAACTGTCCCCCAAATCACATCTTATGAGTTCGGCAACCCCAGGAGAAAGGCATTCTCGTCCAGCAGCTCCGTCAGCAAATTCCTGCTCAGCACATAGGCTTGTTTTTGAACCTAATACAGTGGCCAGAGACTTGGGGTACTCTGACTGGCCAAACCTGGGCCATGGTGACCCTCTCTATAGATGGGAAGAGGGGCAAGATTAGCACTATCTTAAGCATATGGAATGTATTCCCTAATTGGAAATATGGGGTGGGGGTGGGAGGAGCCAGGCCAGTACATATCAACTTTAGCCTGGGCTTCTAGCATAGCTCTCTGTCCCCTCCCCTAATTCATTTTATGTCTCTCTCGTTCTCTCTCTCTCTCTAAATCAAGTTAGTAAATATGTATCTTTCATCATAAGCAATACTAAAATTATGGAAAGTAGAAGTAACTTATTCTGCATGAGTGAACAGTGAAAGATTGAATGTACTCTAAAATATGGAGTTCTTTGGTACAACTGAACCATCTTTGATTCAGAATGCCAAAGCCGGAGGGAGGTGCAGAACTCAAACTGTTCATAACATTGTTGTGGATGAGCTCACGGAGGCCCAGAGGGGGGCTGCCTTGTCCAAAGCCTGGTTGCAAATCATCTGCAGAACCTGGAATCCAGAACCTGATTTCAGACTCAGGGCTCTCCCTGTTGCCTGTCTGACTACGGCTTCTCATCTTCCTAGGTTGCTCTCCCAGGGCCTGACCCTTGTTCTGGAGTCTTCTATGAATTGGCTGGCAAGAATACCTGACCAGTGTGTCAACTTTTAGGGGTAAAGCATCCCAGGACTCTCCACTGGCACTATTTAGGTCTTCCATACCCAAGAGAAGGCATTTTTTAAGAATGATCTCTGCATCAGTTTGTTAACTGCTGAGTAACAAGTTAGCACAAATGCAGCAACTTCAAACAACACACACATTTGTCATCTCACAGGTTCCATTGGTCAGGAGACCCGGTATGGCTTAGCTGGGTCTTCGGCGCAAAAGCTCGCAAAACTGAAACCGAGGTCTAGGCTGGGTTGTAGTCTCATCAGGAGGCTCACCTGGGGAAAGATCCACTTCCAAGCTCACTGGGTTGTGGCCAAAGTCATTTCCTTGTGGCCGTGTGACCAAGGTCCCTGGCTTTTTTGCTGGCTGGGAGCTGGAGGCCACCCTTAGGTCCTAGAAGCCACCCCCCCACCCCGCCCCAGTTTCTTGCCACATGGGCTTTCCCAACATGGCTGCCAACTTCATCAGGCCAGTGGGGAGAAACACTCACTCTGGCCTAGAGTTTTATATAAAGCTCCATAATCATTTGACTGAAAGCCTATCACCCTTTCCTTATAACAACCTAACCATGGAAATGACATCCCATCACCCCTACCCTACTCTGTTGGGTAGAAGCAAGTCACAGATTCTACCAGGGTGGATATTATTTGGGTGACCTTGGGGTTCTTCCTCCACAATCCTTCACACCTTGGTGAATCAGCCTGCATGTACTCACCTCAATATAAGAGGGAGCTCCTCCTACTCCATGCCAGGCAGCACACACACCGGTCTCTGCAGACAGCCAAGTAGGGATGATGGGCCTATGAGCAGATAACGGCCCTATGGTAAGGCACATGCCAAAGGCTGCATGTTTGAAGGGGCGGGGGTCACATAGGATAGAGTGTCTCCTTGGGCTGGGAGGGCAGGGCAGGGCAGAGGGTCAGTGAGGGCTTCCCAAAGAGGCGGACACTGGCGCAGCCTTGATGGATAAGTAGGACATCGAGGAAGACAGAAATGGTGGCAGAGAAGTCCAAGATGTGGAGGCAAAAAGGCAAAGGGGGTCTGGGGAACTATGAGTGATCCGGTGTGACCAATACAAGCACCCTGAGGAGATGGGGGTGACGCTAAATCACCGAGGGACTTATAGGCCAGGCTTAGAGGTGTCTTCCTTCTGGGGTCCATGGAAGGTCACCATGACACCATAACTCGGGAATTGGGGACAATGGCATGATAAGCTTGGGGCTTCAGGGAGAGAGGACTTCCAGCAGGAGGCTGAGCTGGGAAGTCACTGTGGGGAGAAGACAAGCCTGGCTTGTCTGTACTAAAGAGGGCCCCCTCCCCGCTCTCCCCCACAGAAACCCCGGGGAAGACAGACCTTCTTAGAGCCATTTCAGGCAGCCAGGTTGTCAGAATGATGAGTTCTGCAGCCTAGCAGTTCTGAACCAAAGGAGAAAAAAGCCCCAACAAGCCCCATTTCACTGCCCTTGACCTTGTAGTAGAGCTCTAAGTGCAAAATCTGTCATCTATTAATCTGTTAGAAGTTGACAAAAGGGACTTTGATCAGAGGTTGTTTTTCCCCCCTTCTTAAGTTTCCTGATGACACATAATAGCCCATTTCAGCCGGAGGGCCGGAAGCACGGCCCTCATTCTGCTCACTTCAACCCCAGTGGCCTCCCGCCCCGTGGCTTTCTCCCCACCCCGATATTAATTGGCCTGTAAGTGGTTACATGTGTTCCTTTTTATGTGTCAGTTGGAGTCTGTTATTTGAACTTCACAGCTATTTGGGAACACAGGAGTGATGCTCTGGGCCCAAGTTGGGAAATGGAACAGTCCAGAATCTGTTGCGCTGGCTCCTACCTCCCGATTTTTTTTCTTCCTCTATCCCTTGAGGTCTTGATGTCCCCCGCCACCACCCCCGCTCCCTCCCCATCATGCTCCTCTGCGTGAGGCCCCCCGACACAACACGGCAGCCCAGCTCTTGGAACCATGAAGTTCACAGCCAAGAGAAGCCTCGGGGAGCCCCAAACTGTAGCTTCTGCTTTTAAAGAAATTAAAAGTCCTGGAGGGGGGAATGTTTTTTAATAAAAATAATGTTTGCTGAGGGGCTATCGTGTGCACATTTCTTACATGTGAGTTCTCTTGTTTCGTCCTCAAAATAACTCTGTGGGTTAGGAACCACATTGCCACTTTCACATGGGGAAACTGGAGACTGTGGGAGACTAAGCAAGAGGGCCCCAGGGCCGGATTGCCAAAGATTGTGTCCTGCCTCTAACTCTTACCAGCTGTGTGATCTTGGACAAGTTGCTGAGCTTCTCTGTGTCTCAGATTGCTTGTCAATAACGGGTCTACTAATAGTACCTACTTCAAAGGGTGGTGGTGAGGATTAAATTGATTTAGTGTTTTTAGGGGCTTAGGGCAGGGGCTGGTGTAGAGAAAGCACATGTGTCAGCTGATGGGGGTCTGCAAGACTGTGTGTGGTACACGGTGCAGAAAACTGCTTCTGGAGGGAAATGCCCTTGGTTTAAATCTCAGCTACCCCAGGTAGCTGTGTGAGCATGGGTGAGTTACTTATTTTCTCAGTTTTCCCATCTATGAAATGGGGATATTCCCCACGGTTGGGGGGGTCCCTCAGTGAAATGCTTAGCTCCCCAAATAATTACCCTGGAGTAAATTTTACCAACTGATAAGCCTCATTCAACCTCACAAAGGTTTTCATCTGATCTTTAGTGACCCATTTTATTTTTATTTATTTATTTTTTAAATTTTTAAAGTTTTTGAGAGGAATCTTTATACCCAACATGGGGCTCAAACCCACGACCCCTGAGATCAAGAGTCATGTGCTCTATGGACTGAGCCAGCCAGGATCCCCCAAGACCCATCTTAAATGTGAATAGATGTCAAAAAGTTATAAGTAATATCTTTGGCGAGATGAAAAGGTTTTGCATTCCAAAAAACCAAAACAAAATGTAAAAAGAAAAGGAGGGATCAAACTTAGAATAAAACAGAGCTCTTGAAAATTAAAATTAACAGACAAAAATCATGTTAAATAACACAACATTTGGAACACGAAGAGAACTGTCAGAAAGTAAAACAAAGAGACAAACAGATTGAAAGTAGGAAGGAAAGACAAGAAAATTGGAGGATCTATGTAGGATATTCAGCATCCAAATAGAGTTGCAAAGAGAGGAAAATGGAGAAAACACAGGGGAGGCAATATTTAAGGAAATAATACAAAAATAAAATCCTCAGAACTAAAATCATGAGTTTCCTTGACTGAATTCATCACATGCTCAACACAGCAAATGATGAAAAGACCCACATCAAGGTACATTATTGTGAAATTTCATAATACCATGGATAAAGGGAAGATACTGAAAGCTTCCAGAAACAAAAAATGAAAAACAAAAACAAAAACAAGACATGTGCAAGGGATCAGTTTACAGTTTAAATCCAGTTTGCCCTGGCTTTCTCAACAATAGCTCTGGAAGCAGATTTACACCCTAGAATTCTATACCCAGCCAAACTATTAATCAAGTGTGGCCTTTTCAGTAGCAACACTGAACACTAGAGGCAAAGAAGCAATATTTTCAAAATTCTGAAAAAAAGTGATTTGCGACGTAGAATTTATATCCAGCCAAATAATAATCCAGCAGAGGCTCTAAAGACGTTTTTTTAAAGATTTTATTTATTTATTTGTGGCGGAGGGGTAGAGGGAGAGACAGAATCTCAAGCAGACTCCCCACTGAGTGTAGAGCCTGATGCACACGCGCTCCATCGCATGACCCTGTGATCATGACCTGAGCTGAAATCAAGGGATGCTTAACTGACTGAGCCACCCGGTGGCTCTAAAGACATTTTTAAAACACTAATTTCTCCCAAATTTGCCTTCCATTTTTCCTGTGTCAGGATGCTACAAGAGGGAGTGTTCTGCTAAAATGAGGAAGTCAACCACAAAAGAGGCGGATGTGGAAAGCAGATAATCCCATGATGGAGAAAGTGAAGAGACCCCTAGGATTATGTGGAGAGATGTCAGGATGGTAACTGTGGCCCAGACATAGCGCTGCATCTCTTCCTGCCATCAGGGCCCCACCTTACTGTGGCTGGCACTGAGGGTCCCCTGACCGCTGCCTGGCTCTCGATCGAGCCCCATCTGCCTTCCTGAGCCACCCCACCGCCACTCCTGGGCCAGCCTCCTCTCACGTCCTTCACAGGACAATGGAGACTTCGTGAGCCCTCTGTGTGCACAGCAACTGAGGGAGACTCTGGTGCTGTCATCTCTTGTCTCCACTTGAATGCCCCAACCCGGGTGCCTCATCTTTCAAACAGAATCAGCACAGCACTGATGTCACCAGGGCATTGCAAGGATTAAATGAGTGAATATTTCTGAAGCACTCTGAATGGCATCTGACACATAGTAATGCAATATTGGTTTTGGTTAAATGAAATACATTATGTAGCAGCATGAAGGTAAACCCGTAGTAGATTGGAAACGCGTCAGTTTAAACTTCAGCCACAGCTGAGGGGAATCTGCCGGCTCCTTGACGTACACCCAAACACTCCGAAACTAGAGGCATTGTACGAGAGGCATTTCAGCTCGGGATGCCGCTGCAAGTCTGACTATATCCGTTCCTGCTGACCACGACTTACGAACGCCTCATCCCTCTGAGGAGGAAGCTGGAGGCTTCTCCTCAGCCCATGAGTCTTGCTCGGCTGTCCTCTTCAGAGTCACCTTGAACCAGCCTTCCCTTGCCAACCATCCTCCCACTCCAGACACCTGCTTCGGGCAGCCCCTCACCAGCTGTGCTCCCTCCCGTCTCAAGACCTTCAGCCATGCTGTTCCTGCTGCTTGCCCTGCTCTTCCCAACACACCTTTTTCCTTTAGCTGCTTGCTACTTACCCCTTGGATCTCAGCCAGGTCATCATTTCTGCCAGGAAGCCTTCCCACGACCCAAAGGTGATCAGAAATCCCGTGGCGCATTCTCCTGGCCCAGGGTATGTTTAATTCTTGCACTCAGTATGACGTCTGCCACTCCTTGTATCCTCCATTCATTCAACGTAGCCTTACTGAGTGCCTATACTTACTGACATGCCGGGCCTAGAAAATGCAGCAACGAACCCCATAGACAGAAGCCCCTGCCCTCGGTGAGGTGGGTGTGCTATCGAGTGGTTTTTTGATGTTACCATGTACCTGGCAGAAAGCAGGCTTCGGTAAATATTTGCTGCGAAATAAGCCACAGGAACATTGCCGCCTTCCCTGAGAGCGAAGATGGGGCTGGGGGCCCCATCCCCCCTCCCAGGGAACTTGTGAAGATCTCCTAGTAGCAGGGGCAGGAAGCAGGGGTGCTGACGGGCAGTTTAGAGCAGTTTAGTGGCAGGTGAAGAGAAGCCCCACCCAGGCGGAAGGTTGCTGTGGTTTCTTTGGCGAACGTCCCCTTCCCCCCAACTCCCCCGCTTCACCTCCTGTTCATCTGGCCATGCTTGTAACCAGGCCAGCCTCCCAGATTAACCGGGGCTAAAGGGGGAGTGGGGGGAGGGCCCTTTTGCGAGTGGGTAACCCTGTGAGTAATCCAGAGAAACAGCTCTGGCCCGGTGGTTCACCCCAGGCTTGTTTGTGTCTCGTTTCCTCAGGCAAATCAGCCTCTTCATTTCACTCTGAGGTTTAGGGTTTCCCCTAGAGCTCGTGGGGAGTCAGGCCAGGATGTTTTGCGTCAGTGTGGGAAGTCTTGGAGTTGGCAGTAAGAGATGGGGTCGAAGTGAAGGTGACACAGGGTAGGGGCATTCGGTCGGCGTCCCTCTGCTTCATCCTCATGCCCTCGGTCGCTCCTTCCCAGGCCACGTGGCAGAAGGGTCTAATGGTAACGCCTAAGGAGGCGGAGGATTTAGCCTTTCTTCCCGGCCAGGGGAAAGGTGGGGAGAGGAATAGGAATTAGGAAGCATGAGGCTCTGAGCAGGTGAGAAGCAATAGGCTCCATCTTTTTTACCCGAGTCAGGCGTGGAGCGCGCTTCCCACGGCCTTTGTAAGTGAGCGGGAGGAACTCAGGATCTCAGAGCACATCCTCTGGGGCTCAGCTCTATCACTTCGGGCCCATCAACAATGGATTTCTTTTCCACATGTGCCCTCTGTGTCAGGCTTCAGCAGTACAGACCCAGAGGAGATCATTCCTTGGCATTTATCCTTGAGAAGGTCACTCTGTGTCCCCGATCCTCGCTTTCCCTATATGAAGGTCTTCTCTGCCTGCCTCGGAGGGTCACGGGGCTCATGCAGGACAGTGCCCTGCACATGACAGAGGGTCACAGCATATGTGCTGAAACAGCAGAATCCTCTTTAACAAGCTTCAATGAACCAACGCTCCAGATCGCTGGAGGCTCTCTGCCCCTCAGCAAACACTGTCCCCATGCCCAGGACACATCAAGCCCTCAATGCTAGCAGGTACTCTCTGCTTTTCCTGGGCTCATCTGTTCCCGTCAGCTGAGCTCTGTGTGCTTATCAAGTGCTATTTGTTGTTTGTTCTCAAGCTGTACCTATTACTCTAGCTAAATAATGCAATAATTATTCCATAATGCAATGAAATATGAGTGCAGAAAATAGAGTTGTTTCTTTGCAATCGAACTTGAGTGCTTTGGAGAGAATCAACACATGCGGTAACTAAACAACACTCGGTGAATCGAATGTAAGTGAGATAATAGTAAAGGTTAGAGGGGGAAAAAAAAACCTGCGAAAGTTGAGTCTTTGGCATTCAGCTTTATGTCCTCGCTCTGCTTTAAAGAGACAGAGACTAGAAATTGTCAATGACACTTTGTGGGTGTGGTTTACTTGGGAAAGGTAACAAAGAATTCCAATCGGTGAACACAAAGGATTCCCCACTTTCTGTGACTGTTGGGGCCAAGCGACCCCGATCAAGCTGGATCTCACTGGGTTCAAGAGGGCCTGTCCTGTAGCTATAAAATGCCTCTTTGGGAACTGGAAGGGGAGAGTGTCAAGGCGGACTCAAGCCACATAGTTGGCGTGAGAGCCTCAGAGCTGGGAGAGGCGTCGTGGTCTTTAGGCTAGGCCCTTCCGGGGGCTGACAAGTCCACCATGGCCCCCCGGCGAAGTGGCCATACAGGCTTTCTGTGAATGCCCCCATGACTCAACACCCCTGAGTCCAGAGTCTGGCTCATTTTGAATCGTATTCTGGTAAGGGTGCTTGACTCATTTCATCTCCTTTTACTGTGCTCCTTGATGAGCCCTCCTTCACCTACAGGTGAAAACGCTCCATTACTTACATTCTGTTAAGAAGAAAGCAGGTCTAGATGGAGGCTCACACTGTAGGATACATTTGCTTAATATAGTCTCAAGGTAGCAATTTTCCCAGCCGGCCAAGGTCTTCTCATCCCTTCAGAGGATTGTTTGTTCTTTCCCAGGGCCTTACCACCCCTCCCAGCCCCACGATCCAGCCCTTCTTGCAAAAGATCTACCATTGACCTCATTTATGCAGATTTCTGTCGAGATTCTACTTCTTCGAGTTTATAGGAAAATAACATACCCTGGATTGAGGTAAATTCTAATTCTAGCACTTTCTAAGTCAGAGACCTTGGACTGGATACTTACCTCCTCTAACAAGCTGTGGTTTTCTCATTTGTATAAGGAGAATTAAAATAGTCCATTGTGATGGTTCATTCATTCAACAATTTTTTTTAGTACCTACAATGCGCCAAGCACTGTGCTGCCAGGGCCCGGGGTACCGGCGTCGAGAACTGGAGACCTTCTGGAATGCCCTCAGGAAGGAGGCTTTGCCGGTTGATTGATGGGCTAATGCAGGGGCTGGCAAACTTTTCCTGTAAATGGCCAGATGGTAAGTATTTTAGGCTCTACTCTGCCACTCTAACTCAAAAGCAGCCATAAACATCACATAAACAAATGGAGATAGCTACTTTCCAATAAAACTTTACAAAAACAGGCGGTGGGCCAGATTTGACCTGCAGGCGGTTGTATGCCTACTTCTGGGCTCAAGTGTTAATACTCTTGGACTGAAGGCCAGTTCCAGATTGCTCTAAGAAGGCGCCTTCAGCCCTCAGTGTAGGCAGTTCTTCCGGAGGGTCTCCAGATGTCTTTTCTAATCTCCGCAAAGCATCATTCCCTTTGCTTGTGTGGAGCTGGGTGTGATGGGTCCCCAACTGCTTTCCCAATGGCAGGGTTGAACCCAAGAGCATTCAGTGGTCTCTTTCAACAGATTCAACAAGTGTGCCAAAGAGGCCACAGATTTTGTACCACCAGGGTGGGAGGTAAAGTCACTTCTCCTCTCTGGGAATCAGTTTGCCTCTCTTAAAATGAGAGGGTTGGACCAGCGGTTTCCCAAACTTGAACACTCATCGAATGACTAAGTGGGCTTGCTAAAAAATGCAGATTCCTAGGCCCTTCCGTTGGAGGCTTTGTCTTGGATTGCAGCGATGGCTTGGGGATTCTGGACGATCAACCTGTCTCCCCCAGAGGGTTCTGAAGGAGGACACTCCGAGGAGCACAGAATTAGCCTCATCCAGCTCTGACATTCAGTGGTTGCCAACAGAGGAAAGGAAGTCCGTCTGCCTTCTCTGGGCTGGGCTGGGCTGTGGTGGGACAGAGAATGGTGGTGGTGGGGATCATTATCTTGTCTGCAAGGACGTGGCAGGATGTGGTTGACCCAAGCTTCCTGTGAATGGGGGAACCAGAGAGCAGGGGGAGAGATTCACACCCCGGCCCTGGGCTCAGCCCACATGCTTAGAATGTGCTCAGCAGGTATTAGGAAATGAGGGCCTGGCACCACCTCCTTCCTCTGACCTTAGGCAGGTCATTTCACCTCCTAGAGCTTCAGTTTCTTTGTGTATGAAAGGGGGATGATGACAGGTCATTTCAAGGATAACATGAGGAATAAATTGAGTAATGCTTATAAAATCTCTCTCTTGATTGATGGTAGGAACTTTTTCAGTGGAATGAGTGTCCTCCTGAAAAGACCCAGGGGCCAAGAGTCAGGGCCTGCTTCACAGGCTGGGCTTTTTCAATGACTCACTGCTCTATCTCGGAGTGAGTGAGATCCTTGGCCTTGTTGGGCCTCGCTTTGCTTGATTGTAGAATGGGATGCTAACACACCGGGGCTTCCCGACCCTCTTTCTCAGGACTCCCTTGAAGGCTGGATGAGTGATTAAGGAGTGCACTTGTCATGTGATGAGTACCACATCATGTATGGAAGTGTTGAATCACTACATTGGACACCCGAAACTAATATAACACTGTATGGGAAATAATTGGAATTAAAATAACAAAATTTTAAAAAAAGTATAGCTAAAGCCAAAACAAAACAAAACAAAAAAGAAAGAGTCATGGGATACCAACTGTGTACCCTGCCCTGTGCTAGGTGTAGAACGGGAAGGGGTCACTAACCAGGGAGGCTCACAGTCCAGTTGGGAAGATAACGCGTGTCTGCGTGGGAAGTGAAATAGAAATGTAATGCCGCTACTGGAAATGTTAGAGAGAACGCAGAGGATGGAGCTGCCGATCATTCTGCACAGATGCACCCCATCGTGCAGTTCACAGAGCACGTTTATGACCCTTATCTTATGTGATATTCAAAACTATCGAAACCAGCCTCCCCAGTTCTACGGAGGAACAAACTGAGAGTCATAACTTGTCTGAGATCAGCTAGGAAGAAAGTAGCTGAGTTGGACTCCAGCTTCTTTCTTTTGGCCCCAAGTTGCCACTGTCACCGAGACAGCACAGCTTTCTTCCTTTCCGTTGCAACAGAACATTGCAACATGCATGTTATCATTAGCTAGTAACATAAGTAACTGCCATGCGAGGAGGGGATGTAACAGGGTCCCACCATTTTTGCTTGGACATCCTCACCCCTTTCCACCCCAGTTCGGTCTCTAATCAAATCAAAGGGCTGTCTGCAGTCTTAGCCCAATGACAGAATCTGCCACTTCCGATTTTTTTTTTTTCTTTTAAAAATGTCAGCGTGCTGCTGAAACAGGAACAGCGCTGAGGCAAATAGCAGCTCTGACTCACAGAGAGCACATCAAAGAAACAGCCCTGATAAGGGGCCGGTAGGAATTGTGCGTGTGAGCAGCGTTTTCCTCACTGTCTTTGAGGCTCTGGGGCCCCTCTGGGCAGCCTCGTTGTGGAAAGAAGCATGTGGTTTTCAGAAATTGGGTGACTCACCACACAGGCGAGGTTTGGGAACAGAGATACGGTCCTGGTCTGCTGCAATTCTCAGCCAAGAGCTCCAGTCTGGGGCCCTGAGTCACCACACATCTCAGGTCTCCAGGCAACTGAGACTCATCCGTCCATCCACCCAGGCTTCCAGCCATCCACCCAGGCATCCACAGGTCCATCCATCCATCCATCCATCCATCCATCCATCCATCTAGTCATTCAACAAATACTGCGAGCACAGACTTTGTATGGGCCCTGTGTTAGATCTAGGAGGATATGATGGTAAACAAGACAGGCACAATCCTACTGCACGAGGCCATAGTGTATTGAGGGAGAGAAGTATTGGACAAATAATGCTCTGGGGAACGGAATCACAGTGGTAAGCACTGTGAAGGGAAATACCGGGTACTCTGAGGGCAGGCGTATGACTGCAGAGTCTGACCTGGTCTGGGAGGATGGTCAGTGAAGGCGGGGCTAAGCTAAAGGATGAGGCTGAGAAGTGGACAATCAGCTCTTCACTACTATCCCAGTCACCATGTCTCTCTCTCCCTACACACACACGCACACACACACACACACACACACACACACAGAGCCCACGATGAGTTAATGGAACAACCGTGGTCTTCTGAGTCTCACAGACCTGGTTTCAAATCCCATAATCTCAACTTACTATCTCAGTGACTGAATAAATTACTTACCTTCTCTGACCTCAGTTAGAATTCTAGAAATCTCACGAAAACAGCCAAACCCTACACTGGGAGCAACACATCTTGTTGTAGTCCCAGTCCCGCCACCGACAGCCATGGCGTTTCTTTTGCCTCTGTGAGCCTCATTTTCCCTATCTGTCCAATGATGGAGTTGGACGCAAGAGTCCTTCCAAGCTGTTAGTCTAGGATTCTATAATTCCCTGGGAGGCGCCAGGTCCTGGGCAGAGCTGGCGCACCTTGTTCTTCACCAGCCATGCTCTTTCTGCCAGCTGGCTCCACATGCCAGGGCTCCCACCTGCTCAGGATCTTCCAGACAGAGCAGGGAGCAGAACCAACAGCTCCGGTTATTTACACTGTGATCCATGGGCATTAACATGTTTTCCCTCCCCACGGGAATGTGCCTTTGGAAAGATGCACCCGGAGAGGGTCATGCTTACCTCTACTAGGTCCCTTGATAACAGAGAACTCCAGGGCTTGGGAGGGGGAAATGTATGGCTTCACCTCATTTTGCACCCAAGAGGGAGCTGCTGATTCTGTGAGTAGGCAGGGTGACAACACTTGGGCTGGGGAAGAGGGGTGGGATCCTGGGATTGGAGAGGACAGGCGTTGAGGTTGCTTCCTGCCTGGTGGAGTCCCCCCGCTGACAGGGAGCAGACGGACGGAGGTCCAAGCCTCTGTTTCATGGTCTGGCATCCAGGGACCAGCCAGTGTGGCCCAGGTCTAGGGGCATCTAGATTCCCTCTCAGCTTAATTTAATTCCTTTTATAGTTATAGGTCTATTCAGATTTTTCTATTTCTTTGTGATTCAGACTTAGTAGATCATGTGTCTCTTGGAATTTGTTTATTTCATCTAGGTTATCCAATTTGTTTGGGTATAATTGCTCAGAGTACTGGCCAAGAATCCTTTTTATTTCTATAGAATTAGGTATAGTGTTCCCACTTTAATTTCTGGTTTTAGTAATTTGAGTCTTCTGTCTTTTTTTCTTAGTCTACCTAAATGTTTGTCAATTTTGTTGATCTCTTTGAAGAATCAACTTTTGGTTTTGTTGATTTTCTCTCTTGTTTCTCTATTCCTGATTTTGTTGGTCTCTGCTCTGATCTTTTTATTTCTTCCTTCTACTAGCTTTGGGTTTAGTTCTTTTCCTAGTTCCTTTAGTTGTAAATTAGGTTGTTGATATGATAGCTTTCTTGTTATTTTATTTTATTTTTAAAAAGATTTTATTTATTTATTTGAGAGAGCAAGAGAGAGCACAAGCTGGTGAGAGGGAGAAGCAGGTTCCCTGATTCGGGGCTCAATCCCAGGACCCTGGGACCATGACCTGAGCCGAAGGCAGACGCTTAATTGACTAAGACACACAGGAACCTTTTTTTTTTTTTTTTTTTAAATAAGTGTTTATAGCTATAAATTTCTCCCTTAGCACTGCTCCTACTGTCTTCCACATTTTGGTATGTTGTGCTTCCAATTACATTTGCCTCTAAATCTTTTCTAATTTTCCTTGTGATTTCTTCTTTGATCCATTGGTTGTATAAAAGTGTGTTATTTAATTTCCACAAGTTTGTGAATTTTCCAGTTTTCCTTCTGTTATTAATTTTTAACTTCATCCCATTGTGAGGGTATTTATCTTTATAAATCTATTGACAATTAATTTGTGGCCTAACATATGGTCTATCCCGGAAAATGCTTCATGTGCATGGGAGAACATGTATTCTTGTTGAATAGAGTGTTCTGTATGTGTCTGTTAGAGATAGTTGGTTTATTGTGTTGTTCACATCCTCTGTTTCCTTACTTCTGTCTGGTTGTTCTAACCATTATTGAGAGTGGAGTATTAATGTCTCTAATTATTATTGTAGAACTGTCTATTTTTTTCTTCAATTCTGTCAGTTTTTGCTTTATATATTTTATGGCCTGTTATTAGGTGCATCCATATTTCTAATTGTTATATCTTGATATATTGAAACTGTTATTAATATAGTCACCCTACTGTCTTTTGGTTTCTGGTTGCATGGAATATATTTTTCCATCCTTTCACTTTCAACCTGTTTGTGTCTTTGGACATAAAGTGAGTCTCTTGTAGACAGCATACTGTTGGATCATGTTTTTTTAATTCATTCTGCCAATCCCTGTATTTTCATTGACAAATTTAATCCATTTACATTTAGTGGTATTACTAATAAGGAGGCTTCTGTCATTTTGTTATTTGTTTTCTATATACTTTGTAGCTTTTTGCTTCTCATTTTCTGCATTACTGTCTTCTGTTTACTTACTTTTTTGTAGTGAAATGTTTTAATTATCTTCTCATTTCCTTTTGTATATATGCTATACCTATTTTCTTTGTGATTACCATGGGGATTACATTGACATCCTAAAGTTGTAATATTCTAATCTGAATTGATACAAGATTAACTTCAATGACATACCAAAACTCTGCTTCTTTATAACTCCACTGCTACTCCTTTCAGTTACTGATATCACAAAATTACATGTGTATACATTGTGTATCCAAAATTGTAAACTCATAGTTGTTCCTTGAGTGCATTAGTCTTTAAATATAATATGGAGTTATGAACCAAAGTTACAATAGTATTTGCTTTTAGACTAATAATTTTTACAAAATGTTTCAGTCTCTTAAATCATGTAGAAAACCAAAAGTGGTGTTACAAACTGTTACAATAATAGCGACTTTTATAATTGTCAACGTATTTATCTTCACTGAGATCTTTATTTCTTCACACAGTTTAGGATTATTATGTAGTGCCCTTTCATTTCAACCTGCTGGACTCCCTTGACCATTTTTTGCAGGGCAGATCTAGTAGTAACAAACTCCCTCAACTTTTGTGTATCTGAGAATGAGAAGGTCTTACTTTCTCTCACACGTTTGAAGGTCAATTTTGCTGGGTATAGAGTTCTTGGTTGACGGTTTTTTTTTTTTTTTTCTTTTAGAACTTTGACTATATCATCAGCCCACTGCCTCTGGCTTCCAAAGTCTCTGATAAGAACTATGCTGATAATCTAATTAAGCATCCTTTGTGTATGAGCAGTTACTTCTCTCACCTCTTTCAGGATTCTCTCTTTGTCTTTGTTTTTCAATACTTTTATTACAATATGTATTCATGTGGGTCTCTGAGTTCATCTCACTTCAAGTTTGTTAGCTTCTTAGATGTTTATAGTCATGTCTTTCATCAAACATAGGAAGTTTCAGGCTGTTTTTTCTTCAAATATTTCTGCCCCTTTTTCTCTCTCTTCTCCTTCTGGGATTCCCACAGTGCATATGTTAGTGTGCTTGATAGAGTACCTTAGGATCTATTAAATTTTCTTCAGTATTTTTAACTCCTGTTACATAGATTCAATAATTTCAATTGTCCTATCTTTAAATTCATTGATTCTTCTACCTGCCCAAATATGCCTTTGAACACTTCTAGGGAATTCTGCATTTCAGTTAATGTACTTTTTAGCTCTAGAATTTCTTCTTGGCTTCTTTTTAGGTTTTCTCTTTATTGATATTTCTATTTTGTTCATACAGTTTTCTTCACTTTCTCCCTGTTTTACTTTGGTTTTTTTGAGCATCTTTAAGACAGTTGTTTTAAAGCCTTTGTCCGGTAGGTCCACCATCTGGTCTTTCTTTGTGATAGTTTCTGTTGTTGTTGTTGTTGTTGTTTTCCTTTCAATGAGCCATATTTTCCTGTTTCTTTGCATGTTTTGTGAATTTTTTGTTGTTGAAAACTGGACATTTAAATATAATAATATGGTAACTCTGGGAATCAGATCCCTGCCCCCCCTCCCCTGCCCCAGATTTACCATTTTTTGTTTTTGTTGTGACTGGTAGGCTATCTCTGTACTGAGGATCAGTCTGAGGTATAAACTTAAGGTTTTCTCATGTCTTTTCCGAGCCTTTCCCTGGGTATGCTCAGTGACTTTCTACTTTCCCCCATAAATGTAATAGCTTTTGAATGTCCTAGTCTTTAAAGTCTGGGAGTCTAATGTTCTTAGTTTTTACCAAAAGGGGGAGAAAGAAAAATAAAGGGAGGAGAAAAAAGTGCTGGGCTCCTAGAAGTTGCCTCAGCTGGAAGGGAAGGGGCTTGCAACAATTGGGGGAGATGTAATGATAATGGTTGCCCACCTCTGTGATCAGAATCAGCAATTCGCAATCATAGCACAGATTCCCAATATTTGGATCTTTTGTTTATCTGGGAATGTCTTAATTTCTCCCTCATTTTTGAAGGACAGTGTTGCAGGATATAGGATGCTTGGTTGAGGGCAGGGTACTTATTGCCCACCCTGACTCCCACAGGCTGTGTGCAAGCTGCTCCTGGAACATGTGCACAGCTGCCTGCCATGGGGCTGGGCATGAGCCACGGGTAGCTTCTACTAAGTTAAGAGCTGAAATTGACCAAAATTATCAACCAAGCCTTCCCTGTAACTTGTAAGCCTTCAGTGGCCTCCAAAGTTCCAAAATAGTTATATTATACAGATTCTGCAATTGTTGTCTAAGTGGGAAGACAGATTTCTGGTGCTTACTACTCCACCTCTTCCCGGAATCCTCCTTGTATAACATACTTTTTAAAAATAGGATCATATATGCTGTTTTTAACTTCTCTTCATCTAATCAAGTCAACAGTCATTGAAGTTTTCAATTCTTTATAGCTGAGTGATTTTTCATTGTATGACTATACTGTAATTTATTTAACTAATTCCCTATTACTGTACACTTTAGCTTATTTCCACTTTTTCATCACCATAAACTACATTGCAATGAAATATATATATATATTCACCACATGTAATACATAGATTTATACATATCTTTGCTCACTTGTCTGGTTATTTCATTGGGAAAGAGGAAGGGGAGACTTTGACGTACTCCTGGACGAGTAAGGAGGACAGTAAGTACACAAAGGAGACACGGCTTTCTAGGCAGAGAGGACAGCTTTAGCAAAGAGCCAGGGGGCTGAGAATGCATCTCATGCTCAGAAAATGTGGAGGACTATAAAAATATCCAGGCTTTGCTTTCTTTCAAAGTTCTCCCTACCACTCCAGCTCACAGCACAACCTCCATACTCTTGGATGTCCTGGGCCATGCTGCTCAGGCCTTCTCCTCGTGGGCCAGCTGACTCCCCCAGAATCCTGGGCTGTATCCTATAGAATTGGCAACACACAGACCAATTCCCCTAAAACACTAGGTAGCCATAAAAGGCTGGGAAATATTTTAAGGACAACCTCCTTATGTCTTAAAATAGTGCCCAGCCAGAAGGAAACATATTCCACATGTGTCTAATTCAGTGTGTAACAAAATACAAAGGTTGGAGGTCTCCCCTTCCCCTTTCTTCTTTTTAATTTAAAAGGAGCTATTTGATGTCCTGGAAACCCTTTGAGGCTTTTTATTGCCCTTGTAGACCTAACAATAAAAAACTCTAAGAAGCAGAGCTATTGGTAGTTCTGGGTGAAAAACCCAAGAACCAAAAAGAATCTAGTTATATGGAGGTTGAGAATCTCATAATTTTGCAAATAGTTCAGGCTGGGGTTCCAGGTTAGTGTTTTCAGGGGACAAGTGGCAAAGTAGAGGTTGTCCCTGTGCTATGATTTATAAGGCATCAAGCCAGCAGCTGCCTGCCTTCCCCACAATGCCAGAAACTCCCCGTTATGACTTCAGGTGAAGACCAACAGAGGGGCACCCATGCCTTCCCCTCCACCAGCGCACAATACCATACTAGGGAGCACATTAAGCTACAGCAGTGGCTCTCACTAGGGCCATTTTGCCCTCCAGGGGAACATTCGGCAAAGTCCGGAGACATTTTTGTTTGTCACAACGGGAGGGGTGGTGCTACTGGCATCTAGTGTGGAGAGGCCAGGGATGCTGCTAAATATCCTACAATGCACATCACAGTCCCCACAACAAAGAATTTTCTAGCCCAAAATGTCAACAGTGCCAAGATTGAGAAACCCTGGACTATGGGACAAATAGATCCGTTTAGGGCATCTCCAGAAGCATCTGTTTGACTCTATGGCAAATACTTTAAAACTATTTAATATTAAAGTAAGTACACCTATTAAAGTGTAGCTAGGCAGGACAGATTTCTTCCTTCCCCCACCAGCCCTGCTCTCCCTCCACCGCCCCACCCGTGCCCCCCAGACCCTCTTCCTGGGACATAACACTCATCAAAACCTCATTGGGAGCTAGGATGAAGAGGAAGTCCATATGTAATCTATCTCACAGGGCTCTTTCTGGGGTGCTACCAGGAGGACGGGAGCACAGTGGAGGTGTGAGGGGGAGGCGGCGGTGCGGGCTGAGATGTGAGAGCCTGGTAGAGAAGTATAGAGGCTGTGTGTGGGGCGAGAGCAGGCTCCATCTGGACAGGTGTTGAAAGAGGCTCCCCATGGAGTAATCCTTCTCCGCCCACCCATCCCCACCCCAGGTCCCCTGGATGCAACCCCCCTGCCTAGTTGTATGCCTCAGGCTGGTCCAGCTTCCCAGCTTCCCAGCTCCTCTCCCTGCTATTCTTCTGGGTCCTCCCTGCCAAATACTACTTGTATGCTGTACTGCCCTACTCAAGAACCATCAGTAGCTCCCTATGGCTCATCTCATCACACCCAAATGCCTCTCTCTGACTTCCTAGTCCATTTATTAATTCAAAGAGTATTTATTTATTTTTAAGTTACATGTTGAAATGGGTATGAACATGAAACATGAACATGGTAAATAACCAACAAACATACAGAAGTATAAACAATGAATACTGGCTCTAGCTCAACCCTCATTACCTCAATCTCTCTCCCCAGGGACACCAGAAATATGCTATAATATCAAATGATATACGTGCATGTTTTTTCCTTACAAAAGTGGATAGTATATACTTTACTCTTCACTTTGACTTTAGTGCATATAAATATATCTTTGGTATTCTTTTTTTTTTTTTTTTGAGATCATTCCTTTTTAGCAAATATTCCATCATATGAATGTCCCATGGTTTAGTCAGACCCTTACTGAAGATGAGGCTTCCAATCTTTGCTAAGGTAAACACCCTGGTACACCCTTCTTTTGCATATGAGCAACCCACAATTCTGAGAACAAATTCCTAGAATCAGAGTGGCCCTATCAAAGGGCACACACATTTTCCGCTCTGAGCGATGGTAGACATCCCCGTCAGGGCGGGGCACAGCCCACTACCAAGAGTCTAGTCACCCCGTGTTCTCAGGAAACGTTGTGATCTTTGCCAATCTGGTAAGTGAAAATAGCTCGTTTTATTTTGCATTTCTTTGATTATGATTAAGGCTGCATATCTTTTCATCTGTTTCAAAGTCGTCTGTATTCCTTTTTCTGTGAACTGGCTGCTTTCAAGCCCTTTGACAATTTCTTCATAAGGTACGGAACAAATAATTATAGACATCCACTTACATGCCAGATAAATCAGAGATGGCCTCTGCCCACCCTCCAGACTTGGTCCTTGTCCTCTCTTATCCACTGTGATCACTTCTTCCCGGCTCCCGGGTCTAACCCGGCTCCAGTCCCGGCAGTGGCAGACTCCCCCGCACCAGGCAAGGGCGTGTGTGCGCATGTCAGGACTACCTCATTTCATTTGTATCATCTCTCAATCTCTACTATTCATTAGAATAAGTGATACACGTTCTTGGTAGAGCATGTAGCTGATCTAGAAAAGTGTAAGCAAGAAAATAGAAAATCCCATGTGATTCCAGTCCATCTTCGGGTACTTCCTTCAATAATGAGCATGTGCATGCCCTTCTTATAAACTGGGGTCATACTGTATATATAGTTTGGTTTTTGTTTTTTTTCCTTAACACTTTGTTATTGCAAATTCTAAAATTATTCAAACGCCTCATATTTATTGGCCAAAAATTTCTTTCATATGAACGTTCCAAAATTTATCTAACCAACCCCGTTTATGGATTTTCCCCCTTCTGTCCCTCCTTCCTTCTTCCCTTCCATCCTCCCTCCTTTCCTTCCCTCCTCCCTTCCTTCCTTCCTTCTTTCCTTCCTTCCTTCCTTCCTCCCTCCCTCCCTTCCTTCCTTCCTTCCTTCATTCCTTCCTTCCTTCCTTTTTCTTTCCTTTCTTCCTTCCTTCCAGGTTATACAAAATACTGTTCATACCTCTATTTCCTTCAGATGGATTCCTAGAAGAGCAATTGCTAGGTCAAAGAGCTGAACATTTTTATGGTTCTTGATTTGGTGGATTGGGTAGCTTAAAACATATTTCACCTCCTTCTAGTATGTCTAGATACTGGACAGCTAAAAACCAAGATTCCTTTGCAGCATGTGTTCTAGATGTGATTTTGGCTCTGCTAATGAGATGAACTTCTCTGAGTGTGATTCGACGCTGAGTTATGTCGGGGGCGGGCCAGTGGCATCTCTGCCAGCACAGGTGAGGGCACAAGTGGCATGGTTCTAGAACCATGAGTCATGGTGGCCATTCCTTTCTGATGGAGGCTGAAGCAACAGTTCTGATGGCAGCCAGTTCCCCAGTTCCACTTTGTGCTTTCAGGACAAATCCCTGGAAGCCCAGCCTCGGATGTGTTGCTCCTCCTTCCCAATGATTAAGGAGGAGAGCTATCTCTTCTGCTTAATGAATTCCTTTCTGCCTAAGCTAGTCAAATGGCTTCTGTTGTTGACAACTAAGAACGCTGACTGACAAGATCCCTGTTTGGCAAAACGTCCTGCAGGGAGGTCGTACCTATGATGCCAAGAACATTTTGGGAAAGCCTGATTCTCTCCTCAGGGGAATGTGATCAGGGAAGACATTTCTAAAGAAGCCCCCTTAGAACTGGGACCCTGGCCGGAATGGTCAGTGCTAGTTCTTTGTTTCTGAGCACTTACCATATGCCAGAAACTCGGCCATGCTCCTTACATACATTAATCTAACCATCCTTACAACTTTATGAGAGTTGTGGTATTATCCTCATTTCACAGAGGGAGAAATGGAAACTCAGAGCGGTTATTAGACTTGCCCAAGGACAAACAGCTAATTCACATAAATTATGGGACACAAACCCAGATTGGCTGGACCCCAAAGTCCACACTTGGCTCACAACCATGGGTCACACCTTACTAGTCCATTTCCGTTGCCCGGGTTATCTGCCTTCAGCAGAAACCTGCTCTGTCCCCTCTGAGTTCAGGGCATCACGACAGCACCAGTGACACCAGGTTCTTCTGCTGCTGTTTACAGGGAGCTCCTTCTATCAGTCCCCTCCTAAGCCTTGGGCAGATGTCCAGTGAACATCACTGATGTACACCGGGGACCTCCTCCAACTGTGCCCAATGCTTCACATAGGTGTTCTCATCTGCTCCTGGAATTGGCCCTGAAAGGTAGCGGTACAATCTTTGTTTCACACGTTCAGAGAAATTAATTTGACCAAGGCCATATAGCTGATCAATGTTGAGGCCCAGATACAACCCAGCTGTTTGACTCAAGAACCTGGGCTTAAAATGAGATCACATTCCCCAAAGAATAGGAAAAATGGCGCCCATGCTGTGGAGAAAGCACCCCCTCACCCAAAGTCAGTGAGCATGAACGTCCCCATTGGGGTGATGAATCAACCTCGTGTCCTGATAAGCTGCCCTGGAAAGGACTCGGCATCTCTTCTGTGATATTTCTGCCCAAAGTGCAGGACCTGGGTCTAATCATGAGGAGACATCATCAGACAAGGTCAACGTGAGGGACATGCTACAAAATAACTGGCCTACACTGCTCTACAGGATGTGATGGGGACAATTGGCAAAACTTGAACATAGACTGCATTCTAGAGGGTGGTCTTACATCCTTGTTCAGTTTCCTGAGTTGGCTGATGCATGAGAAAATGTTCTAGTTCCTAGAAAATGCATGCTGGTGTAGCTAAGGGGAGGGGGATAGTCATAACAGAGGAAGAGCGGTGTGTATAAATAGGTAAGTCAATGTCTGACCCATCACAAGTCCTCCATGAGTGGGAATCAGTTACCTTTCTTCCCCCACCAAGGACCCGTGGTGTGCCAAGCACTGACCTACCTATTTACCTAATGACGCCCATTTGAAAGATGAAGAAACTGATGCTCAGAGATCTGAAGTAACCAGCCTAGGGCACACAGCAGTTAGTGGCCAAACTGGCTTTCCAGCCTGCAGCAGCCTGACTCCCTCTGGGCAGAGGGGCAGTGGAGGAAGGGCGTGGGTGAGGATGGCAACCTCTCTGGCTGGTCCCAGGCTGGCCCCCCTGAGTCCTGAAGGGGCAGAGATCCCAAGCAGTGGAGACTACTTTGGGAGAATGCCCAGTGAGGCGACAGGATGTTGGGAGAGGGCCCCAGGCCTCCCAGGCCTGCAGCTCCAGGACACAGAGCCCATTGTAACCAAGGCTTCTTCTGAACAGGGCTGCCAGAAAGAAGAAAGAGGGCTGGTATCCAAAGCCAGCAGAAGCGCAGGGCTACTGGCTTTTGGGGGGAGATGACAAAGTCTGGTAACTGGGTCTGAGTCCCAGCCCTTTATGGACAAACCTACTATATCTCACTGGAGCACTAACTAATAATGACATGATAAATAATGGCCATTGTTAGCTCCCAGCCTGTCACTTTGCAAGCAAGTCATCTTAGATTTAATTATCTTAATAATTCTTCAAAGCAAGAGTTACTGTTCCCATTTCACAGAGATGGGGACTGAGACTCGGGAAGCGTAGATAATTTGCTCAAGGCTGCAAGTAAAATGGGAAAGGCAGAATTGAGTTTCATAATTAGGTTGGGAGGACCCTTGGTCCTGACCCCACACCCTATCGGGGGAGGGTCCCTTGGAGACAGCCCAGGCCTCCTCTTATTTGGTGGTGGAGGGAGTTGAACTCTGCAGGGCAGTGTGGCAACATAATCAAGGCCCCCTGCCAGGAGTGGCCCAGCCAGGGCCACTGGCCAGGTCTCCAGACTCCTAGTCCAGTGCTCCCTTTGGGAAGTGGAAGATGCAGTGTAGATGCTAGGCTTTGGGACCAGGCAGGATTGCCTTGGGCCGAGCTGTGAATTGGCCTAACTCCATGTTGATGGTGTACTCATGCTGCTACTTTCTCAGAGTCTCATGTACTTTCAGCATTCCTGCCCCCCCCCCCCCCGCCCAAGCACACTCTGCCTTCTGGATGGTCAGAGCCCTCTACTATGGTGACCAGTGCCCCAGTAACCCCTACCCCCAGCCACTTGGGAGAAAGTTCTGCTAAATGAATTGACAAAGAAAAGTCAATACCTGTAACATTATGCGGCATCCCTTTATTTAACTGACATCCCCAGGAGACCGTGACGCTGGACTTCCAATGAATAAAGTTCTAATGGTAGAATTTGAGGCACCATGGTGGGCTCCTAGGGAGAAATATCGAGATGGAACCAATGGAGAGGGGACTCCCCCTGAAGCCTGAAAAATCACAGTATCAGAAAACCTCAAGCCTCCCAGAGTCATCTCCTCCCCAGACCTAAAGCTGGAATCCCCTTAAAGTATCCCCACCAGTGGTTATTTGGCTTGATTGCCTCCAGTGTCTGGGAGCTCATTACCTCAACGAGGGAGTTTTTTTTCCGTTTTGGGCAGCCACCCGATAGCTTCATTGTGTAAGAGCTAGCATGATCCATTTTTTTCCAGGACTCCAGCTGGCCTCTCTGAGGGTGGCTGGCCGGGGCTGACTGGGTTCCAGCTGGAACAGGTGTGCGTTTGTCCCTGTGACAGCACAGAATCAGTCTTCCTCACACCCGAGGTCAAACATTTGTCGCCTCTCCATGGCAGCAACAGTCAGCCTGCCTTATTTTTCCACATCGGAAGAATCCGATTATAGCACGCCTTTTCTTGGGTTACATGTCACAGAGTTCTCTGACATCAGGCTGTATTTAAAGGCGTGGCGCCGGGACGGTCCCCTGCTACACCCCACCAGCCCTGGCTGGCTCTCCTTCCCCATCCGTTTCTTCTGGTAATGTATAAGTCAAGGCCCTGAGTCTCAGCTTTGTGTTCTACGCCACGAATGGTGGCGACGGAGGTCTATGACCTGGCCCTGCCCTGCAGAGGCATAGGGCTCTGTCTGGAAAGCACGATGCCCACGGAACAGACACCAAACCAACCAGGACAAGGGAAGGTCATATAATTGTCTTCCCCTGCCTTCCTGACTTTGCCTCGCTCTACACTGGCGGAAAGGACATTAAATAAAATAGAATTGGGTGCATCAAAATTGGGTTTTGATAATACCTTGTGGGATGGGCGATGTGGAATGTGGGTCCAGAGACCACTGGCATAATCAGGGGAGACTTCCTGGGGTGGTGGCCTTTGGGTGGGTTTCGCAAAATGGCTGGAAGTAGCCATGCAAAGGGCAGCGGTTCAGCTGCTGTAACTAAAGGCCCAAACAACGATGGCTGAAACACAAGGGAAATTCATTCACCCCTCACGTAACAGTTGTAATAGATTAAGCAGTCCAGGGCTAATATGGCAGTTTCATGGGGTTCCATCCATTTTGTTGCTCTACTATTATCAATCAGCAACTTTTGTCATACGGTCCAAGATGCTCCGGCACCTGCCATCATAAGTGGAGGTTAAGGAAATGCCACACCCATTAAGGCCGGGCAAGACCAAGACCTTGCATACGCCCCTGCCCCTCCTATCTCACTGGTGGTAGAACCTGGGCTCAAGGCCACACCGCCTCCAGCAAAGGGGGCCTGGGGAATAGAGCCTTTAGTTCTATTACTAAAGGCCATGGGGAGAATGGGTCCTTGAGGGGAACCAACTGTCTTTGCCATAGGAAGAGCCAGTCCCGGGCAGCAGGAGATGGGCATGAACTTGGCCTGGGAGTGAGGAGAGGAGTCGCTGAGTCTGTGGGTGTTCACACAGGGCGGCTGTGGGAGAACTCTTGTTGGAAAGGTTGGAGGCACCGGGCCTGGCTTACCAGGTAGGGCTCATCGGGCATCTCACCCTGAGGCCCCAGAGGGTGTAATGGGACCTTGGCGAGCATGGGAGTGAATTCACAGAACGCCATACCTGAGCTTTGTTTTATAAATAGACACGTTTCTGATCAATCCAGGTATTTCCAATTGTCCCCTGTTTTAAATCAGCCTGGAAGAGAGGGACCAGCAGGGCTTTGCAACTTAAAGAAACCAGTGGGTCGTTTTGCAACTCGGAGAATCCTTGGGTCAAATGAAAGCTTACTTTTCTATTAATTGTTTTGTTTAAATCCCACATCACATAACACCTTTTCGGGTACAAGTGTGTGCACATTTCCTTAGTTGGCAGACGGGGTTAATGAACCCCGTACTCTCTGCCTCCAGGGTTGTTATGGGGACAACCCAAACGCTGATGCAGAAATGCTTGAAAAACTTAAAATACAGAATTACCTTATTTGGGGATCAGTTCTCATAGTTTTCTCATTGGGTTGATGTTGTTCTTCTATCACTCACTCCCTCATTCATTCGAGGGGTGCATATGTTTGGCCTAAGCTGGGTGCTGGCAGGAGAGAGCACAGATTTCCTGTCCAAGGAGCCAGAAAACGTGGGGCCCGTCTGGCCCAGCCCCTGATCTGCTGATGAGGACGCAGAGCTCAGATCAGCCAGGGGCCTCGCCCACAAACTGGGGCGGCTGGGGTCCCTGAGCCAGCACTGTGCCCCAACGTGCCCTACCCCGTCCCACGTCGCTGACGCCTGACACCTGAATGTCCTCTCCCCTGCCCTCTGTCCAAACCGATTCTATCGTTTCTTTGCGAAAGCTCCGGACCCATTTTCTCGGATAAGCCAGTGTTTACTTTGGCCACCCCTGTCTTGCAGCTCAGCAAACCCTTACTATCTTCGGTGTTCATCTCAGCACTTGACTTTCTCCTATGGTTTTATGAGCCTGTGTCACCTCCTCACCTCATTGCCCCGGGCCCCTGTCTCAGGCGCAGGACTGGACATGCAGGAGGGGTCAGGGAGGGTGTGGCGACAGATGACCTGCGGGCGTAGCCAGCCAGGGAAGGTGGCAGGGTGGCCATGATCTCATTTTCCCCTTTTGCTGACATGCTCCTAATTCGGCTTTATGAGATTTTTCTGGAGTGTCAGCTGTGCTGTTTTGAGCTGGACCGCGAAGGGCAGAATGTCCAGAGGCAAGGGGAATGGTATGTGGGAAGGGCTTGGCAGAGGGAAGGAGTCTGCAGCCTTTCCCAGCCTCCGGCAGGGTCTCAGAATGTTCTGGCCCACTTTGGACTCTTAAAGGGACACGTCAAGGGAAAAACACTCAAAGAGATCTGGGGAATGTGGACCACGGGGAGAACCTAACAGAAGGCCAAGGGTTAGGTCCTTCAGGGCCAATCACAGAAAGCCCGAGGATTCGGGCCTGGGGCTCCAGGTAGGTGCAGTGTGCCCTCAGAGAATGCCATCTTGTGATTGGTGCGGCAGGACCAGTGGCCCAGATGGGGGACTCCCTGCAAATGACTCAGCCGCACTGGATGGTGGTCTCTGTGTGGTCTCTGACGGGCCACTACTCTGTGTCTCGGATTCCTCATCTATAAAAAGGGGACGGAGTTGGATTCTACAGCCGGTCACGAGTTAGTCTCGGGTGTTTTATTTTTAAACTCGAATTGTTTCTATATTTACGAGTTGGAATATTTTACATTAAAAAATTGTATTTTATAGATGTTCTTTTAAAAAGTCAGAACGTCCAGAAATCCTGGGCCTGTGGGACAATAATAATCTGTGTGGCAATCACCCCCCTCAGGTCCTGGCTCGGCTCTTCCTCTGACGTGACCTTGTGCTCCCCCTCCCAGTGGCATTCGGGTTCGTCCCCAACTCTTGCCCTGACCTGACCACAGGCTTCCCGCGGTTCCTTGCTGTGAGGGCGCTGGGGCTTCGCGGTGGAACATGGGAAGGGAGCTCAGGCAGAGCAGTGGGGCCCAGGAGAGTGGGCCTGGCTTCTAGCCCAGACCCTGTGCTGACTTGCTGGCCACCCCGGGTGAGCCGCCCACCCTCCCCACCTTCATCTTCCTCATCTACTAAAAGAGGGAGTTGGTCATAACCATCAATAAGATCCTTTCAAGTTCTCGCATTCCATGACCCCATGAAAATGCCATTTAGCAGGGTGAACTGGGCTATGACTTCCATGTTGTGGAATCCGGCCGCCCCGCCCGCGCAGGCTTCAGGGGTGTGAGGGGGAGAAGGAGAAGGGACCGAAGGGTGGCTCAGGGGATCCTCACGGTGAGATCTGCACAAGTCGTTGGCTAGTGCAGACCTTCTCCAGTGGCTGGTAGAGTGGAAGAGGCAGCCCAGTCTCCTGGAATTCCTTCCAGGTCAAGGTCCTGGAATTCCCCCAACCCCACCCTTTCCAGAAGCCCAAGGCTCTGGGATAAAGCTGAGGGTGTACAAACCAAGCATTCACTAGAGTGGACACATGGCCAAATTCCCGGCTAGTCCGTGCCAACAGAGACTTCTAGACAGAGCCCTGGGGCGAGGGCAGAGTGCTGGGTCATGGCACTCAGCAGGAGGAGCCCGCTCTGGGGTCATGAGGCTTCTGTGTTCACTCCAGCTCTTTCCGAACTGGCTATGACTTAATTATCTGGGCCTCAGTTTCTCCATGTGTCGAATAGGATCGCAACAAACAACACATAGACCTGCTCTGTCTTCTAGAGAGAAAAACATCAGAGAACAGAAGCCAGACTCTTGGAGAAGAGATGGGTGCCTCTCCAGGGGACCTGTGGGGTTTCTTGGGGTCCTCTCTGTGGTTTATGTGTCACGGTTTCTCTGGGATGCTCCCACTTGCCAGCAGACAGGCGCCGCCCCACTGAGCCCCCAGTCAGAGAGGCCTCCCGGGCGGTGGGAGCCCTGCAGAAGGACACACCGTGCAGGGGCCCCACACCCCTCTAGCTTTGGGGTCTCCTTCACAACTTGTGCTGCCTTGGGACTCCTCAGCACGGGAGGCCCCTGCTCAGCAACTGGACAAGGGGCCTCCTGGTTGGGGGAGGATGCCACAGGCCCCTAGAGTCCTGGTACGACTTGGCACAAGGGATGCAGACAGTGCTGGTAAACTGGCCACCGTGAGCTACGGAGCCTTAAAGACGTGTGGGGGGGGGCTGAATTCACAGACAGTGTGGTCAGCTCTCACGGAAGGACCCTGGAGGTAGAGGCCTGGTCTGTCCAACCGTGTCCTGGATGGTGGGTGTTGGCGGCCCGCTCTGTCATTTCCCTGAGCTTGAGGTTCTTTACCTGTGAGACAGGGGGACATGCCCGTCCGGCCTCCCTCACGCCGGGGCGGTGAGGGTGCTCAGGCCTGTAGGCCCGCTGTTGTCGACGGGGGCCCCCGAGCTGAGCAGGAGTGTGACGGAGCCACCTCCAGCCCAAAGAGGCTGACTGGTGAGATGGTGAGGACTGGGGCTCCTGTGGGTCTGAATCCGGTTTGCTGAGTAGAAGCCGTGTGGCCCCAGACAAGCCACTGACCCCCCTCCAGCTCTCATTGCCGCTGTAAGATAGGGAGAGTTCTCCAGACCTCATGGAGTCGTTGGGAAGAGAAAAATGGAAAGCGGTCAGGGATGTAGAATGTCTAGTGCACGGCCTGGCATGCAGTAGGTGCCCAATAAAGAGGCTGCTTGTCTTCTACAACGTTTTGCCACGGCTCGCTTTCTCTGACCAGGCAGCTCCGGGCAGGCCCCGCACAGAGGGCGTCAGATGCTTCCCGGCACAGGCAGGAATGACTTCAGTGATGGGTCCCTCCCGGGGTGGGTGCTCGGTGCTGCGACCTTGACGGTTGGCTCGGTGCTGAGTGACCCCCGGCACCAGGCATCCCCCATTCCTGACCTAGCTTATTCTTTCTTGACTCCTGGACCTGGTCTCAACGGTTCCCTCTCTAGCTTGCCTCCGTCCTGAGCGCCAGGGACTGAGGATCCACAGGCCTAAGTACTCTAGCCTCAAAGGAACCAGAGGTGGCTCTTGTCCCCCACCTCTCAGCCTCCCCCCGCCCTGTGGAAATGAACTCACAGCTGACGGGGGCTACTGATTTCTATCCATCTGGAATTTCTGCCACAGGCCAGCCCCAACAGGACCACTTTGAATTCCTGCGAGCTGCTTCTGTAACATCATGACCAAGGGTACGGGTGAGCTCTGGAGCCAGACCGACCGGGTTCAAGACCCTAAGAGCACCACTGTCTAGCGATGTGACCTCAGGTAAGTCGCATAACCTCTGTGCATCTCGTTTTCTCCATGTATAGACATCAGACCTCACAGAATCTTCATGTGAATTAAAAGAGATGATGCGGTTCTTGGCACATAGTTAATGCTCAATAAACATTCATCATTCTGTTTGCCCCACACCTCTGGAATATCCACGTAAGGTTTGTGTTCTAGTCTTCCCCTTACCCCACCCCACTTGCTGCTTCTTGAAGGACCTATTTCTCCCATGTCAAGCCCTGAACCTGTGGCCCCAAATTTGAAATGCTAGAGGACTGACCTGGAAAGATATGAGGGGTAAAGAGTTGAGCAGGTGGGATCTGCTGAGCTAGGGAATGAGCCTGGCAAGGTTGCCCCCTCCCTCACCTGTTCTCGTTCACCTGGTTTTGGGAAGCAGAGAGCTCACCAGCTTCGATGGATTAAGACCTCACCTTTAGTTCCCCCTTCTGAAGCACCACTCTTTCTCCCCTTTTCACCCCAAATGGGGGACTTAGCATGAGCCTGGGCCAGGTATGAGTGAGGGGTGTGTCTGGGCCTCCCTCTCTCCTCTGACAGGGGCCTAAGCACCTGGGGTTCAAGATGGTAATTGCCTGAAGGGCGTCTTGCAGGTGCTTTGCCCCCTTGCTCCCTAAGCCCCTGTAACCAGAGATAACCATTCAGACGTCATATCCCACCCAAGGTTATACTGAAGGCTGCATCCATCTGCTAGGGAATCGGAGGTGAGAGGAGACCTTTTCTCCAAGGGTCTATGCAGTCATGTGGCAGTGCAGCGGGGCTGGCCAGGCCTGGGCAGGAGACCTGAACGGGGGTGGGAGGCCCTGGTGGCTGGCCTCAGGCCCACTTCCTGGGGCAATGGCAGAAGCCCTGCAAGGAATTGGATCAGCCTGCCCCACACGGTGCTTTGGAGCCACACGTGACTGAGAGAAGGGGTGAGCCAGGAGGCGTGCGTCCCACCGGGCAGGTTCTGGTCCCAGGCCTGGATTTTCCCGTCAGTGAACACTGTCTCTCTGAGTCTCGGCTGCAGAGGGAGAGAGCGGTCAGGGAGATGGAGTTCTGCCGAGGGCTTTCACGAGCATCATCTTAACAGATCCTCAGAGCACCCTGGGAAGGAGGGGCCACTTGCAGCCCCCAGTGTACCCATGTGGGGCTTGCCCGTTGTCCTACGGTCCACAGGAGTGGGGCTGGGACTCACAGACACAGCTCTTCTGGTTCCAAACCCACACTCTCCCCAAGATCCTGTAATTATAGAGGTTCAGCTAATGTGTGCTTATGTGTGCAGTGCAGGTGAAAAATAAAGTAATTCATTTAAGAATGTTTTTCTTACTTATTGATATCCTACTTCCAGAGAATTTTAAACTGACTTAGAATATGTAGCTTAGATACAATAAATCTGAAAATAACATCAAGTCAAGGTCTTGGTAATAAAAAGCAGAGGTAAGGGATAGGAATGAATAAAAAGGCCAAAAGGTGAGTCGCCACGGAGAGCCTCCAGGTGCCCAGGACCAAGAGAAGGTTCTGTGAGTTGTGCGAAATAGTTGGATGCCGCCTCCAAGATAATCAACCACCGGATGCTTACAGTGAAAATAGAATGGAATAGTTAAATGGTAGTCACTATTCGTTGCATGTTTACTTTGTGTCAGGCCTTGTTCTATGCACTTTGCTTTTTTTTCACAGTAAATTTTTATCTTGGAGTGATTTTAGATTTACAGAACAGTTGCAAAGAGAGTAGAGAGTTTCCTAGCTCCTTATTCAATTTCTCATAACTCTAGCATTGTCCATAACCGAAATACATTTGGCACAACCAAGAAATTAACACTTAGTATATTATTATCAGCTAAACTACAGACTTTATTTGGATTTCTCCAGTTTTTCCACCAATATTTCTTTTTCTGTTTCAGGATAAAATCCAAGATATCACATTACACGTAGGAGTTTTTTTTTTTTACCTCCTTTTCTTTCCTCTCTTCCTCCCTCCTTTCCTTCTTCCCTCTCTTCCTTCTTTTTCTTTCTTCTTCTTCTTTTTTTCTTACTCTTAATCCTCACAATAATGAGAAACTGAGGCATAAAAAGGCATTTTCTGACAGCTCAGGGCCACACTGCTGGGAAGTAGCATTGCTAAGTTCAGATCCAGTCAGCCTTGTTCCTGGTACAGGAAGGGGAGGGGGAGAAGGAGTTGGGGGGAGGGGAGCGGGTCAGGGGGAGAAGGGGAGGGGAAGAGGTGGGTTAACAGGTGGGGAAAGACAGGACACAAGAGGGTTTGGGAGAGAAGGCCTTCCTGGGGAGTGTTGGCGGCACATTTTTTACAGAGGGAAAAGAGAAAGGTGTTGGCTCCAGGATTTATGCCTAAACATTCACCCCTTCTCCCTCACTGCCTCTCTCTTTTCTGGCAGGGGAGGGTTTTGTGGGGAAGAGCTAAGGCTCAACCCATTCTCCAGACCACCCCTCTGCTTGGGACGAAGCAACCCTTTCTTTGGGCAGGCATTTCCTTTTTGTGATGTGTAAGTAATACTTGTTTATATGGGAAATCAGAAAATGTAGTTAAAATATTTGTAAGTCATCCAGAAGTCTGTGTATCTCAGATCTATCATGCGACACAACATGCCTTTCGATAGAAATGAAATGTCATCTTACTATATGGACTGTTGCGTATGCTGAGCTGCCTTTTCCACCCAGCGATAAATCGTGAACATCTTTTTTATGGTAATGTGTCCATTTTTACGACATTAATTCTGAAAGAATTCTATTGTATAGATGTACCACATTTAATTGAGCCAATCCCCTTGGACACGTATGTTCTTTCTAATTTCTTTTTTTTTTTTTTTAAAGATTTTATTTATTTATTTGAGAGAGAGAATGAGATAGAGAGAGCATGAGGGGGGGAGGGTCAGAGAGAGAAGCAGACTCCCCGCCGAGCAGGGAGCCCGATGTGGGACTCGATCCCGGGACTCCAGGATCATGACCTGAGCCGAAGGCAGTCGCTTAACCAACTGAGCCACCCAGGCGTCCCTGTTCTTTCTAATTTCTGTGAGTATTCCTGAGTTCAAATATTTGTGTCCCATCTTCATCGTTCCATTGAGATGGACTCCCAGACGTGGAATTGCTGAGTTCAGAGGCCAGCACCTGGTAAGAGTTGTGCTGCTCGCTGCCACATGGCTCTCCAGAGGGTGGTGTTTGGTGCCTGTCCCACACAGAGGGTCTGCTGGTCTGGACGGAAGCCCACCTCCCTACAGCCTCTCCCCACAGAATAGTACCTCCTCCTTTTTCCTCTCTGCCAAAGGCATATCACTGTTGTTTGATTCTGCACTTTTATTTATTATTATTTTATTATTTTTCCTTATTTTATTTTTACTGAGATTGAAAAGATTTCCGTGTATTTCCTAGCCGCTTCTGTGTCTTTTGTGAATTACTTGTTCATGTAGACTGACCTTTCTGTGTTTGCTTTTGCTTTCTCTTGCCTGGAAGGAGTACTTTGGGGCTGAACTGATGGCGAAGAGTTGAGCCAGGATATGGGCATCCCAGCTTCCAGAGGTTTCTAAGATAAAAGGCAATGAGTTGATTGGCCTGAAAAGCCTGGGAGTGCACCAGCCTCCACTCCCTGCAGGAAGACGGGGGAGAGCTTTCCATGGTGAGTTTTATAGGGAGAATGGACAACAACCTGCCTTGATATAGAGGCTGGACCAAATGATTCTGGTGGTTTCTCTGATCCTTAGGTTCCATGAAAAATTGGGAATTTGGAGACCAAACTTAGGTATGACCTGGCTTCCAGACCTGGCAGAGTCAGGGGAGGAAGGCTGGAGAGGTAGAGGAATGGCAATCCCTTTATGCTCCTGGAGCGAACAAGGACCACACCTGTGGAGCCTGGCTCCCTGTCTTAGCACCAGGCATAACTGGCCCTTGGTGCTCTTTGCTTTCCTTTCAACTTTCCCTGGGATTCTCCCAGACTCAGAAATGTGGACCATCAGAGCTACAAAGATCCTAAAAGTTCTTTCTGGGGGAGGAGAGGAACCAACAAAAAGGAAAAGGAAAAGCAAGGATGAGCGTACGTGCCTGTGACCACATTTATGCGCATATAAAAAGCTAATTATTTGTGCAGTATACCTAAAAAGAAAATGAACAAAACACTTTTTTCCCCCCAAAAAAGATTATCCCCCAGAATTGTTCTGCTAAAGCTCTGTTTGTTAAAGAATGATGATGGGGAGATGAGAATCTTCTTATCTACTCTCTTGCTCTGCGGAAGGGGAAACTGAGGCCCAGGGGCAGGCACAGAGAGTGGCATTTGATTCTGAATCTCCTGCCACCAGCTCTGAGCTCCTTCTCTGTGATGTCTGGTTCTAGTACTGGTACTTTGAAGAGCTGCTTCTGGCCTATAGAAAATATTCCGTGGGACTGAAAAAATAAATAAATCAGAGAACAGGCTGGGTTAGCAGATGTACAGCAAGAGGAGATCTATCCCATCTTGACTCTGACCTCTGTCAACAGGCCACCATCTCCAACCTACTGGGAAATTATCCTTTTTTTCCTTCACTTCACATATACATAACTTTGGGATTTTCCTTCTGAGCCTGCTATGCAGTCATTTCAAAGCCGATGACACACATCACACAGAGTAGAGGCAGAGGGACGGAGAGGGACGGGGGGTGGTTTCCCCATAGTTCGTGTGAGAGTCAGGACTCCAATACGCTTCTAGAATCTTTCCTTCTCACTAAAGAGCCGCAGAGACTTATTTTTTTTCTTATAAGTGGAATGCTGGCTTTCAGGCATTACTATCCCCCACCCCATTCTAGAATATTCTCCCTTAGTTTCTCTCTTTTCACTCTCAATGTCCTTAGAATCCTCTGAACTTGCATTACTGGGTCACGTTCTCTTTTTCAGAGCACGTTCCCAAAACATGTCTCAGTAGGATGTCACAGTGCTCTCTGTGAGGGAGACAGAACCAGGCCTGGGGGATGCCTTCGCTGCAGGGGCCATGCCCCTAGATGTGAAGGGACAGTCACAGGGCACATCAAGGTCAGCACTTCAAGACTTCTGACTCCCGAATCAGTGCCCTCTCTCATTCTCCAGTAGGTGCGTGGTGGGCGTTTCGAGGAGGCGGAGCTGAGTCCTGACTCAGCAAGCTTCCTTGCAGGGGCTGCCCTGGGGCTGAGCTCTGGGTGACTACGAGGCCAGCCTGGGAGCGATGGGTTGCTGCCAACGGGCCAGATGGCCCTTCCTGTGTCAGCCACTCTGCCCTCCTCCCAAACTCTGTGATTCTGCCGCTTGCTGACACCAGCCTCACTGGAACTGCTAGGGGTTCTGGGCTGGTGGGTCTTTATTTTCCAGAATTGCCCTAAATGCGCTTACTCTCTTGCGCAAAACCATTTCTTATGGGATGTTTCTCTTAATGGTCTGATGGTGCTACCCACCCCCTTGGCAAAATTAGGAGCACAGCTGTCTTTGCTGCCTGCTCACCTCCCGTCTGGCCCTGCCTGGTGTCCCCGCAGTGGCCAGCCTCGCCCCCGCTGCTGGTACCTTGTTAGCACCAGGCATGAGCACCCCCGATCCCGACAGCTCACTGCAGCCCCGTGATGTTGCAGGTCAAGACAAAACCCACAGCAATGCTGAAAACTGAGCCTGTAGCAGGTGATGCCAGACCGAGAACAGGACGCTTCATGGAATTCCCAGGTCTCTTTGCGCACTGGGGACATCTTTCCAATGGTTAGACGCCCCCCCCCCAACTTTCTCCTCTCTTTCTTCCTGATTAGACTTGCTGAGGATGGCTCCGTCTGGTGGCTCTGCTCCAGAACCAGTTCTAATGCTTGTATCTCAGCTCTCCTCCGTGTCCGCCCCCCCCGCCCCCATCTTATTTCTCATGACAGCTGCCTCTTTGTCCCCTTTGTGTCCCAAGAGAGCTGGCCACATTCTTTCTGTGCTTTGCTGATCTGTTTTTCTGGGTCATCAATCGTATTTTTTACTACCTCCTTCCAAAGTGGTTTTTAATTCAGCTATTATGTTTTTAGCTACTTGGTAAAACTTCCATTTCTCACCTCCTTTTAATACCACCTTGTGATTTCATCTTGAAATGAGATCCGTATCTTTTCCCTAAGACTTTCTGTGTCTCTTTTAAACAGGTCATGCCTCCCCTTCTACTGAGCTCACTGGGAAGGTGGACAAATGTGCTTCTGGAATCTCTAGTGGGGGCGGGTGCCCAGCTCAGTCCCTCATTCCTGGTTGGTCTGTGCTGAGATTCGCTGGGGTCCCGTAACGCCCCGCCCGGGCCTCTGGCACTTTCAGTGGCTGTCGGGGGAGAAGATGTTTCTCCAGCACACTCTGGCCCCAGCTCCAGCTGTCTGATGAGCAGGGCACTTTCCAGAACGTACTTCCCATTTCTGCAACTTGCTGTTTCTGGCCTGGTTCATAAGCAGACAGTGACAAGGGAAGAGGGGGGTACTGTGGTGCGGAGGGGTAAGAAGACTGCTTCAAAGACAGCTCATCAGAGATGGAGAGGAATAGCTGACCCCCTTTCTAGTGGGTCCAACCCTGGGCCACTGAGACAAGACAGAGGAGAGAAGAGGTGAGAAGAATCTTCTCACCTTTTCCCGATGGGCCTCTGCTTGATGAAGGGCATCCTGGGTAGGTCAGGTGATACTGCTGGGAATTCTCCCTTTGTCTAAATTCCAAGCCATACTTAGTGAGAACGTTTCAAGGCTAATTGGTGAGCCATTCACTATTTTGAGCTAGACATCTCATGTCCAATTTTTAATGCACTCTTCCTGTTTAATCCCTCCCTTGCATTGATCATCTTCCAACAACAGCTCCTGAGTATTCACTTGGGCACCAGCCATCTCTCCATCCAGGTGGCCTGGGCGGGTCTTCGGAGGTGGAGCACATGACCTTGACCTTAGCAAATCAGCACTTCCCATTCTCCTGCCACAGTGATTGGCTCAGGGGTGGGCATGTGACTGGAGGTTGGTACCATCAGAATGAGGTTCAGGACTTTTGTGGAGACTCCTAGAAAGGAAGCTCAAGTTCCCCTCTAGACTTGAGTCTGAAGGCTTGTGAGCTGAGCACACAATGGCATCTTGGAACCTGAGCATGAGGCGGAGTCCTGGAGAGAGGCTGTGTCCTGGGGACAGAAAGGAGCTCCTGATCCAGCTTTGCCTGGAGCTGGCCCGACTTTGGATCTTCTAGCAATGAGAACCAATAAATTCTCTTTTATGTTTAAGCCCCATTTGAGTCAGATTGTCAGTCACCGGGAAGAGAATGAATCCTCATTTATACAGGTGTAATCATAGGGTTAGGAAAGAAAGAAGGACCACATATCCCCAGGATATATTCCCAGTTCATAGTATTCTCTTTGGGTGGCGGGACTGTAGGTTATTTTTAATCTCTTTGTATATTTCATTTTCTGACTTTGTGGGGTAACAAGCATGTTTTGTAAACAAGAGCAAACAAAGAAGCAAAGCCTCCGGTAAATACTCTATTAAACATTTGCTTCCTCGGTTTGGAAAGGCAAAGAAGCTAAAGGGGCCAGTTACTTCTGTTCTTGTTGAACTCGTGGAATCACTGTCAGGTGCTCCTGGAGGGATGCGCGCGGGGGGAGGTGGAAGCAGAACTCCCTCCCCCACCTCCCCCTGCCAATAGCCATTGGAGGGGCTCCTTTTTTTTTTTTTTTTTAAGATTTTATTTATTTATTTGACAGAGACACAGCAAGAGACGGAACACAAGCAGGGGGAGTGGGAAAGGGAGAAGCAGGCTTCACGCAGAGCAGGGAGCCCTGATGCGGGCCTCGATCCCAGGATGCTGGGATCATGACCTGAGCCAAAGGCAGACGCTTAACGACTGAGCCACCCAGGTGCCCCTGGGAGGAGCTCCCTTAAAGCTGAAGGAGGAAATCCTTCTTTATGCAATAAGGAGCGGACTTAGGGCAGCTCTTCTCACCAGAGAGGGAACGAGTTGAAAATAGAAATGGTTTCAAGAGGTTTTGAAATGTTCCTGAGTGGCAGTTGAGTTGCAGAGGTGGAGGGGGTGTGGTAGGTGCGGGGCTGTCTGGGGCTTCGGGGTGGGTGTCAGGGAGCCGCACCCCCCCCCCCCCCCCCCCCCCCCCCCCCGCCCCGCAACTCTCCGGAGGGGTCAAGCCTGGGCCACCTGGGAGGCGGGGCGGTGGGTGGGGCCCGCCGGCCTGGGCGGGGCCCCCGGTGGGCGGGGCCTGTCCTTGCATCGCCGGTGTGTGTTCTCCCCACGTCAGGGACTCCGCGAGGAGGCGGGCAGCACCCGGCCCACGGGCCAGCTGAGCGCCCAGGGCTGGGAAAGCACACGTGTTTCAGCACTTGCTGTATCTTGAGTGGCACAGAGGACACATGAGCCGCGTGGACTGTGGAAACCCCAAATCCTGAGTCACTGCTGACTGTTGCCCCAGGCAAAGAACTCCAGCTGAAGGCATCAAATGCTACCTCTATCCGTACTTGCAGGAAGCTAAGTGGTGGTTAAAAAAAAAAAGGAAAGAAAGAAAATGCAATCAGGCTGGGCCAGGGAATTCCTATGTGTGCAAGTTTGTGTGTGCGTGTGTGAGAGGGAAGAGGGAATGGGAGAGAAAATTTTAGAAATCATGCACGATGTTGTCTTTTCTCTTGTGACATTTGGGGTCTATTTTTCGGCAGCACCGTTTTTCAAAGTGTGTTCCGTTGTATTCTAGTTCTTGAAATAAATAAGCAGCAAGGAAATGTGTTTGTAGCAAAATTCACTTGGGAAATAATTCATGTATACTAGAGTCCTGCCTTGGGGAATCGCCAATGTGTATTGGCATATTAAGGACTCTGACAAGTCCTGCAGTAAAAGGACCTGGTTGATTGAATGATCACAGAACTCATTTGGGGTGGATCACCCACATGCTGGATGGAATGAAGTATGAGGCCAACTGTGCGGAGGGTCGCTACTCCCTGAAATGTGGACAGGGGCCACCTAGAGAATGGTGGAGCTTTGGGCATGGATGAATGAACCAGCTGAGTGAGCTGTGTGATTCAACCCCAAAATATTTCAAGCATAACGTAGATTGTGAGATCTCAGAGTTCATCTGGTTTAAACACCTCATTTTATAGAGAGGGCCAATGAGGTCCAGAGAGGGAAACTGTGTTACTCGTTATCATCAGTCAGAGTTCTTGGCTGTACACCATGGCACCAATGCTGGATAACCTAGGGGAAAGAGAATTGAGGGGGGGATATCAGGGAGCCCACCGAACCCATTGGAAGCCTGAAGAACCAGGCTCAGGAAACAGGCAGGAGCCCAGAGAAGGTGGGCTGCTGAGGGCATGGCCAGACCCTGCCACAAAATCAGCTTAGTCTGTGTCAGCCAGGGCCACTATGCATTAGAAATTGACTGGTGGCTCTTAGTGTTATTCCCCGTGGAAGCAGCCGATTGGCCCTGTGCCCTTCCCCAGCTGTCAGGGTCCGGGAGAACAGGTGTCTGGCTGTTTTGGTTTCTGCAGCTGAAGCCTGGAGCCTGTCTCTCACCAAGCCTCACATGGGAAGGAAATGCACCCACTTGGTTGGGGGCAGAGTGAGGCTGCAGGTCCCACCTTTTACCTTCCAGTTCACAGGATGCAGCCAAATGTACTCTTTTCTATAAATGTTGAAAGTCTTGATGGAATGAACAACTTGGACCTTGATGCATCCCTACTTACCACGGAAGATGACATTTTGGAAATATCTGAAACACTCACCTGTACCATTCTTGGTGTTTTTTACCCTTTCCCCAATCTTTACTCGCTGACCTCATGGTACAGTCATCATAGCAGAAAGACAGAGAAAAGACAAACAGGCAAGCACGTAGCTTGTGAATCTCATAGCAGAGGCAACAGTTTGGGAATCTCGAAATGTTGCATTCAGGACTCAAGGTGTGTGGTTAGTTAAGCCACTTTTTCCAACCTACCCAGATTAAAGATTCTCGGAGCGGGCTTGGGGGAGAAGAAGAGGCCTCAGAAGGAAAGAATGAGTTAGATGGGTCTCTGGGAATGGTCCTGCTGCACGCTCCACACCCCTACCGCCTGAAGTGGGGGGCCAGCAGAGGACAAGCGGTAGGTGCCCCGCTCCCTGAGAGAAGCCGGGGAGCCTGGAAGCTCCATAGAGAAGCTCCGGTGTTCATGAGGGCCTGCCTGAGGCCCAGCATCACAAGCCCCCCACGACGCCCCAGGTGTCATGTGAGGAGCTGTAGGAGGTTTCTGCCCATGACCCTGAGAGCCAGCAAATGTCAAGGGCCTCATGCCCGGGGTGGTGGGGAAGTGAGAGCAGAAGGCAAGTGTGGACCAAGAGCCTGAGAACCACGGGGATGGGACGCCTCACCAGCCTGTGATGGTGGCACCAAGGACTGGATGGGCTATGCCCAGCTCAGCAGAGGCGTGGACAGGTTACCTGGGAGAACCATATGTGTGTCGCTGTGGGCCCTCACATGATGTCTCCCCAACGCCGACCAGGGGCAACCTCTGAAGGAGAGATGGGGAAAACCCCAAATAAACCCAAACGGAGGTCCTGCCAAAAGCAGAATCGTGGATCAAGGGAGAAATCAGCTTTTCTTTTTTTGTCCCCCCCTCCCATCTGAATCTGTGGCCTGTGAAATTCATCCTGATACAATACAGTTAAAACTAAGCCGCAATCTTTAAAAGGTTTCGAGCACTGATCTCCTTGAATGACTATCAAACACTATCTGCCTTGGGTTTTCCTTACCACATCCTGGGCCAAAGTTAAAATGATGGAGGGCTCATCGGTATTTCCATCCTATGAAAGAGGGCTGGCCTAGTGGTGGCCTTCTAGGCTCTGCTGGTGGCTCCTGCCCCACCAGGGGCTAAGTGTCCAGGAGCACCACTGAGGTCAGGCTCCTGGGCTGCACTCTCGGTAAGTCACTCTTGCTCCTGGTCGAGTGGTCGTGGACACTGGTGACAGCTGCCCAGGAGTGGCCTCTGAAAGCCTCTGTCTCTGCTGGGACTGTGTGACTTTGGTCACTAGGAGCCACCAACCCTCACACCTCCAGGGTCTGTAACACACAGGTGCCTTCCCGCTGGTGTCTTGCTGCATCCTCACGATCAACCCTGCCGTCTTCTGCTGGCCCCAGGTCACGGGTGTTGCAGAGAAGAAAGGGACTGGGGGACCCAAAGCTCATGTTCTCTACATTCAGTCTAGCTGCCCCATGCTGATGTGGGGACTTGAAAGAGCCACAGGACGAAAGAGGACTTCTAAGCATGCAACGTGCTGTGCCGACACAAGGACTCATCACCAGGAGGGATGTGTCAACAGCTGGAATGAAGAAATCACCTGCTGACTCCTGCGGAAGCAACCTCAGATAGGCAAATTTTCGGTGAATTGGAATTTGAATGGAATTTGGGTGGAATTCTGTCACAATACAGAAAACTCACTCTTTGTCTATGGTGTCTGATAAAATCTCATAAGCCAACTCATCCAGGAATGGCTCGCCTTGACGCAGACCCAATTCACGTACAGAGAATAAACTCCAAGACCAGGGTGGCCGATCTGTCGGATATCTAGGAGGCTTGCCGCTGATGGAACGGACGAGAACAGAACCCACCAGGCTGCCTGGGCTCCCCATGGCTCTGCTGGGCCCTGAGGCTATTGTAGGAGGCTCTGGGGTCTGCCTCTCATCTGTCCCTCTCCTTGGGTGGGGCAGAACCTGCTTCCCTGGGACCCCATTCTTGACTGGGGAACGTGTCCAGCTGAAACGGAGTGTGAAGCATCCCCAGGTGCTGGAAACTGCCTTTGCTGTGAAACCCTCCCCCAAATCAGACCTGCCTCTCAGATGCAGTCTGAGTCCCCATGGCTTCAGACACTTGGATATAGACTTTTAGTACGTCCCTGGTGTACCCCCTCTGGATCCGGGCCTGTCCCTTCTGGCTCCCTTGCTTCCTCTGTCCCCTTCGCAGATGGCCGTGCCACACAAGTTAGCGTTACTGTCGCTGGCCAATGTGCACTGAGCGTGAGCGGGGCCAGCACTTCGGGGAGCTGATACCAGGCCTCTCAAGGCAGTCTCAACTAGCAGTCTGTATCCCTATTTTAAAGATGTCAAACCTGAGGCTCAGAGAGGCCAATAAATAACACGTCCAAGGCCACACAGCCCATAAATAAGAGAAGCCTTAACCAAGTCTACACTGCCTAGAATAGCTCCTGATTCAGCGTGAGCGCTCAATAAATTCTCCTTAGATGACAGAACGAAAACTGCCTGATGATGATAACGCTAAAAAGCTCACTGGGAACTAGCTGTTATTGAATTTTATTCATCTGAGCACCTGTTTTTGTGCGCCGTGTGGACCTACAGAGGAAGCGGGTTCCAGGCAACCGAAGCTGTAATACACACACACACACACACACACACACACACACACACACACACCCCTCCTTTAATGACCCGCCTGCAACTGATATACTGCTAAGTAGCATTTCTTGTACTGGGGAGATTCCATTTCCACACTGGCAGCAAATTTGACCTTCGTGTCAGCTGTCAGCCGCTTGGAATTCTGACGGATGCAAGCACATTTCTGGGAAGCTGCATCCTCACAGGACCTTGCAGACCAACACGCAGTGCTGGCGGCTTTGGCGAGATTGATCGGCCCCCGAGAATCCCATTTACAGCCCGAGCAGAGCCTCGGTTTACCACGGCCAGGGCCAGGGCACTAATGACTTCGACAGCCCCCATCTAAATCTGTCGGCTGGGGCTGGTGGCGATATTAAAGAACACTCTATTTATATGAAGCAGCAATTAGAGGAATGCTTGCCAATGGGGCACCGCTTCCAAGTAAATCCCCGGCCTTCCAAATGGTGTCATGCTCGTGGTTATTTTAATCCGCTTGGAATTTCAGGGATATGAATGTGACGGGCTATCGTGGAGGATTAGCCAGGTTTATTTCTGCTGACATTTCAGAGAGCACTCTCAGGTTCCCGAGATGAGCCTTGTGCCTCCCCAGCACATGGCTGGGGTGGCAGCCCGGGTGGGCAGAGCAGCTGCAGAGAGGGCGAGTCCTCCCTCCAGCTCCAAGTGCCCATCCCTCTCCTCCTCCCCTGGCCTCCTCCCACCTTTCCCGAGGCACCTCCATCTTCTGCCCACCTCCTTCTGGGCCTCCTCACTCTCATTTCCCCTCTCTGCTCTGTCCTTCTCTTGCTCTTTCTAGGAAACAAAACTGTATCCTAGATGGTCTTACAGGAAGATGTGGAAGGATCCCGTTTGACAGTTAAAAGGCACTGGTTATAACCGACAGAAATGGGGTTGCTAGATAAACAAATTTTTTTTTAGTGTAAGTATGTCCCATGCTATATTGGGGATATACTTACACTACAAATTTTTATCATTGCTTATCTGAAATTCATATTTAACTGAGTGCCCTGAATTCTTATTTGCTAAATCTGGTAACCCTACATGGGGAGAATGAGTATAAAGTAGAGAGATCACTGCTGGACAAGAGAGTGTCACACCTTAATCCCTCGGTGGAGTTTGTCCTTTGTCTCAGTCTCCTGGTTGGAAGCCCCGAGGGCCCTGTGCATCCTGTTACACAGCCCCTTACTTTCTGATGGTCTTTTCCCCACTACACTGTGGGTCTCCTGAATGCAGAGAGCAGGCTTGTTTCTCTTCAAATCCTCAGGCCCTGACATCTGTGACATCTGGAGGCTGTCAATAAATATTTATTGAATGAAAGGATGAATGAAGGCATGTTTTACTCCAATATTGGTGATGTCCTCTCCCCAAGCATCTTTGGAACCCTTTTTAATTCAGTGATGAACCCAGTGAGTGTCGGCCCCTCGTACTGGCTATTACTAGCTATGAGCTCTCCAGCTGTGAGATTTCAGAACATCTGGGAAGGTCTTGAGTGGCCCTCAGGGAGATGAGCAGCTGACTGTCACCAGCTGCTATGGGAACATTTCAACATTTTAGCTGTAAGCGTGGCTGCATTGTTGTATAGAGCTGTGGAGTGTTATTTACCTGTTCTGGAAACAGGAAGAATTATCACCATTCCCGTCTGACAGCTGAGCAAACAGAGAGGCTAAGAAATTTACCACTGAACACACAGGCCTAGCAGCAGGGCCAAGTGGCTGCTGGCTCTGGGCCATATTTCCTTTCCCACTGGTTGCTACTCTTTTTTTTTTTTTTTTTTTAAGATTTTGTTTATTTATTTGGGAGAGAGAGTGAGCAAGACAGAGAGCATGAGCAGGGGGAGGGGCAGAGGGAGAGGGAAAAGCAGACTCCCCGTGGAGCAGGGAGCCCGATGCGGGGCTCGATCCCAGGACCTTGGGATCATGACCTGAGCTGAAGGCAGATGCTTAATGACTGAGCCACCCAGGCGCCCCTATTTATTAACTTCCTAGCATATCTGCCTGCTGGGAATTATTTTGTGTGTGCAGTCTATCTGAGTCACGCCCAGCTGCTATAACAAAACACCACAAACTGGCTGACTGAAACCACAGACACAGATTTCTCATAGGTCCCAAGGCTGCAAGTCCAAGATTAAGGTGCTGGCTGGTTCAGTTCCTGGTGAGAACTCTCTTCCTGGTTTGCAGAATGACTTCTTGCTGTGTCCTCACGTGGCAGGGAGGGGGGGGGGAGAAGGCAGGGGGGTTCTCGTGTCTCTTCTTGTGATAAGGGCACCTATCGCATCACAGGGGCTTCAGGCGGCTCAGTCAGTTAAGTGTCTGCCTTTGGCTCAGGTCATGATCCCAGGGTCCTGGGATCAAGTCCCGCATCGGGCTCCCTGCTCAGTGGGGAGCCTGCTTCTCCCTCTCCCTCTGCTGCTCCCCCTGCTTGTGTTCCCTCTCTCAATGTGTCTCTCTGTGTCAAATAAATAAATAAAATCTTTAAAAACAAACAAACAAACCTGATTCTCCCTTAAGAGCCCTCCCTCCAGACGCCACCATGTAGGGGGTTAGGGCTTCAACGCAAGAATCTGGGGAGGACACACCCAGTCAATCCCTAATGCAGTTCCCACAACAACTCTACGGAATGGGCTCTTATTCCCACTTTACAGATAGGAAATTGAGCCAACCTGAGGTGAAGTTACTTGCCCGAGGTCATGGAACGAGCTGGGAGAACGGTTAGGATTGAGCCCCGGCTGCAGAGGTGATGCCCTTACCCACGCTCCCATGGGGCCTCTGAATGGGGTCCAGGACCCTGTTTCTCAGTTTCCACAGGTGTTACATTTGAGGCTTGCAGGGCCTGGGCCTTGTTCATCCCCCCAGCAGGTGCTTAGAAAGCGCTTGTGCCTTGTGAGGCATGGCCCATGGTAGGCACTGCGAGGGACAGAAAGGGGTGCAGACCACGGCTCCCCCCCTCAAGCAACTGAGCACGGGAGACGAGACCTGCACCCACTGCTGCCATGCCCTGGCTCGTTACTCTGCCCCTGGGGTGCTGTTCCCCCCCCCACTTCTCCACAGCCCCCACCCCAGCCTGCCTGGGAATCGGGCTGGCCCTCACGTGCTCAGCTACAACAGACTATTAATATGGCCTAGGTTCTAGAGCCCATCTTATACGCCGTCCCCCCAGTCAGCCCAGGCAGCCTCCTGGCCTGCTCAGAATGTTTCATCCACCGTCCGTTCCTCTGTGACAAATTTCAAGGGTGCCTTGGATGGCTCCCCTCTCCGTGTGCTCCCCCCCGCCGCCGACAGCAGAGAACACAGATCCGGCGCCGTGCTTGCAGTCACAGTGGAACTCTGCGGGAGCCCAGGGCTCCAGCAAGGGTCACAGCCAGCCGCCTGCACACCCGAGATGGCATGTCACAGCCTGTCATCAAGGCCCTCCGTGGTTGGGTTTCAAATGGCGGGTTCCCTTGATCGATCCTTCGAAGCCCTACTTTCCAGCCCCAACTAGCTGCTCTGTGTCCCCTGTGCTAGCCCGAGGGCTCCTGATCCTGGAGCGAGGACTTTTATTTCTTGAAAGCCTAGCTCTCCGACCGGACTGCCCACATGACCTTGGCTCACTGGGGCGGACGCTTCCAACTTCAGAGAGATCGAATGGAAGGGGTCTGCTAGGAGGCAAGGGCCCAGGGAGAAAGACAGAAGCCAGGGACATGAGCAGTGGTTTCGGGGTGGCAGGAGGGGACACCATCTTGGCAGAGAGGTTGAGATACGGATGTGAGGAATGGTGAAGGAAGCCCCCAGACAGGGGGATGGATGGGGTTAGCCGTGCTCTGAAGTGAGCTAGAAAACCTCATCATCCTATAGAAGAGGGACCGTCCGAGTTCCACTAGCAAAATCTTAACTTACCTGCTGGTGGGAACTTTGGGAGTAAGAAGAATTTGCCTTCAGCCTCCCCCAGATCACTGTGGTCACGGCCCAGGGGCTGTGCCTGGGTGTCCTCTGTGGTCTGCAGAGCATGGGGATCCTCAGGGAACATTCCCCAGCCCGGGATGCCTTCTGCCCCGCTTGGTGGCTGGAGGTGGGGCATGTGCAGGGAAGGGCTGGCTGAACGCACTCTGACCCCAGGCACACTCTGCACGTTGTGTTCTCGACCCCTCGTCCCAGCTCGCTTTCTAATACTTTTGCCTCTTCTTTCTCATACATGTTTAGGGCAATGAAAACAGTTCTGGATCATCCCGGGGAGGCCAGGGCAATGCAGGGGGCAGGGCTCCAGCAGAGCTTGCTGGGGTCCAAAGAAGGCCTGGGTCTCAGTAGGGACACTGGTGGGCTGCCAGGCAGCAGAGGGGGGCCCGAGTGCAAAGATGGACAGAACGCAGGGCAGGACTGGGAGGGCCACCAAGGAGGCGCAGGGGCACCCCAGGACTCACTCCAGACTCTGGGCAGGAGGAAGGATTCTGGCCTTTCTAAAGCTGCACCCACGTGACGCACGGTCAGCCTTGGGGCAGACCGACCCTACAGGATGGAGCCCTGGGCCTGTCCCTGAGCAGCACTCAGGAAGGGCGGCTACGAGGCTGGGCTGACCCTGCTGCGTGCCCGGCGCTGTGTGGAGCCTTGGCACAGGGTCACACTTAATCCTCGCTCCAGCCGGCGACATGGAAAGTATTGTCGACATGGACAAGGAGCCCCTCAGGTCACAAGGAGAACTCCGGGGGCCTGGTTCTAACTCGGGGCTGCCTGGTTCTGGTGTCAGCTCGCAGTTCACCACCCCTCCCCACATACACTCCTGGTTAATTTTGTGTGCCAACTGGATGGGCTAAGGGGTAAAATATTTTCTCTGGTGTGTCTGTGAAGGTGTCTCTGGAAGAGATGAGCATCTGAATCAGTAGATTGAGTGAAGCAGGTGGCCTGGCCAATGCAGTGGGGATCATCCCCCCTGGGGCCCGAATAGAAGACCATGGTGAAGGAATGCAGAGCCACTCTTTCCTTTTGAACTAACAGGAGCGGAGCCGAGACAAGCTTAAACTTCTCCTGTCCTTGGACAGCGGTGCTCTTGGTTCTCAGGCCTTCGGACTCAGACTGAATTCTAGCATTAGCTTTCCTGGTTCCCTACCTCGCAGACGACAGATGGTGGGACTTCTTAGCTTCCATAACCGCATGGGCCAATTCTTTTTTTTTTGGTGGGGGGTGGAATTCTTATAATAAATCTCTTCTATTTGTCTATCCATCTATCCATCACATATCTATCCATCTCTCCATCCATTCATGCATCCATCTCTCATCCATCCATCCATCCATCCATCCATCCATCCATCCATCTTATTCTTCTGTTTCTCTGGAGAACCCTGACTCATACACGCTCTCTGGCTTCCAGGAAATTGTTCAGCTCTCCGGTCTTCTCCACTCAGACATCAACTCCTCCAAAAAGCCTTCCAGGACCCAGACTGACAGTTCCCCTTCCTCTGTGCCCCTGCAACACTGTGCATCCTTGTGTGATTATAATTGCCTGATGACTTGTTGGCCCTCCTCCACTGGATTCCAATGTCTTTCCCTTTACTCTCTTCCCAGACACCTCTCCTGGCACATAGTAGACCCTCTGTCTGTGTCTGTCCAAGGGACACATCCAAGGGATGTGTCCAAAATGCGTGTTCCTCCTGTCTGCACACTGAGGCTCCAGCCAGCCTGTCCAACCAGTGAAGAGGAACCTCCAGGCAAGGATGTAGGCCACCTCTACGTAAAGTCAGGCCCTCCGGGGTAAGAATCGCTCTGTTTTCTGTGTCTTGGCCCGACGGTCGGGGGCTCAGAGCCCCATGAGAGCCCATCTGGGCATGTGGAAACGTAAAAGAGTGTTTTATTGCTATTTTAGGAGTCTTTGGACAATTCCTCCTGGAAATAATTTTGAACTGCAGCAAGAGCCCAGGGTTGTCCAGAACTCGGCAGGGGACCAAGAGGGAGGCAGGCGTGGCCTCTGTGACTAGCTGTTCCACCCAAGTGGCGGGCCAAAAGGAGGTTTATTGGCACTTTGGCTCCCCATCCTGGAGACCTGCTCACAGCTGTCCCTACCTTTGCTCCTTGGGCAGAGCCCCTATTCCTCCTGAGTGGGCCACGGAGGGAGTACTGAATAAAATGCATTCCTTCTGAACCCAGCCGGGGTGCGTGTGCAGGAGGGGAGGGAGGCCGCCGACAGAGAAACCACCGATGTCTGCAAACAGCGTGGTTTTGAGGCCCAGATCTGCCACTTTCTCGTCGGCCACTTGTGAGCAAGTCTCTAAATCTTAGTTCTCTCATCCACAGAATGGGAAACGTAACACCAGAGGGTCACGGTGCAGGCTGCAGGAAAATGTAGTTTTGGAAGTACCTGGATAACTCAATCATCCTGCCAAAAGAGTTCTTCAGACTCTACTCAGCGGTTTATATGAACCCAGACTTCCTCAGTTGATGGAGTCCTGACTGTGGCATGAAGAACATACCAGACTATGGGCTCCAGCCCTGCCTGCAGGAGTCTACTGTCTCATGAAGGAGGGCCCCTAGCTTGGCTTCACAATCCCAGGAGCTTCCAGCCTGATGTGTGCAGCTGAGAGTGTGCAGAGGGGGGCAGGCCAGGTGGCCCCAAGCAGTCGCAGAGCTTCCTGATGGAGGACAGGGGGGCCCAGAGCTGATTCTTGAGGGAGAGGCAGGGTCGGGGAAGCAGAGGGCTGAGGACCCATTCTGGGAGGTGGAACTGGCCGCAGAGACACCTTTCGTTGTCAGCCAGAAGCCATTTTCCATTTCCTAGAATTTTCCTGAGGGTGGGGGATGGGGAGCTAGAAGCCAAGCTGAGGCCCCCAGGTCTACACAGGCCCTGGGAAGTGAGCCCTCACATGGAAGCACGTTCGGGCAGCCCCGAAGCCAGGTTCTCCTTATCTGTCAACCCCTGTCCCTGTGCCCAGAAATCTCCCCTGCTCTGCCGTGATTATAATGGGCGTGTTCAGCGGTGTCTTGGGGTCTCTGTCAACACTGCCCTACTTTCCATCTGCCAGAACAAGCAAATGTTTTGGAGGGCAGAGAACACCACTCCCCTCTAAGAGGCTGAATCTCCATCTATAGATCTATATCTATCTATATCAATTTCTTTCACTCTTCTCACCAGAGGGAAGGCCTGTCCACTCTTTGACTTTTGGAGTTGATGCTTCCATTCAGAAAAAGAAGATGGGGTTGGTCTCTCTTCTCCCCACCCTCGACCTTTGCCGAAGGCTGTGCGGTTGGGTCCTTGTGGAGACGGATGCGTCATGCCCGGAGCTGAGCCATGTGGCTGGTGCGTGGTGGACGTGGGCCACTAGCCTTGGTGCTGGATCCCTCGAATCCTGGGCTGGAGAGAGAGGACACTTCCTGGAGATGGTGAGGCCCGTGTGCGGAGGGTGGGGGGGTTGAGGGGGTGGGGGGGCGTGTGTTGGTCTCTCTGCCTCTCCCTCCCTTTCCTGCTCCTGGTCTTCTCCCTCACCTCCCCAGACCTCTCAGCAGGTGTTCACCGCAGGCCGGCTCTGCTCTGTGTGCTGGCTGGTGAGAAGGCGCCAGGCGCCAGGTTCAAGGGGTCACTGGCTGCGTCTCTGACTTCCCTCTGAAATTCTTCAGCTGGAGAAAGTCCTCAATAAAACCAGACTGGGCTCACAGCACAAAGCTTAAGTCACACTTAGCTCACGAGTGGGACCAGAGTGTAACAATTGGCTCCACGTGGGAAATCTGGTTTTTAAATGAGTTTGAAATTCCATTTGGAGAATTCCTTCTGGGTGGGAAGTTGGGCTCCATCTCGGGGACAGTGAGGTCAGGCTGGCCAGCAAGGGCTGGAAATGCCAATTACGACAGAGGTGGGAAGCTACCGTACGGATGGAAAGAGTCACAGGAGCTCACAGCAAGGTGGGAAAATAGATCAATAATGGAATCCAGCTTGGGAGATGGTATTATAGGGCAGAGCCAAACCAGCTCGGGCTCACCTCCCAGCAGAAACACAGAGAAGCAAGTTACTTACCGTCTCTGAGCTTAGCTTCCTGAGAGAGAGAAAGAAAAACAAAACAAAACACCAACCAGGCCCCGTTCTCTGACATCACGTGTTCTTTTTAAAGTTACATCTTTAATTCCTGGAGGGGTGTGTAACTGCATTTGGGTGTGTGATTACTCTGTGGTCAACCACTGTCCATTTGTACCGCATCTACTTATGAAGCTTCACGTTAGTGAAATAGCCATTATCTCAAAACCCTAGAATGAACCTCTCTGCCTGCTGGGCTTCTGTCTCACCATCTGTCAAATGCAGATAATAAAAATGGTTGCTTTTCCTCCAGAGTTCACCCTGGGGGGAGGGAGAGAGCAGGGGTGTTGGAATCTATAGCCACAGATCAAATCTAGTGCTAACGTGGCCCAGCTGTGTGAACGGTGTGCCCCAGTCATCCAACGGATCTTACTCTACCCTTCTGGAGCTCTGTTTTCCCACATGTAGAATGGGTCGGAACTGTGAGCCTCCCCGGAGGCTGGAGGATTGCGCGCGGCGCTGTGAGTGAAGGTGCACAGAGCAGCGCCTTCCCAGATGTGCTCAGAGCAGAGCTGACCAGGGGGGTGCCTGGGTAGGTGCCTTCTCAGCAAGAACGGAGCCAGCCCGCTTCCCCATTCCAGGGATCTGCTACAAGGGCTTGTTGAAGAGGCTGGACTGTGGAGTCCAGAACAACGTCTAGAGCCCCACTCTGCCTCTGTGACCACTTTGGGTAAGTCTCCTAATCTCTCTGGGCCTCAGTTTCCCCAAGAGTAGAAGCGAATGGATGCTTAGAATGGGGCCAGGCGTGGAAGTCACTGCCATCACTGTTCGACCAGGCTCTGCCGTGTCTCTGAATCCCGAGTCACCAGAAATACGGAGCCTCAAAATAAGAGGGTAAAAGCCTGGGCCTCCTGCTGGTTTTAATTATGGTGACAAGTGATTCATTGAAACACACGCCATCATCCCTTGGCACAGTTTAGAGAACACAGCAAAATTTTAAATGAAGTTTGGCTAAAGACAGGGTGAGTAACTGCTCATGCAGGTCCTTCTTTCTTTCCTCCTTGAAAGCCACACACATCTAGCCAAATAGATTAAATTATCATTATGTTGCATTGACATCCGACGCTGTTCCCATTAAATGCATTCATTAGCGAGTAAAAGTTCAATAAAGCCCCTTTTATAGCTACTCCCTTCTCGCCCCCTCCTTGCATTCCCTATCAAAAGATGCCCCCAAGTTTCATCAGAGACCTCCACAAGATGCCCCCCAAACCATTACTTATGAGGCTAGGGCTTCTGCGGAACGGAGAAACTGCCTTTAGAAAGATATAAATAGGGCCAATTTAGATATCTTTATTACCATGGCTCCACCGAGGACTGAGGGACAAAATAAAGAGATTCCTAAGACTTTCTTTAAATGTTACTTCAACTCTTAGCTTTTTCCTCCTTGAGAGCAAATGGATTTCGATTATGCCAAGTACATGAGCAGCAAACATGGAATTCATGCCTGAAATTTCCCCCATTCACCGGTGATTCAGGTTTGTTTGTGCTGCCAACGAACCTTTGTGCTGGTGATGTTAACGTGCAGTGAACCGTGGTTTGATTTCACATAGAAAAACTCCCCATTCAGCGCGACTTTCCAGGTGTGCTCTCGTACAAAGGCCTTGATGTTCAGGTGATTTCGCATTGAAACCTGAAGTCAATCACATGGCTTTTGAGGTCCATCCCGCCTGCGGTGTGTTCAGCCCTGCTCTTCCTGAATGCCACATCGCTGCAGGGGAAGTGCGTGGAGGTCAGCGCCAGAACTCTCGGGCCTGTGGCTGGTGGAGGTGGCCTTGGGTGAGGTGGCGCACCTGCCCACAGGGTGGCTCTGGGGATGAAATGGAAGGTGAAATTGTCCTGGGGACCTAACAGTCTTACACAGAGAACAGGTGTCACCATCTGATCTGCCCGCTCTGTGTCTTCCTGTCTGCTTGGCTTCTCTGATGTTTTAGTCTGGATCACAACTAATGTTCATACCAGGCAAGAACTGAGGAACTTCTAGAATGTTGTATCCAAAGGACTACATATTAACATATTAGCTTGTGTCACCTGCAGGTTTTCCCAGGGGGTATTTTGTGCTTCATTTGCATCACGGGCTTCAGGGTTCCAGTGGAGCGAACTAAAGAAACTTCTGGCTTGGCTGGTAGCCCCTAGAGTACCAGGGCGTGGGAGAGGAAGCCCCTCAATCTTCTGAGAAATGTGGAGAGACTCCCACATTGGCTTGAAGGATATTACCCTAACCAAGCAGTGGGCCGGTTATACTAGAGCTCAGAATCCTGCCGGTCTTGTGGAAGGGAGAAGCACAAATCTGGTTTCTGTCATGGGAGCCCCAATTCTATCTGCCGAGCCCTTGGCAATAAGACCTCTGCTTTTCCTGATAAGACCTGGACAGTGGGGAGGAAGGCCAGCTTCGTGACCTTCTGGCACGAATGACCAGAGTGTGGAGAAAACGCCGACCCTCCCAAGATGCTAAACTGGCAGGCTCACACAACTGATTAGCAGGTATGTTGACAAGCTTTCTAGATCCTTTCTGGGGTGAGAATGGAGGTACTGGGGGGAAAGGACTCCTAGTGTTAAAAATAGCTAATAGTGAAGGCATTTGAAATACATGTGTCCTTTAATCTCCATATATGCCCTGTGAAATTATCACTTCTGTCCCCATTGTGCCCAAGTTTGCTGCCCAGAGCAGTGAAATGACTTTCCCTGTGTCACAGCAACCAGGACAGAAAGGACCCGAGGCTGGGCCTTTGCCAGGAGTCTACGCAGGCCATCCGATCCTACTGGTGTCTTTGTGGTCAGCATGGCTGCAATATGGGCATCAAGGGACAGCCAAGAAGCAGGGCTGTGGAGTGGGGTGTCACGGGAGGTCAGGGGAGAGCCTTGCAGAGCCCCCTTGGGCCCTCCCACCAGGAGGCCGTGTTGTGTCAGACCAGTGTTTTCACCCCACCTTGCACGGGGACAGAGAAAGATAAGCCGCTGAAGGGGGTGCGTGGATCCAGCCAAGCTCCCAGCGGAAAAGGACTGAGCCTCCGGGAATACACACTCTTTAATCAAAGGGCCAAGGAGGAGGGCCAGGCTGGGAGGCCAAGAAGCAGTTAGCTCTGATTGTGTGCCCCTGATGCTAGGGTGGTTCAGGAATGCACTAATCCGGTTTTCCTGCCACCCTGACACGGACCAGCAACCCATCCTTAGCCCTAGACCTGGGTCACCTGGGAGGGAGAAAGAAAGGGGGGAAATGGAGTTGGCTTCGTAGACCCAAGACCGCATGGAGCATCTCAGGGGAACCACAGGCTCACCCTCCCAGCGAGGTAGGGATAAAGGAAGACTTCTTCCTCTCGAAAACCTTCAACAATTTTCTGTTGCTTGTGGTAGGAAGTCTGTACATCCTAACAGTTTTTGGGCTAGACCCAATTCTTACCTTATTCTACCTTTCTGCTTGCAGATGTAGGAACTGAAGTTTCTGGAAAATGAGGTATCAGGAGATGGCAAAGAGGGGCCAAGCTGGGTCTCCAGCCTCAACGCAGATGATGATTTCATGTGCCGTTTGGATTCATTCCTGGGCAGTGCACCTCTAAGGGACACAGATTATGACTTTGAGCTCCCCGGTGGCTAGCCTGGCCCAACTGTGACAATTTGGGCTCCACGAATGGTCACTGAATGAGTCAGACTTGGGGGAGATTTCTCTTACCTCGTGAGCCCCCCTTTTACACACAGTCAGGTCCCCCCTCAAGAGCATGTCCAGGAGGCAGCTTCTGGGTGAGATGGGGGGAGGAGAAGGATGCAGAACCTCTGGGGCCCCCGCAGCTCTGAAGACCTCAGAATAGGCAGTTGGTGGAACATCTCTCTGGAGTGGCGGCCCCCAGGGTGCCTTGACTCCAAATCACCACCCGCCTCTGGGGCTCTCCTTTGGCTTCAGGTTGGCAGAAGAGACAATGTGATTGGCCCAGCTCGGGTCACGTATCCATCCCTGGTCTAATCAGCTTCAGTCGGGGCTGCAGGACACCCCAGCGGTGGATCCTGGGAGGATGCCGGAGAAGGGGAAGGCCCAGTATCATGGCGGCATTGTGGATGTCTAGGACATCTTGCCTCCCCACTGATATCATCCATTCCTGGGAGTTAAAAGCTGTGGCTGACATCTTCTATTTTTCAATGCCTCTCCCAGAGCAAAGCAAATCGCTCAGACCCCAAAATACAGGCGCAGGGGCTCCAGAGATGTGGTTCAGGGATGTGGGAATATTTCTTTCTCTGTTTCCACAACTGCAAAAGCCTACAACTTAACGTATGACTTGGGCAATGCAATTTCATCCATCTTACAGACAGACCAGTCAAAATATACATCTCACTGGTCCTGGGAGTGAGCATGAAAAGAGCCGAGGGTGCCTCTGAACGAGGAGGAAAGGGTGTCTACGGAACCCACAAACACACCAGACAGGCACCAACAAAGGGACTCACACTTACTATTTGAAAGTATGCCACCTTAAATGTTTGTTATTAATAGTAATAAATAAACGGTTCAGAGAGTTCTAATTTTCTCTCGCTACCAAAAATTAGCATATTTTTTTCCATTTTACTAAATTGCTACCTTTTTGATAATGTGTATATAATTACCAAACGCTCCCTAATTCCACCCAAACTCACTCTTTGTTAGGCTGGCTGACTTTGCCTGCATGCTGTCAGATCCGGTGAGATTTTTTCAAAAACTGTTATGATTGATGTAATTAAGCCGAGACAAGGTTTACATTTTGCCTTTTCTCCTGTTTTCTTTTCTTCCTCCCTCCCCACCGCAGCAGAATTGAGAGAGAAAGGGAGAGAGAGTGTTAGTTGTCTTTGATTTGTTGGAACTGCTTTACCAGAATGCACAGTATCTGCATTTTGCTCAAAGAACTTAATAAAACACCCAGAGCAAACTTCAGGCTGAATCGTTCTCGTCAATTACTGGTGCGGCCTCGGGTTTCTCCTCGTTAATTGCCGTGAGCAGGGAAGCTTTACTCAGTGCGCAGTGTACCCAAGCATGTATGGAGTTTAATGAATCATACTAACTCTGTACTCCAAGCAATTAGGTAAATCTAGCTGTTAGTTAGTGAGGCATAAAATAAATTTAATCTCTCTTCTAAAAAATCAATTATAGTGCTGTAATGTATAATTCAATTTGGGTCATGCTACATAAATTTTCTGTTTTTAGTATGTTTTTAAACTGGTTGTTATTAGATTTTGCAAGCTGTGTGTGTGTGTGTGTGTGTGTGTGTGTGTGTGTGTGTGTATGCGCATGGACTGGAGGATGAGAGAAAGGGACACTCAGAGAGAGACTGGACTTATTAAGGAAATGGTGTCTCACAGGGTCCCTGTCTATTTGATTCCGTGCCTTACTTGAGCACCTAACGTGTGGCACATCTCCTGGAAGACGGAGAGAAGGTATAATAAATGTCTGCCCTCAAGGAGCTTATAGTCTAATTGATAGTGCAAGACTAAACCAAACAGAAAAATAGAACATAATAAGCGAAACTGCAGACAGACACGGGTAAGGGGTATTGGAGAAAGAACTGGGGATTTCAAATCTGGATATTTGGATTCCATTTTTTAAAAATATTTTATTTATTTATTTGAGAGAGAGAGTGTGAGAGAGAGCACAAGAGGAGTGAGAGTCAGAGGGAGAAGCAGGCTCCCCGCTGAGCAGGGAGCCGATGTAGGACTTGATCCCAGGACTCTGGTATCATGACCTGAGCCGAAGGCAGACGCTTAACCGACGGAGCCATCCAGGCGCCCCTGGATTCCATTTTTTTTTTTAAAGATTTTATTTATTTATTTGACAGAGAGAGACACAGCGAGAGAGGGAACACAAGCAGGGGGAGTGGCAGAGGGAGAAGCAGGCTCCCCACAGAGCAGGGAGCCCGATGTGGGGCTCGATCCCAGGACCCCGGGATCATGACCTGAGCCGAAGGCAGACGCTTAACGACTGGATTCCATTTTTAATTCTACTTCTAACTAGCTATGTGGCCTAAGGGAAGTGACCACCTATCTAAGCCTCGGTTTACTCATCTGTAAAATGGGCATGGTAGCCCCTTTCTTCCAAGGTTTTTGAGATGGATCTGTGTGATATGGCTTCCCAGCTTTGTAGTATCCTAAGTCTACTGCAGGGCCAGAGAGGAGCAGATGCAGGGGTCTCAACTCCCTGTAAGCACCTGGAGGGCAGAGACCATGTCTTGCCCTCTCTGACACTGCCCTTGGCGCCCAGCCCCAGCCCAGCATGCAACAAATAGAATAGTCCAGGTGTAGGAACCGGAGCATGAGAGGCGACGCTACAGATCTGGGTGGGCCAGAGAGTGGACATTTGGGGAGTTAACCAACGCCAGGCATTCGTCCAGGGTCACTTGCCTCAGGTGCTGTGGTCATCATGTCTGCCCCTAGAATAACACTGCATGGTTATCCCGTCATGGACACGGAAGCTGATGCTCAGAGAGGTTAAGCCACCAAACGAAGACCACACAGTGAGAAAGTAGCAGGACAGATTGGAACCCAGTCTCCCTGTTCTCCACATGGATGATAGGCAGGAGGAGGAAAGATGAGAGAAGGCCCGAGGGAACCTGGAATTCAAACCCCAGAGCTTTTGCCGAGTTCCTGAGCCTAGTAACTCCCTCCCCAGGAAGCCCCCAGAAAGCTCTCCAACCCCCACCCCCACTCCCACCTCCGTCTGCCCATTTGATTTTGTTAATGGAATTCTTAGGAAAAATTACACACCGTTACATTTCCCTGCTAATCTCCCGGCAACAGCCATGGTACCAAACATTATTAAAATAGTTAAGACTCCATCCCAGCTGTCTCTTTCCAATTTTCTTGCTTCCAGGGGGTGCTCAGCAAAGCGGTGAGCAGGTTTACCTCCCGAGCACTCCTTCATCGGGTGACAAGCCCAGCGATCGAATCCAGAGCTCCCAAGACAGCCAGGGCATGTGCGCACGTGTGGTGTGGGGGCAAAGGAGAGCAGACGGAGCTTTGGGGACTGGCAAGAAAGGGGGTTCCCAAACTGGGTTCTGCCAGTCTGCTGGGGTGCCCTGGGTGGATCCCTGCCCCTCTCGGCCTCAGTTACCTCGAAGGCCTGCTGCGTTCCCTTTGTTCTCGGAGGCGCTGCGTGTGTTCTTTGTGACTCTGAGAACACACTGGCCACTGGCTGCATTTGCAAATGGGGGCTCTGGAGTGCACGCGGTGTTATTGTCTAATAAGCCGTGAGCTGCTCAGCGCCATCAGTTGACTCACTTTGCAGAGCCTATGGGTCATTAAAAAAAAAATCTAAACTGGTACGTGTGAAGTAGCATCCACAAAATGATTCCCATCACAAAATAAGCCTTTAATTAGCAGAACATCTCAGCCAGCTGAAGCACAACTTTCACAGACGTATACCCAGTGATGTTAATTATGAAATGAATTTGCACATGCATGATTTATGGGTCTTTGACTTTAAAGAGAGAGAAAAAAAAACGACTGCCTCCTTTATTTATGCTTTCTGCCCTCTGAGAGAATTCACCAGAGAGAGATACCATGGAAGGTTCCAGTGTTTCTTGGAAGCTTAACATCCCTTTCAGTGACTTTTATGCTTTGCTTACATCAATCAGCTAAATATGTATTGAATTCTCAATTGCCCAGCCAGAGCCAGAGGCTTGGAGGGGTGAGGGGGGACGGGGATTCAGGATGTCACAGTTCTGATGCTATGTTTAGATGAATTATGTACTCTGGAGGGAATGTGCAGACAGAGGGTCTACCTTCCTAATTTTGCAGACTAGGAAACTGGCCAGAAAGGGGACTAAGTCCCCCAGAATTGCACAGTGAGTCAGGGTTGGTGACCCAGCCCTGGCCTGATCTCCTGGCTGGGTGCTTCCATTATGGTCCAGCCAACACTGACAGCAGTCTGCTGGGCATTGGAGCACTTAGAAAGTATTGCACCCACAATTTAGTGGGGTGAATGTGTGCGTGCACGCACACACACACACACACACACTTCAGACACCTTGATGGACCATATAATAACCAGGTAATTGGACCACAGAGTGGCACCTGTTGGGAACACCAGGATTCTAGGAGCTCCAAAGAGGGGTTCTCAGAGCAATCAGGAGCACCGGGGGGTGGGGGGGAGGCAGCCCTGGGTCTGGCCATAGAGGAATGGGACAGGTAGAGAGGAGCGGGGCACTCCTGCCGGGGGCCAGCTCAGATCAGAAGCATTGTGCAGGTTGGGGGAAGGCTGATCTCACAAAGCTTTGGTCTCTACTATGTTCCCCCTTCTGCCCGTGCGCCCTGTCTGTTCGTTGCATGCTGGGCAGCTGGACCACTGCTGTGGGCTGTGGCTGCGGAGCCAGTGAGTGGCAGGGAACAGGCTCTTGGCTTTTTGAGCTTCAAAAACTGTCAACAGTAGGTTTGGAAGGGATGCTTACTGAGCTGTTTTGGATCCCCACCTGAGGGCAACGGGGACTCCAGTTACGGGGCAGGGTGGGGAGCAGAAGATAATGAGAGACAGAGGAGGTTGAGTGGGGCTGGTGTTGGTTCTCGGAGGAGGAGGGGCTCTGTGGCCCAACTCTCTAAGCGACTCTGCACCAAAGGGAGCTAGTCATGGTGGACCTGACCCCTCAGGTAGGCTTGGGGAACCGCACCTTCTCCCGGCTACGGCCACCCAGTGTTCACAGAGGCCCTGGGCAATGGGGTAGAGGAGTAGGTCGTTGGGTGCGGTGTCTAAACAGCGGGGACCAGGCCTTCTGTGTCATTTCCCAGCAGAAGTGACATTACTTGTGCCTCAGGGACTGCAGGCTGGCAGCCTGGTAGGCAGCCTGGTGGTGGGGAGGGGGACCGGCAGAGAGCGGCTGGACTTGGGCTCTATCCCACCCCCCACAACCACCACCTTCATCAATCTTAAATCAACCCCTGGGAAATGGGGAGTGGGGAGGGCTGGGAAAACCCCCACAGGACTGACAAAACACTGGAATGATGGAGAAGACTCAAAACCGACCAGCTAATATTTCTGCCAAAATAGATTCTAAATTGATTAAAGGATATTGATTTAAAGGAAATCAGGTTGAGATACAAGCATCTAAATCTGTGGCCTAAAAGCTCCATCCCCAGGCTTTGCCTGGTAGGCAGTGAGCTGGAGAAATGGCACACTGCACATGATGGCCATGCTGCAGGCTCCCCGGATGGGAAGACACAGAGCCCTGGACACTCCAGAGGACAAAGCACCTGGCTTCTTGCTTAACTCTGCCATGCACTGGCTGTGTGATCTTGGGCAAGTGGCTCAGCCTCTCTGGGCTTCAGTGTTCCCATTTTAAAATAAAGAGGGTGGGCTTTATAATCTCTAAACCATTGGTTCTCAAGCCTCAGAGTACCTAACACTCACGGGGGAATTTGGTTAAAATGTAGGTTCTGGGGCCGGACCCTCAGAGATTTGGACCTGAGAGTCTGGAGTTCCCTGGAGAACCACTATTCCCAGGACCCATCCTGATGGCCATTGCATCTAAGGGTCAGGATGTCTCTAAGATCCTGAGCTTGCCCTGCCTCCCTTGCCCCCTGCACACTGCTCCCCTCAGCCCTCCAGATTCCCGCCATGCCCCTCCTGTGTCTTCTCTCTTCTGTTCCAGGCCTCTGGGCTGGGAATGTCTTCTAAATTGTAAAACTCTAAGCTTGGGGACATCGCTTCTGGTCTCGATTCTTCCTCCACATGGGGACTTTCTCCCTTCCCCTTCTACCTCCTTCTGTGAAGCCAGCTCTCCTCCCCTCCTCTGTGAGGTCCCCGCACAAGTGCCAAGGTGTCTGAGGGAGGCAGCCTCTTCGATGCACTGCTCTGGGAACCTGAGACCCTCAGTGGTGCCCCACACAGTCCATTCCCCGCTGTGTCTAGACTCACCTCCCCTTGTACCCCAGCCCTTACCATGCTCTTCCTCCTCTTAGAATCCTTTCTCTGGCTCTGGCTTCACAGAGTCCACACTCTTTTTTTTTTCAATTCATGATTTATTTATTAACCGTATTTTTCTTCTGCTTACAAATACAAAAGAAGGCATGGTAAAAATTTTCAAACACAGTAGTGTAGAAAGCAGAAAACTCCTTATGCCAATGACCCTCCCCCAAAATAACAAAAGTTAATAACCTGATGTGCTTAAGTTCAGGCTTTTAAAATCAGCCTGAAAATAAATGTAAACATCTATATTTTGAAACAAAAATATAGTCGTTCCATACATACTATTTGGGTCCTGCATCCACCCCATCCCCGTGCACAGTTCTACGCCCGAACTTACACTGGCCCTGTCGTATGCCACAGTACGGAGGTAGGGAGGTACACCATATTCTTTGTCATTACTCCATATTGCTACATTGAATTCATTTAATGGATTCCCCATGGGTCAGCGTTCAGGGATTGTCTAATTTTCACCAACATCACTGCCACTTCCATCTTTGCACAGAGATCTCGGTACATCGGAGTGATTGTAGGATATGTCCTAAAAGTCGGATTGCTGGACACAAGGGTGTGAGCACTTTACATTTTGCCCGTATTGCAATCTGACCCTCTCAGTGGGTTACAAATGTACTCTGCCAGCACTGTCTCGTGAGTGGAGGTCTGCATACGCACCACCACCCCTCCCATCCTTCTGCCAACTCTGGGCTTTACCTTTTAACTCTTTGCCAAGCAGATGAGAGCCTCTTTTTACCATTTCCATTTCCTTAATGATCAGCAAGGTTGATCAGTTTGGGGCTGTTCTTCCAAGTGCCACATTGTAACTTTTGACAGGTCTTCCTTTTTCTTGTATTAAGTACTTTTTAAACCCCCCCTGTAAGTAAGGCATTAGCATGGCTTGAAAATGCAGAAGAGGGGCGCCTGGGTGGCTCAGTTGTTAAGCGTCTGCCTTCGGCTTAGGTCATGATCCCAGGGTCCTGGGATCGAGCCCTGCATTGGGCTCCCTGCTCCACGGGAAGCCTGCTTCTCCCTCTCCCACTCCCCCTGCTTGTGTTCCCTCTCTCGCTGTGTCTCTGTCAAATAAATAAATAAAATTAAAAAAAAAAAGAAAATGCAGAAGAGTGTGACATGAGCGTGACAGCCCTTAGGCCCCAGGCTGTCCGGCTCTCAGGTTAGAACCATCTCGCACCCACTGAGAGCCTGGCCTTGAAGACCCCTTGCAGACCGTGAGCAGAGAGCTTCCTCGGGGCCTATCTTGCCCACCGCACAGAAAGCAGGATCCCAGGATGGGCACGCCACTCCCGGGCTGTAACTGTGGCCAGAGCTGTGTTCAGGGGGGACAGTGGTGGTGCCCCACCGGGAGCCCACCTGTCCCTGTGGGGAATACGCAATCAGGGCCCACGGGCAGCACCCTGAGCTGCAGGTAGGCACCTGGGGGTCAAGTGGTCAAGTCCCAACGTCACAGCTACCTCTCTGTGCGACTCGGCGTAGGAGCTGTAGCTCTGGGTTTTACGGCCTTGTAAGAGGAAAGAATGATGTCAACTTCAGGGGTCCCTTGTGAGGCTCGAACGAGACCGTGTACAAATAAATCGAGCCTTCTATTAACTGTGAGTCCTGATTGTTGATGCCCGAAATTCCACCAGCGGGTGATATCCCTCATGGCTTTCATATGCTAAACGCAGACTCCCTTACGCAGGCGGCCATGCTCTGCTGAGTCCTTCCGTAGGCCACACAGCGGTTAGGAGCAGGGGCCCTGGAACCGGAAAGAGCCCGGTTTGGGGTGCTTCCCGGCCGTGCGACTCTCGGCGGCTCTATTAACCCCTCTGAGCCACAGTGTCCTTCTAGATGGAGTGGCACCATCACTACGTCTCCGGTTATTGTGAGGAGTTAATGAGCTGTGTGCAAGGCTGCTGCAGGGTTAGAGGTGGACCGATGTCAACTACGTAAATAAATTATTAGCAACGCTGATCTTGACCACAACGGCATCCTCTCTCTGTCCCCCATCCAGAGCTCGTCGAGGGCGGGCTCACAGAGCACCAGAGCCCGCCGGCTCCCTCCCCGCCTTGCCCTCCCTCTCTCCCGGTCTGGCCTGGATGAGCCAGTGGCTCCTGCACCTCCAACCCCACAGTCCTGCGAGCGTTCATCCTGCTTTCTTGTTCCGACCCCAGACACCTGCGGGCTGTGACGGAGGAAGGCCCTTTCCAGGCACGATTCGGAGAGTGCTATTGTCTTTTCGTCTGTGTCTGCAGCGGTGACAGGAACCCCACCTTCGTGGAAAGCCTTCTGTGGGGTTGACATTTGGTTTCAGTGGGAGGAACTGCTTCGGGGCACTCAGCTATGAAATCTGGCGCACGGTGCCCCCTCTGTCTTCTTGCTGGAAGACCTGGGGCCAAGTATTCAAGGTCTCAGCGTCCTCATCTGGGAAATGGGACGTAATGGTACTGAGCACATACGGGTCAGGGTCAACGAGATGGACGAGACAGCACAGCCCGGCAACAGCGAGTCCTCACTAAGCACCAGCAGTGATGACTCTCACCTCCCAGGGGAGCTGTCTCCACCTCCCCGGTAGATGCTCCTTCTACACCAGCTCCTTCCTTTGACTTCTGATGCCTCAGAGCCACCCCCACCCTTGACCTCTTGAGTGGGTCTGGTGGCCTTAAAATTTCAGCGCCGGAGCAGAGGGAGAGAGGAGGGTGGGGGGCATTGCTCACGTTGGAGCCCCGGGAACCGCTTGAAGGGTCCGTCCAGCAGGGCAGCTCCAGAGGCAGGGGAGCCAGGGGCACTCAGGCCTCCAGAGGAGAATGTTGGAGTTGGTGCAGGGGGCAAGGGCGTGGTGAAGTGTTCTAGAAGGGAAGGGAAGGAGAGGGGAGGGGAGACGGCTGGAAAATTGTGGCCACGGAATCACAGAATGGTTTTTCACCTGGCTTTCCCAACAGAGCTACAGGCCTTTGGGCTCATCATCTTCTGGACCTCAGTGTCCCAATCTGTAGAATGGGACTGCTAATGTTAGGGGACAAGGAGACCCAAATGAGGGCGTTGAGGCCATCGTGCAGGATTGCTGCTGAGGAGGGAGACACTCCCAAGGGCAAGCTGGCTGCTCCTTCCACACCAGCCCCACCAGCTCCCGGCTGCTCCTTGTAGGATCCAGGCGCACCCTGGACTCAGGGCCTTTGCACTGGCTGTTCCCTCTGCCTGGAACGCTCTTCTTCCAGAGAGGTGCATTCTCTCCCCTCCTTGGGTCTTTGCTCATGTGTCATCCTCACAGTGAGTGCTTTCCCGGGCACGTTAATACTGCACACACACACATATCCCTTATGCTTCTCGCCTCCTTTATTTTCCTCTCCAGCATTTACTCCACTCGTTACTTGTTGATTGTTGTCTGTCAGTCTGTCTTCCCCTGCTGTAGCATTGGTATCTATTGCTCCATGACACACTTTCTAGAAATTGAACCGTTTATAACGACACACCTTTTACTATCTCTCAGTTTTGTGAGTGAGGGGCGTTCAGGCTTGGCTCACTGGGTCGTTCTTTTGTTTCATTTCCTGACAATGGAGGTCACTCTGTGGTCTTCAGCTGGTGGGCGGGGATGGGACATCCTCATGGCTTCGCTCGCCCACCTGCTGCCTTATCAAGGAGAGCGGGAAGGCGGGGCTCAGTGGGACCAGAGCTCCCACACCGGCCTCCTCACCACACCTGCAGTCAGACTTTTTCCAGGAAGGCCCAGGGCTCCTGGAGTGAGTGTTGTAAGAAGCACAAGGGGAAGCTGCAAGATGTCTTTTTGATGTCAACTCAGAACATCACTTCTGCCTCATTCTCCTAGTCAAACAAGTCGTGAGGCCAGCCTGGATTCACGGGAGTGGCTAGATGGCCACCTCTAGATGGGAGGACTGTCAAAAAACTTGGGGCCGTCTTAAGGGGCTTCTTTAAGGGTAGGGTCTTTAGAGTGTTTTGTTCACTGCTCTAGTCCAAGTGCCTGGCACATAATAGGTGCTCAATAAATATGTATTGACTGCGTGAGTGAATGAATCAATGTAATCTTTATAGTCCGTGTCAAGCCCGCCTCTGCCAGGAAGCCCCCCACACCTACCCCAGGCTATGGGATCCTCTCCCACCTCAGCCTCCACCTGCCACCTGCCCTACCCTCCTTCTGGCTCCCTCCCTCAGGCTCCTTCCTCCTCAGTAGATGACCCTAAAATCCAGACCTTGCGCTCCCTGAGGGCAAGCCTGGGCTTTGTCATGCAGGGAGGATTCAGTTAGGAGTTTCTAACTGTATGCAGGATATAGTCACATGTTATATATGTATTGGTTCATGAATCAGAACATTACCAGAGGTAAATATTGCTACCCCGTTTTACAGATGAGGATGCTGAGGCCCAGAGAAGCTGAATCATTTGCCTCAGGGCACGCAAGCAGTCCCGCCCGAGTTTAGCCCCGTGTCTCCATAGAAGCAGGCGCTCAGTGTCTCTGTGGACTGATTATTCCAACCATCTGCTACATATGTGGAAAATGAGGCACGCAAGGCTTCCCCTTGCAGTTCCAGGGCTCACTAAAGGTGGGGTTCGGGGCTCTCGCCTTTTTCTCCCCTGGAGTCCATGGTTTCCCCACTGCCAAGATGCTCTGGCAAGGGAGCTGGGTTTAATATTCATGAACCATCCAGGCATGAGTGATTAGCCCGCTGCGTGTTGGAGGAGGACGAGGAGGAGGAATAATTGAATAAGGTATTTACATAACAAGTTAATGCTGTGTCTGCGGGGCTCCTTCGCAGGACCTCCCCACCCCCAACTCTGTTCTCACCCACCCTGTGCTTTTCCTTGCCTTGGCCATCCCAGGGGGCAATGCCTTGGCTCAGCACCCCTCAGCAATCGGGGCTGACATCGAAATCATCAATAATATTATAGAATTAGAGGATCTGGGGCGCCTGGGTGGCTCAGTTGTTAAGTGTCTGCCTTCGGCTCAGGTCCTGATCCTAGGGTCCTGGGATCCAGCCCCACATCGGGCTCCCTGCTCAGCGGGAAGCCTGCTTCTCCCTCTCCCACTCTCCCTGCTTGTGTTCTCTCTCTCAATGTCTCTCTCTCTGTCAAATAAATAAATAAAATCTTTAAAAAAAATAGAATTAGAAGATCTGGAAGAGGCCAGCAGTAGGCTGGTTGGCAGCCTGCGCAGGGGGCTGGACCCCAAACAAACAAACAAGCAAGCAAACCAACCCCTCTGCAGATTCTGAGAGCTGATAAGGTGAGGCCGAGAGGTCCACAGGTGGATGGATGACAGGGTTTTCGACCTGGCGCTGCCCTCCACAAGCCCTCAGGAGCCCTTGGGCGCACCCCACCCCGTTGCAGGACCTGTCTCCTTTTCTGTAACTTGCAGGGCCCCAGCATGACTCTCTGGAGTCCAGAACTCTGTTCCAGCCGCCAAGTGATGACAGCAGGCAAAGAGAGGAGTCGGGGCACGATGCCATTAAAAAGAGAATTCCTCTTTTGTGGCTGCAAAGGGTGAGGTAAGTCACCGCTCCCACGCCTACCTGAGAGCTGCCTTCAGGATTACCCCTGGTCAGTGCTCACTTGGGGTTCCTGAACCAAGGTTATTAGCTCATAATCACCTTGTTCACGGCTGGCTGGGAGGTGCGCAACGCGTCTGACCCCGGGCAAGAGGAACACAGCCAAGTGCTCTGGCTGCAGTTAAAAGGGTTCACCACCCTCTCCCTGAAGGAGAACAGCAAAGACGGGCTGGGGATCTTAAAGGGGAGTAGAAGGCATGAACCACGGGAGCGCCAGCCTCCCGCCCACTGCAAAGGCAGTTAACAGCATTATCCAAGTGCCTGGACTGGCGGACGGTGCCCGTGAGGGCCAGAAGAGTGTGGTTGTCTTTGCCCCGAGTGCAGACGGCAGACCCGGGCAAGCTGCCCATTCTGTCGCTCCTGTGAACACGGCAGTTTGTATGGCTCGTCTGAGGCTCAGGTCCCTCATCTGTAGAATGGGGAGGATGACAGTGCTCCCCTCGCAGGGCTTAGGGAAGGACGGAGCTGCTGTTGCCTGAACCGTTCCTGGGTTTCTTCTAGAAAGATCGTGGGGTGCAATACAGAGACTGAGTTCTAGCCTCTCCTCAATGACTAAATTACCGAGAGAGATTGAGTAATTTTCCCAGCTCTGAGCTTTAGTTTTCTCAGCCGTAAGGGGGTCCGGAGTCCTGTCCGATGAGCTTGGCTGGGAGGATGAAGGAGCACACACACCATGTAGAAGATGCCCAGACTCAGTGCCTGGCACATAGTGGGTGCTCAGGAAGCATCCAAAGAGGCAGCATCAGGTCTGCCAGGACCTGCCTGGAGCCTGGGGCTGCAGATCCCGGAGAGAAGACCCTGCGGGAGAGAGGCTGGGCTTTTGTGCCTGTCAGGGGGCAGAACTGGGTCCATCGACTAAACATTGCAACCAGAAGTATTTTAATCCAAAGCAAAGAGGAGCCCAGATCGCCTGATGGTCAGGCAGCGTCGGTGGGTGTGAGTGCCCCGTCACGGGGTATACCCAAGCTGAGACTGGTTGGGATGTCATGGAGGGGCTCCAGGTATTGGGGGGGAAGGAGGGTTGCTGGCTGATTTCTAAGGTTCCTTTTGTGATACAGATTGTGAGTTAGGAGGGCGCTCCCTCCTAGGAATGCAGTCTGGAAGGTGTGCAGTAGGGGCCTGGGATGCCGGGGGCGGGGGTTGGCCAGGCGACACGTTGGCTCCGGACAGGCTTGGCTGCAAGGTAGAGGCAAGGTGGACCTGCAGGAACCTCCCCTCATCCCGATGCCGGACTCAGTGGACAGGAAAGGAAGTGGGAGGCCAGCCTGAGACTGCGCCTGGGGACAGGGTGTGATTGGTGGGGCAGCGAGGACTCCAGCTCAGAGGTGGGTGGGCAGTGCAGGCAGGACCGAAACCAGCGAGCCGTGCCTGTCCTGACCTGCCCCGTGCACACAGCCTCCTGGACTTCACACGGGTCACCTCAGTTAAGCCTCCATGAGTCGTGAGGAAGGGTGCAGATGAGGAAACAGGCTCAGAGCGGAGCAGGCGCAGGGGCCCTAGGGCACCCTCCCCAGGCCACGTTCTTTCCACTCTCTCATGCCACCTGCAAAGTCGAGCCCCTCCGCAGATCCCAAACTGTCACTTCCACCTTTCCCTCCCCTCTTAACTTTCCCGAAGTGAATATCATTATTAATATTATTTGCCTAATTAACACATTGGCTGAATGACAGAAAACATGCAAACAGGTTTCGCCGAGGAAACTCTGATTAAAACTGCAGCCTGTCTAATTAGATGGAGATTTCTTCATTAGTTTCCCCATTTTAGATGAGCCGTCTCCCTCCCCTTGGCCCCCTTTCGCTTTGCTCTCACCCACCTTCCTCTAGGGTCCTGCCAGCCCTGCTCCCACCTGTAGCCCCTCTCCCTCTGGGGCAGCTGGTGGCAGGCCTGCCCCCCTTTGGTCTGAAGCTGGCCAGAGGACACTGCCCGAGGGACAAGGGATGGGCTTCAGAGCTGCCCCTGAGAGCCCTCCTGGGGTGGGTGGTCAGGTGTGCCTGAGGGCTGGGTTGGGACAGGGGCTCCCCAGGGGTTCCAAAGATCTCTTTGTTAAAAAAAAAAAAACAACCAAAAAACCCTCCTGGTTAACAACCAAAGCAAAGTAAAGCAAAACAAAGCCCCAGGTTCCCTCAATCAGTTGCCAGGAGCAACAAAATGCACATTCAGTAACAAGGACGCTGGACCGCAGAGGTGGTCTCTTGGCTGTGTGTCAGACACCTGTGATCGCGATCGCATTTTTAGGTCCGTAGCAACCGTACAAATGAAGAGTTAGCCCCACTTTACAGAGGAGAATGCTGAGGCTCAGAGGCAGCCGGCCAGGAGCAGAGACGGGATTCAGCCCCTAGCACAGTGCGGTCCACACTCTGGTTTCTCTCTCTCGGGGGCTCCCCTACTTGGTGTCCGTAGAAGCCACAAGCCACATCCTCTCCTCATTCTCTCTTCCTCCCTTTGTCCCAGGCACTTCTCCAGGGCAGCCGGAAGTGCTGGCGGGCGGTCCTGCCGTGTCCCGAGTTGGGGTCGGGCGTAGCCTGGGACTGGCCCAGGACAGGAGGGGCCAAGAACGCAGAGGGGTACAGGCACCATGACAAGGGACATCAGTCATAAACAGGGGTGCGTGGCCTGGGAGGAGCAAGCAGGCACTGATGCCCTGAGCGGGGTGGGATGGACCCATCAGGGTTTCAGTCTATCCCACGCCGGGAGCTGGTGGGTGCACGGGTCTACTTCCTGCAGCAGGGTGTTGTCATCTCCATATCTTAGAGCTGAGGAAAATGGGGCTCAGAGAGGTTTAGAAATGGGGAGGGTCACAGAGCGAGGAAGCGGCTGTGCTGTCTCCTCTGGATACGGGAGCAGAGGCTCTGCTGACTCTCAGGGCACAGGGGTGCCAGGGGCTGGTGGCTGGAAGAGTGGCATTCAGCTCAGGACAAGAAGAGAGGTTCTAACCACCGTCGATGGGTGCCCCAGGATGGAGTGAGCTCCTCGTCATGAGAGGGCTGCAAGCAGAGGTGGATTTGAACATCGCTAGAGGTAGGAGTTGGCGTTGGAAGGCTGCTTTGCTCTGACACACCATTCATTCCTCCAGGATTTACTGAGCACCCTCTCTGTGCTGGGTGCTGTGCGAGGCACGGGGGTCCCCGGTGATGGGGCAGGAGTGGTCCCTCGTGGAGCTGGCCGGCTAAGTCGGTCTCCCTGTCTGCTCTGTGTGGGTCTTTCCTCCCCTCTCTCAAGGGTGCCCAAGACCCCTGACCCCTCCTGCCAGGGCCTGACCAACTCCACCTTAACTCATGGTTCGTGTCCTGGGGGCAGGAGAGGGAAGGTGTAGGTGAATTAGCTGCCCCTTCTCACCTCCTCCCCACAGCCCATCAGCCATGGGGTGATTATCTGGAGCAATGAACCCCTGAGGAAACTCTGGGAAGCTGCTTCCTGGGCATGTGCAGTGGGAGAGTAGGTGGCCTGGTGGCCCTGGGGAGAGACACGTGGGCACAGCTGGTTAATTAGTAAAGAAGCCTGACTTGGTGACCCAGATCCTTGTGAAGCTTGTTTGTGACTTGGAGTTTGAGCCCTGCGTCTGAGAACGCATGAGGAAGACCCAGCCCTGCCAGTAGGGAACCTCTAGTCCAAGTGCCTTCGGCCCCTGCTTCCCCCCTCCTGTGAGGAGGGCCTTGGCCTTGGCTTTGAATCCCAGCTCTGCCACTGGTTTGTGCCGCAACCTTGGGCACATTTCTTCACCTCTGCGAACCTCTGTCTCTTTGTCAGTGAAATGTGGGAACAGTAATGCCCCACAAGATGGTTGCAGAGATGAAAGGACTTCATGCGAACAAAACACCTGGTATAATGCCCTGCCACGTGGGTCAGGTCCTTTCCAATACTCTCCCAGTGGGCAAGTCCAAGTTCACAGACACGCTAGTAACATTCTGGGCTCGGGCGGGAAGTCCTCACCGCCACGGATGAGAGGGTGTGCTGGCTTTGACCTGGGAGGGCTGAACCCCTTCCCAGAATCCCAGCTTCCGGTCAGCTCTAGCTCGTTCTGCTTCTCCCACCGATGGGCCTTCAGCGGCTGCGAGAGTCAGACTATCCTTGGGGCCCCGCTGCCCCCCGATGTTTCCCCTGCGCCTCGCGGTGCTCTTCTCACAAATGGGCACAGGCCCAGCACTTCCCGAGGTGGTTTGAGGCCTGGGGGCCAATCGTACCAGGAAGCCCGAGCCCCTCGGGGAGCACGATCAGAGGCGGGGAGGACACGCCTCATTAGCCAGCCCAGCCACGCCGGGCCTGTCACCATGGCAGCCAGCCCTCCGCAGACCAGGTGGTTTTTATTACTGAACTTGGAAAACTTTACAGCGGCGCCAACAATGAATCTTTATTCTGTTGTTAATAGCGTGTCTCTTATTAGCATGTATCTTTTCCTCTTCTTAATAACCTTTGCATTTCCAAGCCGCATTTATAATTAAGTCATTAATCCCTTACTGGAATTTCTTGTTTTTCAGAAGCTGCAAACCAGAGGCCCTGTCTGGCTGGCGTGAATGGAAGGGCAAACGCTCCACCAAATTGCTCTGGGAATGTCATTCTAATTATTGGATCCTGACCCAGCAGTGTGCTGATAAGCTCTGGGGTGGAGACGCCCTATCTCGGAGGAGCTCAAAGCCTGTTCGAGGCGGCTTCACCCCCCAATCCCCCCACCCCCCGCCTGTGGCATCCCTGCCAAGCAATTAGCCTGAGAGCTGATGGCTGGGAGGAGTGGGTCCCCAGGAGCCCTGTGGCAGGGAGGGTCGGAGGGTCGGGATGTCCTTCTGCTGTGTTCCCACGGGAGGCAGCCCCAGCTCCTCTGGGTTTCCTCTTCTCTGCCTCCCCTTCAGTTCAGGCCCTGTGTTCTAGTCTGCATAATGGGGAGCTTGGGGGACTCTACATGTTGATCCTGGGCTCCTGGGACGGGCTGACTTGTATCCCCCCAAATTCCTATGTTCAAGACCTAACCCCCAGGACCTCAAAATGTGACCATATTTGAAGACGGAGGTCTTCAAAGAAGTAACTAAGCTAAAATACATTTATCAGGGTGGGCCCTGATCCAGTGTGACTGGTGTCCTTATAGGAAGAGGACGTGAGGATCCAGACACACACAGAGGGAAAGGCCACGTGAAGACCCAGGGAGAAGACAGCCATCTACAAGCAAGAAGAGAGGCCTCAGAAGAAACCCGCCTGCCGCTATCTTGATCTCAGCCTTCTAGTCTCCAGAGCTGTGAGGAAATACAGCTCTGCTATTTTAACCGCCCGGTCTGTGGTACTTTGGTTGGCAGCCTGAGCATGCCCCACCAGCGGCTTGCCAGCCGTAACGTGCTCCCGCTCACGGTCCTTCAGCTGCTCCAGGGCCCGGGTGACAGGAAGCCTGGCCTCTCGGCACCTTGCTCCAGGCTGTGCTCAGCAGGCAGGGCCCTGACACAAGTGTGAGGGGCAGAGAGGTTTCTTGTCTAGAGTTTTCACTAGCTCCTGGCCTTTAGGAGGGCTGGCTGCCAGAGGGAGGGACTTGACCAGGGCGTCCACCCAAGACCTTGAAAGGGAGTCTAGGTCAGGACCCTATAGCAGAGCTGAGAGGCCACGGGTTAGGGGCAGGGAGGGTCCCAGCATTAGTCACAGGGAACCTGGCAGGGAGGGTAGGTAGGCCGGTTTGAAGGGCAAGAGGATGGACAGACAGACACCCAGAGACTTGTGGCCCATGTCTCCTTTTGGCTGTCTCCTGGCTATCACCTCCTCTCTGCCCCAATCCTAAACTGGTCCCCTTAACCTCTTCCCTATGACCCTACAGTGACTGCACATTGCTCTCTGTGTGACTGACCAGCCACTGTCTAGTCTGGCTCCCACTTCACCCCCAGAGTCATTTCATGTACTCTTCCTTCCTGTCATGCTAACCTTCTCGCTATCCCTGCTATAACATGTTCTTTCCCATCTCATTTATCTGTCCATCCATCCATCCATCCATCCAACCCACCATCCATCCATCCATCCATCCATCCCATCCAACCCACCATCCATCCATCCATCCATCCATCCATCCAACCCACCATCCATCCAACCCACCATCCATCCATCCATCCATCCATCCAACAAATACTTGCTCAGTGCTCGCCGGGTGAGTACTGAGCCAAGCCCACATTCACAGCCCCACCCCTCACAGAGCTTGAAGTCCCGCAGGGGAGCTGAACATCAATCCCATTAAATGACATACATCTAAGATTATAAGCTGAGAAGTGCCATGAAGGGAAAAATCAAGGAGCGATGAGCACATAGGACTGAGACTGAGGGGTTGGTG